>NW_025333643.1:5432500-6065000 GCF_019186645.2 Phyllostomus hastatus | reverse complement strand
TTAATAAGCTATATTAGTAATACAGGAATCTGATCTCTAATAAAATCTGACTTAAATTCTAGAATATTATCATCTAAGGTATATCATTATAATCTCAAAATTCTAGTACCTCTACCTATGCACATTTGCAAATACGATTAAATAATGGTTTTAGGAGAGAAAAATATATCAAATAATAATAATCACAAGTCCTTAGGACACCACAACTCCATAAGCAGCACGCATCACTCTGTATCCACCCACAACATGTACAAAACATGCATATAAGACCTGGGATGGGTATTGCATTAACATGTCAAAAATATTTACTGCCTCATATTCTAAAATATAAACTTTGAAATAAGATACACTTTAAGAAATAATATATACCCAGGTTATCAAATTAGGGACTTCTATACCCTAACTTTATAAACGATGTCCGCCATCCCACTTTTAACAAGTACCTTTGTGGCAAACACTATGAAAAGAACAATATATAATGGAAGGTTCTTGACCTCAAGGAGCTTACAAAATAGTGTAACAATTACAGTGTAATAAGTCCTAATGACTTAAGTAGGAAACTGACATTAACTAAATTCTTCACACCCAAGGCAGTATAAAATGATCTCCCAAAGAAAAACAATGCACGTGACCAATATCAGAATGGCACTTTACTGGTACATACTCTGCTAGCAGCCCAAATTCAGCACAGGGAAGGGGCTTCATTTAAAACAGGATTCAGTTTAGAGAAAGAGGAGGAAACAGTATGAGTTCAGATATAGATATCCAGCAAGTGAACAAGTTATACCAACCTCAGTAAAAGCACCCAGGAGGAAAAATTTAGAACCAGTTATAAAAAAGATAAAACAAACAGAGTTAAGTTCTTTGGGAAGCAAAGATGAATAAAGGGGGCTTCTGGTTTGGTATGTAAGGAGCTTGGAAGCCCACACTCTTCCAAACAAGAAAACAGCTGAGTAGACTGGAAAATCAACAACTCTTCTTAGATCCATCAGAGAACAGGGGTCACAGAGCAACCTAATGCCCTCAAAATTGGAGGGACAGACAGGCTGTATATAGAGAGTAACAACTTACCTGAGCAGAAACCCATGACCAGAAACTTATGGGGAAATCAGAGAAGAAACCTCTGCTGGAACCAGAGTCCGGAGAGAGCAGGTGGGGTTGGAAAACCCAGACTGTAATTGACAGATTGCTGGAGGCTTAGTGCTGACAAGTCTGAGTTTCAAAACTCCAGGGCAACACAGATATTTTGGGGGTGGGCTCACACTTACTGAGTTTCAGCTCTAAGAGTTCTACTAGGTTCTCAAAGTGACTATGAGACAAGAGTCCCCTAGTCCTTCTGCAGAGGGAGGGGGAAAGCAATAATTTTGAAATACACCAGAACACTATTCTCTTCTTACCAAGACTTGCTCTCAAGAGAAACTATTTTACCAGAACCTATTCTATTAGGGTATTATCAGAGCCCAGATGACATGGGAGAAGGGAAACAACCAACTCTAGCTACTTGTAGCTGTCCTGTCAACTTGGGGAAGTTGGGGGACCACGGGAGTTGGGGAGCTTTGTCCACAGAGCCCCCCGTCTGCCAGGGATGAGAATAAGTCTACCAAGATATGATCTGCTTAGGGAGGAAAGGTGGCCGATCTCTCACAGGAGAAGGGCCAGGAGCCTGTTCCTCAATGGGCTTTCATTGGGTTCGTTTGCACAGGAATTCAGGTAAAGCTCATTAATCATGGCCAGGAAGTAAGGATCAAACGATAGATACCAAAGAACTCTGAGGGCCTATTTTGAGTCAGGTTCAGAGAGCTAAAGAACTGTAAAACCTTGAGGAACAAACTTACTTCTTGCTTGGTCCCTTATCAGTTAATTGAGAGCATTCTAAACAAAGCAGATTTCACAGGATTTCACATATTCTTTCTTAGGCCTGATCACCCCGGGAACCCGCCCTTTCCAGCACAAGGATGCACCACCCTCTGTCATTGTTTCAGGCTTAGGTGGAGCAAGGCAAGTAAGGCAGCCAAGAGATTAGATTTCTTGCAGACAATAAGGGCTCAGGTTTTGTCCAAGCCAAGGGGCGAGGGTCCATCACCTCCTTTTGCTGTAGCCCCCAAAGTCCTTCCTTGGGGGCCTCCCACGTGATCATGCCTGTTTTAGGTCGTTCCCCCCTTGGGGAATCTTACCCATCATTGGCTAACCAACCACACATTGGGGACCAGTTATGGATGAAGTAAAAGGAGTAGCAGTGGTGCTCCTGCCAGGGAGATAAGCTTTTGAAACCAGGCAGGGCAGTTCCCAACACGCGGGGGCACCTGAGAAGCACCTGTGAGGTGCACAGTCCAAGGGCACAAGCTGACTTAAGGGTTGAGGCTAATGACAGGACAAGAGAACACACCTCACATCACTAAAGGACTACGTACTGCAGCTCCCTGTACCTAGTACACTACATCCCACTATCAGGAAAAAATTGTAAGGCATACCAAAAGGCAAAAAACACAGTCTGAAGAAACTGCAAGCATGAGAACCAGAGTCAAATATGGCAGGATGTGGAATTATCAGACCAGGAATTTAAAATAGCTATGGTTAATATGCTAAGGGCTCTAATGAACAAAGTAGACAACAATCCAAGAACAGATGGGTAATATAAACACAGAGGAAAATCTTAAAACACATTCAAATGTTAGAGATTAAAAATGCTGTAACAGAAATGAAGATTGCCTTTAATGGGCCCATTAGTACACTGGACACAGATGAGAAAAAAAGAATCTCTGTTCTTGAGGATATTGCAATAGAAACTTCCAAACTGAAATGGAAAAATAAGAAAGAATGAAAAAACCCAGAACAGAGTATCTAAGAACTATGCGACAAATGCAGAAGGTATAACTATGCATAATGGCAATACCTAAAGGGCAAAAAAGGAAACAGAGAAAATATTTAAAGCAATAATGTCTGAGAATTTCCCCCAAATTATTCTCAGACACTAAACCACAGATCCTGGAAGCCCACAGAACACCAAGCAGGATAAATGCAAAAAACCCCTATGACTTGGTTTATCATATTCAAACTGCAGAAAACCAAAGATAAAAAAGTCTTGAAAGAAGCCAGAGGAAAAAACACCTTACCTATTGAGGAACAAAGATTAGAATTAAATCTACCTTCTCAGAATGCATGCAAACAAGAAACGAGTGAAGTGAAACGAGAATTGAGAGAAAAGAAACACCAACCTAGAATTCTATATCCAGAGAAAGTATCTTGCAAAAGTGGGAGAGATACTTATTTAGGTTAATAAAAATTAAGGGAATTTGCTTCCAGTAGACCTGCCTTGCAAGAAATGTTAAAAAGAAGTTCTTCCGAGAAAAGGAAAATGATTTAGCTCAGAAACTCCATCTACATAAAGGAAGGAATAGCACTGAAAGAGGAGTAGGTGAAAGTAAAAGCTTTTATTCTTTTATCTTAACTGATCTAACAGATAACTTTGTTCAAAATAAGAGCAACAAAGTATTAAATCATTTATGCTTATGGACAAATATATGCTTACATATAAGTGACATGAATAACAGCAATGACACAGAGGACTGGAGGGAGGGGTGTCTTAGTCGATTTGGGCTGCCATGCAACAAAATACCATAGACTGGTTGCTTAAGGAACAGAATTTTATTTCTCACAGTTCTGCAGGACTGAGGTCCAAGACCATGATGCCAGTACAGTCCATTTCTGAGGAGAATTGTCTTCCCAGCTTAGAGATGGCCTCCTACCCACTGTGTCCTCACAGGACAGCAGGAGAGAGAACGCGCTCTCTGATCTCTTCTTGTAAAAGCACTAGTCCCATCATGAGGACCCATCCTCACAACCTCATCTAAACCTACTTACCTCCCAAAAGTCCCTTCTCCAAATGCCATCATTTTGGGAATGGCAGCTTCAATATATGAATTTGGGGGAAAACACAATTCAGTCCATAGCACTCTACCACTTGTCCCCAAAAGTCCATGTCCTTCTCCCATAGAAAACACACTCATCCCATCTCAGCAACCCCAAAAGTCTCATTCCAGTATCAACTCTAAAGTCCAAAGGCCTGTTTATAAAACACCAAAATCGGATATGGATGAGACATGGGGTATGATTCATTCTAAGGCAAAAGTCCTCTCCAGACTCCTGCTATCAATGTTCTTCTCTTTACACAGTAAGTCTCCGGAGCAACACTGTAAGCCTAGAATTCCCAAACCTGGCTGTTTATTGGAGCCGCCTAGAGAGGTTCATTGTTGATTTTAATTTAGTTTCCGAAGCCCTAACCCAAGCTGTACTGATTCATTGGCTTTAAGTCAGTAAATTACACCCATATTATGTGATTCTGATTGAATAATTATTATAATCATTATTTTTAAAAACTTAATATGTTTTTGCTATTAGGTTGTACCATATGAAAATAATTTGGGGGAAATACAAAAAGACAAATATTGGCAATTTCTCGTGGTTTAACATAACACTGTATGAGGTCTGTCCGGAAAAAAGTCCAACCATTGTTAATATAATGAGAACAGTTTGTGCCACATTGATATAACCTGGCAGCCAAGGACAGTGGGCTGGAATGTGTCTGTATGAATAAGGACAACTTCACTGTACTGGTCAGTGGGGGTAACAGATGTTGTTGAGAGAGCATGTGTGCTGTGTGGCTGTCACATTCAAAATGACTGAGCAACGCAGAGCAAAGAATCTGCATCAAATTTTCTGTTAAGCTTGAACATTCCTCCTTGAAAAACATCTAGATGATGCAGAAGGCTCAGCTATGGGCAGCTAATGATTGGCAGCTTCATCACAACAACACACCCACTCATGCATCACGTTCCCTGCAGGGTTTTTTGGCCAAACGTCAGATCACCCAGGTGACTCAGCCACCATACAGCCCAGATTTGGCGCCCTGCAACTTCTGCCTTTTCCCAAAAGTAAAACTTCCTTAGACAGGAAAGAGATTTCAAATCATCAATGAGATTCAGGAAAACACAACAGGGCAGCTCATGGCGATTGGGAGAATTGTGTGAGGTCCCAAGGTGCCTATTTTGAAGGGGACTGAGGTGCCTCTGTCCTTGTACAACATTCCTTTATGTTCTTCAATATATGTCTCTATTTTTCATATTTCTTGGCTGGATACTTTCTGGACAGACCTCCTGCACTTACTGTATGCTCTGTTTAAAGCACATTACACATATTAACGCTTGTTTTAAAAAGATTTTATTTATTTATTTTTTAGAGAGTGGGGGAGGGAGGGAGAAAGTGAAGGAGAGACATTGATATGTGAGAGAAACACTGATCTCTTACATGTGCTGCAACTGGGAACTGGGCCCGCAACCCAGGCATGTGCCCTGATCAGGAATCAAACGAGCAACCTTTTGCTTTGCAGGACAACACCCAACCCACTGAGCCTCATGGGTCAGGGTGTATTAACTCTTTTGATCCTTACAGTAACCCTGAAGTTGTGACTAATATTAGCTCCACTTTACAAGAAGGAAAATGCAGCACAGGACTTAGCCTTCTTGCCCAAGGTCACGGAGCTAATAGGTGGCAAAGGCAAGTAACAGAGCCCATGGTAATGTAATTCTAATAATTATTTTAAATATTTATAATTTATGTATAAAATATACTTAGATAGTTACAGAAGTAATATTTATGATCATAGTACCAGATTGTGTGTAATGAGGCCGGTGCTCTCTTTTCCACACAGTCTTGTGTGCGTATTGTTTTGAAACACGGAAAACCAAACATCAGTCCTAAGTAGAGCAATAATTTCAGTCTACTAGTGGACTACCAAATACGTACTGGTGACCTGCAGACCAAAGTAATCTATTCTCCAGTGAGCAACAGTGTTATTCCACTCAAGTTCAAGCAGCTGAAGGGCTCTGGACCCACGTATTCCTAGGAAGCTTTATATAAATCACCTGTGACGTTTGATTTTCCACCCAAGGGCTCAACTATGAGCAGTGTAGGGGAGTAGACTAAACCAATGACATGAAGGGTAGCTTCACAGAAACATCCAGGCCTTGGTGGGGAGAAGGTATTTCTAATCTCAAACAGGATTACAGCCACCTGCTTGCTGACTTTCGCGTATCAAAAGAGCCTGGCATCCTAACAGTAAAAAGCAAATTTCTAAAACTTAAACCAACCCTTTTTGTGTGTGATTTAAGGATTTTATGAGAATAGAACCATTTCAAAAATAGTCCCAGCTAAATCAGAAAATCCAGTTCCCAATTTGAAAGAAACAGGAGGTCCTGGAAAGCTGAGAAGCCTGGCCTCGGCCTCCAGTTCCAGTGTCAGGTGACCAGCTAGCTGATAAGAGAAAAATACCCTTTCAACCAACAACCAGCACACCAGCATTTCCCAATGTGCAGTTCTGCATAGTTCTACGGCCCTTCTGCACAGCTCTCTCTCGTCCTCTCATTTCACATTGGCACCTCTTAAGGACATAAAAGAACAAAAACTCATTACTTGCCTAAAAGAACAGTATACTGCCTCTTAATTTACCCAGAGGTCATTAAATGAACATTTCATATCTTACTTTTAAAAATGAAATTAAGGTGCTTTTTATTTCAGCACAAGACTTAATGAATTTCTTGAGTCAAAATCCACATGAGGAAAAGAAATGACTGCTGATCCTTCCTTAATGTAACAGCACCCACAAGCCAACGGTTTCATTTAGCAGTACAAACCCCTATCAAGTCAGAAAAACTGTGCAAGTGTGAAGAAAATTGGTACTTGAGCATATCAGTCTACTAGTGAGAATAATTCTCACTCATGTTGTTTTATGTTTGGAGAAAGTCCATTTCCTCTCCCTCAAAATATTCTCTCTAATAGCATGAATTTGGACCAATTTAATTGACCTGTAGTCTGTCAACGCACCCCACTCAAATCTCAGCACATCTGCAAATGCAGTGTTCATTACTCACACCCAAAAAATAAGAAAAAGAAAACGGTTTAAAATAATAAATCCTGAATGTTTAAGGAGCAGTAGTTAGTGGCTAGAATTCCAAGTCACCAATTCCAGTCAATCCAGGTTGGGGGCAGAACACAGTAGTCAGATCTGGCCCCTACTACCCTCCAAGGGCTTTTGTGTCAGTAAAGGAACACTACAGACCCACAGCGATTTTTAGTCTTGAAAGAACTTGTGACAAGTGGTGTTTAGTGGAAAAGGCCTCCCGAATGAAGAGAGGTACAGAATGAAAAATAAGTGCTCAGAGAATAAATTATCATTATTAAAAGTACCCTCCACCAATTTCCTCTTAAAGAACGACATCAGTGACAACTGTGACAAAGAAGAATGGAAGTAAAGCCTAATTTTTCAGCTACGTGGAGTTCACTGAATTCATAAAAAGTAAAGCCTTTCTTCCCTAAAATGACATAATTAAAATCTATAGAAGGGACTTCCACCTGTGTCCATGAGAAAGTAACAGGGTCAGGAATTACCCTCCTTTGAGAAACAACTAAAACACTGGAGAAACAAAGGAACGACTATTTTCAGACTTTGGACAGTGGCAGAAATGACAGTTCTACCACAGCCCGAGCATGCTGCCTGCAGGCAACTGCCTGACCACAGTGCAGGGGTGAGGGCCAGACAGGGCATCAGTCTTGCTAGTTGAAGAAACAAAGGTCAGAGCTCAAGGCAATCCAGGCAGTTAAAATCTGTAGGGCAGAATACAAGAAAGAAAGAGGCTACACATATAGGAAGACCTTCAGAAATATGAATAGGGATCCACCCAATTCTGTGATTAAATGCAAATCTGCACATATACAGGGTGAAAATCCATGAGGTCAGACAAAGAACAACTTCCTTGGTAAGAACAGTAACTGAAGAGGTTTCACAGGGCTAGGAGTTCTTAAATTCTCTACCATCCAGTTTGGGCATTCAGTGAACACCCCAGAATGTCATACCTCAGTATGAGGGTAAATTATCCATAGAGAGAGGGTGATGTCAGCAAGATGGCAGAATAGGAAGCCAGACCCTCTCTTCCCCATGGAGATACCAACTGAACAATACATGAGCCAATTCCCTTTGTGAGAAATGCAGATGGCAGTTAAGATGCTCCTGCACCCCAAGTGAGTGTAAAACCAGTCACACAGGTCTAGTAGGAAATCTGTGGCATTCACTTGCTAGAGCTCCTCTGTCTGGCTCAGTACCACATGATCTGAAAGAAATTCCCAACTCCCAGCTTCTCCCTGGGGAGTGAAAGAGAAGAATGAGACATTCAGACTTCTCAGGAGACTGCCCAAGGAATTAGTTTCCGTCTTGACTGCATCTAAACACTGACAGGAAAGGGCCCCAAGTTGGGAGTCACTGAGAACAAAGACTATGGTTTAGACTAGTACACATTCATTCACCATTACCCCTCACCCAGCTAGGCACAAAGTATGCAGGAGAAACTCATGTCTCATCTTCTCTCTGGGAGAGACCAGGCATCTAATGTTCCAGCTTTAGGAAGACTGCCAGAGGGATTGGTTTCTCTCTCACCCAACTCAGAGTGCTGATGGGACCCAATATACTATAGATGCCTAGAGACTGCTGAGAACAATAAAGAGCTGGGCAGCTTGCTGCTGCTCCAGAAAATTCACAGTACATCCAACAGAGGCCAAAACAGGTCAACAGCTTTTCCTTTGGGGAGAAAGAAAAGAGGGAAGCATGCATCCAATATTTAGGCTTAGGGGCTGCCTGAGGGGCTAGCTTCTGTCTTGTTTGAGTTGAAATGCTACTGGGACCTGGCATACTCCAAATGCCTGGTGGGCCACTAGGAACATAAAAGAGCTAAGTAGCTTTCTATAGCTCCAGAGGTCCTGCGGTGCCACAGATACCAGAAGACGCAAGAGATTACAAACTAATGAAAAGAGAACCCAGCAGAATGTCTCACTGGTAATTTATACTCAAAAGACATATCCACAGAAAAGGTTTTCTTTTTTTATTTTTTCAATCATCACCACAAGACAATATTTCAGTGTTTTTTTAGAGAGAGAGGGAGGAAGGGTGGAAGGGAGGGAGGGAGGGGGAGAAAGAGAGAGAGGAAGGAAGGAAGGAAGGAAAGAAGGAAAGAAGGAAGGAAAAAAGGAAGGCGTGAGAGAGAAGCATTGACTGGCTGTCTCCCACATGAACCACGACTGGGGATTGAACCCTCAAACCAGTCATGTGCTCCAACCAGTAATTGAACCCACAACCCATCAGTGCATGAGATGGTGCCCCAAACAACCAAGCCACACCGACCAGAGTCACAGAAAAGCTTTAAGACACCCCCAGAATCTCTAGCTGGGCTGACTGGTAAAGGCCTTTCCTTACATGAAAGCAGCCTGTAAAATCTGTGGGAGGTAGCAACTGAAAAAGTAGTTTTCATTTTATTTAACTTTAATTGATTTTAATTAAAATGTAACTGTGTGGCTAGCAGCTACAGTACAAAACAATGTAGGTCTAAATATTCCAAGTAAAAACAGATATTGTCAAACTGCATTACAGGGTAAAACCCAAATATATGCTGTCTATAAAAAGCTCAATTTAAATATAAGAACACACACAAGTTAGAACTAAAAGAAGGAAAAAGTCAAACCATGCAAACACTAATCTTAAAGAAGTAGGAGTGGCTATGTAATATCAGGAAAAAAGTAGACTTCAGTGTAAAGAATATTACAAGAGGGCCATTTGATGATAACGAATCAGTAAGTTCATCAAGTAGAAAAAATAGTCATAAATATGTATGTACCTAGTAAAAGCACTTCAAAATACATAAAGCAAAAAGTGATAGAAGTGAAATAAACAAATCTACAAATATAGTGGGAGATTTCAACACTCCTCCCTCCATATTGATAAAATGTAGAAAAAGACTATAAAGATACAGAAGACTTCAGGGCACTATCAACTTGACCTAATTGATATTTAATAGACATTCTTTTCAAGTGTACATGAAACATTAACCGAGAAATACCATATGCTATGTCATAAGCTAGTCTCATTTCTTTAAACTAGAAAATGTTTAAAGAACTGGAATAAAAAGATTATGCTCTCTGACCAGAACATAGTAATAGGAAGATATCAGGAAAACTCCCAAATATTTGGAACAGACTTCTAAATAACTCATGGGCCAAGAAGAAATCACATAAAGAAATTTAAATCTTTATATTTAGAATATATTTTAAACTGAAAAAAATGAAAACATATCAAAATGTGTGGAACACAGCTAAAGCAGGGCTCAGAGGGAAATTTACAACTTTAAATGCTTACATTAGAAAAGAAGAAAAACCTAACATCAATGATCTAAGCTTCTACCTTAAGCTAGAGATATAAGAGCAAATTAAATTCAAATAAGTAAAAGGAAGGAAATAATAAAGATAAAGATATGAAAAGGACAATTAGGAAGAGTATTAAAAACTCAATGCCAATAAATCCAACAGCTTATATTAAGTGGACAAATTTCTTAAAAGGAATTCAAAGTTGTTTTAACATTCAAAAGTCAATCAATGTAATTAATCATATTATATAATAAAGGAAGTAAATCGCATAAGGATCTCCATAGGTGCAGAAAACAAACTTGACAAAATTCAACACCCATTCATTAAAAAACAAAACAAAACAAAACAAACAAAAGCCCTCTCAGCTAAATAAGAGCATAGAGGAACTGCCTCGAACTGACAAATTCAGAAAAGGTACTAAGGACATGATAAAACTTGTAACTAACATAAAATACTGAATGCTTTCCCCATAAAACTGGGAACAAGGTCCACCCACACCACTTCTACTTAACACTGCACCAGAGGCACCAGCCTGTGTAACAAGAAATATTAGGCACAGATTCGAAAGGAAGAAATAAAACCGTTTTTATTCACAGATGACATGAATGTACATGTAGAAATTCCTAAGTAATCAGCAGAAAAGATGCTGGGATTACACAGTGAATGTAGTGCCCTGGCTGACATGCCTCAGCTGGTGGGAGCATTGTCCCGTAACCAAAAGGCTGCGGGTTCCATCCCCGGTCCGGACACCTAAGATCCCCAGCTTGGGTGCCGATCCCTGGGTCCAGGAGCATACAGGAGGCAACCAATCCATGCATCTCTCTCGCATCAGTGCTTCTCTCCCTTGCTCTCTCTCCAAGAGCAATGGAAAAAATGTCCCCAGGTGAGGATAAAAAAAAAAAGTGAATTTAACAAGATCACAAGATACAAGGTTAAAATAAAAAAACTATATTTCTATGTGCAAGGCCTGTGCACTGAAAACTAAACGATGTTGTGGAGAGAAATTAAGGAAAAGCTAAAAAATGGAAGAAAATACCATGTTCCTATACTGAAGACTCAACACTATTAAGATGTCAATTCTCCCCAGATTGAGTTTTCCCCGGATTCAGTGCAATCCCAATGCACATCTCAGTAGGCTTTTTTTGTAGAAATTTGTGATCTGATTCTAAAGTTTATATGGAAATTAATGTAAAATGAAAAGATCCTGAAAGTACCCCCAAAATTTTGATAAAAACAAAGTTGGAGTATTTACAATGCCTGACTTCAAGACTTACTAAAAACTACAGAAATTAGGACAAGGTGGTGCTGGCACAAGAACAGACACATAGATCAATAGAACAGAAAAGAAGCCAGTAACAGACCTACACATGATTGCCTGCAGCCACACTGACTGGGATGGGGAGAACTCAATCAAGTGGTAGTGATGTTCAGTACCTAACTGTAGCAGTTACATGGTATATGCATTTGTCAAAACTCACTAACACCTGTACACTCCACTGGGCACTTAAAATGGATGTATTTTATTTTATATAAGTCATACCTAAATAAAGATGCTGTTAGCACATATTTAGAAACAATCCCCCAAAACTTATCATGATTATTAATAAGAATCTGGCCTAGACAAGGACCTACATCCAAAATTACTCCATCCAGCAAAGCTATCATTTAGAATGGAAGGGCAAATAAAGTGCTTCTCAGATAAGGTCAGGTTAAAGGAGATCATCATTACCAAGCCCTTATTATATGAAATTGTTAAAGGGACTTATTTAAGAAAAAGATCAAAACTATGAACAGTACAATGACAACAAACTCACAGTTATGAACAATCAAACCTAAAACAAAAACAAAAACAAACTAAGCAAACAACTAGAACAGGAACAGAATCACAGAAATGGAGATCACATGGAGGGTTATCAGTGGGGGAGTGGGTAGGGAGAGGGGGAAAAGGTACAGAGAATAAGTAGCAGAAATGGTAGGTAGAAGACAGACAAGGGGAGGTTAAGAATAGTATAGGGAATGTAGAAGCCAAAGAACTTATATGTATGTATGACCCATGGACATGAACTAAAGGGGGGGAGGGAATGTGGGTGGGAGGGGTATACAGGACACAGGGGAATGAAGGGGGGATGGGACAACTGTAATAGCATAATCAATACAATATATATTTTTTAAAAAAGTGAAAAAAAGAAAAAAAAAACTCCCAGTCTCACAGGAGAGTTCGTTGGAGAGACCCACAGAATCCTAGAATGTACACAACAAACCCGCCCACCTGGAATCAGCACCAGAAGGGTCCAATTTGCTTATGGGTAGCAGGGGAAGTGACTGAAAGGCAGCTGTGAGCCAAGCAAGTGGCCTTGTTCCCTCTCTGACCACTCCTCCACAACAGTGCCACAACACAGAGAGGTGGGTCGCCACACCCTGGCAAATATCTAAGGCTCCACCCTTTATAATGTAACAAGCACTGAGACAAAAAACATGGCCCAAATGGAAGAACAGATCAAAGCTCCAAAAATACAACTAAGCCATGAAGAGACAGCCAACCTATCAGGTGCAAAGTTCAAAACACTGGTAATCAGGATGCTCACAGAAATGGTTGAGTATAGTCACAAAATAGAGGGAAAAATGAAGGCTATGCAAAGTGAAATAAGGAAAAATATACAGGGAACCAACAGTGAAGGGAAGGAAACTGGAACGCAAATCAACAATTTGGACCAGAAGGAAGAAATAAACATTCAAAAAAAAGAATCTGGCCTAGAAAGGAAACTAACATTTATTGAGGGCCTATACTGTGTCAGACAGTGGGCCCTGCATATTTAATTCTCGTGACCACTGGCTAAGGTAAAATTGCTCACCAGAATTTTTACCCTTTGAAGAAATACTGGGCATCTGCACACTCATCAGCCAACTAAGTGGGAAGTGCAAGGGTCAAGCCCAAGCGCATCGCTAATGAATGACCAAGTTGCCACCACCACCATCCTCTTATGTCTTCCCTACAAAAACTCTTCCACCAAAGCTTACTGCCCACCAAACCCATTTTTTAAAAGAAAATTGTTGAGTTTTTCTAACTTTCCAAGAAAAATCAATCTGAAAATAGAGGACAGAGCCCTGACCGGTGTGACTCAGTTGGTTGCGCACCATCCTGCAAAGTAAAAGGTCACAGGTTTGATTCCTAGTCAGGACACATGCCTGGGTTGTGAGTTTGGTCACAAAGGAGAGGCTACCAACCAATTTTTTTTTCCTCACATCAATGTTTTTCTCCCTCTCTTTTTCCCTCTCTTCCCCTCTCTCTCACAAAAAGAAAAAATAAAGAAAATAGGGGCAGAAGGATCATGAACTTAAATAATCCATATACTGGATAGCCAGCTCCTGAACAAGGACAGGCTCACCCCTATGTGTTAAATGCCTCAAGTGTAAAAAAATACCCCCATACTAGACTCAGAAAGAAAAGTACTAGGAGATTCTAATATAAGAGTCTGACCAGCTAGTTCAGTGATAAAACAATAAGACTCTTCAGTGGTACAATTCCCCCACTGGGATTTTCATACTTTGAAACTCTACACAAACCACTACTTAGTTGAACCACCTATCTGTTATCCTGCTAAAAACAAAAATTCTGAACTTTAACATCTAAAAGTGCTTGGCAAATAAAAAGCCACATATCGTGGCCAGAGTCATTATTGCTATAAATGTTATAAAAGACATAAAAATATCCAAAAGAGAGTGGTAGAAAATATAAGAGCCTCTGTAAAAACTTCTGCATTCAAGAGGAAACGGTGGAAAAGACCTTCTGAAAACTTCAAGATGCAGCTAAAAGTAGAAATAAATGTGTACTTATCTTTGGTATCAAATCAATACCACCTCACTAGTTCACAGAAACAGCAGTACTTACAGTTATGTGAGCACTGAGGGATCATCATGGCGATGTTGAAATATTCAAAGCAAATTCCGCACCGCAGCAAATCGTCTACTGTCTGAAACGTAAACACACATGTATACGTATCAGAAAGATACCAAGATCAGAATGGCTGGCACAGAACTCTTTCTCCATACCCTAAAAAAATAGTAATTTATAATACTTTTCTCAAATATACAAACTCAAATGAAAAATCCACATAAATTGCAGGGGACTTGAATGAGAGGAAAACCTCCCCTATATGACTCTTACACATTCAAATCTCACGTTACCCGAAACACTTTAGATGGACAAAGCTGACACTGTATAGATTCCTATGCAATATTGTTACCCCTTCACAAAAGGGCCACTCTGTTCCTGCTCCACTTCCCAAGTGTTTCCACCTCTTACTCCAAGCTGCCTCCTCTTCAGACCCTGCCCCCTGGCCTGCAGTCACTGCTAGGTGAAGGGTACCAGTAGCCAGTCAGCACACAGGTTAAAAACCAAATCAGAGAATATTAAAGCCAAGCATTAGAAATTATCTAATTAAAACCCCTACTTCATGAATGAGGAAATGTGTATCCAGAGCAGGCACAAGTGGGGCATGAGACCAGCCAGAACTAAACTTCCCGTCACCCTTGTGGCAGCTGCGTGGTTGTACAGTGCAGCCAGATGCAGAAGCCCTGCAGACACTGGAGCCAGTGATAGTGCAGGGATGTGAAGAGGACAATCTGGAAAGTCAGACAGACGCGTGCCAACCTGGAAAGCAACTGACAGAAAAGGATCTATTCTCAAAACCCCAAATCTTTTAAATCATTTAAAGTAAAATGTTATTCCTTTCCACAGAATACTGAGAAGATATTTAAGAGAAGACAAAAAAGGTAGCTCTCTTATGCACTGATATGGAAAGATTGCCAAAATAAGTGCAAAAAGACAATACATACGGTGGGCTACCTTTTGCTTAAAAGGGAGGGGAAATAAGAATGTATTATATTTTTATCTTGTATATAAATAGGTATAAAGACATCCTGACAAGAAACCTAAAAAGGTAACAAATAATGGTCACAGAGGTTCGGAAAGGGACAAAGTTGGGAGGCAGACTTTAGCTTTTAATTTCATGTATTTTTTGAACTATATGAGCATATTATCTAAATTTTAAAATACAAACAAGAAAAGACTAATGTCATTTAATAACCCATATGATGAAATATTATGTAGCCATTTTAAAAAGTGCTTTCATACAAAAATGCCATGGGAAAATGTTCTTGTTTTAATGAAACTTTCCCAAAAAATCAGAGAACAAATCTACAATACATAATAATGGAACTATGTAGTTGAATCCATAGCAATCCTACGAAGTCTATAGCATCTGTACCCCAGTTTTATAGACTAAGACTACAGAGCTTAAAAGCAGTTGGATCAAACCCAAGAAACTGACTCCAAAGTGACCCCAAATTTTAAATGCATATACTCACTGCGGATACGTGCTGCACGAGCACGCACGTGGTCAACGAAGGAAATGAGAGAAAGCGTCAAACAGTGGTTATCTCGGGATGATAGGGTCTTGGGCAACTTTCACTTACTCCTTTCTCTCACCCTGAATTTTAATTTTTTTCTACTATATCCACATACATTTATAAACTATCAAAGCTAGGAATTTTTGTTATGGTTAAACCAGGGAAAAAAACATTGAAATAACAAAAATCTTCCATTATTTTTTAAGATTTATTTATTTTTAGAGAGAAGAGGAAGGGAGGGAGAAAGATGGAGAGAAACATCAATGTGAGAGAGAAATATCACTCAGCTGCCACTGAGGACTGAACCCGTAGGCACGTGCCCTGACCGGAATGAAGTGACCTTTTGTTGTGCAGAACAACGCCCATCAAACTAAGCCCCATCAAACTAAGCCATGTCCGTCAGGGCTCTTCCATTATTTTGCATGATAAGCTACCACTGACACAAAAGGCAAGAGGATTGTATTGAAAATCAATTAAGAGCAGAGGTAGAGCTGGAAGCCCGAGTCCTGGCATCTAGTGTCTTATACTTCCTTCAGTGTAACCATCCTCTTCTGGTGGAGGAGTGGTTCTGACCCATCTGCTGAGCGAGATCTGTGCAAGGTGACACCACAGCAGATGAGCTATAAAATTCTCGAACGAATTTCCAGTCAGGCCATTTCAAGACAGTCATGCATGCCAACACGTGCTTGTTGACCCAAACAGGAAGTGGTAAGGTGAGCGTCCCAGGATTTTTTTAACTTAGAGAGAGTGCAAGGGAGAAGGAGGGAATGGGTGAAAAGACAATAATGAAAGCACAAGTTCTTAAGTTTTGGGAAGTCACAGATTCCTTTAAGAAAATGGATGAAAACTATGGACTCTCTTCTCATATGAGCATACAGACAAAAATTTTATAAATAATTCAGACACCAAAGTCTTTCCATGGGCACTAGATTAAGAACCATGGATATGGGGACAGATTTCCATATAAGAAAGAACTTCAAACAGAGCTATTTCTAGGAGCAGCTAAATAAGGGTCCAGCAGAAGTAAGGCCTGCTTGTGTGGCTGGTAGGGTAATAACATGGGTGTCACAGTTTAGTTTTAATTTGAACATTTCACCTAAAATGTCACATGGTGTGCTTGAGTGTGATATTGTTATGTTACAGAATTACATGCTTATGATTTTGTAATAAAAGATTGTGTCATAAAAAAGGGATGTTGTCTGTGCCGGCCCCTGCATTTGTTCCTGGAGGAATTCAAGCAAATACCAAATGAGAAGTTGGCAGAATACATTATAAAAGGGATTAAAACAGTGGATGGGGCTGGCTTTCCAACCTTATGATTTCATGATTCTAATATGGGTTCAATCAGCTCTATCACTGAACACTCACTCTCTGGTGCTGGACCCTCCGTTTAGTGCTGTGGTGAGATATCAAAGCCACAGAAGACATGGAACCTGCCTCTAAAGAACACGGTGGGAGTTGTAAGAATATATAAAATATGCTTCCATCTACAAACAGGTAGCTTTATAAATTACAGAGTTTTCACTTCCTTTATCCAGTTCAATCTTCACAACAACAAATAAAAAGGAGTTGAAAAGTTAACATATGTTACATGCTAATAATAAGACATATCAATTGAATGCTTACCTTCCAGATACCTTCAATCAATTGGCAAATAATTTCTGAGCACCCACCATGTGCCACACATTGTGTTAAGTACAGTAAGTCAGACAGGATCCCTGTCCATACATGTCAACTCGTTTAACCAACCCTATACAGTTTCTCTTTGCTTCCAGTTTAGAGTCAAGGAAATTCATGCTCAGAGCTTTAGTAACTCACTCAAGGTCACCCAGGTAAATGAGAGGCAGAGACCAGATTCAACCTGAGACCATCAGTGCTCTTCTCCACTGCCAAGGACACCACAACTTCAAAACCATAGCTTTCCTCGATCCGTTCCACAGTGACAGCTGTCACCATGGGGCTCTCTCTCAAGTCCCCAAGAACTACAGATGACACTGATGATATCAGGAAGAGTAAGGTCTCATGATTACTTTAACTTTCCACAAGTTCCCTTCCCTTAATCCTCAAAGTCAGCCTTTTGAGTCAGTGGGACAGAGACCATAATCCCCAAGCTAACAAAACTGAGGAAGAGAATGAGGTGATCTTGCCCACAAAACTGAAATGATCACATTGCAAGGAGAAACACCAAGCAACTGATTCTTAGCACAGGAAAATGTATTTGCTCTTCACTAAATACAGCTGAAATACAGGGCTCCCTGCTACTGGTAAGTGGAAACCGAAACGCCTTGCCAAAAACCAAAGTAGCCTCAAAGTCAATGTTATTTAAACGAAGTAATTCAATTAAGTGAAAGGCTGGCTAGTGCTGAGACTTTAAACAAAGAGAGTTCTGATCTTTTTGTTTAAAAGGGAGACATGCACAACTGTTAGGAGTTAGGACAGTTAAGGAGAGCAAACCAGCACTTGGCTTACTGAGGATAGTAAGAACAAATAAAACAGAATGTAAAGGAAACCATATGCTTCCCTAAGTGATCAAATAAATGCTTTTTTGATGCAAGGTCTACCCGAAATCATGTCCAGTGACATTTTGGGAAATCCTCAAATAATGTGCTGCGAGCGTTTACATAATGCTTAGCACACAGTAAACCCTTAGAAAGGGTTAGTTGTCCCCGTCGTTTTCACCGTTCACAGTAACTTTTTTCTCGAGGTCACTGTTGTCGTTGTGGCTAAACTGCAGAGTAGCCGGTTCAGTAAGACCGCCAGCCTCAGTTCACCATAAGGGGCCGAGGCCCCAGGAAACTGCGGCCCAGAGACACGCGGATGGTAACTTGCAGAGCTGAGCCGGGGGCACCCGGGGCCAAGCTGGCCGCCTCCGCCGCCAGGTCCTCCGAGGGCGGGGCCGGTTACCCACAGATACCTGGGCATCCCCAACCTCCCCGAAGCACTCACCTTCAAGACTTCCAGGCCCGGAGGCCACCGAGGTTCGACTAGAGAGTTCATGGCTACTCCTGGGGGCTCCACTGCCCACTGACCTCCCGCGCTCCACTGCCACTCGAAATTCCCCGCGCTACTGCGTTACCGCCGCAGTCCGCGACGCGCGGGCTTCATGCGCGGTGCCTGCCGGGAATTGTAGTACCTGGGCAGAGCGCAGCCAAAGATGCTATTACTGCGCACGCGCCAGACGTGTACACCTTTTGTAGCAGAAGTCAAGCGGTTAAAGGTCCACATCCGGTTTTGTATCAGACCTTTAATAAATAAGTGCATGTTGAATGTTGGGAAAAGACAGCCAGGTATCAAACCAAATCCATACGTTACCAAACCTACCAAGGTCTCGGCTAATGTCTTCTTTAAGTTGCTCTCCCTGATTGCTATAATCATCTGTCCCGGCCCTGAGCAGAGGTTTTCATATCTATTATTTCATTGAATCCTATCACGATGTTGGGAGGTAGGCATCATCATTATCAGTTTACATAAAAGGAATCTTCTGCTCAAAAAATTGAGCCCTGGGTGGTGTGGTTCAGTGGGTTGTATGCCGGCATGTGAACCAGAGGGTTGCTGGTTGGATTCCCAGTCAGGGCACATGTCTGGGTTGTGGGTCAGGTCCCCAGTTGGGGGAGGGGGTTAGGAAGATGTGCAAAAGGCAACCCATCATATATCTCTCACATATGGATATTTCTCTCCCTCACTTTCCCTCTCTCTGAAAATAAATGAATAAAATCTTTTAAAAAATTGAATAGGGCTTTCCTGAGTCACAGAGTATCATTGCCCCGATTATACAAACAGGGCCTCAGGACTTTAAAGGCGTGCTTTTCTTTTATTAAATTAAATTTTTAATATAAAGTTCTCCCCTTTCTTAACCACCTTAACTTTGTGTAGCTTTCCAGATATTTCCTGTGCAGATACATAGATAAGGTTTTATTCCACAAATATTATATTAAATGCATTGCTCTGTCAACTTGAGTTTTTCTGTTTGTTTACTTAACCATACTCATACATCTTGAGACCTCTGGATGTTAATACATAGAGCTTTACTTCATTCTTTTTAATGGCTATTTAGTCCATAATATAGATACACCGCAATTTCTTTTGTCTACTCCCATACTGAGGAATATTTAGGTTGTTTCCAATTTTTCACTATTGCAAAGACTTGCAGAAAGCACACTTATAAATCTTGGCACACTTGAGCCAAGACATCTGGTGGGTGACTTTCTGTAGATAAAACTACCAGGTTAATTTGTTGATACTTTTAAACTGTGCTAGCTAGCACTATGTGGTTTTCCAAAAAGGCTGTACCAATACATTTACACTCTCACCTAGTGTCGGAGTACCTATTATCCAAATACAAAGAGCTGACCAGCAAAGCACCCAGCCTGTCTGCTCAACTCAGCACTCACCCATTGCCCTAGGTGGGTCTCCACTGTGTGAGGTCTCATGGGCAGCAAGTCAACACAGTTATGCTGCCCAGGGCACCTTGCCATTGCCACCCAGCATGATCTATGCATTCATTCATTCAACAGATGTTTTTCTAAGTGCTGACCATTGGCACTCACTCTTCCTTATGAAGCAGGCAGAGGTGGGGGTGTTATTGCCATTTTATAGACAAAGACACTGAGGCTCAGAGAGGTTAAGGTTCCCTTCTTTTGGCCTTTCTTCATAAGGAGCCTGTGGCCCCTGAGTCAGACCTGCACTCAACTGATTTTTCCCAAACACTCATTGGGCAATAATAATAATAATATGAATAGCAGTTGG
This sequence comes from Phyllostomus hastatus, assembly GCF_019186645.2. NCBI lineage: Eukaryota > Metazoa > Chordata > Mammalia > Chiroptera > Phyllostomidae > Phyllostomus > Phyllostomus hastatus. The sequence continues at coordinate 6,044,603 of NW_025333643.1, read as the reverse complement.
ACAAAGGACTTTAATATCCATTATAATAATAGCTGACATTTATTAAGCACTTGCATTGTTCTAGGTATTTTTATCCATATTGACTTATTTCAGACCCACTCCAACCAAATCAGAAAAGAGAAGTAAATGGGAAACTCATTTAGTGCACTCTGCTGTTAAGTGAAAGAGGGAGGATTTGAATTTGGGTAGTCTGGCTTAAGAGTCCACATTAACCATTACAGAATAGTCTCATAAGGCCCTCATTATGAAAAGTATTCCCATTTTATAGACATGGTCTTTGGGTCTCAGAGAGGCAAAGAAACTCATTCAAGATCACACAGTTTGTCAGTGGCAATGTCCAGCCTTGAACCTAGGTCTTTTAACCCCAAACCAGAAAGGATCACCCATCGACATTTTATGAAGGAATAATTGAGCAGACAAGGCAGGAAGGCAGAAGTCTGAGGATCCCAGGATGCTGGACCTAGTGGGGTTTCAACAGGGAGGTGGGGAAGGGAAGGGAAGGATAGAGGCTACAGTGGGTTTGTATCCGCCAATCAGAAAAAAGTATGCAAATGAACTCCTTGTTGAGTCCAGTGGTTTTGGCTACCTAGATCTGGATGCTGTGATAGTGGGGTGGGTTTGGAGAGACAAAGGTATTGGGACAAAGACCAGGTCCCCCACCTGAGTGCACCAGTAGTTGTTCCTTTATGGTCCTAGTTATTTACAGAGTAATTAGGTTTAACGTGACAAAGAGCTAGTAGATGAGAGAAGAGAAGAAAAGAAAAAAATGGGAAAGGAAAGAGAGAAGAAGGGAAAGAAATGTACTCTTCCCCTTCAATCATGAAGACAGATTTGGGAGCAGGCATCCGTTGTTGGTCTGATGGTCCAGAGTCCTCTCCCTGAGTCTGGATAGCCTCCAGAGCAGCATTCAATCCTATTCACCTCTGAGTTCCTGCCACCAGCTGCCTAGTGAGACTGAATGAATGAGTGAATTACCAGAATAAACCCACATTCCTATAAATCTTTTCCTCCCAGGTTGAGCAGCTCTGTTCCTGTTCTCTTTAACAGCGCCCACTCAAGTGCACCTTGGACCTGGGAAGCAAAGTCACAGGGCACAAGCAGGTCTGAAGGCCCCCCTTGACTCAGAGCAAGGCACCTGTCTTGCCTCCCCTGTGGTATTTATCCACCCTGGGAGCCAATCTCTTCTAACAAGCTGCTGTTTCCATGGATATTGTCCTTCTGTTAAATAAATAAAGAGACCACACTTCCTTTTTCCGGAGTAAAAACAAAATGTTCCACATTGAAAAAGCGGTCCAGTGCTCAGTGGAGTCTTGCATAGCACTTAATGCGAAGGGAGGGACCGGGAGAGGGCCACCAGGCAAAGTACAGGATGCCAAGGAAATTTTAATTTCACACAAGTAGCAAACATTTTTTAACATAAGTAGATCCCAAATATTGTACATGACATACTTATATTAAGAATTATTCCGATTATCTGAAATTCAAATTTAACTGAGTGTTTATTTGCCAAATCTGATGACCCCAATCAGGGGAACATGCTCCCAGCTGAGCAAAGGGCCTGGCTTCACTGCACCTGGAGGAGTTCCAGGGCCCTGAGCTCCTTTCCAGGGTCTCCCTTCCTCTCTGGCCTCCATTCTCTCTTCCTCCAGGACCCATCCTCATTCTTGTCATGAGAGGGAGGCTCAGGCCTTATCTCCTCTTCTCTCCTGTCCTTCTTCCCTCCACTCTTGCCTCTGTTTTAATAAATGTTTATTGAGTTGCTACCCACCCGTGCCAGGTGCTGGAGTCCAAAGGTGCCAAAGGTGACTGAGGGAGTCCTGGTCCCTGCTGTCAGGGAGCTGACACCCTGGGTGGAGGATGAGGCCAAGACAGAAACAAGCCAGTATGTTAAGAAATTGAATAGCTAATTTAATATAATGGTAAGCAATGTGAAAACAAAACAGGATGTTGTGCTAGAGAAGGGAAGACACTATCAACTGGATGATCTGGGAAGACCTCTCCGAGAAGGTGACGGTTATGCTAGGACCCAACTGATAAGGTAGAGGCAACCCTGCAAAGACCTGGGGATGATAAAGAATTTGGATAGTAATCCATGAGGACTCTGGCAATTTACTGAATCTCTGTGCCTCAGTTTTCTCATCTGTAAAATGGGGATGATAACAGTATTTATCTTATAAGATATTGTAAGAATTAAATGAGTTATTGTAAATAAAATTCTTAGAACAGTGCCTGGCACCTAACAAGCACAGTGTGTCAGCTGTCATTATTATAGTGCTGCTATAAGCACAGGGGAAGCCCTGGGAGTATTTTAGGTGTGTGTCAGGGGAGGGGGCATGATCTGATTTACATTTTCAAAATGTCACCCTCTCTGCTGGGTGAAGAAGGGATTTTAGGACTTCCAGCCAAAATGGAGGCATAGGTAGACACACTGTGCTTCCATGCACAACCAAAAGAAGAAGAACAACAATTTAAAAACAAAAAACAACCAGAACAGACACAAAACTGAACTGTATGGAAGTCTAACAACCAAGGAGTTAAAGAAGACACATTCGTCCAGACCGGTATAGGAGGGGCTGAAACAGGCAGTCAGGTAGAGAGGACTCTCAGCATGGCAGCTGGTGGACCCAGCAAGATGATGGGTTGTGAACCCAGCAGTCCCACATTTGCACGCAGATAAACTGGGAGAAAGAACTGGGGAGCTGAATGGACTATGCAACCCAGGGCCCCAGAGCAGGGATATAAAGCCTCAAACCACTGATTTAAAACACCTGTGGGGGTTGAGGCAACGCGAGAAACTCTCAGCCTCACAGAAGAGTTCGTTGGAGAGACCCACGGGGTCCTAGAACGTGCACAGGCCCACCCACCAAGAATCAGCACCAGAAGGGCTCAATTTGATTGTAGGAAGCGGGGGAAGTGACTAAAATCTAGCAGAGGGCGGAACCAGCACCATTGTTCCCTTTTGGACCCCTTCCCCACAAACAGCCTCACAATGCAGTGACATGGGTTGCCCCACCCAGGGAACACCTAAGGCTCCGCCCCTCACTACATAACAGGTGCATCAAGACAAAAAAAAATAACTCAAATGGAAGAAGAGATCAAAGCTCCAGAAAAAAATACAACTAAGCGATGAAGAGATAGCCAACCTATCAGATGCACAGTTCAAAACACTGGTAGTCAGGATGCTCACAGAATTGGTTGAATTTGGTCACAAATTAGATGAAAAAATGAAGGCTATGCTAAGTGAAGTGAAGGAAAATCCACAAGGAACCAATAGTGATAGGAAAGAAACTGGGACTCAAATCATCAGTGCAGACCAGAAGGAAGAAAGAAACATCTAATCAGAAAAGAATGAAGAAACAAGAATTCAAAAAAATGAGGAGAGGCTTAGGAACCTCCCGGACATCTTTAAACATTCCAACATCTGAATTATAGGGGTACCAGAAGGAGAAGAGGAAGAGCAACAAGTGGAAAAGTTATTTGAACAAATAATAAAGGAGAACTTCCCCAGTCTGGCAAAAGAAATAAACTTCCAGGAAGTCCAGGAAGCTCAGAGAGTCCCAAAGAAGTTGAACCCAAGGAGGAACACACCAAGGTGCATCATAATTAGATTAGACAAGATTAAAATTAAGGAGAGAATCCTAGAATCAGCAAGAGAAAAGGAGGCAGTTGCCTACAAAGGAGTTCCCATAAGACTGTCAGCTGATTTCTCAAAAGAGACCTTACAGGCAAGAAGGGTGTGGAAAAAAGTATTCCAAGTCATGAAAGGCAAGGACCTATATCCAAGATTGCTCTGTCTACTAAAGCTTTCATTTAGAATGGAAGGGTAGATAAAGTGCTTCTCAGATAAGGCCAAGTTAAAGGATTTCATCATCACCAAGCCCTAATTATATGAAATGTTAAAGGGACTTATCTAAGAAAAAGAAATTTTTAAAAATATGAACAGTAAAATGACAACAAACTCACAATTATTAACAACCACACCTAAAGCAAAACCAAAAACAAACTAAGCAAACAGCTAGAACAGGAACAGAACCACAGAAATGGAGATCACATGAAGGGTTATCAACAGGGGAATGGGAGGGGGAGAGATGGGGAAAAGGTAGAGAGAATAAGTAGAATAGATGGTAGGTAGAAAATAGGAAGTGGTAGGGTAAGAATAGTATAGGAAATGTAGAAGCCAAAGAACTTATGTGTACAACCCATGGACATGAACTAAATGGGGGGAACATGAGTGGGAGTGGGTGTGCAGGGTGGAGGGAAGTGAAGCGGGGAAATGGGACAACTGTAATAGCATAATCAAAAATATATTTTTTTTTAAAAAAAAGGGATTTTAGTGGAGAAAAAGTAGCAGTGCCAACCAGGGAGCAATGAAAGTAGTCTGGGGCCAGGTGGGCAGTGGTCAGGAGGAAGTAGACTGCCAGGGACCTCATGCTTACTTCGGACTTGCTGGTAAGGCCTTGATTTGCCCTTATTCCAGGCCCATCCTAATTTCTCCTAGACAAGCACCTGTCTGGTTCTTACCAGTCCCTGTCACCTGGAGCCCCAGTGTCAGGGCTAGTTGACATTGACAGACTATGTCCATCACCTGCTCTATTGGGCTGTTTTTGGGAACCATCCTGTCAGATTTCAGAAGCTGTAACCTCCCATGGCTAAGGCTGAGTAAGAGACCTTAGGACCATAAACCACTAAGGAGATAAAACTTATCCTCCCACAGGGGTTCCGCCTCTTCCCCCTTAACTTCACCCTGTTTGGCCCCGAGCAGATGACTGGTTAGCAATGATGAGTAAGATTCCTCAAGGAAGGGACGACCTAAGACGGGCACAGTTGTAAAGGGGCCATCGGGGAAGGACTTGGGGGTCTATAGAAAAGGGGTGATGGACCATCACCCCTCAGCTTTGTTGTATCTTGAGTCCTCATTCTTTTTGTAAAACGTCTCCTAATCTCTTGGCTGCCTGCAACTCCCACCTGCTTTAAGCCTAAAACAATGCTGGAGGTGGGTGTGGCCCTGTGCTGGAATGGGTGGGTTTTCTGGAGGTAATCAGGCCTAAAAAGAATGCATTAAATCCTGTGAAACCTGCTTTGCTAAAAATACCCTCAATTTAAATGATAAGGGTTCCAGCATAAAATGAGTTTGTTTCTCAAAGTTTTATGGCCCTTTAGCTAACCGAGCCTGACTCAGAATAAGCCCTCAGAGTTCTTTGAATGTTATCTATTGTTTGATCATTACTGCCTGAGAATGATTGATGAGCTTTACCTGTATTCCTCTGCAAATGGAACCCAATAAAAGCCCATTGAGGAACAGGCTCAAGGCTCTTCCCCTTTGAGAGATGGACCACCTTTCCTCCCCAAGCAGATCATGTCTTGGTAGAATTATTCTTATCTGTGACAGTTGGCGGGGGGGGGGGGCTATGCTGGACAAAGGTCCCCCACAGGCTATTAGATTACCACCTCTGGGAGCTTCTTGCTGAGACTAGTTACAGGTCTGTCACCACAGCCTCTTCTCAGCAGGAGTCCCAACCCCTCCCATTGATGCTTTCAACAAATGTTTACTTAGAAATTACTATATGCCCAGGCAGGGGCAACAGGCAGTAAACTAGACAAAGAATATCCATTCAAATCAATATCTACAGATGGGAAGAGCTTTGTGATCAGAGAGAAGGAACTTTTAAGTAAGGGAAATGTATTATTTTGTATTCCTGTTTGTTTGTTTGTTTGTTTGTTTGTATTTGCACCCAATGACACACCCACTGATTTATTTTGTTGGGGTGAAGGGGCAGAAAGAGAAAAAAACATTAATGTGAGAGAGAAATGGCAATCAGTTGTCTCCTGAATGTGCCCCCGATCTGGGACAAAACCTGTAACCCAGGCATGTACCCTGACTGGGAATCAAACCTGCCACCCTTTGGTCCATGGGATGATGCCCCAAAAAACTAAGCCACACCATCCAGGCCAGTCTGGATTCATTTGGTTGCAAGTATTGAGTTAGCGAACACAAAATGGCCTAATTAAAACAAACAAAGAAAAAAGGGTATGGATTAGCTCATGTAAGAGTCCAGAAGTAGGTATCCAGGTGTGGCTGATTCAGGTGTCATCAGATTGGTCTCTTTTCCTTCCTCTCAGTCTCTGTTTCTTAGTGCCTTGTATCTGCTTTTCTTAGTGCTGGCGTAATGCTCCAGCAGTGCCCCCCACACATGTGCACGGTGGCAAACATGGCCTGCAGAAGACCCAGGCCTACATTCTACTAGCACAGCTGCCTTAGCAAAAAGACAGCACCTCATTCTCAGCAGTCTCCAGTACAAGTGCCAGGGCTGAATCTCATTGGCCAGAATTGGGTCACATGTTCCATCCTTGAACTAATCACTGTGCTTCAGATTGTCTAGGTCTTTGTTTGGGGGTAAGGGTGGATGCCCCAAATGAACATTGGAGTTCTGTATATAGTAAGAGAGATAATAAATACCTATAAACATGCAGATTGCAAATTCTTCCCCCATCTATATCCACGCTTCTTTATAATCTGAGCCCTTTCCTCATGAGGTAGATTTATTTCTTCACTCCTTGAATCTAAAGCTGGGCTAGGTCATGTGATTTGCTTTGGCTAATGTGACATTAACAAAGGTGATGCAAACAGAGGGATGGAAAGTGCCTGAGCACTGGAGCTTGCCCTGTCTCCCGCTGCTCTTGGGAACCACCTAACCACCACCATGTAAACAAACCCTAACTGTCCTCCTGGATGATGAGAGACAGCCGGCCAAGTCATTTTCCCCACCCTGCTGACACTGGGCCACCTACAAGACATGTGAGTGAGGCCATCCCAGACCATCCAGCTCCAGCCAGACAGGGTTACCACAGAAAGCTCAGCCAGCCCTGACCAGAAAACTGCTCAACACACCCATAGGACATGGTTAATAATATATGTTGATTATCTTCAGCCAACAGCTTTGGGGGTGCTCTGCTACAGTGATCAAAAACCACAGTGACCCTCCACAGGAGTCTTCTGCCTGCCTGGAGCTGGCTTAGGGGCCCCCAGATCCAGGATTGCTGGAGCCCCTGGCCTGATGGTCCCTCCTCTCCCCCATAGGAATCGTTTCCTGCTCACTTTGACCCCAGTACGTGTCTGTACCCTGCCTCGGATCTCGTGCTGGACTTTATGGGTGCCAGGGGCAGGACAGCCCTCTTGTGAAGAGCAACCTGTATGCAGCTCTCCTTGTCTCTGTGGGCTCCCAGGCATTTCTCCTTACAAGGAGGCCACCATCCACCTGGAAGGAATTGAAGGGTGTGCAGCTGAGTCCCGTGCCATGAAACATCTGTCATGGTGCCTGGACATGCCTCCCCAAAGGCTGTTTAGACCCCCAGAGCCCCCTTGGAGAGTTGAACATTCCTCTGGGGTTGCTAAAACAGATCACACTTTTCTGTCACAGTGCAAACACACTGTATGGCAACCACCTAGTCTCCCTGACTAGACCCTCTGTGTCCTAGCTCAGCTGTGAGTGTAGTAGGGGTCCAACAAGTGCTCACTGGGCAGGTCACCTGGAAAGATATCGAATGATGTGTGGCCCTGGGTCTCTGGGGTCCTGGGACACAGGGAGGCCTGGGGCTAGGGGGGCAAATCAGTGAACCCTGGGGAGGAGACAGTGGAAATAACCAAGACAGAATCCTCACCAACCAGCATGGTCTCTCGGGGACAGGATGCAGAGTCACACAAACCTCGGTTCCCACCATGCTTTTCCGCTTCCCATGGGGCCTGGGTTAAGTCGCTCACATTTCAGAACCTCAGTTTCCGCTTCTGTAAGATAAGAATAATAATTTCTGCCCCTGAGGGTTGTTATAATGAATACACTTTTAAATGTTGGGAAGCACACAATGAGTGTTTGGCTTTGGCAGTAGAAGTTATAGTTATCATTATAAATGTTATTATCACAAGTACGCACTGTTAACCAGAGGGCAGAGAGGTGAAGAGCTCTAGCTCTGAAGTCAGACTGCCTGTGTTCGGGCTGCAGCCCCACCACCTAGAAGTGCATGGACTGGGGCCCCCACGAACAGGAAGTGGGGCTCCTTGGACACATGGCTGATTTTAAGCCTGGGGCAGAGTGGGTGGAAGATGAGCCTGGAGTATCTATTGTGCCCAAAATAAGGAAGTTTTCAAAAGTAAGAGACAGCTCCAAGTTACTCCCACTGACTTCAGTCAGCATCAAAAGGCTATTGATTGCAACTGATTGAACCACATGGAATATTTTTAAATCCAGGAATTTATAATGAGTCTCAGCAGAAAAAAGGAAATCCTTCATTTGCTGCCATTGGAGGTAGTCATTGTATCAGCTTATCACTCTGAAAGTTGATAAAGAAGGGGAAAGAATTAACCAATTATTGTTCCCTTCCAAAAAATAACAGTACTTTAGGGAAATATTAGCCCTTGTTGATAAGAATTTGAGCACATAAATGTAGAAGAAATGATAAAATTAGAAAACCACCACTTTGCATCTTCTAACGAAACATTGCTGCAGGCGGTGATCACCAATGGGGAGTGGTTCTTGGGGAAGTATATATTCACCAGCTCATCAAGCTGCACTTTCGTTTCTGCTCACAGGGAAAATGCAGCTTTTTAATGCAGGAGGGATGAATGTGACTCCACCTGAACCTAGTGGTCGGTCTCACCCTCTCTAACAGTGGGAGCGAACAGCAGGCCCCTCCTGATGTGATGCAGTATGAAGTGCGCATCATCTAGGGAGCGTTCTTGCCAAAAGTGGTGCAACTGAATCTAATCAAGTGCTCAGATCCAACTCCAGTTCATGACACATACATGAAGGACAGCACCCAGGGAGCCAACAGCGCAAGGAAGCCACCCGGAGAATTCGGACCATGGGACCCGGTGCTGGGAAACAAACCAGAGCTCTGTGACAGGCCGTGAGGCCACCAGTCTGCAATAAAGGAGATTTTAGGTGCATACCTTGTTAAAGCCTTGTTTGGGTCCTGATTGGAACAAACCAATCTTTTACAGACATTTTGGGGAACAGTCAATGAAATTTGAATATAAATTAGGTATGACATTATATTGATAAATTACTACTAATTCTATTAGGTGTGATAATGGTATTGTCATGTAGAAAAATGTCATTTTTAAAGATGTGCTCTGATGTATTTCAGGGTAACATGTCATGATGTCAGAACTTTACTTTGAAATTTTAAAAAGATAAATCACCTGGCGGGCGTAGCTCAGTGGATTGAGCGCGGGCTGTGAACCAAAGCATTGCAGGTTCGATTCCCAGTCAGGGCACATGCCTGGGTTGCAGGCCACGGCCCCCAGCAACCACACATTGATGTTTCTCTCTCTCTCTCTTTCTCCCTCCCTTTCCTCTCTAAAATAAATAAATAAAATCTTTAAAGAAAAGATAAATCAAATTTGGATAATGTAAATAATTGTTTAAAATATATGCTAGACATAATGGGTTAGTTTTATGCTATTCTCTGTATTCTTCTGTAAGTGTGAAATTTTCACAATAAAAATTGGAGATAACTCATCCTACCTGCCATTTTACAAATGGCCACATGAGGACAGCAGAGTATCAGGCTGGCTGTGAGCCCAAACTTGGAAGAAGAAATGCAAAAGAGCAATCATCCATTTCTTCTCCTTTTTTAAAAATCCTCACCTGATGATACATCCATTGATTTTTACAGAGAGAAGAAAGGAGAGAGCAAGAGAGAGAAACATCGATGTGAGAGAGAGACATCAGTCGGTTGCCTCCTGGGTATGCCCAGACAGGGGATTGAACCCACAACCTCCGCAGGTGCCCTGACACAGGACGAGTGCTCCAACCAACTGGGCCACACCCTTGGCCAGGGCCCCACTCAGTCTTTATTCATTTATTTCCTTCCATCCTTGCATGTGACTTCCTAACGGGCCCTGGACTGGGCCTATGGAGGACAGAGGGTCAAATTAACCCCTGTCCCTGCCATTCTGTAAATAGCGTGTGGGGTTCAGGAAGGGGCAGGCAGCAGGAGTCTGTCTTGGTGGGCTGGGTCCGTGCAGACAGAGGTCTCCCTATGTCTGACATCACTGGAGTGGAGACCTTGGCTGGGCATATCAGGAACAAAAAAATTAGTATGGGGGTGGGGTGAGGGTAGGGACCTGCTACTTGTGTGAGTTGACTCTTTAACATGCATTCAGATTTACACCCTTATAGGAGACCGTTCTGTGTGGAGTGGGCCCAGCTCCCACTCGGAAAGGCCAGTGGAAATCAAGGTCCAGTACACAGGACCCACTCCCACGGATAGGTTCTCCCATGGGGAATCAGGCCTGCATTGTACCTGGGCCACTTTGAGACTTGCTTTTTGCTAAAACTCCCTCACCCTGAATTGAGGCAGCAAACATTTACTGCATATCTTTAAAGTAACTTCCTAAAATCTATGCTAAACCTCCCAAGGATGAGTGTAACCAGTTCAACCACTTTTCCCTTCACATTTACAAATATCCTTCTTTTTTTATGTAATTAGCAACATCCTCTCCTTTGTTTTCTGTAAAAGGTAACCACCTAAAGCAAACCTGTGCATAGTAAATGAGGACCATCCTCAATGTAATGTGCCCAGAAAAGCAACAAAAGCTTGTCGAGGCAAGGGTTGGAGTGCTCTCCCCTCAAGAGCGTGGCCATGCCGTCCCTTTTCCTCCACAGGACTCGGTAGTGCATGTGAATTTGTCTCATATCTTATCCACCACACCTCGGACACTGTGGGCTGATGTCTGAATTACATGCTTATCAACTGTGTGATCTTAGAAAAGTCACTTTACCTCTCTGAACATCATGGGGCTTATACTATATAGCTTTTCTGTTGAAAAAAAAAAAGAGAGAAGTGGAGAGACAGAACTTGTTGGCATTGTTGGAACAGCTGGATCATCCTTTCTGGATTCTGTTTTATTTTCATTCAGATGGGGCAAAAATTATTCCTTTCCTTTAAGCCAGGCTGATTGGGGTTTTGAATCCTGACAATGCACCCTGTACAGCATGACATAAAGCGGAAAGGGCCAAGCGATTTATCAGGGCATCGAAGACCTGTGAGCACTGGTCTAGGCTCAGTGAAAGAACAGGCATCTGAAGAAGGAAAATCTCATTCCACAGATGACAGGACTGCAAGTGCTTAGAAGGAAGGTCTGCCGTTCTGCTCCCCGTGCGGGCCAGTGATCCCCATATCGGGAAGCATTCAAATAAGCCCTCGGGGGATGACGTGGGGGATGTGTGGGTGTAGGGGTAAAGCACAGCTAGAAATCCTGAAACACAATGGAGGGTGGTGCTCGAGGCCCAATAATAAAATTCCTCCATCTCCTTTGTCAGACCTCAGGTACAGAGAAGCAGGTACCTTATAATCCAGGGTTCATGGCACTGCATCATAGCCACCCCCCCCCATATGGCATTTAAATCCTCAATCACTACTCAAGCCCTCCATCGTTAAAAAGCAGCTGTAATCTAGAAGCCAGAGATGATTTTTTTAATAGCAATAAACAGGACTGGGTCATGCCCTCAGGAAAATCCTTCAAGGGCTTCTCATTGCTCTGAATAAATTCTCACTGTGGCTCAAGGGGGCGCTGCATATGCCTCCCCCTTGCCAGCCTGTGTCCACCTCTCTCGCCCCCAGGATCCAGCCCCGCCAACCTTCTCCAGTCTCACACACCAAGCTCTTTCTCACCCCGAGGCCCTGAGGTAGGAAGGCCCCAGTGGGTTCCAGGACAGGACGGCTTAGCTGGAGAATTGCTGAGGAGGGAGAAGAGATAAGCTGACTGAGATGGGCAGGGGCAGAGTCCTGGGTGGGGTGCTTTGTGGGCCACAGTGAAGGGTCCAGAGATCTGATTCCAGGCCCCTTGGGGTGGCTGAGGAAGGTTGCAGGTGAGCCCAGTGCTGGTTCTGTAAGACAGCCTTCCTTTATCCTTTGCTTCTTGACTCCCAGACTGGACTTCCTGTGGTGGCTGCAAAGGCCTGGGGATCTCTTACCTCCTCTCTGTCCCCTCTTACAGTCCTTTATTTAAAGACAGCCTCCCCTCAGCACCAAAAGGAAAGCGGTCACTGCTACTGTCCATCCCTCCCCAGCCCTCCAACCCCCTACCCGTGGCCCCCATCCTTCTCCTCAACCTTCCACAGGGAGAGCTCTTCCAAGGCCTCTCCAGGGGCAGGTCCCCAGCGTGCACTGAGGCAGTAGTGGAGCCATCTCTAGGCTTCTCCAGGGAATTGTTCCATATAAGCTGCTCACTTGTGCCGGAGGCAGGATGGCCAGGGAAAGCACGGGATCCACCCTGCTTTCCTTGTTTGAAGCTGAGCAGCAGCAAGCAGCAGCAGACCACCCAGCCCCACCTCAGCTGCCCTGTGCCTGGCACACGGTCCGAGAGGGAGGTATCTTAGGTCAAACAAACCCAGACTGGTGAAGCTTACAGTTCCTCGCTGTTCTCTGCTCCAAATCAGGCCCAGGGGCCCATCGGGTTCTCAAGCCTGGGAGAGAATAGGGAAGACCTGGCTTGGGAGGCAGTCTAAGGGGAAACCCCAGCTGCGCCTTCCTAGCAGTGTGTCCTTTGGCAAGTTACCTAACTGCTGTATGCTGTTTCCTCCTGCATAAGGTGAGAAGACCTACATTAAGGGGGAGAGGGGGTTGGTTGAGAGGATTGGTGAGTTAGCTTTTACATGTGAAAGGGCTCACAAGAATGCCTGGAACACAGCAAGCACTCAAATCACGTTGGCTATTATTACTCTTTCCTCTTTTTCTATTTGATTGCAAGAAACAGAAACCCACTCACCTTGCACCCAGTCAGGGCGCTGAGTGTCAGGCCTCCCAAAGAGGAAGAGGCTTTAGGACAGGTGCACAGTGTGGGGGCCTGGAATTAGCAACAGGCCTCCCCCGAGCATCAAGTGGCTACGGTGGGAATAGCAGATTCCCCAATGCTGGCAGAGACCTTGTTCTCTCTGCAAAGGAGCCCGTGCACACAGACCCACCAGACAGTTTATCAGAAAGCGAAGGCCCTGGAGTTTTCCTTGACGGTGGCAGGCAGCAAGCAAGCTACCCTAATCGTGGGACCCTGCCACCAGTCCCAGTGCACTCAGCGTGCTCAGTGACAGGCAGTGCTGCAAACTTGTGAACAGCAGGACTTTGGAGTCAGAAAGACAGACTGGGTTCAAATTCCAGCTCCTTCACTTCCTAGCTTAACCTTGGGTGAGCCACATAATTTCTCAGACCTCAGTTTCCTCATCTGCAGAACAGGATTTAAGAAGGGCTGTTTGAGATTTTGATGAGAAAATGCATGTAGAGGGCCTAATCTAATACACGGGACAGAAATAAGTAATCAGTAAATGCTGCACACACATACAAAGAAGCATAGATAAGAAAAAACATCCGAGGGGCTGTATCTCATGTGTGTAGACAACAAAAGCTAAAATGTTTCATTTGCCCTCACACTGGAGATCAGTATCCTGTGGCCTCTGGTGTTTTGTGTCAAACTTTGGAAGGCGCTCTGCAGACAGCTCCTCCCACTGGCCTCTGCTCCCAGCTCTTGCTTCCAGCAGGCAGCCCACAGTCAGCTTCAACGAGCTGTGCAGCTGAGGAAGCCCTCCTTCGAAACTCAGCCTTCCCCTTGTGGGATCTGAGCTGAAGGACATTTCAGAGACGGTTCCTGGGAGAAGTGCATGGCGAGTGTGGACTGGACGGCAGGGGCACCCCGGGACCTCCCCACCCACTCTGGGTCACCTCACCCTTTCAAAAAGCCACTGGAGCGCAAGTCTGAGAAAAGTTAAGCTGTTTTATTTCACAGGATAGCTCCACATCAAACCAGCAGGCACCATCAGAATATGCGACAGAGGATCCAGTCAGACACTCCACGGGACGGGCGTTTGGTAGTAAGGTGGAGAAACGACATCCGGGAGAGGGCAGCACTTCGCACCACGTGGGGACAGGCAACCAGCAATTTCCAAGGGTGATTTCATTTTTTTGTTTGTTTTGTTTTTTTCCTGACACAGTTTGGGAAGGAAGGAAACCAAAGGAAACAAAATAGACCAGCCACTCTGAAGCAATCAGAACCAAACCTATTGCCAAACCGTGTAAACAGTCACACTGCCGGGAACTAGAGCCTGAGCAGGAACTCTAGCAGAATCTTCCACCTAAGGAAGGCAAAGTGCGCTCTGGTTGTTCCGGTTCCAGAAACAGCTTTGTTAGTTGCTTGGGACAGTTCACACAGAAAGGAGGTGTCAGCAAGGGGCAGTGTTGGCCATTCGGCCGGTCCCAGAGGGCAGGACAGCGGGACACTGGCAGATCAACCTCAGAGAGGCCAGGGGCACTCAGACCTGATAGCCAAGTCCCTTCTCTCAGCTCCCCTAGGCAGCTTTGGGTATGTGGGGAATTCTCTACACGGCTGCTCAGGAGAGAGGAGACCCCAGAGAACCGGGGAAGTTGACATGAAACGTCAGCATTAGCTCTGCATAGCAGAAAATCAGCTAAGCAACACCTCGGCTCGCCCCTTCCTGCCTTCTCCTCCCCGCCATCCTGAAGCCAAACAGGGTCCCCCGTCGTGGTTGTGAGCCGGCCATTCTTCTTTCTGGGTTTCTCAGGAGAATGAGGCATTTGCTCTAGTGTGGAACCATCTGGATATGTGAAAAGTTAGGAATAGAAAGACTGAGAGGAAGAACCAGTGCATTAGTCTTTGTGGTTTTCCATCAGCCGTGTGGGCACCGAGTGCCGAGTAACGACCAGGTCACAGGAAGCCCGCTGCACCTGTGCCTCCTGAACAAGAAGGAAATATAAGCGACAAGGCACTCCAAGGGCCTCTAACAGAGAAGCCAGCCCATGTTGAGGCCCTTCCCCACAGTGGCCCCCTCTGTACCACAAACCAGTTCTGAAGGGTTTATAAGGCAGATCTCTGAACTGCTGGTTCCAGCTGGTGGCCAGAGGATGGCTCCATTTCCCTGTGTCTCTTCTCACTCGGATTTCGTCACGTGACAGACACTGTTTATCCCTTGGGAATCCACTTCTCTCTTGCCCATTGGCCTGGTGACCTCAGAGGTCAGACTCCCAAGACTAATGCCCAAGCATACGAGTCCCTCCCATTGTGCGCTCTGTCCGGGTTCAAAGGCGCTTCAAGGTGAGAAATCGTTAGCACTGAAAACAAGGAAAGGCAAGTATTTTTCATAGAATCCCACAGCTCAGAGCAGCTCTTTAAGAGGACAGGGAAATAAAGGGAGAGAAGGAGAGTGGCATTGGAAGCACGGCTTGTTCTCAATTTGATCCGAGGAAGGTCTTTAGCGGCGGCTGGGCCCCGGGGCCCGGGAAACTCGACCAGGAAGGAATTGTCTTTGGTCAGTTTTAAATGAACGTCTTGCTGGTTCATTCCTAGAATAGACTGAACATCGGTTACACATAAAGACAAAAGGCTTGACTTCAGGGTAAGTTGAAGGTTAAGAAAAGAAATTCTGTGAAGCCAAAAAAAAAAAAAAAGCCCGTTATCAACAAACTGATCAGTACAGCTTCCAGCAATGGTGATGAACAAGTAGGTAAACACCACTTCCCCTTGTACAATTGGTTATATTGAGGACTACTAACTAGGTTACTACATTTCCCCCACACTCACTGTACAGTTAGGTTTCTGGTATTTGTTTACATTGAACTATCTACTAGGTGCAAAGATTTGGTGAGTGGCATTGGCTATAATTTAATTGTCACCTTTTAAATATTACAATTTCACATTTTAACAGTTACTTCCCAGCATTTAAGCAAATACAGCAATATCTAGTGGACTAACACAGGCAGGAGTCAGGAAGAGAGCTGATGCCCAGCGCCCGTGGACGGGCCTGGTGCCTGTGGAGGGACGGAGACATGCAGAGTGCCGGGTGAGGAAGTGGGGGGGGGGGGGGTGTCAGGAAAGTATTTTTCCATTTGGTTCTGCATCAAGGCTCAGATTTGGGGCTGGATGAGCGAGGTGTGAGCTTCTCTAAATGTAAACTCATCAGCCTTTTCCCAAAGGAAAAACAGGTGCTTAAAGAAAACAGCTACAGCTCTGCCTTCAGGTAATTCAGTAAAAGGCAGGCCCATTTTTCAGGAAAGAAAAATGAAGTTAGTCCATTCAGAGGAAAAGCCACATGGTCTGACTGGTGTTATGTGTATCAGGCAACAGATCTGTCTACTCAGATTTTCTCTTTCATCTGGTAGTCACGGCAGAGAACGTGACCCTTTGCCCAGGAGCCCACTACCTTTAAGGTCTGGAGTATCTGGGGGCAGAAGTGGGATGTCTTGTACCCTGCTGAGCAGCCTGGCATCCTTGCAAATAAGTGACTTGACGAGCCTGACCAACCCCCACTCTCAGACATTTGTTAAATCTTAGGCAAGTCACAGCATATCGCAAGGCCTTGCTTTCTTCCCTAAGCTGTAAAATGGGGGTATCTCCACACTGCCCACAAAGGCAGAGGGCTCTTAGCTGGTTCTGAGGTGCTTTCACGTCCACGAGCTAAAAGAGAATGGTTGGTTCTAGGTGAAATGAGGAAGGTCAAGTTTGTCATTGGCCTCTCCAACATTCTCTTTTTTGTGCCCTTTCTTGGTTCATCCTTCTACTGGGTGCTCTCAATGTCAGTCCTCAGGTGAGGCAGAACAGCTGACTACTCCCACACACCTTGGTACTGTGACTCAACAGGTCCTTCCCTCTGGGGTGGAGTCACCTTTTTATAGAGGACCAGAGGACAAGGCAAAATTCAGCCAATGGGGTGGAATGGTAATGATGGAATTTCAAGCATCAAGAGGTGATATATCTGCAGGGCCCTGCTTTGGGGGTCTTATGAAGCTGGTAGGGAAATTCTGTCTCCTCAAATGCCATTAGGAGGTTTCAAGAGTAAGGTCTTGGATGGTTTTTCAGCTAAAAGGCTTACCTTACTAATGACAAAAAAAAAAAAAGAATAATCATGTTGGCACAGTGCTTTCTACTTTAAACAGCTTACTCACTTACACGTTATCTTTACTATCTTCATTTTTATGGAGCAGGAAACTGGGGCTCAGTGAGGTGCAGAGACATGCCCAGAGTCCCACAGATCCCAAGCGGTGGAGGCTGGGACTCAAACACGGGACTTCTGACTAAACCAAAGCCATGGACACATTCAAAGGCCTTGAGAAAGAGAGAGATGAGCTTGAGAACAACAGGGAGGAAACTCTTGGCTTTGCATGCAGGCCAAGACTAGAAGTGGTCCCATTAGAATCTGGTTCACCTGTGTTCCATTATTCAGAAACAGCCATCGCTGGAAAACCAAGAGATCCAAAAAGGAAGTCAAATAGAACCAAATGAGGCTGATCCAGAGGCCTTTTTCCAGCCAAGAGTTGAAAGCCTTGCTGATAATACTTGACGATCACACACAATTCTTTCACTCTACTTTCAACGATGTTAAATGCTTTGGAGGATGCAGGGGGTGGAAAGGAAAGGGAAGGGGAGGGAGGGGGAAGCTATTTCACTTGCATCCACTCAACTGAAGCATAGTCTAGGACAGAGAGTGCCAAGGATCGCCCCTCCTCGGCCCTGGTCTGAGCTGGGCACTTATGGTTCATGCACTTCGTGCAAGAGGGTGCTAGCCAAAGTGCGTCACAGACTGATTTTCAATTAGGACGATGGGATTCAAAGCCTCTTTGCCTGTTTAGTTCTAAATCTGACACAGTATACTTAGTAGAAAGAGGAAAAGAAGAAATTAAATATTTTGAAAATTGTATAAGTTAAACCTCTATAGTTACCAGAATTATCCCCACAGCATTTCTAGGTTTGAGGTGTTCCGTACCACTGCAGTTTTATTTTTTCCCTTTTTCCCAAGCACACATAACACTGTGCTACGGCGGGGCGTGGGCTCTCACTGTCCCCTCTTCTCACACACACACACACACCAGGATGCTGTGGTCAGGGGGCTTCTCACCAACGTCCTCCCATGCCTTCGGGGTGTAGTTGGCCCTTGGCCTTCAGGTGGAAAGGCAGGGTCTCTGGGCTGGATGGGGGGGTCTGTGCAGGGTTCCCACCTCGAGGAGCAGCCTGTTTGGGGCGCTGCCTGCCCCACCCTTCATTTAGGGGCAGACTGTTTTGGAAGGCCACGACTTCTAGAGACAGTGGGAGCCTGGTTTTGTTTTTCTGCAGGTTAGTGGTAATATTGCTTCATTCGCAGCTGCTGTGGGCCTCGAGATTCTCCCAGAAAAGTCCCTGCAAATCCCACCAAATCGCAGCGGGAGATGTTTGGTGGCATGGGTCTGAGGTAAATCTAAGTTTCATAAAAAGAAAAAGGAGATTCTATATACATTTAGTATGAGTGTCCAGATCTACTATATGTATATAGATGCATAAATATATATATACACACACACCTACAGACACATACATACATATATGTGTATATATGTACACACGCATATATACACACACACATATTTATGTATGTAGAGAGAATGTCGAGAGAATAGTTTTCCAGTGATGATATGCAGGCAAAGCCATTTAACATTTTGCCATAATCTTAGGAAACGCTCTGTTGGGGCCGCTCCTGCTCCCGCTCTCGCTCTCCTCTGGGCCTCCATTTACCCCCCTGAGGGCTGGATGCCAGCTGTGGCTGGCGCCAGGGCCGCAGCTCTGCATAGACGTTCTTTCAGGCCTACGTTCTGGTCTCTGCTGGACAAGGCCAGGAGCACTGGGAAGGACGCGGAAGTCACAGAGGCCACCCTTGGCCGTAGTGCGCCACCGTGAGCCAGGGCAGTGCCACCCCAACCTGTTGGTCACATAGTGCCTGATTTGTCCGCTGAGCTGTTGGGGAACATCTTCTCGGTGGGCGTCACGGCCGGGCTGCCCACACCTGAGCTGCTGCTGCTGCTGGACCGATGCTGGACCACCGGCCGCACAGGCCGCATGGGGGGCGGGCGCAGCTGGGCGCCAGCCAGACGGGCGGACAGGGCTGGCTTAAAGGTGGTCATCATCTCAGTGGAGGAGCTGCTGCTGCGGCGCATAGCGGCGTCGGGGTCGCGGATGACGATGGTGTGCAAGGGGCTGGCGGGCTCTGAACTGATGGGGCCCGGCGGGTTCTTCAGGGGCTCCAGGGTGTCCAGCACCACATCTGGCGCCTGCTTGACCGTGTTCTGCCTCTCGAGTTCCCGCAGCTCGTGCAGAGCCGTGCTCATGGTCTTCTCGATGTCCTGAGGGCACAGAGAGCTCTGGTCAGCAGAGTCTGAAGGCGTGGGGTCCGATCCTTCCTCAGCAGCCTGTGGGCTTCTGAGGGAGGTTTTCCCAGGGGCTGGATGGCTGGGATGGAGATGAAATCCCCAGGGTGTCACCAACTGGGGAATCCATGTGGCTGTAGCCTGCACACAGCCTCAACAGGAAGCTGACTTAATGAGGGCAAGTCAGACCACTGATCAAGAAAGGCAAGCCCTGGAGTCACAGACATGGGTTCAAATTCAGGCTCTGCCACCCCCTTGCTACAGGACGTAGGCAAATTACCTCACCTCTCTGAGCCTCAGATGACAGATCATTACCATACAGACCTCATAGGCTCGATGAGCATATTAAGTGGCATGGTCCCTGTGACATGACACCTGGCAAACAATAAGCGCTCACAAACCATGACAATCACAAGGGCTAACACTGAGCACCAAGCCAAGCCCTTTCCATGAATAATTCATTCAATTCGCACGTTTACGAGGCAGGAACTACCGTTAAGCTCATTGCACACGGGAGGAGACAGAAGCTCAGACTGGCTCAATAACTTGCTCAAGGTCAAACATCTGGTTAGTAGCACAGTCCAAGTCTCAACCCAGGCAATCTGTCTCCAAAATCCATGCTGCTAACCATTATTATTACTTTAACAAAATCCTTGCCCACAGGAAAATTCCTTGGAGGTTACATATCAGAATGTTCACCCCCAAATGATGGGGCTGTTACTTTCCTCTCGGTATCATAATCAGAAAATTTTGTCTTAAAAAATGGAAGTCTTTAAAAAACAACAAAAATCCTTATCTGCCTACTTAATTCCTGGGGAAGTTGTAATATGTAAGCTAATAGGGATGACAGTGTTTTCAATTGACACAGAGAGAGAGAGAGAGAGTAGTAGGGCCCTGGGACCTCCCGGTGAACAGAGGGGCTGCTTTGTCAGCCTGGGGCTCATCTTTCCATCTTTCCATCTTTCCAAAGCCTCCGTTCCCCCTCCAGCCAGGAGGGGGCGCTGGATGTCCGCATTTAACCTAGGAGCCCTGGGTTAAGGTATAATAAGGCTGGGACTTCTGAGCGAATACAACTCTGCCACTCGCAAATCTCAGTCGCACCATTCTTTGTTCATCTGCTGAAAGCCCACAAGTTTACTGTGAAAATGGAATGAGATAATGGATGTGATGGAGCTCTGTGACTGCCAATGGCTTTTACGGTCCCTTTAGCCAGAGTCCTTGGTTCGCACAGGGCTTTACAGGGACACCTCCACATCAAACATGCAAGAGGGGCTGCTCAGGCCCAGCTGGGCCAGAGCCGCACTGGCTTAGCCATTGAGGGGACAATTAGGGATACTGCTTAAAACCACTGTTGGAAGGTCTGTGTACAGCCTCAGGGACAATGATGACTATTAAGACACCCTGCTCTTCTGCCCTGGGGCAAATCTGGAAAATCTGCAACTCCAGCCAGACTGCTGGCTTTGGAGCTTGGAGATGTCCTGACCACCCCCTCCATACCCACCTCCTCTTTCGTCTCCTCTTCTCCTCCTGTTGGCAGGCGACCTAATTCCTGTCCTGGGACCCCACGACAGGCTCCAGTCTAGCCACAGACAAGGTCCCAGTCTATCCTTTTTGCTTCGTGAAGAGACTATTGGTAATTACCTAATGGCTAACTAGCTAATATTAACGTAAAGCTAATATTATGCTTCCCCATGACATTTTATCCTTTGTCCCACAATACTGGCTGCTTCAGGAAGGGGTCTTTTGAGCCTTTATCCAAAAGGATTAGCTGTGGGGATTTTCTGCGTGATGGGAGAGATGGCTGCCCTCTTTCCACTCTGCTCTCTCCCAGCGTTGCTGTGGTAAAGCCTGCTTTCAACACCCCACTCTGCTTCAATTAACTCCTCTAGTTACATCACTCCTCTTTGTTTGCTCTACTCTAGTGTGAGCTGAAAGGTAGAACTTCAATAAATAAAATGCAATTATCGCCCCTCTACCACCATCCCTCCCACCACTACCACTCTTCCCTGGCAGAGTGTGAACCAGAAAGACAGAAAGCTGAGAGAAAGGTCAGCTGAGTAGTTTAGGCATGAGCCTGGCATTAGGGGTGAGCCTGGCGTTAGGCATGAGCCTGGCATTAGGCGTGAGTCTGGCATTAGGTGTGAGTCTGGCATTAGTCTGAGAGGTGAGGCCATAATATCCAGAAGGGAGCTGAAGAGAGGTGCTGGGGGTGGGGTGGATGACAGACTGCAGGGGAAAGTGAGCACTTTTCACCTCCTCCCAAATTACATCTTCTCACCTTGGATGTCATTGTGGCAAAGTTCCCCAAACAACCTCTTCACTGGGTTCAAATCTAAGTCCTAAGGGACATTTTGAGACCAGAGTATTTTGGGTAACTCCATGGACTACTTGGTACTTCCCTGCCACAGCTCCTGTTTGTAGCCTGCAAAGTCAGCACCAGTACTGAGCAGACTGGAGGCCATCTAGCGCCCCCTTCTGGCTACTTACATATTATCTACCAGGCTTTCCTATGTCACCTCTGTGAAAGGAGCTCTTGAAAGGCAGCTATCAGATTAGAGTGTGTGTAGACATGTTTATGAAGGGAAGAAAACTCATATAACTTTCCCCAACTGTATCCTTTAGGCTGGTCTTGTAAATGCTCTGTGGATAAAACGCAAAGAAGTCTAGGTGGGGGGTGTGCCCTGTTCTCTTTCTTGGGTATTCATTCACAAGGCACATTAACATACTTAAAGGTTCTAAAAAGTCTTGCAGACAAGCCTTTCAGCTTTGTTGACCCCAATACACACTTTCCCTCATTAGCATCCTGTGAACTAATCTGTTGTGGGAGCTACTTTCAGAATCACTGGCTCTAGGCCAGGCCTCAGGGAGCCACTCCCCACCATGGCCCTTGGTGGAGCTCCCAGGTGACAGTGGATGCTGGAGTGATGCTCCCCAAGAGGACAGCCTTCAGAATGGAAGGACTGGCAGGTCCCCTTCTGCAGGACCATGCCGAGGTGCTGATCTTCAGGTGTCTTTTGGGAGTGGGCACCAGGACATGGGGCCACGGTAGACCCCGTGGGTGCGAACAGGAGTTCCAGTTGCCAGGTGAGTTGTCTCTGCTCTGGTTTTCTCCTGGAACTTTTCCTGGCCTCTGGAACACAGGGCCCAAGCCCACACCTTTCCCCTTCCCCTTGTACCAGGGATTCAAATGCCGCTAAAGAAAATTCTCACAGCCAAGAAGGTTCTGGCAGCACTTCTTACCTTCACTGAGAGCTAACACAGGGGAGCAGGCACAAAATAGGCACCCAGGCCTAATTCCAGAGAGAAGAAATAGAACTTTTTGGAAATATGATAGAACTATCCAAAACACATGACACCAGAGTGCAAATTATTAAACAAAACAAGTTGTTTCCTAAAAATGTGTTAAAGAAATCTGTTTGGTTTGTTTGGTAAATATAAAAAATCACACAGCTTTCTCATCCAAATTTTTTAAAACTTAAGAAAAACAAGAACAATTCTCAGCACTTTGGAAGAGCCTAGAAGATTCTTCCCTTCCAGCTTCAGCTGTGTGCTCCCCTGTCCTTTGAATCTTGGGTCACATCTACCTCCCCTCCCGGAAGTCTCTCCCCGCTATAAGCGATCCCCACATCCTAGGCTCTCAGAATACCACGGACCACTTTTCCAAAGCACCTGGCCCGACTGCCATTTCACAACTGTGTTAATGGTTAATGTCTCTCTCTTCTCTAAGCTCCCCAAGGGCGGGGCCTGGGTCCATTTCAGGTCATCATTGTACTCTCTGTGCCTAGCACTTGACTGTCACACGACAGATGCTCAGTGGTTATTCATGAATGAATGAATGGACAGATGAATGAATGAACAGATGAATGAGTGAATGAATGAACGATTCAGTTATGCCATCTTGTGTGACACCTGCCATTACTACATCCCCATTATCCACCCTTTCCTTTACAGGGAGTCCCTCCTCCAGCCTTGGAGACTGGGTGGGGAGGGGGGGTCTTCAGTCTTTACAGGGTCCCAGTCAGCAGCTGCACCCATCCAGCTTCCACTCCCATGGGAGGCCAGCAGGCAGAGGGGAAGCCAGCTCACACTATCTTTCCTGTGTCCTGACTTAGCCTTGAGACTGGCATAAAGGACAAAGTGGCTTCCCAGTCCACAACTCCCCACCCTGCTGCCCCTCTGGGGGTCTCCGTTGGCCCAGCCTGCTTTCCCGCTGGCCCTTACTTCTGCCAGGGCCTCAGCCTCCAGGGACTTGTGGTCCCCCAGACTGCTGTGCCTGGTGGAGCCGCACGTCGACCTCGAGTGCCCTTCGGAGAGCGCCTTCTTGTCAGGGTAGTTGATGCTCCCGGCGCTCCCGAACGTCGCCATCCTCCGTTTCTCTGGGCTTTCGATCCTGCCCCGCGTGAGGGGGATTTTGTGAGGGCTGCTGGGGCAGGCGGCGGCCCGGGGCGGCGTGTCTATGCTGGGGCCCAGGCCCCGGGGCGGGCTGTGCGTGTCGCCCCCACTTCGGCGCCTGGGGATAGCTGCTCCATCAGATCGTAACCGCACTCTGCAAAGGAGCCGGGGGCGGGGGCATGGGGCAGAGACAACCCTGGCAATCAGAATGCGTCAGTCAACCCCTGGGCCAAGAACTACACACTAGACTAGGGAGCGGTATAGTAAAGCCTCCTGCAGCCAGACTCCCGGATTCCACAGTGAAAGCACCGGCTAAGCACGGACCTCCCCGGTGGATGGCAGGCTTAATCTGCACACAGGAAATCAGGGCTAATTACACAACGAATCTTGGCAACCTCTTAGATCAAAGCCAGGAGGATTTCAACCTGGGAACGCTTTGGTGAGGGTTAGTTGGGTTCGCGGTAAGTTCTCAAGCAGTTCAGACATTGCCATGATGCTGAAGGGCTTCTAATCCGTCTGAAGCACTGAGGCTTGACTGTACCAACAGTTGCCAGCTCCCCGTAAGCCCAGGAGGACCCCCCTGGGAACAGGACACAGTCCAATATTGTTACCCACCCCCATCTCCCCCCAAAGGGCTACTTCTAGGAGGGTTTCCAGATCTTGCAAAACTAGTCATTTAAGAGGAAAAAGTGCATCACCAAACATGCCTTCCATGCATTTGGACACTTTTCACCCTTCAGGGAGGCTCTGGTGGAGTGAAAAGGGGCCTAGAATGTCTATTAAGAGGCTGAGTCCTTATCCTGTCAGTCACAGAATTTCTGTGGCCTCTTGAAGACCCATTTTATTAATCTGTTAAATGGGCATAATATTCCTTGCCCACCTTTGGGGGAGGTTCAGTGAGCGTGGAAGCACTTTGAAGATTAAAGGTTCCACCCCAGGAGATTGTGCCGCACCCTCTGGAGGTCACTAATGATTCTAAAATACAGCTGCAGGGGAGGAAGGCTGCATTGTCGGGAGGGTGGGGAGGAGGGACAGAGTGTTGGAATGGATTGTGATCAGGGGACCAAGTTCAATGTGGTCAGCAGCGCTTTAGATCTTAATGCCACCAGCCAAGCTAAGCACCGCTTGTGGGTAACCCGACAGGACCAAAGCAGAGGTATTAGAGAGAAAGAGGTATTGAGAAAGGAAGAAGAAGAAAGTAGAAGAGGGAGGGGAGAGGAGGAGGAAAATCGAGGCAGGAGAAGATATCTCCTCCCTAGGAATCAAGGGACCGTGGCTTTGCCATCTACCTACCCCTGCTTTCCACTTTCCCTCCCAATTCTACCATCTGTCACAGGGACCTGAACTATTTGCTTAATGGAATAGAATATGCTGACAGGAGGCAGTGGGACTTCTGAAATAAATTCATAAATGTATGTTCCCATTTTGACTGCATTTTTGGCTCCATTTGAAAGTGCCCACATGTATGGGTTGGTCCCATGACCTCCCCACCAAGAAAATGAAGAGAATCTGATTAAGAAAGCAGTGAGAACCTGTCAGCTTTTTTTTGTCTTTTCTTCTCTTTTCCTCATTTTTTAAAAAACAACCACATACTTTGGACTACAGCTGTGTGCAGATTAAGGAGCAGAGCTCTTGTCTTGGCAGAAAGGCCATGTGACACGGCCTGGCGCACACAGGGGGAGTGAAGAAATTGGCAACTGTGCTCCCACCAGATAAGCAGGTGGAGTCGACTGCCAATGTTCCCCGTTTTCGAGGGGGTGTGAGTTTTCTGTTTGTGCCGCACCCTTCAGGGAGTACATGAGCTTTACATTTTTAAATATAACTCCTTAGGTCTTCAGCAGAAAGTGGAGGAGGTGTAAGAATTAGAGACATGTTGGAAAAATACTTGCTAATTTGTACCTCTCTTCCCCCCTTACTATTATTATTTTAAATAAAAACTGCTGATTTGCCAATATATGTCTCTCTTCCTCCTTCTCCCCCAACCCTTCCCACTTAGCTGGACTGTTTTACACCTGGCATGCTTAGACCAGGGCCAGCCGACCCACCCAGGTGTGCCCGATATCACCTGTGGGAAACAAGGAGCCACAACAGCCTACTTTGCTCCCTTCTGCCCCCTTGTTTCTCCCAAATCAGATCCCAGCAAGCCTGGCACTTAGCAGGGAAAAAAATGAATCTGTGTTTCCTACCGGCCCATCACCCCCCCAAAGCCGTAATCCGAGATGTGCTCCGTGGGGGACTGGAGGTCGTTTTTGGAGGAGGCCTTGTCATCCAGCAGCGGCCCACTGCTGGCCTCGCTGTCCGCCTTTTGGCTCAGGCTGTCGGAGAAGGCGTCATCCCTGGGGAGGAGGACAGATGTGAACTGGGAGTTCTCCAGAGGACCCAGGATGTGCAGGGCTCCGAGAGACCTGTCTGAGGGGCTGAATCAGCTCCCACCTCATGGTTAACTTATGCCCACAGCTCTGGGTGAGCCGCTGCCCACTCCCCATCTCATGGCCATGCGTGCCCACTGCCACCCTCCTAAATCAGTTTCCCCAGCAGAACTCCCTGCTCTGTCCCATCACCCCACGCCTACCTTCTCCTCTCCCCTCCTCTAGGTTCTTCCCTCCCAGGATCCTCAGGGTGAGGAAAAGCTAAATGCTGGAGGGTATATTGAAGAGATGGGGGAGGACCCTGCAGGCTGAGCACTGAGTGACGAGTCTCTATGGGGCTCCATGAGAAGTGGTTTAGGGCTCAGTGAGGGAGGAAGAAGGTGCTGCCATCCCTCCCCTCCTCAGCCAAGGCTTGGGACACCTGTGAGGTGGCTTGAACTTGTTGGAGTTCCCTGCTAGCCTCCTTCCAGTCCCCTCTCCCTTCCAGTTCCTTGTCCCTGTCCACAGAGGCTGGGGGACATCAGAGTACCAAGAGCCCTCCACAGGGGGGCATTCCTCATGGGGTTTGCCTGTTCCTGGAATTTTCTCAGACCATCCCCTCTGCCCTTCCCTTTGCTTCCCTTCCCTTTAGGTCTAGCTTGGTGGCTGCGTCCTTGATCAATCAGTTCCACCTGAGCCTGAGTAGTGCTCAGAGGTACCCTCAATGGCTTTCAAAGAATGGAAGGTGTAGACTATCTGGGCCTTCTGGTCAAGCTAGTATTTGGGACACAGGGTTTTTTTTTAAATGCCTGATGTTGTTTAAAAGAAGACAGTACCCACAGATACAGAGAACAGGTAAGTGGTTGCCAGAGATGGGAGGTGGGGGGTGGTGGTGAAATGGGTGAAGGGGGTCAAAAGGTACAAACTTTCAGTTATAAAATAAATAAGTTCTGGATGTAATGTACAGCATGGCGACTATAGGAAATAATACTGTGCCATGTATCAGAAAGCTGTTAAGAGTGTAGATATTAAAAGTTCTCATCACATATGAAAAAGTTGTAACTATATGTGGCAATGGGTGTTAACTAGATTCATTGTGGTGAACATTTTGCAATGTATACAAATATCAGATCATTATATTGTATACCTGGAATTAATATAATGTTATATGCCGATTATTCCTCAATAAAAAAATAGTACCCTATCAACTCGAAATGCGGGGATGGTCATTCCTGCCTGTCCCCTGAGAGTGCCACCTCAGGGGTGGAGAGTGGTGGGCAGTTAAGGGTTGGGGGGTTGTCCACTGGCTGCAGGGCAGGCAGGGAGGTGAAAGTGTACGGCAAGATCCAGTGGACGCTGAGAACCAGGGTGGGTGACAAATGCTCTGGGGCTGTCAGGTAGGTAGGACCAGCCAAGGGCATCAAATGCTATCTCTGAAGCATCAACAATTTGCTTATTTGTTAAAGGGGTTACCATTTAAGGGGATCTATTCTTATAAAAGACCAAGAGTATTACATCAGAGAGAACATACCCCTGGCATACACCCCAGCACTGCCCTTCCTGTGCCCATTCTAGACATCACTAGTCGATGATGGTATTCTTCAAAGTAGGGTCCACTCACATGTCCTGTACGACTATGTACTGATGTGGGATGAGTCCATCCACGCCGTTGTGACGCCCCTCCCACCAGTCCTCTGAGGCGCGGTGGTACAAGAGCAGCGAGGCCCCCTTCTTGAAGGACAGCTCACGCGGGGACCGCCCCACATAGTCAAACTTGGCGATGGCCTCAATTTGTTCCACTTCTGGAAGGAAAATAAAGAGGAAGCGCATCCACAAGGTCAGGGTAAGAGCAGCCCAGGGGCCTGGCTCAGGTGGCCGTCGCTCCTTGGGGCAGCAGCACAGACAGCACGCCTGACCCCCAGCCCTCGCTGGGGTCAGAACATTGGGGCTCTAGGCTCAGATCCACTCTCCCAGGCTGTGGCCTCAGGTGGGCCACCTAACTTCTCAAAAAGAGAAGTGGGGGGCTGACATACCACACCCTTAGTTTCCACTGCCCTGCTTATTCTCCATTTTAAAAACACTCATTAAAACATTATTATATGAAATTTCTTTTCCTTCTACCCCTTCATACGAATTCTGTTTCCATTTTTCCATGAATCATTTCCTTCTTTGTCCACTTACTGTCAATGGTTCTTACCTTTTGGGAAGTTAAACAAGTGATGTATGTGGATGTCCATTTATGTAAAATGTTGTATTCATTTTTAAGACTACCCAAAACTGTTTAAGGGTTCCTCACAGCTCACCATTGTGGATTGAACTGTGCCCCTCCAAACTGCTTGTTGATGCACTAACCCCCAAAGTGATGGTATCTGGAGATGGGGCCACTGGGCAGAAGTTGAGGTTAAATGAGATCAGAAGGGTAGGGCCCACATGCGGTAGAACTGGTGTCCCTCTAAGAAGAGGCAGATGCACCAGAGATCTCTTTCTCTCCATGTGCACACAGGAAAGTCCACGTGAGCACACAGGGAGAAGGCAGCTCTCCACAAGCCAGGAGGAGAGACTTCCCAGAAACCAACCCTGATGGCATCATCATCTTGAACTTCTATAGCCTCCAAACTGTGAAGAAATAAATTTCTGTCGCTTAAGCCACCTGGTCTGGGGTATTCTGTCACAGCAGCCAGAGCTGACTAATGTGGTCATCCATGAGCTTAACGTTGGGGGAGGAAGAATTCTTACTGGGGCTGCAGCTCAGCATATCTCTTTGCACACGTGTATTTACCCATCAAACATTTACTCTTCTCTGGTCAGTGACAGGCCATGACTTGGTTAAACAATGAGGATCTATCTGGCTCTTGCCCTTGAGCCACTGCCACTGCCAGTGCCCAGTTCCGTCACCTCTTGTCTGGACCTCAGGCAAGTTACCTAACCCCTGTACACCTCAGCTGCATTGTCTGTAGGGTTGTTAGAAGGATTAGAAGATAATGGATAAAAGATAGCATAGTACAAACATATATTAGGTATTCAGCTGATAATGGGTTTCATGATTATGATTGTAATTACTAATGGATTTAGCCTATGGGGTAGGTCCAGACAAGAAATCTAAGCTGCAGAGAGTTTAAGTGGTTTGTCTAAGACTGTACAGCTAATGATGTTTGGAAAAGAGACTGTTTAGAGAACAGTAAAAGTTATGCCTGTGATTGATTTAACCTGTGTTATACTTATATCCTAAGAGGTGTCCATACCTGCTAGAAAAAACTGTCTATAGGTATTAATGCATTTACATTTTAAAACCACAAAAATGTTTAACATTGTACAGATAATACATGTAGGTATAGTAAATTATAACAGAATAAAAGAGTAACAGAAGTGACCCCTGCTCTCCCTAGCCTGCAGATGCCTTCCCTATGCTGAGCATCCCTGGGCCTCCTATCTGCTCCATTTCTGATGGATTATCTGCATCTGTTCTTTCAGCCCTCTACCTGTCCATTGTGGAGACCTTAGGCAACTTAGTTCTCCTTTCTGAGCTTCAGTTTCCTCGTCTGTAGAACAGGAATGAATAAAATCAGTCCCTATACCTTACAGGGCTATTATGAGGATTAAATGAGCTACTGTACATAAAGTGCTTACAGCAGTGTGGACACATAGTTAACTCATATGAGACTTGCTTGTTGTCACCAGAGCTAATGAACTTTTAAGGGTCGGGGTAGAGTGGGAAATCAAAGAGCAGAGGGAGCACACCCCTTGCTCACTGCCCCCACGAATCCCCACCATACACGTGTGCTAGTGCTCTTTCTATGAGCAGCTGGCTGGGGTTGACTGTGTCGGGGTCCCCAGGAGATGCAGTCGTCTTTGGAATATGCAGTCCTCAGTGCCTGGGACAGCCTTCTGCAGGGAGCAGGCATCAGACAGTTAAGTCAGCTTTTCCCAGCTGGCTCTCTGACAGATGTCTTAAGTGCTATCCTAACAGTTGATGCAAAATAACAACACAGCTAAAGGGGTCAAATAACTCTGATTTTGACTCATAGTCACCTTCTCAGTAAAGTGGGAAGGTCTTTGTCCTCTGCTGCGCAGCCATGTACTAGCACTGCCTGCCAGCCTCGTTAAAGAGAACAAAAAGGCCAGAGGGTTTGCAGACCAGGAGCTCAACCCATCTGGCTGCTGCTCTCTGGGCTCTCACCCCAGGGGCTTCCTTTGAGCTGATTCAACTGATAAGGTAGCTGACTTGAGCAGAGGTTTGCTTGTGCTCTTGCTCAGAGGAGCATGGTGGGGTTGCCTCCTGGTTCTAGGTCCTGTCTTTCCCATCTCCAGAGCCCCCGCAGTCACTGGGGGCAGTCTGGTGCTAGGGGTTGGGGGTGGGGAGGCGCAGGAGGAATGAGGAATGAGAAGTGGAAAATGTAAGAGAAAGAAGAAAATGGGAGGAGCAGGCCGAGCCACAGCTGAGAGTGAACACTTGTGTTTGCAGATGTGATTATATAAGTGTGTGGTAGGAAGAGTAAGAATAGCTACCAGTTATTAAGAAATTCATTATTTGGGTTTATCATACGTCAAATAGAATATGTGATTCTCCCCTGTACCACTCTCCCACACACCCCTCCCCAGACTTACTTAATTCCCTCATCTTCCCCATCAGAAGTCACCTTGCTTATAGTCACCTTGCTTACTGGCTCAGCCAAAGCCTTGTTGCTCTCAAGCAACCCACATCTAACCCATCAGCAACCACTTTGAGTTGTCCCCTGAGTATGACCAGTCTCACTACCTCCACTGCCACTGTTGTCCCTCTCCCTGGCTTCCTTGCTTGCTTTCTTTTAAAAAAATATATTTTATTGATTATGCTATTACAGTTTTCTCATTTTTTTCTCCCTTTTATTCTCCTCCACCCTACACCTCCCCTTCCACAGCATTCCCCCTCTTAGTTCATGTCCCCAGGTCATACATATAAATTCTTTGGCTTCTCCATTTCCTATTCTATTCTTAACCTCCACCTATCTATTTTGTACTTACAATTTATGCTTTTTATTCCCTGTACCTTTTCCCTCATTCTCTCCCTTCCCCCTCCCCACTGATAACCTTCCATGTGATCTCCATTTCTGTGATTCTATTCCTGTTCTAGTCATTTGCTTAGTTTTTGTTCTTGTTCTTTTTAGGTTTAGTTGTTGATAGTTGTGAGTTTGCTGTCATTTTACTGTTCATAATTTTGATCTTCTTCTTTTTCTTAGATAAGTCCCTTTAACATTTCATCTAAAAGGGCTTGGTGATGATGAACTCCTTTAACTTGACCTTATCTGAGAAGTACTTTATCTGCCCTCCCATTCTAAATGATAGCTATATTGGATAGAGTAATCTTGGATGTAGGTCCTTGCCTTTCATGACTTTGAATACTTTCCAGCCCCTTTTTGCCTGCAGGGTTTCTCTTGAGAAATCATTTGATAGTCTTATGGGAACTACCTTTGTAGGTAAGTCTCCTTTTCTCTTGCTGCTTTTAAGATTCTCTCCTCTTTAGCCTTGGCTAAAGTAATTATGATATGCTTTGGTGTATACTTCCTTGGGTCCAACTTCTTTGGGACTCTCTGAGCTTCCTGGACTTCCTGGAAGTCTATTTCCTTTGCCAGGTTGGGGAAGTTTTTCTTCATTATTTTTTCAAATAAGTTTTCAATTTCTTGCTCTTTCTCTTCTCCGTCTGGCACCCGTATGGTTCAGATATTGGGATGTTTAAAATTGTTCTGGGGGTTCTTAAGCCTCTTCTCATTGTTTGAAATTCTTGTTTCTTTATTCTGTTCAGGTTGAATGTTTATTTCTTCCTTCTGTTCCAAATTGTGGATTTGAGTCCCAGTTTCTTTCCCTTTACTGTTGGTTCCCTGTACATTTTTCTTTATTTCACTTTTCATAGACTTCACATCTTCCTCCAATTTGTGACCATACTCAACCATTTCTGTGAGCATCCTGATTACCAGAGTTTTGAACTCTGCATCTGATAGGTTGGCTATCTCTTCATTACTTAGTTCTATTTTTTTTTCTAGAACTTGGATCTGTTCTTTCATTTGGATTATATATTTTTTCTCTGCATGCCTATTATGTTGCAAGGGGTGAAGCCGTAGGTATTCGTCAGGGTGGGGCAACCCATGTTGCTGCGTTGTGGTGCTCTCTGTGGGGGAGAGGTCCAAGAGGGAACAATGCCACTTCCTCAGCTCTTGCCCAGCTTTCAGTCACTTCCCTGACTACCATAAGCAAATTGGGCCCTTCTGGTGCTGATTCCTGGGTAGGTGGGCTTGTGTATGTTCTAGGACTCTGTGGGTCTCTCCAACAAACTCTCCTGTGAATCTGGGAGTTTCTTCTGCCACCACAACCCCCACAGATTTTTACAGCCAGAGGTTCTGAGGCTTTATTTCCCCATGCTGGAGCCCTTGGTTGCATGGTCTGTCTTGCTCCCCACTTGTTCCTCCCAATTTATCCATGTGCAAATTTGGGACCACCTGGTCCACCAGCCGCCACCTCACCTGCCCACCACCTGGTCGCACATCCTCTCCGCCCCAGCTGCCCATCTCTGCCCTTCCTACCAGTCTGTTTCTGGTAGGAAACATAGATGTTTCTTCTTTAATGCCTTGGTTGTTGGACTTCCATACAGTTTGATTTTCTGGCAGTTCTAGTTATTTTTTGTTTTTAAATTTGTGTTGCCCTTCGTTTGGTTGTGCAAGGAGGCAAAGTGTATCTACCTATATCTCCATCTTGCCTGGAAGTTCAAAATTCTCTCCTTGCTTTCATTCTTACTTGGGGAACCATTTCTCCCCACAGTAGCCAGAGGGATCTTTTAAAATCATAAACCAGATCATGAAACTCTCTTGTTCAAATCCCTGGGAATGCTTCCTGTTGTGCTTGGAACAAAACCCAAATGTCTCCTCATGGCACCTGAGGCCCTTCATGCTATGGGCCCTAGAGACCTCTGCAGCCTCATCACCCTGTCACCCAGTCTGCTCCAGCCTCACTAGCCTTCTTGATGTTTCTTCTCCAACTTCATATTATGACACTTTTCAAACCAAGTGAAGCTGAACATGCATATACCCACTACCTAAACTAAACTCTACTATTAACCTTTTACAATACTAGCTTTGTGGCATATCTATCTATCCATCCCTCTACCCATCCATCTAATTTCTTAAAGTGTGTTTTAAAGCAAGTTGCAGATATCAAGTACACATTACCACTAATCACAACAGTATACACACTCACGGAGACTTCTTGGTGCTTTTGAACCAGGCCATACTTTTTCCTGTTGCAGGGCCTTTGTAGTTCTTACTGCCTTTTCCTGGGATGCTCTTCTACCATATCTTGTGAATGTATTCACATTCAAAAAATATTTATTGACCACTGTGCATCATTTCCTAATTTCATTCAGGTCTGTACTCAAAGTCATTGCCTCAGCAAGGTTTTCCTGACCATCCGCAACTACAGAAGCACCAACTATCAAATCGCTCTAAACTTTTCTCTTGCTTTATTCTTCACAGCTCGTATCACAACCTGAACTCACATGTGTGCATGCATGCACACACATGCACATGTAGTTTCCAATCATGCTTACTGTCGATCTTTCCTACTAAAATGTGAGCTCCATTAGGACAGGGGTTTTATTTTATTTCCTGCTATTTTCCCACTTCTAGAACAGTCCCTGGAAATGAGCAGGTGCACAATACTGACTTGTTACTTGCATGAACAAATTAAGTTTTTACTATGTGCTAAGTG
The DNA here is from genome assembly GCF_019186645.2 of Phyllostomus hastatus. Classification (NCBI taxonomy): domain Eukaryota; kingdom Metazoa; phylum Chordata; class Mammalia; order Chiroptera; family Phyllostomidae; genus Phyllostomus; species Phyllostomus hastatus. Next base: position 6,010,953 of record NW_025333643.1, on the reverse strand, counting down.
TTCTCCTTACATTATCACATTTAACCCTCACAGCAATATCTGCAGCACTATTCTCATTTTACAGACGAGGAAACTGAGGTTGAAGGGAAGTGATGTGCCATATAAGGGGCAAATCGCACAAGCAAGAGAGCAATGAGCTGATAACTAAACCCAGGCCCCAGGCATCATTAATAAAGCCTTCCTGGTGCTTTAAAAACATGCTAAGTTGATTCCTCCCCAGGGCCTTTACATCTATACAATGTAAACATGAATGTACATCTACATATGCTGTATGTGTGATATTCAATTTGACTCCTGCTGATTGAGAGGACAGTTATTCCAGAGAGTGAGGAGACGGAGAGGCCAGCCCTGGAGCTGAAGGAAAGGTTGAGGACTATTCCAGTCGGGGCCTGGAGTCGCACTTTCGGAAAGCAAGGAAGGAAATAATAAAGGTTAGGGTAGACGTTAATGAAATAGAAAATAGAAAAATTACAGAAAAAATAAATGAAACCCAAAGCTGTTTCTTTGAAAAAAGAAAACCAATGAAATTGACAATCCTTTAGCTACACTAACCGAGAAAAAAAGAAAAGACTCAAATTACTATAATCAGAAATGAAAAGGGACACTACTACCAACTTTACAGAAATAGAGGATTATAAAGTAATACTATGAATATTTTTACCAGTACGCTAGTAAATTAAATAACCTAGATAAAATGGACAAATTCTCACAAAGACACAAACTACTAAAGTAACTCATTGAAATTAAGAACAAACTGACAGTAACCGGATGGGGGGGGAGGGAATAATGGGAGGAAAAAGGGGAAGGCTTTTCAGGAACATGTACAAAGGACAGATGGACAAGACCAAAGAGGGGTAGGATCAAGGATGGGAAGAGGGGATGGCTGGGGTGAGGGGGAATGGTGGGGGCAAAATTGAGACAATTGTACTGGAACAACAATTAAATTAAAAAAAGAAAAAGAAAAAGAAAGAACCTATAGAGATGATGTGAAAATCTTTATTTAAAAAAAGAAAAAGAAATAACTCAGGAAGAAATAAAAAAATCTGAATAGACCTATAACAAGTGAAGAGTTTTAATCAGTAATCAAAAAGCTATTCTCCACAAAAAAATGCCTAGGCCCAGATGGTTTATCTGCTGTATCCTACCAAACATTTAAAGAAGAATTAATAACAATTCTTCACAAACTCTTCCAAGAAACAGAAGAGATGGAAAGATTCATCTCATTTTATAAAGTCATTATTACCTGGATATCAGAATCAGACAAAGATATCACAAAAACAGAAAACTACAGACCAGTATCTCATGAATATGGATGCAAAAGTCCTCAACAAAATAATAGCAAATTGAATATAGTAACATATAAAAAGAATTATGCTCCACACCCAAGTGGAATTTATGCCAGGAATGCAAAATTTGTTTAACATAAAAAACCAATATATCAATTAATAAAATAAAAATTACACAACCATCTCAATAGATGAAGAAAAGGCATTTGACAAAATTTGGTATAATAAAAACACCCAACAAACTAAGAATAGAAGGGAACTTCAATCTTATAAGCATCATCTATGGAAAAATCTCACAGCTAACATCATACTTAATGGTGAAATACAGGATGCCTTCCCTCTAAGATCAGGAGCAAGACAAAGGTATCCATCCTCATTACTTCAGTCAACATTGTACTGGAGGTTCTAGCTAGGGCAATTAGTCAAGGAAAGTAAATAAAAGGCATTCAGATTGGAAAGGAAGAAGTAAAACTATGTCCATTCCTAGATGCTATGATATGCAGATTATCCAAGGAATTCACTAAAAACTATTTGAATGAATGACTAAGTTCAGCAAGGCAGCAGGATACAAGAGCAATATAGTAAAAGAAATAATATTCATACACATGTGTAATGAACAATTTGAAAGTGAAACTAAGGAAACAATTCAACTTATGTTAGCAACAAAAATAATAAAATACTGAGGAATAAATTTAACAAAACAAGTAATTCATGCACTGAAAACTATGGATCATTGTTGAAAGAAATTAAAGATCTAAGTAATTGGAAAAATATCCCATGTTTATGGATTGGAAGCCTTAACACTGTTAAGCTGGCAATATTCCCAAATCGATGCATAGACTCAAATGCAATCCTGATCAGAGTCCAGGTTGACTTCTTTGTAGAAACTAACAACTGATTCTAAAATTCATATGCAAAGAGCCCAAACTAGCCAGAAAAATCTTGAAAAATAAAAACAAAGTTGGAGGACTCACATGTCCTGGTTTCTTTCTTTCTTTCTTTTTTTTTTAGGTTTATTTTATTCTTTTTTTATTTTTTATTGTTGTTCAAGTACAGTTGTCTCCATTTTCCTACAAAGCAACAGTAACCAAGACAGTCCAGTACTGGCTCAATGATAAATACATTGACAGGGGACCAAAAAACAACCCAGAATTTATTTTTAAAAAATTGTGTATTTTTTCTTATATGTTTAAACTTCAGCCACCTTCAAAGTACTCTCCATTTGATGCAATACACCTACTGAGACATTTTTTCTGCTGCTCAAAAAAGTTTCATGTCTTTTAATGCTTCTGATGTTTTTGTTTCACCTCTTCCGCATTGACAAAACATTTCCCTTTGAGGACTTTTTTCATCCAGAGAAACTTTAAAAAGCCACTCAGGGAAAGACTGGATAAATAGGGAGGGTGGGGCAGGTGTGCTTGTAAATCACCCATCATGAAATGGGCAAACATGGTGAAAGAGTCTTCAAAAAAATTCACTGAAGCCAAATGCAGCCTCTCACAACAATGCCAGATGGTACACTGATACAGATGGGTTCCTAGACTTCCAGTCAAGATGGAGGTATAGGTAGACACACTTTACCTCCTTGCACAACCATAAGAAGGATCACAACTAACCTCAAAATGAAAAACACCCAGAACTGTCAGAAAATCAAACTGTGTGGAAGTTTGACAGCCAAAGATTTAAAGAAGCCATATTCATCCAAATTGGTAGGAGGGGTGGAGATGGGAAACCAGGGCAGAGAGGACATGGTGCAGTGGTAGGAAGGTGGTGGCGGTGAGGTGGCCAGCGGGACAGGTGGTTCCATGTTCATGTGTGGTGGATAAAATCAGGAAATATACCTTGGGAGTGAGCCAGCCCAGCCCCAGGCCCAAATGCACAGCCCAGGGTTCCAGGGCCAAGAAAATAAAGCCTCATAACTTGTGGCTGTAAAAACCAGTGGAGGTTGGGGTGGTGGAACAAACTGCCATTCTCCCAGGAGAGGCCATTTAAAGGGCCCACATAGTCCTAGAAGGAACACAAACTCACCCACTCTGGGAACCACCAATAGGGTGGCAGCTACAGGAGCACTAGCTGCATACAGGAAGGGGGTGAAGTGACTAGAAATGGGGAGAATGCTGAACAAGTCTCAGTGGCATTGTCCCCTCTCCAACCTGTCCCTCATACACAGTCACAAAGCAGTGAAGTGGGTTGGCCCACCCTGGTGAATACTGAAGGCTCTGCCCCATACAACTTAACAGATACACTAAGACAGGGAGTAAGCAGCTCTACCTAATGCAGAGAAACAAACACAGGGAGGTTGCCAAATCAAGGAGACAAAGAAATATGACCCAAATGAAAGAACAGAACAAAATCCCAGAAAAAGAACTAAGCAAAATGGAGATACATATGCAGAGTTCAAACACTGGTGATAAGGATGCTCAGCGAACTCATTAAATATGGCAAAAACATAAGGGAAGAAACGAAGGCTACAGTAAGCAAAAAAAAAAAATCCACGGGGAAACGACAGTGAAGGTAAGGAAGCTGGGATTCAAATCAACAATCTGTAACATAAGGAAGAAATAAACATTCAACCAGAACAGAATCAAGACACAAGAATTAAAAAAAAAAAATGAGGAGAGAATAAGAAGACTCTGGGACATCTCCCTAAGTGCCAATATCTCAATCATAGAAATGCCAGAAGTAAAAGAGGAAGAGCAAGAAATTAAAAATTGATTTGAAAAAATAAGGAAAGAAAACTTCCCTAATTTGGTGAAGGAAATAGATATGCAAGTCCAGGAAGCACAGAGAGTCCCAAACAAGTTAGACCCAAAGAGGACCACACCAAGACACATCATAATTAAAATGCCAAAGGTTAAAGAAAAGGAGAGAATCTCAAAAGCAGTAAGAGAAAAGGAGACAGTTACCTACAAAGGAGTTTCCATAAGACTATCAACTGATTTCTCAAAAGAAACTTCTAGGCAAGAAGGGACTGGCAAGAAGTATTCAAAGTGATTAAAAGCAAGGACCTATATCCAAGACTACTCTATCCAGCAAAGCTATCATTTAGAATGGAAGGGTAGATAAAGTGCTTCCAAGACAAGGCAAAGCTAAAGGAATTCATCATCACCAAGGCTTTATTATATGAAATGTTAAAAGGGACTTATCTGAGAAAAGGAAGATCAAAACTATGAACAATAAAATGATAACAAACTCACAACTATCAACAACTGAATCTAAAAAATAAAAACAAACTAAGCAAACAACTAGAATAGGAAAAAAATCATAGATATGGAGATCATTTGGAAGGTTATCAGTGGGGAAGGGAAGCAGAAGAATGAGAGAAAAGGTACAGAGATTAAGAAGTATAATTGATAGATGCAAAATAGGCAGGGAGATGTTAAGAAAAGTGGAAGAAATAGAGAAGTCAAAGATCTTATATGCACGACCCATGGACATGAACTAAGCGGGCGGGGGGGGGGTGGGGATTGCTGGAGGGAAGAAGGAAAATTGGAACAACTGTAATAGCACAATCAATAAAATATACTTAAAAAAAAAACCCAGATAGGTTCCTAGAAGACTCACCTAGCAGGGGAAGCCTGTACTACAAGGGGCCTGCCTTCCAGAAGACTATTCTGGTTTTTTTGGGTCCCCACTCATATAAGCCAGTAGAATAGAATTGCAAGTCCAAATATAAACCCCTACAGTGAACTGATGTTTTCACAAGAAGGCCAAGACCATTCAGTGAGGGGAAGAATAATTTTTTCAACTAATGGTGCTGGAACAAATGGAGAGCCACACACAAAGGAATAAAACTGGGCTAGTACCTTACACCATATGCAAACTTTAACTCAAAATGAATCAGAATGGATTACCTGAACATAAGTACTCAAATTATAAAACTCTTAGCATAAAACAAGTTAAATCTCATGAACTTGGTTTTGGCAAAGGATTCTTAGATATAACACAAAAAGCATAAGCAACAAAGCTTTTATGCTTCAAGGGACACCATTAAGAAAGTGAAAAGGCAACCTATGGAGTATGTTTGTAAGTCATGTATCTGCTAAAGGACTTATATTTAAACTATATAAAGAGCTCTTATAACCCAATAATAAAAAGACAACCAAATTTTAAAGTGAGCAAAGGATCTGAAGTAACATTTCTCCAAAGAAGATATACAAATAGCCAACAAACACATGAAAAGATGCTCAGCATCATTAGTTGTTGGAAAAATTCAACTCAAAACCTCAGTGAGACACCACTTCATGCCCACTAGGGTTTGGAAAGCAGTGTGGCAGTTCCTTAAAAGATTCAACACAGAGCTATTTATCACCCAGCAATTCCTGCATAGGTATACCCAAGAGAAATGAAAACATGCCTGTACAAAGTTGTACACAAATGTTTATAGCAGCATTATTCATAATAATCAAAAAGTGGAAACAACCCAAATGTCCATCATCTGACAAATGGATAAAGAAAATGTAGTCTATCCACACAAGGGGATATTATTCAGCCATAAAAAGGAACACATTCCAGATCTACACTACAACAGGGATGAACCTTGCAAACACTATGCTGAGTGAAAGGAGCCAGACACAGCAGCCACGTATCGCATGATTCCATTTGTGTGAAATGCCCAGAACAGATGAATATGTAGAGACAGGAAATAGATTAGTAATTGCTTAGGGCTGGGGAAAATGTGGGGCGTGGGGTGCAGAGATAGGAGGGTGAGGGATGATAGTTAAGGACATGGAGTTTCTTTTCATGGTGATTAAAAAGTTCAAAAATTGTGTCAAGACTGTACATATCTGTGAATATACTGAAAACCATTGAATTGCACATGTTAAGTGGATGAATTGTATGCTACGTGAATTATATTACAATAAAATGGTTAAAACAAGAGGAAGGGAAAGTCCTTCTTAGGTTCCAGGCCTCGGCCACGTGGTGCAGGCCCTTTTACCACCTCTGCATGAGGGGTTAGGAACAGTAGCCAAGGCAGCAATAAAGTGGCCACTGTTTTTCACTTTCTACCATTCTTTATTTCTCACAGGGCAGAGTGGCCATGGTTCAGGCAAAATTGGGTGTTCATATATAAGCTGACTGTACTACTGTTTAATACCCTCAAAACCTTACCTAATATACACAATAGGCATAAATCTCTAAATATTATGTTGAGCAAAAAACAAGAGCCAAAGAACCCTGTTCCATACAACTCCATTTATATAGAGCTCTAGAACAGGCAAGCTGTCTGTGGTGAAAAAGTACATCATGCCAGCCAGTGGGTGCTTCTTGGGCCATTTGGGGAAGGGACTGACTGGGAAGGGGCATGAAGAACTTTCTGGGGCGTTGGAAATGTTCCATATCTTGATAGGGGTCTGAGTAGCACTAGTTTTTGCATTATAAAAACCCATGGAATGATACTATTAAGATTTGTACATTTCTGTGTATGTAATTTTACTTCAAAAAAAAAAAAAGAACCATAAACAATATTGACCCCTAGTTAATTACTTGCATGCTAAAGTGTTTGAAGGATGTGTGCCTTGATGATTACAATGCACTTTGAAATGTGTTAAACGTGAACTGGACTGAGAGATGGATAGATGAATATACGATAAAGTAAAACACCATGTGTGCGGGCTGCGAACCAAAGTGTCGCAGGTTCGATTCCCAGTCAGGGTACATGTTTGGGTTGCAGGCCATGACCCCCAGCAACCGCACATTGATGTTTCTCTCTCTCTCTCTTTCTCCCTCCATTCCCCCTCTAAAAATAAATAAATAAAATCTTTAAAAAAAAGAAGTAAAACACCATATTAACAATTGCAGAAACTAAGTGGTAAATGTATGTTTGTTCACTGTATAAAGTCCTTCAGCTTTTCTACATGTTTGAAATTTTTTACTAAACATTGAGAACTGCAAACAAAAATCTCACACAGATTTGAAGCAGATGCCTAGCACAATATGATGAACTGTGGACCCCTTCTCAGAGGCACGCATCCCAACCAAAACAAAATTTGACCCATAGTGGACCTCCAACAGAACTAATGGCTTAGTGGTTTTCTAGATGCAGATGATGGGCTGTGCTATGACTATGACAGACCCGCTGCACTTTTACTGGCATGGGTCTTTTCCTCTGTTAAAAAAAAAGTTAAAAATTATATGTTACAACTGCATTGGTATAAAGATGACTATAACCCAGGCTAGGTCATATTTATTTTTTTATTCTTGCTTTAAAAGAAATTAAGACATTTCTAAAGTATCATAGGCCCTAGGCACTGTGCCTACTCTGCCTAATGGATAGGCTGGCCCTGGGCCTGTATTATCAAGATTGCTTATCAGTGCAGTTGAGATGCCCCTGAGACTTACCTGGCTAGTCTAGAAGGGGTGGAAGGGCCTGCTGAGCCCCTCAGAGCCCAGACTGGCCTCTCCCTCTCCTTCTCCCCCTCCCCCTCCACATCTCTGGGTCATCCCTGTTAGGCTTTATATTTTGGCAGCCCACCACACTAGGACACATCTGGAGCCTGGCGTCCTCACTCTGATCATGGGGAGCTGCTCCCAACCTGTCAGGTAACAAGACTGGAGGTCCCCAATGACACAAGTCTAGCTCAGCGACATGCCCCAAGTCCCAGCACAGGCTGGGCACAGGACAGATCCCTGGTGGGGGAGGGACAGAGGGACAAAGCATGCTTCCTACTTAGGAAACTGTTGTCATGTAGGATATGAACTTGGGCCCGCAAGGACACAGAAAGGAATGAGGAATGTGGCAAATGGGAGTGCACTGGCCGCTGCAGTCTTCCTGGGCCCCCTCTGTTCTGCAGGATGATGTGCTGACGTACAAAGCTGGAGGGATTATGCGGTCCAGTCCAGCATTAAGCAGTCATAAGTCAGCACGAGAGGCCCCAGGTGGGCTCCTTGGCCCCAGATTACCCCTCCCTTACCTTCATCACTGGTGTGAGGTTCAGTGCCATTGTCGTGGTCAACTTCATCAATGGTCCCTGGCTCACTGTGCGGGCTATCACTGCAAGGAGATATGGGAAGGAAACTCACTCAGGGGCTTTGTACCCTCACACTGCCCCCAGTCCACATCCGGGCCTTGACCCAGATCAGGCCCAGGCCCGCTTGAGCCCGTCTTTTCCATTTGACCATCCATGGACTTTCCTTCCTAAGAGAAAACCACTTACGGCTCCCTGGTTGGGAAGCTTCCCTGCATAACCTTCCCTGGTTGCCCCCAGCCCTGGAATTTGTTGGGGTGTCTTCTTGGTAAAGTTGTCAATGCCATGGTGTTCTGTAAGATCCAGAGGGCAGTGGTAAAACCTTGACTTTTATCCTTAGAAAACCATAGGGCAGAAAAGAAAGGCATTTCGGAAGTGCTGTGAGTCATTCACTTAGCCTGGCTCCCTGCCTTCACAGGAGCTGAGCATCCAGCGAGGTGGAGGGAAGCTCACGAGGAGCTGGGCTCCTCAGAGCCACCTTCAGCTGCTGTGTGCAGAAGCCCAGCTCAGTCTTGGTGGCGCCAGCAGGCAGGCAACCAGGATGGACAGAGTGGTAGAGTGAGTCAAGGCCTGTCCAATTTAGTCATATATGCACTGGGATAATTTCACTAGCTGCTACCCTCTCATGAGATTATAAATTTCTCGAGGCTAGGGTTCATTCACATAGTCAGTTTTTTTCACTGAGCCATTGATTGAGTCCTAATATATACCTGACACCATGCTAGGTAGGTGGGATGCACTGAGGGGTCAGGTGGACACAGACCTGCTCTCATGGGCCAGGAAATAAAACTGCTGCAAGTGGAAATGTTTTATATAGGAGCCAATGAGCAGAGATAAGAACAGAGACAAGAGCAGAGGAGACCTACACAGAGTGGTCAGGGAAAGCTTCTTGGAGGAGGTGACATTTGTGACACCATTTAAAAGAATATAGATTTTATTTATTATGAAAAATTCTCTGTTGCCTCCTGGATAAGGTCCAGACTCTGCACAACAGCTTGTTCCAGATCTCTCATCACTTGGCTCCTGCTGGCCTGCAGAGCATCCTCTCTCACCACCCCCTCGTCACGTGAAACACTCCAGATACAGAGAACTGCATTTCCTTGTTCAGAACATTCTTTGCCCACTCCACCTAGCTGACACCAGTTCATTCTGTAGGTCTCAGTTAAGTCATTGTTTTCTTCAGGAACCCTTTCCTGAACTCCCTACATTGGCTCAGGGGACCCCATTTCTGGAACTGCCTGTTCCCTCCTCCACCAGGGCTCCCTGCATCAGGAGTTAATCCTGTTCGAGGTACATCCCTTCCCCCTCAGCCCAGGGCCTGAGCCAGGACAGATGCTCATAACCATTTGTTGAATCAATGAATGTTGTCCATTGTGATGAGACCCTTAGCCAAATCTCACTTTTGTGCTTTGAAAATGTCTCTAAAATTACCATGTAATTAATAGTTTTCCTTTCTTATGGGATGTAAAGGCCATTAAGAAGAGTGTGGTGACTGTATATTGTTCTTTGACAAATACACTGAGAGCGTAGGACCCTACCCAGACTGCTGATTTTATATACATATAGCAATAAGAACGGAGAGCTGGTAATGATTACAAAACCTTGAAAAGCTCTTTGTCCAGAAAGTCTGCTTGCTGGCTGTTTAATGTTTCTATTACAGAACAGGGACAGACGCACTCTTAGTGCCTCAAATGAGATTAAAGAGCTATGATTAGATAACAGCAGGGTCTGGTCCTTCTGTGTGGGAAACAGAGGCTGGAACATGTCTCTTCTTTGCAGCAGTTGCCCAAATATGCCCACAAAAACTAAAGCAATTCAAGAATCCAGGAATACTCTGACAATGAAAAGACAGACTCCTGTAGGCACCTGGCTCGAAGCAGTGCAGGTAATGCCTAAATATACAGCTGTGCATTGTCTTGGATTGAGAATAAAGAGAGAATATGAACCCTTTGACTGGTTGGTCTCTGTCAGTTGGTGTTCTGAATCTCCTGTCTTTTCCACATTAAAAAAAATCCTATTTACTTCATTTAAGGTCTTAGCCTGGGAAAGGCAGTCAGCCCTGATTTTGATAAGGTCCTAACTTACTTCTCCCCAGACCCACCCCAGTGACCAACTTGCACCTGCTGACCTGGTATGGAGCTCTCACAGACAGTGAGTTCTCTCTGGAAATGAGAACTCGGGTGAAGGGGACAATGGCAGGGTATGTCACTCTCCATTCATGTGTTTGAAATGGGGTTACCTACTTCCCTGCTGCCTGGGATGGGCTGACAATTCACCTGGCCAACGACAGCATTACATCTGCTAATCTTAGTTCGCCAGACTCAAGACTTAGCAGGGAGATACCATTCTTGAGCTAGTGTTGGAATGTTTGGAAGGAGAAGCTCTTTTTTTCACTGGGGATGCTGAGAGAATGGACTCTAAATCTGCAGTTACCAGATACCTTTTTTTTTTTTAAGATTTTATTTATTTATTTTTAGAGAGAAGGGAAGGGAGGGAGAAAGAGAGGGAAACATCAGTGTGTGGTTGCCTCTCATGTGCCCCCTCTTGGGGACCTGGCCCACAACCCAGGCATGTGCCCTGACTGGGAATTGAACCGGTGACACTTTGGTTCACAGGCCGGCACTCAATCCACTGAGCCACACCATCCAAGGCACCAGATGCCTTCTTGAAACCTCCAAGAAATAGGCTGCCTGAGAATGAAGCCAACATGGAAGAAAGCAGAGCCATGGGCTGGGGATTGTAGGACTGAGTCCTGATGATAATAGTTGAGCCCCTGGGTCCAGCTATACCTGAAGCCATGATCTCAGACTTTTTAAATAAACCAATAAATTCCCATTTAGCTTAAGCCAATGTGAGTTGCATCTCTGTCCCTTATAAATCAACACAGTCTTTACTGATGCATCTATCTCATGTCAGGTTGCTGTGAAGCTCAAATGAGAAAATGTATATGGGGGTACTGGCTATAAAGCAGTAAGAAAATTAAAGGGTTTCTTACTGTTCCTGTTCAACAGCAACAACAACAACAATGATGGTAATAGTAATATTAAGAGGAATGGAATCTTACCAATATTCTTCCCCTCCAGCCATGCATTTTTCATACACGGGTCCCTCTAGCTCCCGGGGGCTGGGGAAGATGGCTTCATGATGAATGATGATGGTTTTGATGACTTCGTTGACGTGTGCCTGGCAGGACACAGGGTCCTGCCCATCAGGAATGTGCATGAGGGTGGGCCCGAAGCAGATGGCCAGGTTGTAGGGATCCATCATGTTCTCATCACTATACTGCGAGAGGCTACGAGAGAGGAGGCACCCACAAGTCACCTGGGAAAGGCGAAGCCTCCCCCTGTGGTTTCTTTCTCTTGGGGCTCCACTCAGCTCTGGGAGGGTTCCATGTTATAAGAACAGCTGCACCTGCAAAAGCCTCAGGGATCCCCCTCCCAAAAGAGGTCAGGGCTGAGTCAAAGAGGGGCCCCCCCTGGCTGGACAACTCACTGGTTGAGGAAAGCGAAGAGATATCTCATGACCACGATGACCACGCGGGGAAGGGTGATGAGGATTTGTTGGATCTGATGCACCCTCTCAGCTGGGCTCTCCAGTTCTGTAACATAAAGGGGCTTTCAGGTCGCCTATCATCCTCAGAGAGCCAAACAGACAACATTCGTGAGGTCCACTTTGTACTAGATCAGCCCACATAGTTCAGGGGAGCCACTTCTGTTCAGTTCTGGGGACTGAAATGGGACCCTGGCTTGGCCAATGAAAGCATCATATTCCCCTGGCCACTGGGTAGGGCCAGGGAGGGGTCATGGCCTCATCAGAACTGATCACAGTTGATCCTTGGGACTTTGGGCCAGAGGAACTGAGAGAGAGGCACCCTCTTGAAACTGGGCAGAGGAAAGTGTGAAGCTGCTGAGGGATCCCATGGGAGAAGATCCTGCCTGAAAGTGGTGATAACCCAGAAATAGAGAGGACAAATTCCTGCCAATGCCATGTAGGGTATGTGTCCAGTGGGGGCCCAAAATTTCATGAATGTGAGACCATGCATTCCCTTTTATAGATTAAGCCAGTATAAGTTGAGCTTCTATCTCCTGTAAACTATGTTTCATCGAACTCTTTATAAACACCAGCTCAGCTATAGTATCAGCTGGCACATAGTAGGTGCTCAGGAAAAGAGTGTTGAATCAGTCAGGCCAGGGGTGGGAGCAGCAAATTGGGCCTGATAAGGAGAGCAAGGTGCTATGTATGCTTTGCCTAGTTGAGAGGGAAAGCTGGCACCACAAAGAGTGAGCTGCCGAAGCTCTGATGTTCATGTGCAGCACTGATGCTGGGCTGGTGCACAAATCCACGTCAGTTTTTTTTTCAGAAAACATGTTTTTTCTACCACAGTTCCTCCCTCCAGCCCTCACATTCTGTCAACATGTTTCTTCTAAAACACACCTGTCCAACTTCTCCTCTGCATCCAAGGCCCTTCATGAAGGGGTTTCAACCAGCCTTGCACACCCATCTCCTAGTCACTGCCCCTTCCCAACATGTCTGAAGATGACTTAGAGCTATGCTTCTCAGATGAAGGAGCAGTGCACCTCAAGGGACATTTGCAGGCATACTCGAGTGAGGCATTCTTTGAGTTTGTCAAAGACTGGAGGGTGCTACTGGCATTTGGCATCCGGGGACAGGGTGTGGCCGCTGCTCCTGCCCCACATGCTAGTAGTGCCCTGTGGTGGAACTACATGCCAGGCTGCTTACCCACCGTCGCCCTCTCACAAAGGGCTTGGCCACTCCTAGGCCTTTGCACACACTGCTGACCTCTGCGGTCTGTCGGGCATACTCCAGCCCACCTTCAGGATCTGGCTCCGGGGAGCCCCGCCAGAGCCTTCCCAGAGTTCAGTTCTTGTATCTTTATCAATTTCACTGTCCCTCCATGTCCTCATACCACCCTCGTACCACCTTCACTATTATTTATTAACTTTTAATTAAAAACATTTATTTAAAAAGGAGACTTGACCTTGTTTTGTAAATGGGAAATAAGGATCATTTGCTATAATTAGAAGGTAATAAAAATAGATACAATGCAATCAAAACAATGTTACTAAATTATAGGTAGACATTGTTGTATAACAAAAGTTCCTGAGACTGAATTCCATCTCTCCGTGGAGAAGGGAGATTGGCCATGAGGTTTTTTCCTTGATGTAAATAATCACAGGGTTTGGGAAGGAACTGAGAAGGATGTTCTTTCTCACAGTACGACGATTTAGGCTGTGATTCAAGTCAGTCAATGTAATGAGCTTGTGCCTGAGGTCAACCACCTTGTCTGCTGAGGACCCTGCTCAGGAACGGACTACTGGGGCTTCTGGAATCACTGGCTGAGCAGGTGACATGGGAAGCAGATGAGGTTGGACCTTTGTGGTCCGGAATTTCTCAGGGGTGATTTGGAGCTTGGAGTAGGTCTGGAAAGATGAGCAGGAAGCGATGTGAAGGGCAGAAGGGTGGAGCAGGGTTTCCCACGCAAGGCGCAGGAGGGGGTTTGGCCTCCGTAGGCTGTCACCACGTCTGGGGCACTTTCTTGGCTGCAAATCTCACTCAGAAGACTGTGAGAAGTGTCCCTACTGAAACTGGGGACGGGATAATTTTCTGTCAATCATATTAAAGAGTTTCCCAAAACACTAAAATGTTCATATTCTAAATTAAAAGTTAATTTAAAAGTATTAACAAAAGGTTTCCTTGGATTTTGGCATCTGACAGGCAAGGCATCTTCACTTCAACCCCCTGACCTGGGCTCCTGACTTCACCCACAGACGTTCCAGTCGAGGAAGACTCTGACGGCTAGAGGAAGCCCCTAATCAACTCATGTTCACCATTTTCCTTGTTTGTCATGTTGCTGACCTGACTCCCAAACCCTCCATGCCTCCACGTTACCCAAGGGGAACATCTCTGGAATCCTTGCATGGCATTCAAGGTCTTCCCTCTCTTGCTCCGTGTCCCCCTTCCAGCCTCTCACACCATGCTCTGGATGGGACACCCTCCTGCTGGACCACTGGTCTGTGTGTCCCCAACCCTCCCCAGGATCCCTGTGTCTGCCCCTCCTGAAGACTCTGCTCACGGATCACTCTCAGCTATGATCGAAGAAACCAAGTCTTCTTCTGTTCTTCTCTTCTGAACTTCTTCCATACCCAGGGGTGTACCATGCCCATTAACTCTCCCATTATAAACCATCTTGTTATTTCTACACCTAGGTTTTAAGTTCTGTGAGGACAAGGGCCATACTGCTTCTTTCACAGTGTCCTTCCCATGTGCCTAGCACAGTGATGAGCTCACAGTGCAACTTCAACAAAGACTTGTCAAGGAAACTGTCATTCTGCCTGGGAAATACTTACTAATAGTAGATATCAAATCTTGAAACCTTTCCTTAGGAAAGAGTGGGTTTTCCAGTCCTCGGAAATACAGTTTTAAAACACCAGCGACTGAATTGATATCTCGTTCATTTTGATCATCCACAAGAGGGTCCTCACCTGTAAGGGAACAGGGGCAATGGGTCAGCGTGGGAAGGAGGCAGGGAACGTGCAGGTGGCAGAAGAGATGACCGAGGCCAGCCTGAACTGGAGGGGAGGCAGATGGGATGACCTCCTCCACACAGCAAGTTCCGAGTAACTGATTTTGTAAATGTTTAAGTCTATAGCAGTGTTGTAAACATAAAATAAAACCACCCGTCACCCTTCCCTTACACTCACTAACTCACACTCGTCTTTGCCTATATGCTTTCTCTCCACTGGGGCTGCACAGTTGATACAACTACCAGCAACACAGGAGAAGGCTTCTTTTCCTCGGTCCTGCCCAAGGGATGTTGTCAAGCTTTTAGATTTTGGCCAGTAGGACAGGGCAAATGATCTGGCGGGAGAGCAGCACTTTGCTGTTTTTAACTGCGGCTGCTGAGCTGGTTCACCCCCAGAAGAGCTTCCACAGGGGAGGCGAGAGGAAGCAACGCGCAACGTGCCCCCTCCCTGGAGGTGCTGAGAGAAGCCTGCACAAGGGCCTTCTCCTCCTCCTCCCAGAACAGCCAGGAGCACCCGGGGACTGGCAAGCAGTGAAGAGCACAGCTGGAAATTCACACTTAGCTCTCTTCACCCTGCCTCCGTAGGAGGAGAATGAGGAGAATGCGAGCCAGGGCTGCAGCTCAAATCAGAGAAAGCCCCTTTCTCTCCCGAACTAGGGCTGTGGCATACAGAGCCTGAGCCCAAGTCCCCCCACTGCCCTCTGGGCGGAGCACCCTTGCGCAGTGCCAACCTGAACAACCGTGAGCGGCAGCCAGACACGGGTGTTGCGCAGGCTGGTCTCTCAGATGTCCCGCAGGAAGAGCGAGAATGCTTCCCTGACAAGACTTTTTCATGGAGAAGGAGGAGAGGAAACATTAAAAAATCACGGCCTGCACTGCTATAGCACATTCACATGCATGCTCTCCCAGGATCCTCACAGCAGCACCAAGGAGGCGCGGTTCCAGCGCCGCCCTTCTCTCGAAGGGAAAGCTGAGGCCCCGACAAGAGCAACAACTTGCCCACATTCGTGTGGTCAGAAATAGAACAGGCAGCTCCCAGCTCTTGCAAATGCCTGGGAGATGGTCCTCCTTCTGCCTTTTCAATTCTGTCTGCCTGTTCGCCTGCCTCTTGTCTGTCTTCCTCCCTTCCCCCTCCCACTCCTCCTTCCCTCCTTCCTCTGCAGCAGAATCCCAACCTTTTTTTTTCTTTCCACATATAGAAGAAAGCTGTCTTAGTTGAACTAGGGGGAGAGATCCAAGGCCGATCCTCTCAACCTCCCTCTCTACCCCAGCAGCAGCCCTTGAGGCCCCTCTGAAGGACCGTACGAGTTCTAAACTCTGCATTATGTTAAGCCGTTTCCTTATTGTTACCACACATTACTCTTGTGGGGGGGGGGGTCATGATGCAAAAGTACACAGATTTTGGTCTCCATATTAGCTCTCCTTGTTAACATGATTAACATATTGATATCACACACCACTCACTCTTGCTCTGCCTCTCAGAAGATACTCAGTCTGTAACATTCCTTCCTCCTACCTTAGGCCTTTGGCTCTCTGCAAGACTAGTCAATTTTGGCTCTAGAAGCGAATGGAATTCCAGAGCTCAAGATGAACAGGATGGTGTATGTGAATGATGGCTTCCTCCAGAAGGAGAATTAGAGTAAAAGCCAGGGAAGTTGAGAGAAAGCTGTGTTCATACCTTGCCAGCAGATGTTCTGGGAGAGCTAGAATTGCTACCGGATGGCCTTGCCTACAGCTGACTTTCAGCCAGGTCACCGGGCATTGCCGAAGACTTTAAGGGCTGTGCCCAGGGCAGATGTGAACAGACAGTGTGTGTTTAAGGCTCCAGGGGAACTTGCTGCTGGACGGGGCATGGCAGGAAGCATGCAGGTAGTATTTCTCACGCGGGCAGTTCTCTGTGGCCACAGGTGCATGCAAGCCCCTCCTGAGGCTCCTCAACATAACAGTTCCCCCCATGTCTCTGGGTCACACCCCTCCTCCTGAGGCAAGAAATAGTTTCAGAGGGACCAAGTTGAGGCTAGAATGTGTCATATCCTAGAGGCTATGACTTTAGCCCCAATTCCAAACCCTGCCATGGTCTGTGCAGGGAGAAAGGGTCAGTGGGTCCCTTTCCAGCCGCCCTTTGCATAGGAGAGACCACTGGCAGTGCCCTCATCTTGACGCACAAAGAGGACATGGATTGGTTTGTGAAGGGAAACAGAGGTGGAAATCTGGCCTGGGAGGTACCAGCAAGCCACAGCTCTCTCCAAGGCACAGCTGCTGAGTCCTGCCTTTTCCCAATGTTTCCTCCTTCATTTCACCAGATTACAAGATCTCAAAACTTGAGGAGTGCGTTTAAGATCTATTGACAGCAATAATAATAATCCCAACTAAAACCCTGGTTGACTCATGTCAGAAGAAATAGAAAGTGGGTTTAGAATAAGCAAAGAATGGCTTTCCAGAAGATTAAGGAAAAGAGACAGGTGCTTCTTTCAACAGTCTTGCAAGAAACATAGGTAAGAACTTCTGCTCCAGAGAAAGAAGGGTGCTAAGGTAGGAGAAAGACCCAACTATCTGAACAATAAGTAAAGGTCAGGTGTCCTGCAGAGGGATTTGGGATTTGAATTTAAAAAAATACAACAGAAAGAAAGGAAAAACACACACTGTACCAGTTTTGGAGAGAAAGTTCTGTCACATGTTATAGCATGAGGGATGTGAGGGGTGGGCAAGGAGAGAAATGCTGAGCCCTGTGCAAGCTCTGGTCACCTGGTTGGTGGTAGTGGTGTGGTGGTGGGTGGGGGTGGGGGAAAAGTGGAGGAGATGTGGAGAAACACAGTGGGTTTTCAGGAGAGGCAGGAGGAGGCAAACCCAAGGACCAGAGGGGCAAGGAGCATAAGCCAGGACAGTTGGTTGGTGTATGTCAAGAAACAGAAAAGAGTAAATGAGAAATCTGGGCACTAGCCAGCCCCAGGAAGCCAGGAATGATTTTTCTTAAAAGAGACATACCAGGAACAATCCCTCTAAATTAAGCCATGCTTCATTGTAGGCTCAGGTGGAGCAGAAGGAACCGGCTGCTGAGAGAATGAGACTCACTTGCGAATGGTGGGGAGAGGGAAAGGAGCCAACTGTATACGTGATGCAAAGAAAAAGCAGAAAATATGTTTTTGCAGCTGAGATTTGTGTCAGGTGATCTCTGCCCAGCAGAGATCTAAAGTCTAAGGCTTGTTAGGAGGTGGTCTAAGGCTTGTTAGAAGGAGAGAATTCTTTTAAATTTCATATCACCCCTGCAAGGCACCCAAGCAAGTGACAGAAGGTGCTAAACTTAGAAGATCACATTCAAGAAAGAAAGCAGCGCTTCTGGGGCAGGGTTAGGGCCTGGTTGCCTGGAACAAGGTTACTTACAGGACAAAGGGAATCAGGAAAATGCCAGGCTGAAGTGCTCGCCAGTCTGGAGGCACCATGCAGTGAGTTCACCCATGTGAGGCTCAAGGAATTCTGTATAATGGGATGAGCCCTGGAGGATGGGACCAGCAAAGGTTCCTGCCATGTCTCCATTCATTTACAATGAATGCAGGGCAGCAGGGGTGCTAAGGAGCTGGGGAAATGCAGAAACAAAGCTCTAGATTGGGCCATTCAGTGTTGTCAAGAGAAGCTCAGGGAATAATGAATGACACTTCCATCAGGGAGATACTTCTACCTTTATGGCCTTTGTACATGCTCTTCCCTGGGTGTGGAATCCCCTTTCCCTAGCTCTTACTCTTTAAGCTCAGCTTAGACATTTCCTTTCCCAGGAAACTTTCCTGGGCTTTACTATTTCTCTAAGCTCCGTCCAAGCAGGGCCTGCTACCCAGTGCTTACTCCATCATTGCACTGATCCTGCTGCCTGTGCTCTCCCCCTCTAGCAGTGACTGTCTTTTTGTTCCTATTTTATTTTCAGGCCCTGGTCTATTACCTAGTGCAGGGTAGGGCTCAGGGCATGCTGGTTGAGTTGATGAATGAATGGATAAATAAAGAGTAGGAGTCTGGAACAGGGGAATTCTGGGGTTTTCTGGTTCTGAGTGCCCAAGATCCTGGAATGCACTCCAGAACGTAAGCTCCCCTGGGCCCTAGGAGGCCACTGAGTGCCCTATCCACTCAAATCCTCTCTCTATACCTGGCTCCAAATCGGAGTGCCTAGGGCCTCAGAGGTCTGTGCTGGGGGTTGTGGTGGTGACCACCTGGGGCTGACAGAATGCTTCCTCCACCCTGAGCTAGACCTCAGGATGGAACTGGGAGGTTAGGGAGGGGGCAAGTGTGCAGAGGAGGCAGCCCTTTCAGGAGAATCCCCATAATAACTGGGGAGAATTCTACAGCTGGAACCCCCGGGGGAGGCCTGTTCAGAGCACAGCCAACAGGGACAAACCATATACATCCCAAGGCTGTTAGAACAATGGGTGAAAAAGTTCTTTGTAAACTGGGACATGATCTACTGCAGGGAAATGAGTTTGGGATTGGGGTCCTCAGACCAAACTTAATATCAAAATCATTCAGAGAAAAAAGTAATAAATGAGAGTTAAAAGGAGTAGACTGTGGAGATGTTATCCTTCCAAAATGCTGGTAAACTGGAAGCAAAGATATTATTTAGGATGCAAGATAAGCACCTAGTATAAAGGCAGAGGTGTATGAAGACCAGGGAGTCCTTACTTTGCATGGACACTGTCACTGGCCATCTGTCTGTCCCCATCAGGGATTCTGAGGCCAAGGGAGGCTGTACCAAATAAGCCATTTGTGCTCCTATTCTAGTGGTCACTTTGTTTCTAATAAGCTTCTCTACCCTTGGTTAACCAAAGTGAGAACTAGGTGACCTCACTGGGGGTGGTCTCTTCCTCCCAGCGTACAGCTTTGCCAAAAGCACTACATAGAAAATTAAGAATTAGGATATTCAGAAAGCCACTCAGTATTATCAATATTCTTCCAACTTTTCTAAAACACATCAGCCTTTTCAGACTCGCATAATCAGTCCAGAGTGCTTCACAAAGCCCTGTATCCTAGCAAACACCGCACAGCCTGCCAGAGCCACCCATGTGTGCTGGTCAGTGTTTAATAGCTAGCTCATTGGAAGGAAAAAAGAAAAACAAAAGATCTCAGCATTCACCAATTTCTGCAATGTAAATACTCCCACCATGGCTGATTTCAAGCTACCAAGGTGAAGTCGCTGAAGGCAAAGCTGGAAAGAGATGTAGATACGAGCCAGCCCAGCACACCACTGGCTCTAAGGCATGTGCTAGCCCCACCCTGGATCCCTCTGGCCACAAGCTTGCAATGGTCACTCTGCACCTACCTCTCTCAAAGGAATTTTTGATGTCATTGACCTCGACCTGAGATCCCGGCACTCTGAAGATCCCTTGCTGCTGGAGTCCTATAGGGAAAAATAAAGAAAGAGAAAAATGCCATGAGGCCTTCGGCTATCAGACCAGTGGGAACCTGATGACTCATGTCATTGCTCGTCTATTTCTCCCTTTATCAGACAGTCATTCTCAATGAAGGCCTCCTGGCAGAAGCCCAAAATGGCCTTTGCAATAAACTATGCCTGAACCAAAATACTCAGACACATCCGGCTTCGTATGTCTGTGTCTCTTGTCTGGACTTGGAGGAAAAGGCCATAAGAAGTTTATATCAAGACTGGATCTGTGGATACCTTCCAAGTTAATAAGTCGGCTCAGGCAAATGACTGGTCAGTGCATGCTGCTACCAAGTTTACCAGCCGCACTGACACCAAGGACCTTCACCCGAGAGCACAAATGCCATCTGAGAGGAATGGCCATGGAGGTTTTGAACAAGAAGGATCAATCCCACTGCCTCGCCCTGCCTTCCCCCGACACAGGAATTTTCTCCCTTCAAGAAAAGCTGGAGTCTAAAGAACATGCTCACTTGTGATTGAGGAATGTAGGAGAGATTACACTGTTAAAGAGAAATGATCTCATTTTCTTAAATTTTACAAGGACAGAAAAAAGGAGACCCTGACACCTGACCTAACAGTAACAACATATCAGCATCCTCTAGGACTGAGGGAATTGAAGGGCCTCCCTTCTCTGAAATGGGCAGTAGTCGGGGAGACTCTGATCCTTGCCCTGGGATTCGGTTTGTCTATATAAAACAAACTCTCCACGTTATAATTTAGTAAAATGTTTACTCTTAAAAGGTGGGCTTTCATCAAAGTTTGGTTTGTACATATCATGTGCTCAGTAGACGCTTATTTCTTTCATTAACCAATATTGACCTTCTGCACTGTGTCACTGGCCCATTCTTGTCGTCACACTGGCCTTGGTCCCATATGAGGCCTTTACACTTGCCCTTCTCTCCACCTGGGCTGCATGGCTGGCTCCCTCTACTCGCTAGACTCTTAAAGGGCCCTGGAGTCTTAATCAGCCCCTGGAGAGGTCTCTCCTTACCACCTTCACCAAACAGCCCTGCCCCCTCCAGCCACTCTCTATTCCCTCTGCATTAGTTTTTTGGCAATATCAATACCTGACATTGCACTATTATTTCTCTGCTTTTTTATTTCCTTGCCCTTCCAATTGGTAATATAAACTACCTATGGCTGGCAACTTACTAGTATCTTGCACAAGCCTGTATTCCCACCATTCAAACAGTGCCTGCTATGCACTCCGAAAAAATGCTTTTGGAGGAATAAGTACATGAGTTGATGGAAGTACAAGTTAAGTGCTGGGGATACCATGGCTAGCAAATCCCAGCTACTACATTTCCTTCATGGAGCTTACTACAAACTCACAGCATTAACTGATTGGCCAACTGCATTCAGGGCTCAAAGCAGAGCTCTGGGTTGGGTGGGAGTGAGAAAGGAGCTAAAATTGTGCCCCCGTCCATGCCCTCCCTGTGCCTCCACTTTCCTAGTTCCTGAGTCTTCTAACCACTGCTCTCCTTCCCCCAACACACAAGGCTCAAAAGATAGCATTCAGAAGAGCAGCAGTGACAGGAAGTCTTCCAGATGAGTCAGAATCTCGTTCCCTATGAGCACAGCCTGGCACCTGTTCTGGAGAGAGCTGAAAACACTGCCCCACGATTGAGCTTACCGTATAAATTGATGTATCGGATGCAGCTCTCAACTACAAGTGGTATAGCTTGTCCCGAATCCTTAAGAAAAAAAATGTGAGTTTTATTGGGCTCGGCAACCACCACAAGGAAACAGACATTACAAACACAGATTATAAACTCAAGCCAGAATATTAGTACCATCAGATTAGTAGGAAAACAAGCAAGGAACTGCTAATCCTAAAGTCTCCACAAACAGTTAAAATACAAAGTCTTCAGTGATGTGTAGAAAAAGGCATAGCTATGATAACTTTAAAGAAATGCTCTGTCTTCTTATTTAGCTGGGAAAGAATCAGGGTTCAGGAGGCCTGACAGGTGGTTGGGAAGGAGGAGGACCCACTACACAGAGGGGTGAAGTCTGCCTCCCGCTCCACATTGCCCCACTCAACCCTGTTCTCCCAGCACTCAGGGACAGAAAAGCAGATCGAGGCCTCCTCCCAGGACCACAGTCCTGATGCCAGAATTAGGAAGAGCATGCTATGCAAGAAGCAAAGCTGACCCTAGGGGTCCTTCTGAGCTCTGGGAAGGGAAGACCAGTTCTATTCAGTATGTTACACCCTAAGCATCCAGATACTTTGCTAAATAGTAAACACGTTATTTAAAAAGGTTCTAGAAACAGCTTATGTCAGCTCTCGACCACTGAGTGGCCAACCTTAGTCAAATTGGCTGAATAAGATGCAGTTCTGAGCACAGGCATCTGGCGTGTGAATGTATTTTCAACTACATCTTCCTGGGCTGGCCCATGGCCAACAAGGGCTGGGCAAGGGATAATATTCTTTTGGATTCTGCAATTGGTTGGCCTTTCTGCTATGTCAGATCACTAAAGAGCATAAAATATTCTTAAAACTTTCTTTAAAGGGGGTCACACTAAATCATGAGGCTCCTCAGAAGGTGAGGAAACAATAAGGCATACGCAATGTGCTTTTGTAAAGGGCATTTGGGGGCTTTTGTGGCTCCGCCACACCCCACCTGTGAATTCTTTCCTTGATTAACTATGGTCAGGGAGAGAATAATAAAACAGACCCACAGGCAACGGGCAAGGTGGGCCCTGTTCTAGAAGTCAATATTAAAGACAGGTTTCATCCAGCTGAATGGGGCTAACGGACCTTTCTAGTAAATACCTGGTTCCTGGTTCGAGCATTTCTTCTTCCTCTGATAACAAAAAATAAACAGGCAGCAGAGCAGGAAAAAAAGAGAAGATTATGCAGGAGTAAGATCAGTTAGAGTAGCAGATCCTTCAGAGTCCGTGAACGCCAAAATGCAATGGCAGCCAGCAAGGGTCCTGGGGAGACTGCTGGCCAGCCTGCCCGGGAGGGATTCCCCGAGACCCAGGGCCCCGTGGGGGGTCTGGACCCTGCCCTAGCCAGCCTTCCAGTGTGGCTGCCTTGGATGCCAGGTGACGTAGGGGCCTCTTTGAGTCCTTGTCAAAGTGCAGGCGCGGTGTGCACTGGACACTTTCCTCATCGCATACTGGCTTCTCCTCAATGCAGGGGCTCTTCACTCACCAGTGGGCAGGAGCCCACCTAAGACCCCTTGATGTGACCCCAGCTACCCACAGGAGAGACGCATGCCTTCCTGTGTCTTCTGCAACACTGTCCCTTGAATCCAGCTCAGGAAACTCACTCTTGGTGAAAAGCTAATTTTACCATGTTTATCACGTGCCCTCTGGGTAGGCCCCCAAGGGTTCTGCCTGATTCCAAATTCCAAACAGTTTCCCAGGCTTTCCTACCAAACAGCCTGGGGAGTTTCTCCTGGGTTTCCAAACGGCTTTTCTCTCCTTCCCACCCTGGACCCTCACACTAGCGCTGAGAACACCTCAGGGAACCCAGAAGCTGAGAAAGGCCTGGGGGAGGGAGAGCAGCAGAGAGTGAGAACACCTTCAGGATATTGCCTTTGCTTTCACTGAAGTCACTGAAGCCACCGATTTCCAGGGGAGCACTACCTGTTCTTTCTTCCTGTAGTGCAGCAGGCAGGGTGCTGTGTCTCTTCCAGGCTTCTGAGGAGGCTGAACTGGGAAACTGGAGGACGTGCACCTTCAAGGTGGTGTTATCTGTCTAGTTGCCAGCATCTCGAAAACTGGAACTATCATGTATTAGCCAAACCTATCTGAATCCTAGGACTAAGCCAGCAGCCTGGTCCGACAGAGCTCTATGAGCAATCTCCTAACAGCTAATGGCAACACTAAGAGCTAACACTTCCGCAGAGCTTACTACGTGCCAGGCAGTGTCCTAGAAACATGGTGTCTCTCAGCTCATTGGTGCTGACAGTATCACACACTCAACAGGTAGGTAATTACTATTCTTATTTTATAGAGAGAAGGTGAGGACTCCCCCTCTGCCCAGGAGCAGACTTCCTAGGCTTCAAAATTTATAATAAAAATTGGGTTTCTATCTGAGAGGAGAAAAAAGTCAAGGATTTTAAAAAGGGTCAATTCAGGTAGGTCCCTAGAAATCTATTACATAACTCCAATGCATTTATCTGTCCTTCTTAACTTGGGGATGCTTCCTTGTTCCTCTAATCATGGAGTCCCAGTGACGTGATTTTACTGGAAAACCTTTACAGGTTTGGCATTTCCAAGCAGGAGATTCTAAGTCCATGCAGAATGTTCTTCCAGATAGCTTGTGAATCATAAGAAAAAATAAAATTCTTTTCACAGAGGCTGAAGAATTGACCATATTATACTGCCTTTTCATTTTCTGGACGTTAATAATCCTTGAGAGTAAGACCATGGTGCACACAAACTTGTCTACATACTGCCAGCTCACAGTAGGTGTGCAGAAGTTTGCTGAACTGCACAGAAGGTATGTGGCGTAAGCCCAGTGTAACTCGCAGAAATGCACTCAGTTAACAAACATACCTCTTTCGTTTTCAGTCACACAGTCCCCTGAGGAGGCCATGCACTTATTCCAACAATGAGCCATAGCCCGGTGCTCTGGGGTGTCCCTCACTGTGGGCTCCTTTCAGAGCCGGTCCACCAGCCCCGTCCAACACGTGCCTCTTGCCATTCTGTACCTCCAGCGCACTGCAAAGCTGAGCTTTGAAGGACCAGGGTGCTCATTCTAACACAAAGTGTGGCACCACTGACAAAGGCCATGCTACAAGCTCTAAGGAAGACTGGCTAACTGAAGCAACGGCGACAGTATGTTTGTGGAATAAGAACGTAGCTGCCCACGGTGATTACCTCCGAGGGGCAAACTGCCATATGGTTGCAGGAGTTCTCATGTGTTTGTCAGGAGGAATGAAGTCAGATGACTAGACAGTCACTCATGTAATGTAGGAGCTGTCTGCTAAGAGATTGTTTCCTTAGAACACCTAATTTTTCAATCCTTTCAGGTAGGAGTTAGCCCCTTCCATTTGTTCTCACTGATCACCGATTTCCAAAGAGCTGAGCAGATTAGAGAAGGCGTCCTATCTCTGAGCCTTCATTTTCTTCCTCCTTTCAGGGATGACTCTGCCCTACTCCTCTCTGCTTTATTCCTATTTTCCCTGTAGCGCCACCCTCCCTGCCCCCAACCCCAAGCCTCCTATGCCCTAGTGGTCATAGCTCTCCTTCTTTAAGCTCACACACAATGTGTTTCCTCGGGGATAATTCACCAAGCGCTCGTCTGAATCACCTCACACTTCCCGCTTTCCGTGTTGCAGTCCTCCTCACTGACACTATAAGCTCCTTGAGGTCGGGAAGGACAGCTTACACGCCTTTCAGGCCCTGCTCGGTTATGGAGAGTGGCTTTTCCAAGGTCGAGCATGAAGTCTTGGCAGAGAGAGGAGGAAGGCTGAAGAAAGAAGGACCCTTTGACACAGCCTCATGTTCCTGTAGCCCATGGGACGGAAAAGTGCTCACTCAAGGACACCTCTACATAGCACCTCTTTCCTGATTCACCCAGCAGCACCCCACCATTTGGGACCCTCCATGCCTCACTCCTCTGAGGTAACCTGAAGCAGCCCCCGCTGTTTCCAACTCGGGCAGCCTCAACTTGTGCCCCACTGCCCTCTCCCCAGAACTCAGCCCACAGGCAGAAACAGGCCTGAGATCCAGGCACGCTGCCCACCCCCACCCCCTCTGCAAGTCCTGTGTGTACCCTGAGGACGGAGGAGAGAGGGCAGGGCAGGGAACTATGACTACTACTCCAAAACTGGCAGCAAAGCCCAGGAGCCTTTATTTCCCCCAAGCGACACCAGTCTTCTTTTCTGCAGAAAGCATCTTCATTGGATGGTGGGGAGCTCTGGCAGGGGCCTTCTCTCTTGCTCCCCTGACCGATGTTAAGAATGCACCCATCCTTGCTCAGTCACTCCCCAACCTGCTGCCCTTTCCAACTCCATCACCATCTGCATTTGCCTGTGTCATTCCATCTGGGATGGCTTGATCCTGTACCCTTTGCATTCAAGAAGCAAGAAAAGAAAACTCACCTAGCTGAAACACTTTTGTTTTTAAGGTGTAAAGGGTCAAACAGGACTTCTATAGGGACTGTCTCAGTTTTTCTCCCTTCTCCCAAACCACCTAACAAGAAGCAAAACTAGGTAGAAGGGTGTCCTGTCGTACAAACTTATGTTTCCTTTGCTGGTATATTCTTAACTTAAAAAAAAAATCACACTGTTGCCTACAGGGACTTTCTTTGTGTTCCTTCCAACCAAGCTCCTCTTGGAAGATGTGGCTGTGAAGTGAGGTAGGGGGTTTCTCTGACTGTCCCTTTGGCTAGGAGGGCCACAGTTCCTGAAGCAGCAAGGCAGGGCTGGCATCTCAGCCCCACTCAGACTTCACTGGGTTTCTTCATGATCTTACCCCTGAGAATCACAGGAAGGCACTTAGGAGCAACTGGTCAGAGACAAAGGCAGCTCTGATTAGAAGCCCTCACCAAAGCTAAGGTACCGGCTTCAGGGAGGAACCAGTTCGCCATAGGGCCTGGCCAAGGGTACAGATGGAAAGTCCCCATAGGTAGGGGCAGGGCTGCTGGCCAAGGGGAGGAGGTGGAGAAAGGCTGCCATTACATTGGGCGCATTCGCGGACTCTGCGGCTCCCCAACAAGTACCTTAATGAACGTTTCCATACAGCCGTTAAATAGTTTATGGCTACACACTGAGAGAGGCCTAGGTCTCCTCATTTTCTGTGGTTTAGGGGGAAGACAGGGGGGCCTAGGGGAAAATGGAACAAAAGAAATCAAGAAAGCAACCAATGTAAACATACAACTGGGAAAGACACTCTTAAAACCCATGATGGGAGAACACAAAATGCAAAGGGGAGCCCCTGAACCCCCAGCACATGGCTGTCCAACGCTCCATCTGAAGGCCTTTGGATGTCGGGGGGCTCTTACTTTACCCACAATGTTAGGCAGCAGCAAAACTCGTATAACGCAAATGCATTCTAAATCACAGCAGGGACACAGTACATGTCCAGGGGACCACTGACTCTCCAATCAGAGGCTGTCATCCTGCAAAGCTGACCAGATGGAGGGGGAATCAGGGGAGACAGATGTAATCTGTAGCCTGAGAAAGCAAGAGACTTCCAAAGATGATTGGAAGGGTTAATTTTCATTATTTTGGCTTAAATTTATCACCAAGTGCCAACTCCCAATGTACCAGGGCACTGATCTTCCTAATGCCTCTTGGCATTTCAAATGCACTTGACTAATCTTTATGTCATTGATCTGAGAGCCAGGCAATTACTATTCTCATTTTAGAGATAAAGAAACTGATGCCAAGAGGGAGGCTGCAGCTTCTTTGGGGTCCTGGGGTGACCCAGGATGACGACTATATCCTGTTCTTTAGTCAAGTACACTTTGATTAAAGCACTTTCAGATCCATTACCACATTTAACATCAGCTCAGTCCTGTATGTGTGGCCTTATTTTAAAGAAGCAAAAATTGAGACCTAGAAAGGGGAACTGGCAGAGCCAAGCCCTAAACTCAGGCCTCTTTGGCTGCAAATCCAAAATTTTTCCCACTGAGCCGGCCACAGAGCCTCAGGGCACTACTCCATTTCCAGCCAAAGACTCAGCCCTCTCATTAACCCTTGCCAGCGGAGGACCCATGGGGTCAGGTTGAAAGTGTCTTGCTTTGCTTTAGGATCTCCATTCCCTGTGCTCCACTCTTGGCCACAGGGAGGGGAAACTGCACCACAGTTCCTCAGAACAGTGAAACAGCCACAAGCACTGGACCAGTTTCCAGAGTTGCTCACCATGCATAGGCCTGTGTTGGCTTATTTGCTCATCTTTCGTCGCCCAAGTTGGCCTGACTCAATGCTGCCAGCCTTCCAGGGCAAAGGGCTCTGAGGCTAGGAGGAGTGCCCCTAACCAAAAGAAGCCATTCATTTTCAAATGGCTTGGTTCACAATTTGGGAAGCAGCACATCTGGGCCCAGCCAGGCACAGATAATGGTCCCCAGGTCTCGACTGAGTTCTGTAAATGCGCAAGGGGTCTTAGGGGTTTTGGAGCCAATCAAGGGGTATGAGAGCCATGCTGCCTCTGCTCACTGGCCTTGTGCATGTCTCCTCAAGAGCCCAGCCATCCTGGAAGCTCTAACCAGCTTCTCCTCGGTGTTTGAGTATTGAGCAAATGCTGCTAGCTCCAGGACATGCATGGGCAAAGACATAGTTGAATCCAAATATCATGCCACCCAAACACTGGAACCAAAATAACAGCACAGACCAAAAATTTGAAATGAAACAACAGGCAAGAATATTTCGAGCCCATCTTGGATCTTTTGTCAATTCGGTTAGCTAAGTCCATGTCATTTTTTTTGTGTAAGTTACTTATTTTTTGAGGATGTGGGTATATGGCGCTGGTATTTCTCACAATAAATCTGCTCTTATATTTCCAAATTCTAAAAGAAATTGCCAAAAAATTTGACATGGGGCCATAGGTTTCAAGTCTTATAAATTAGGAATAACTTAAGATAGCAACTTTGCTCCCTTGTCCTCACAGTGTTTGGGGTTTCTGTTTTTGAACATTCTCAGATCAGCTCCTTATCTCACATGGTACGACACCCTCACAATACCCTGGGAGTTAGGCAAGAATTATTAGACCCACTTTAGACGTAAGGCAAATAAGCTGATGAGAGATTAAGACACTTGCCCAAGGTCATGGGAATGAATAGAGTTCAGCTCTTTCTACTCCAGGTTCAGGTATGAATGTAAAGTGGGGAATTGATTTTATCACAGAACATCCAGCAGTAGCATTAAATCATGTATTAAACTCCCATGGCCAACAGGAGTAGAGACTCTTAATACAGGTGTTGGACACCGAGTACCAAAAAGTCCTGGTGCCCAGCTACTGGATTTCCTGAAAATACCTCCTAAGGATTTTTTTCTTCTGAGTTTACAAAATGGAATAAAGGGAAAATAGGATACTTTCCCCCACTTCTTCTACCCAATCCAGAAAGCAAAAGGCTATTGGAATCACACTGGGGTTTCTTTCTTTGTGTGGTGCTCTGTGCACCGCCTGGAACCTCTGACAAGGAAACCCTGGAATCTCTGACAAGGAAACATAGCTATCCCAACTTTGCATGACACCAAATAGATACCGACTTACTGAAATGCTGGGTGGGGCACAAAGTGGGGAGCAGGGGGGCAGCTCAGCCAAGGAAAGTGGGGCAGCCTAAGCCTTCCATCTCTTCTGCTGCTGAGTTGCAGAGCGAAAAGGAAAGAAAGAAAGAAAGAGAGAGAGGCAGGGAAAACAGGAACGGAGAAAGCCACAGAGAGGAAGGAAGAGAAACCAGAGACCAATGTCCCCTTTCTGCCTTTCAACCAAGATGAAAATAAACAAATGTTGGCAACACAGGACTTGGCCTCAAATTACTCTGTGACTGAAGGACAGCGACTAGATTGTCCCCTAGAAAACCCAATACACATGGGTGTCAACATCCAAAATGGCAGCAATATTGTAGTTCACTGGTGGCCAGGCTCTGGGAGGCTGCGCGTGGGTGCACTGGGTTGCATTTGTTTGGACAGAAATCTCCAGTGATTTCTTCTCTAATCTAGACCACAGGGACAAATCAACCTGGGTTAGGAAAGCCAGTCTTAAGTTTGAATAACCATAGTCAAACCTTATCTGGCTTTGACATTTACCATACACTTTTCGAGTGCACTGTTGTGTCTGTTCAGCCTAAATTGCAGGGTTATTACAAATTTGGGCTATTAGAAGGTAAGGTCTTAAGTGTGAGAAAAACATCACGTGTTGCAGCCTTGTACACAAACTGGTCCTAGATGGACACAAGGACAACAGCGACTTGGCTGAGAGGACCTGCACAAATGACCATCCACAATGGCACTGAACTTCCACTGAAATGTGGAAGATACAGAGAGGCACAGTATAGAAACACCTCACCCAGGGCCTTTCAGATTAACTTAGAAACCATTACCAAGTGGACAATTCATTGTATAACATGTTAAAAAAATTGTGGAAGTAAAGGGAAACTTTTAGTTTACTAACAAAGTTGCATTTGACTGTGGCCAAAGGTCAGAGTGCAGATGACTGGGTGTTCAGTTTAGTGTAGTGCATCTAAGTGGGAGGTCTGGCAATCCTGGCTCTGACTTCCCAGGCCCCAGGTGTGGCCTAGGTGTGGGAGACAATATCTCAGTGGGCTTCATTAAAAAAAAACAAACACCTCAACTTTTCTCTGAGGTAGACCCTGGGACCTGGGCAAGGATTGATTACAGCTCTCTCCTGCAACCTGCTGGAACAATCTCCCCCCATGTACATTTTAGGAATTCAGAGGGAGTGAGGGACAGCTCAATTCATCCCCCATTTGTTTCACCATTTACGAATTTGGGTGTAAAATGTGGCTTCTATTGTTTGGGGACTATGATAATGTCCTCTTGCCAGAATAAGCAAACAAACAATTTGTTTGTTTGTTTGTAAAAGGTTCTTAGAAAGTGACTGTGCATATCTGTCGCCCCTGTGCCAGAGCTTCTTTCTCGCGGGGCACTATGAATTATCCTGGTGTTCCTAGATGTGTGGGGCCCAGGGGAACAGCTGCACGGGCTGAGCTTCTGGAGAGCCTCCAGCCTCCACCATCCTGGACCCGGCAAACTGAAAACCCCAGAGTTTTCCAAGGCTCTTCCCAGCCAACTCCCTCCCAGATGAGCAGAGAGTTGAGGGTTCATCTTCCCTCTTACCAAGTATGACAGCTTTCCAGGATTCTGGGTCATGGGGAAGAATTTTCTGGGAAAGGATGTCATCAGGTCGCCAGGCCCAGAATGAGACAAAAGACAGCTGGACAAGTCATGGCCAAAATTGTGTTCGGCAGCAGGATAGCTACTGCTGGGAACTCGGAAAGAAACGGACTCTAAGGAACGACCTGGATGATGACAGGGCTGCGTGTGGGTCTGCACTCTGTGAAAGTGGAGGAAGGGTCCAGGTGCTGAAACGTCAGCTACCAGCTACCAAGTGGAAAGTGTTCACTGGCTCTGGTCTACTCAGGGGAAGGCACAAAGGGTAACGCTGAGCAAGCTGGAGAGAAAGCAGAAGTTGCCCGTTTGTTATTTTCCCAACAAGGGGCTCCCCATCCAGGTGCACGTGAGGTCCAAAGCCAGGGCGCGGGCATTAGGGGCGTCTGTGCACGCTTACATGGGTATGCGCATGCATGTGCCCAGATATGTGCAATTTCAGCCAAATCCAAAGCCTTAGCAAATGGGGACCCTGGGCTGGGCCCCGCACCTCAGCTGGGCAGTTTGCTCAGCAGCCATGTAACAGATGGGAAGACAGGTCGACAGCTACCCCACAGCTTCTGGACTCTACTGGTTGCCCTCAGCCACTGCAATATATTACTGTCCCACCTGATGGACAGTGCACTCGAGGTGGGGAGATACCCACTGACCCACAGCTGCTCTGAAAGCCCCCTCATCAGCAGCCCAGCAGAGCAGCGGTAAAAACACCACTTCCTTGCAATGGGGGTGAAGAGCTGTCCCACTCCAAGAGCAGCCCAGCCCTTCTGAGCTCTCAGCAGTGTCTGTCTTCCACCTTCCGCTTCTCTCCTGCTCCTCCCACCTCCTCCCACTCCCCCTCTCAGGACAACAGGTGAGAGAAAACAAGATGCCCAGCTCTTACCTGGTTGTGCCACATTCTGCTCTCTCCCCTGGAAAGAAAAGTATATGTTGATGTTTAGTTGTTGTTTTTTAACCAGAGAATACTTTTTTCAAAAAACAAAAAGCAACTGGTCTTAATTATTTGTAAAATGAAAAACCAAATCATGCATGAGTTGTGGTCTGTTAGAAAGAACTACCTTTTATCAAATCTAAAGTCCACATACATTTTATTTTTTATTGTTCATATACATTTCTTCAGTGATTCTTAAACTACAGCCTCCTGACTGTATCAGAATCACCAGGGACCTTTGCTAAAAAGGCAGATTTCTGGGCTCTTCCATGGGCCTCCTAAATTAGCATGTCTGAGATAAAAACCCAGGAATCTACATTTTAACAAGCACCCTGGGTGATTCTGTCTATGCATACTAAAGCTCCATACTTTGCTTTGCTTTATGTCAGCTAAGACTGATTGGCCCTAAAGTACCAGACAAGATACCTTCTTGTTGCTCCTCAACCCTGCTACCCACCTCCCACCCTGCTTCTGTCATTCACAACTGAGGACCTGCTCACTTCCTTCTGTGGAAAAGGGAAATCAGTGAGTTGGGGTGTTGGGGTTGCCCTCAAGAGACCCACCCATATACCTGCACCCACCCTCTCACCTGCTACCTCCTGGTACTCCTGAGGAAGCTCCCCACTTCCACCACAGCACAGGCCTTCTCTCTGGGCCTGTGCTCTGGGTCCCCTCCCTCTACCTTTCCCAGGAGCTCTGTTCCTGCAAGCATCTCCCTCTCTCTAGCATCACCATTCTCCTCCCTTCTGGATCATTTCCTTCAGCATGTGAACATGTTCTGGATGTGTACATCCTAGCTTTTCAACCTCCCCTTGACCCCATTTGTCCCTCTAAGGACATTCCCATTTCTCAGCTCTCCTTTAGAGCAGGGCTTCCCAAGGGAGCTGTCCAGGGCCCCTGTCCTCCCCCCCTCAGCCCACTGCAGCTGGCTTCTCTCCTCACTACACCAGGGAGATGGTGCTGTGCAGCTGAATCCGTCTTCTCTGTTCTTATCTGACTTCTCGGCACCATTCAACTCAGTTCACTACTCCCTTGTTCTTATAAAGCTTCCCCTCTTGATATTCATAGCTCCACACTTCCCAAGTGTCCTTCCTGCCCTGTAGACTAGTCCTCAGTTTCTCTTGCTGTCTCCTCCTCATCTGTCCAACCTCCACCCTCTGACTGTAGGAATGCCCCAGGATGCACCCCGGATCTCGTCCTCTTCTCTTTCTGAGAGCCTCTCTGGGTGACCTCAGATGCTTACTGAGGGCTCCCTAATCTTACCTCCAGATCCCACACCTCCCTGGAATTCCAGACGCATGCCCATTGCCCCCTCTTTTATTCTGAACAGTTTTACTGAGGCATAATTTATATACCACAAAGTTCACCCACTTGAAATGTAAAATTCAATAATTTGTAGTTAATATTCAAATTTTACAACCATCACCTACAGTGCAGTTTTAGAGCATTCCTGTCACATGAGAAAGATCCCTTGTACCAATTTACAGTCACTCTCACTTCTCACATCAAGCCCCTGGAGACCACTAATGCACCCACTGTCTCCTCCTACCCACTCATGCTGGACATTGACTACACAGGGAACCATAAAATATGTGGCCTTTTGCACTTGGCTTCTTTCACTTAGCATAATGCTTTTGAAGCTCTTCCACACTTCGTGGTTCAGTACTGTATTCCTTTTACGGGGCAGCAGAAAACCTCTAGGCCAGTGCTGCCCAATGGAAGTATAATACAAGCAGTAATTTCTCGAAGCCACATTACAAAAGGCAAAATGAAACAGGTGAGATTAATTTTAATAATATATAGTGTTTAACCTAACATATCAAAAATATCATTTCAATATGTATCATTATAAAAATTAGTAAGATATTTTGTATTTTTTGGAGGGGTAACTCTTTGAAATCTGGTGTTCATTTCACACATCTCCATTCAGACTGGCCACGCCTCAGGTGTTCAGTAGCCACACGTGGCCAGTGGCCACCATATCGGACGGCACACCTCCAGGCTCCAGAATCCCATTCAGCATTTGCAAGAAGAGACTTTTTAAGAAAAAGAACCAAGCATTTATTTTCTCTATAGAAAACAGTGCTGAATGGGGCTAGGGAGAGAAACGAGGGGAAGAGGAGAGTAATAGAGACCTGAAAATAGAACTTAGAACAAATCAACACACAATTCCTTAATTCCTGACCAAAGCCACAAACAGTTACAAGAGCGACTGAAGTGGGTTGAACTGGAGCCAAAGACCAAAGCAGAAAAGCAGAAAAGTCAGGTGAAACAAATTTGTTCTGCTTGATCTGATGGTGTTCTCCAGGGTCTGGAGCAAACTCGTACCAGACACCAATCTGCAGTAAATTTTCATGCAGGCCCAAGGCCCTGAGTAGGAGCCAGGGGCCACCCATGAAAGGGGACCCAGTGGCCTGCGCTGACCATAAAGTGCATCGTTCCCTCACAGCAGCAGTCGCCTGTGCAGCTCTGACCCACAAAGGGACCTAGGAGGAGTTTCCTGCTCGACCTCCTCTTGGTTCCAAACTGCCCAGTCCTCCACGCATTCGCCACGGGCCAGCCGCCACCCTGCCCTCCTTTTAATGCTGACCCACCACATTCCTTCCCACCTTGCACGTGCCGGTCCCTCTGCTCCACACTCTTTCCCTAGTTTTCCATGTGGCTGACACCTTCTCCTTCAGCCTCAGCTTAAACCGCATTTCAGCTTAAACAGCATCCTGCCTTTGAGGCCTCTCTGATCAGCCAACCTAAAGCAGGTCACCCCATGGCTGCCCCCCCACACCATTGTCTCCACCTTAGCCCGAATTGTTCATTCATGGCCCTTATCACAGTTACAATTCTTTACTTCATAGTTTGTTTACTGTTTGAGGTCTCTTTTCCCCATAAGGGCAGGAGCCTTGTCTGTCTTGTACACACTGTGTCCTCAGTCTCAGCCAAGTGCAGTGCTTTTGGATAGATGGATGCACAGATGAACAGACAGACAGGGCAGGGAGGGAAGCAGTGGGGAAACAGGGAAAAAGGGTTGGGGTGCTGCGGTCGAAGGTCCGTCAGCACACCCTCATGGCAGGCTTCCCCTCCATACCCCCCACCCCTCTGCTCCCCGCTCCCACCCTGCCAGGGAGGACACTCACACCCCCTCCTCAGCCTCAGACCACAGTCCAGCTCTCAAGAACCCCATCACCAACATCTTTTGGAATCTGTTGTCTCAACTTCTAACAAGTATAAGAAATCAAAAATACTCTGTTCTTTACATTCAGAGACCTGTTGAGATTAAAAAGAAATATTTTATAGTTGGTGGCTCAGTCATTTTCTAGAAGGTCAGGCTGTCTGGTCCTGGTTGACATGGAGCTCTGCAATGGGCTATTAAATCTTGGCCTGAAAAGGTTGTGCCCCTTCCCTTTTATGAGCAATGCACATTCATTCGTGAGGGGCTTTAGTAAATTGCAAGACCACCTGTATCTTCAGTGTAAGCCCTGGAGTTTACAGACTACCCAGAGCAATAAAAAGGTCAAAGAGCTGAGACTCAGAGATAATAAACTAAGAATCCTCTGGCCAATAAAACAACACAGCAACAGCCAGAGGTATGTAAGGGTAGGTGCTCCTGTTCCCAAGATGTGGCAGTGAAATAATGTATAACAAGGGACACCAACTGAAGCTGTTTTACTTGTGTACCGGGATCAATCATGGTAAAAAATTCACTTGTAAGTGAAGGTGACCCAAAAGATGTTGTGTTTTCTCTAGTTTATCTTTTGTTTTTTTTTTTTTTCAGCCAAGCTGGCAAAAGAGTACTTGAGAGAAATTGAGGCATTTGACATGATACTTTATTTAATTTAAAACAAAACTTGTAATTTTTCAGTCAAAGTATTCCACTTGGCCCCACACTTCTCACCTGTTCTCGCAATTTTCAGATTGCTCCCCCCCATACAGAGTAGGTCTCAGATGAAATAAGAAGACCACTGCTGCAGGTGGGACCCTACCCTAGTCCCACTCTTAGCAGAGCTTTCTATAGGATGTAGGTCCATGTGCTCAGGTACCTGTGAACCATCTGACACTCAAAAGAATGAATCAGCCTTTCTGAGCTCTTTTTGGCCTGCTAATTCCATGCCTCCCTTTGCTCAATGGGCAAGAACTTTGTCAATCTAAGTTGGTGCAAATTCTCCTGGTTGAAAATTCTCCCCTTTCACCCAGTGCCCTAAGAATCCAGATATACTTTCATCATGCAGTGAACAACAACAACGACAAAGATTTGGTTTCGACTTCAGTTTTTTCAGTAATTCTGTAACTTATTAACTTTAGTTAATACTGATACACCGATATTCATGAACTGTGACAAATATACTATGCTACTGTGAGACGTTAGTAATGGGAATTGGACATGGAGTACACGGGAACTCTGTACTACCTTTGCAACTTTTCTGTAAGTACAAAATTAGTTTAAAACAAACAAATGATTAAAACTTCCCTGCCCCAGGTGCCAGAAGAAGCACAGTGGCGTGTCCACTGCTGGCTCCCTGGGAAACGGCCTCGGTGGGACTTCCGGACGGCCCTTCTTCTCTCTGCTGCCCTCACACTCCTGAAGCCGTGCTTCCCTGCAGTTTTTTGTTGCTATTCAGCTCAAAACTGAGAAGAAGGACTGGTGAATCCCATCACAGAGCAAGGCGTAGTGGAGACCAAATGGGTCAGGAGTTATGCCCACCAAAGTTATTATCATCACTTCATTGAGGCCATGCAGGCCAGGGCAGTAATGAAAGGCACATCTGAGAGCTCCCATGGGCGAGCCGGAGAGATGCACTTTCTCATCTGGGATCTGATTCTTTCAGAGGACATCTAGTTTTCTAAATCCAGCATGTCCGATTTCAAAAATATAAGTAGCCACCAACTCACATGTCACACTCGTGAAAAACACGACGAGCAACAGCCCCGAGCCCTCAGCCCCGTGAGCACAAACACCAATCAATCTTTATCTTTTATGCTAGTCGGGGTGATGCCCCCTCACACCTCGCCAGCCTCCTCTCTAGGACTTTCTGTCTCTTCTCCTTGGCTCCATTCTTGCTGCTGTGTTTCCCTCTGGTTACCCATGTTCCTCAATGGCCCCCATCACCTGGCCCAATACTGCAGGGTCAGGTCACACAGAATGCAGAGGGGTGGGAGGAAATGAAGAAACGGCTACTGCAACTCACTCTTCCCTCCCCCCCCCACATCAATGAGTTTAGACAAAAATACGTGCCCTTGTATAACCACCACCCAAATCAGGATATAGAACATTTCCATCACTCCCCAAAGTTCCTCAGCTCCCACCAGCTGGCACACACCAAACTGACCTGTGGTGACAGAAATTAGGGCAGTGGCTGCGTGGGGTGGAGGACAGGGGGTTGGCTGCAGAAGGGCACAAGGGAACTTCTGGAGGGGCGGGATGTTCTATAGTTTGATGTGGGTGGTTATACCTGGGTGTATATATTCATCAAAACTGATTTCTACACATAAAATGGGTGCATCTTATTGCATACAAGTTACATGCCAACAAAGCTGATTGAAAATTTTCCATTGGTATTAGTTTTAAAGCCCTGGTTATTCCTCTAAGCCCTAGTTATTAATCTTCCTTGAAGCCTTTCCAGCTCTCCTGGGCCCACGGTGATCCCTTCTTCTCCTGACTCACAGTCCTCAGAGTGTGTGCTGCTCATTCAGAAATTCACCCAGTCTTTCTGGGTGACGAGGTTACTGTTATTTAGTTGTTTATGAATTCATGAGTTGTCTCCCAGCTAGATTATAAGTGCCTTGGGGCCGGGAAATGGTTTAACTTCTCACCATTTCCTCTAAAGCATGAGGCTCACAAATGCCAAGCAGCTGCAGATCCGGAGGCCCAGGGGACAGTTTGCTGAGTGGACAGGGTTGGGAAGGTCTTGCGTGACCAGAGCATGGCCACAGGGCTATGCACCCCCAAGGGGAAGAGAGTGATCCAGTGAAGGGCAAGGACGTGCTGCAGATGGCAAATGGCCTCGGCCCCAGCACAACTCTCATTTTGTAACGCTTTTCCTGTCCCCAAGTCCTGGGCACCCTCTGGGGCTGCTTCCAGCTGTCATCTAGGGATCTACTGGCAACATCACCTTGGAAATTCCCTTCATCTCTCTCGTGCTAGCTCCCTATTTCCTGCACCCCATGTTTCCTTTCCTTTTGGTGGAGCACATCCTTCAGCCAACAGCCCTCTGCAAACAGAACACAATATATCTGGGGGCAGGGCTAGTGGTGCTCCAAGCAGGCCCCTCCCCTCAGAGCAAGCCTCACTCCAGGTTCCAGGGCCACCAGCATTTGCTGTAAACCATCCTTGACCTTAGATCCTAGTTCATGTTCCGGTGACCTTTCTATTCAATACTCATTCAGTGACTATTAATTGAGGGCTGACTATGAGCCAGACGCTGTTCTAGGCACTGGAACGAAAGTGATGGACAAAATAAGCAAGGAAGTCCCTACTCTGGTTTAAGATACGATACAGTTGGGCAGGTGGGGGGAGGCATGACCAAAGACCATAAGCAAGTGAACAAGTTAATACAAAGGATGATTTCACATGATGATGAATGAGATGAAGAAAGTCAGACAGAACTGTGGGACAGAGGTGGTGATTCCTTGAGGTTGGGAAGCAAGGAGAGTCTCACTGGAGACAGGATACCTGTGCTGACAACGGAAGGACGAGGAGCTGTCCAAGCAAAGATCTGGGGTAAGGGCTTTCAGGTAGGGGGTACAGTATATGCAAAGGCCCTGGGGCAGGAATAAGCTCAGTGAGTTTTGAAGGGCAGAGAGGAGTTGAGTGCCACTGCAGCACAGTAAAGGAGGAGAAAATGGTAGATGAGATCAGGGCAGTAGGCAGATGTCAAATGACTTAAGGCCTCATATGCCATGGAAACTGTTGGGTAGATTTAAACCTAGTCCTCAGGCCCCTCAAGGATAGAACCCTACCTTACACATATGTATTTTTCTATTTTGGACCTAGAATCCTAGTCACTGCAATGTATTCGTGAAAAGCATTAATGCACACCCCTGTGTCTCTGAAGTCCTACCCCCTCCCTACTGGGGACTCCTTTAGCACTGTGCCGTAGACCCTCCCCTACAACTAGACCAAGACTTGTGTTTGCCCCCTAGTTTCTGCAGCCCGACTGGAGCCCTCTCATCATCAGTACCAGGGCGACAGACTGGAGACTGCAGCAGCCGACCCAGTCCTGGGAGGAGGCCCCAGTACCGGGCCTCATTCTGCCAAGTGCCCAGTGTCTTAAGCTAAAACAGCTTAAGGTGCCACAACAGAACCCAGTGGGGAAGACAGCGCCTCCTCACAGGCCTCTGCCACCTGACTCACCTTCACCCAGGGTCTGCTTGAGTAAGTCGTGCTTGGCTTGCAGCTTAGTGATGAGGTTACTGCCATTCACATATTCTTTAAATTTCTGTAAGACACAAGGCACAAGGACATTAGAGATTGCAGGGCCAAGTCCCACAGTCTCTGCTGTGGAACGAACCTCTGGGGCGGAGAGGTCAAAGGAAGATCGTGCCACCCTCAAGGACCCCAGCATGGGGAGAGGGGGGCCTCTGCAGCTGCTCCTTCGATCTGCTCCATCAGATCCCCAGCTCTGCTGAGCACGGCTGCCCAGTCCTATGAGGGCTCCAGGCATTCCAGGTCTGCTCTGGGAACACACAGAAAGTTCAGGGGGAATGGGAGCAGTGAAAGGCACTTTGTCAGGTGAGGGCTGTGGGAGCCCAGTAGAGGGCATCTTCGGGCATCAAAGCTCCACTGCGCTTCTGGGCCAAGAGCAATGAGGACAGATCCATCCCTGGGGGCACACAGCTGAGGCAAGAGAGCTTTATCGGATCTGTCAGAGAGGAGCTTCGAAACAAGTCTTCCTTTCATCTGGCCTGCCTCTGAAGGAGGAAGGGCTCTGCAGGCCCCTAGAGACAGTCTTATTAAAATAACCCCCACTGCATAGGGGGATATATTTTCTTCTTTTTCCAGATGAGACAGGTAAGGCTGGCACAGGGAAGTGATGTGTTCAAGGCCCTTGAGACCCCCGGCTGCCTTGAGCTCAGGGGTCTGGCCAAGCACAATGCACTCTAAGCAGTAGGGAGGGACAGGGCCACCCAGAATAGAAATGTATTTGCCTGTCCCAAGTTCAGCAGGGCTTCAGCCACACCTTCACATAGGTACCCAACTTCCCTCAGCTCCCCTGCAAACCTGTATCATCCGAACACAGGGCTGGGGTCCCCTCTGCTGCGGTGTGCCTTTGCCTGACCGTGAGCCACTGTAGGTGCAGTTCTCGCCCAATTCATTGACAACTATATGCCTGGTCTATAGCAGATGCTGAGAGATTTAGCTAAATCCCTGACTTGGTGGAGCTGATGCAGAAGAGTGAGAAGAGAAACAAGCTGACTTGTTTCACAAGTAAGTAAACTACACTATTCATCAGATGGTTGGAGAGCAGGGGTTGATGTTCTGTATGAAAATGAGGCAGAAATGGAGGACAGGGGGTTGGGGCAGATCTCACTGCAAAGCTGACATGGCCTGAAGGAGGTGAGGAGGGGGTTGTGTAGGTACTTCAGGGAAGGAACATTCTAAGTAGCTGGAATAGCAATTGAAAAACCCCAGGAATTAAGGCACATGAATGGATGTGATTGCTTCAGATTTGCCAGCTAGTTTCTCACAAAGAAATCTGTTCTATTGGCCCAGCCAGAATGCTCAGAAAGGGGAGCAGAAGAGCAGGGAAGTGAGCCCTGGAGGAGGCTCAGGGCCCCAATACCACCTGTAAAGGAGTGTCTGGAGCCCACCATCTTCTGTGAACACAGTTATAGGGGCAAGGCCCTTGGGGTGGGGCTGACACGTGCATGGGTAAGACTGGAGCTCCTCGCCCTGCTCCCGCCTCGGTGGGTTTCTGCAGTGGCTGGGCTGGTAGAAGGTTGTGATGTCCCCTTACTTTGGCCATGGCCTTTCTTAGCTCCTATGACCTCATCCCTTGGCCAGGAAGAGCCACACCCCTTTGTATTATAGAGCACGTGAAAGTTTTTAAACACATCCACTTGGTCATCACCATGATCTTGGATGACAAACGTGGAGAGCATCGTCATTCCCATTCTAGCCAGGAGGAGGCAGGACTCTGAGCCTGGGCCCCTCAGTGAGTGGCCTTGGACAAATTATGGAACATTTCTGGGCCTTCATGGCCTCTTCAGTATAAAAGGAGAGTCAACTTACAGTTTTCTCCAAGTGTGGTGCAGGGACCATGGCCTCCCACCCAGCTGTGGAGAGGGTCAAAATTGCAGCTTCCTGTTTAGGAATACTGAAAGTCTAAGTCCTCATTTTTCACCTGAGAATCCCATGGAGACCCAAAGCTGCTCACCATTCCAGGGCCCCACCTTGGAGAGGATAGTAGTTGGGAACCTATGTTTTGAACAAGCTTCCCATGTGATTCAAATGTACCCTTCAGTTTAATTACTCTCCTAGAGGCTCTCTGAATGCTTCAGGGAGTAATGACCCTGATCCCACCATGTTTTTAAGAATTCGCCATAAAAAGCACAGCTGAGGTATAAGTAGATATTCTCTCTACCATGCTCCACTGTCCCTGGTAGTTGAAGCTCTTAATCCCAAACACGTAATAAGCCTTAGTGGATTATCCACTCACACCCTGGGTCTCTGGGGCCTGTGGACTCTGCCCACTTCTTCCAAGCTTTGCCCAGCCGGCACGTGTGACCCATGAAGGAAAGAATGCCATCAAATTGTACTGTGGAATATTATGTCCTTATAAATACCCAATATAATGTTACAAAATCAAGACATGAGGTGTACTAGCCAACCAGATTCATAAATTGAATACTAACATGAACACATAACATCAATAACCCTTATCATAGATGTTGGTGAATTCTATCTTTCAGCTTCAACCAGGCTATCCAGATTCCTTTGTTTGTCCACCCTGCCATCCAGATTCCTTTGTTTCTGCTGCCAGAGTGAATTAACACTGACGTGCTCTTCTCACACCCACAAATTCTCCCAGTAAACAGAGCAGGCCCCCAGTAAAAGTGGTGAATGCCAGAAATTGGCATCAGCTGATTCACTAGTAGCTATGTTTTCTTTCTTGAAAACAACAAGATCAAAGAGTGCTGATGGAGGAAATGAAGTACATGTTGACTACTGGTTTTTAACAAGGGATCTGACAAGGGCTGTCACCAGATGAATGTGAGAACTGGGAGAGTTTGTGACGGTTAAATGACCACAATCTAAAAGCGCTGATTAGTGGATCAATATTAGCCTAGTGGCATATTTTGAACAACTCTGTCTTTGGCCTTGCCCCTGACATACCAGCTTTCTTTTCTTATTGACAAACATTCGGGTTGGAAGCCATGTTCACTGAATCTGCAGGTGGCACGAGGGCTGACAAGGCAGCACATACCAGGGTGAGCAGAGTAGGTCTACAGTAGTGACTCCATGAAATACAAAGTTTATTCTTGTATTATTTATTATTTACTGTAAATATTCCATACAAGCAACTGTAAGTCTTCTTTTGTCCCACCCCCTGTATAT
The DNA here is from genome assembly GCF_019186645.2 of Phyllostomus hastatus. Taxonomy (NCBI): domain Eukaryota; kingdom Metazoa; phylum Chordata; class Mammalia; order Chiroptera; family Phyllostomidae; genus Phyllostomus; species Phyllostomus hastatus. Next base: position 5,968,448 of record NW_025333643.1, on the reverse strand, counting down.
TGAAGTAGATCAGGACCTTGACAGCTGGGAGCCGTGAACTGAACCCATCAAGAGGAAATCCCACTGGTGGTAAACATAAGTCCTACCCAAGACATCGCCTATACATCCTTTGGAAGTAGGGTGACCTGGTTCAATGTCAGGGTGTAGGGAACAGGTTTAACTGGTATAAACCCATCTTTATTTTTAAGAAGGAGTATGATCTTAGGACATATGAAAAGGAACATAGCACCAACTGTGGAAGTTTAGCTCTATTCCGTGCTGGTCAGACCACACTGCTGGGAGTCTCACTTTGGAAGACGCACTGACAAAGGGCCCATGGAGCGGAGAGAGTCACTAGGAGACTGAGGCCACTCGAAAGAAAATCTTATGAGGCAGAACGGAAGGAACCAGACATATTTAGCCTGGAGAAATGAAAACTGAGGTCCCTGCAGCCATGCCAAAGACTGTAGAATCAGCCTGTCTCTGGATCACCCCAGAGAACAGACTCAAGATCAATGACCAGAAATCCTAGTGAGGTGGATTTTTGAAGAGAGCAGACAAAAGGGAAAACATTACAATATCTATAGCCAGCCACAAGCCAAACAAAAGAGCTGTTTGGGGAAAGAGGGAGCTTTTCATCTTGGTCTGTGCAAGCAGAGTCTGGATGACTTTCTGACAGCGATATGGTTGAATGGGATCAAGCATTAGATAGAAGATTTAAGGTCCCTTAAAAACCCAAATTCTATGTTCAATACAGACATGTCAAACTAAAGCCCTGCTGCCTCTTATCCTTGTTCCTCCCTGTCCCTGGCAGTGGACTATTAGCCATCTAGGATTTTATATAAAGGGCTGGCAACTCACCAGCAGTTTGCATGGACCACTAATGGCATTGTTTCCAAAGCCTGCACACTGCAACATGACAACCACCCACTAAACTTTTGGGTTATTACGTGGGGCTTGCACCTGGCTCCATTACCATTTTCCTCTTACTCTACTGAACATACTCTCTGTTTTTTTCCTAGAGCAGGAAAGCCGCAATGACTGTCAATTCAAGATCAATGCCAATACTGTCACTGGTAACTCAATTCCTGCACTTCACGAAGCCAAGCCAGGTAACTTAATTTGAGAAGCATATTGGAAGAATTGTAGGTCTAACTGACCCCTGTGGTTTCGCTGGCTCCCACTAACTTGGGCTGCTCCCCCAAATCAATGCCATGGGTCAGCAGACAGCAGGTTCTGGGTCCACTTACCGTAAAATAAAACATTTCTGTTTCCTGCTGGTTGGCTCTCCTCTTGGCAATGTTGATCTTGCTCATGTAGGTCTCAGAGGCAGCCGACTTCACAGACTCTGTAGACCGACTATGTTGGAAGGCGTCAGAGACATCAAAGTCCTCCACAGTCAGCATGTCCTGTAAAGTCTGCATGGTGGCATCCAGGGTTTTTCTCACCTGGGAAAACATGTCAACAAAAATCCTTTAGCCTCAGAATGCCTTTGACACCTCAAAGCCCTTTTTCCAACCATTACTTTATTTCTTCCACACAAAGCCTCTAGGAGGCAGGCAGGACAAGATAGTCATTCATTCCTATTACACTGATGTGTACACTAAGGCCAGTTAGCTGGGTGGGGTGAGAACCCAGGTTGCCCAATCTAAAGTTGTTTTATTGAATTGCTTCATCCAGAGAGAATCTTGGAAAATATTGTGATGAACAAGGAACTCAGGTTTCTAGGTGTGTTTCTCTTTACCTGGTTTTATATAGCCCCAAACTACCTCCTTCAGTGGGAGGCAGGCTCCCTGGGGAGGGACAACGCTAGAAATACTCTTGGTTCTCTCCAGGGAAGGGACAAAGTCTGAGTAAGCTGAGCGGCCACCCTCAATGAATGGACTCTCCAGCGATCTGCCACCTGAGTCCTATCAAAAGTCAGACAGAAAAGAGAACCTCGAGGAAGAGAGATGCTGAGACACCACTGCCTGGTCATTTCTCCAGGATTCCAACTTCTCTCTTGGGATTGATTGGGATCCCTAGAAGGCTACACAAGCAGGGCACACAAGCCGCCACCTCACAATATGCCTTCACTGGCTTGAGCCCTATACTCTGATGGAGCATCATTCCAAAAACAGTTCCAGGGGAACCTGCAGCTACATTCATTGTTAAATTACTGTTGCTCAAAGTCTCTTTCTTGTCACTCAGGTCTCGACTTAACTGTCACCTCCTAGTGACATCAGGCACCCCCGACAACAATTTTTAACTTAGTGCCTATCTCTGTCTAATACTTCGCATACTCATTCATTTATTGGTTTGTCTGTTTTTGTGTTTGGATTGTCTATGTTTTCTCACTAGAATATAAACTCCATGAGAGGAGCTACTTATGTTGTCTTGCTCACTCTCTTTACTCTGCACTTAGCACAATGTTTAGCACATAGTATGTGCTTAAGAAATACTTGAGTAAGTATTCACTAAATACATACTTGTTGAATGAATAAGTGAACGAATGAGTCAGTTCTTTCTAACATAGCCTGATAGAAGCTCAGGTTCAAAATCAAGAATTTCCATGACCATGGACAACCTATACAGAGGAACACTTGTTTCATTCTTTCTATGGCCCCAATTTCCAACTTAAATTCCATTAACATTATTATCCATATATTGTCCCATGCAAGCAATTAAAAATGTTTCAGGGAAAGATGTAGAGCATGAATAAATAAAGAAAACAGTTTGTTAGGTTTGAAAAACAAATACATAATATGTCTCCTCATAACCTCCCCCCAAGAAGTGCTTTGATTCGTCATCATCCTGAGAGATGACCTGTCTCACATCAGCCTGAGCTCTGTCCTTTGTGGAGATACAAGGTGAACCGGCCTCTCTGCCCAGATGGAGAGCCATCTTCAGATGTGAAGACAGGACTGTGGCTCCCCATTTCCAGCTGTGAATGCTTCTCAGTGATAAACCTGCCCACGATCCTGGGTGACATGCCCCACATCCTGGTGTCCTCCAGTTGGTTGATATTCTGCCTGCATGGAGGTGTCCAGGCTGGAATAGAAAGTTTCCCACCTGGCCTCATCTGTCCACATCAGAGTGGAACCACCACAACTGGATTTCCATCTGTACCCTCCCAGTGGCAATCCTGTGTCACCAGCTGCATGGGAGGTATGCTGGCCATGGTAAGACAGAAGTTCCTTGGAACTCAGAATCCATGACACGTTTAGTGTGCCTGGGGTTATTTATTATCTAATTGTATAAATTAAACCAATTATTATTATTTCTGATGGTAAAAATAACATAAGCTCATCACAGAAAATAGAGAAAAGCACAGAGGAAAACAGAAATCACAACCCAGACATAACCACTGTTAACATTTTGAAGTACCTCCTTCCCATCTTTTTTCTGTGACTGTGAACACACAGATACATATACACATGCTCTAGTTTACCCTAGTTATGATAATACTGAACATACAGTTTTACTTTCTCTTTGCATTTCTCTAACTTAATATCTTGTGAGAATTCCCCCTTACCATTAAAGATTCTTGGTATGCATGGTTTTAATAGTTGTGTAATAGTCCATCTTACAGATGAACCCTAATTTCTTGTGTTCTTTGGTGAGTGTGGACTCCCCAGGATAAGCTAGGTCTTTGTAAGGAGATCCCTTATAAAGCAGAGGGGCTCACTCACCTCCTCATTCTCTATCTTGAGAGTGGCCAGTCTGGACTGCAGCTGGTGGTACCGCATGAGTAATTCTGTCTGGACAGGCTGCTGAGCACTGACTTGGCACACCTGTAGAAACAACAGCCCCCACCTGTGGTTGCCCAGTGCCCTCATCACCTGTGTGGAGTTAGGGCCAGAGCTATCACAAATATCCCTATCAAAAGCTGGGAAAACAGGCTTGGAGACCTTAAATTACCTGCCAAAGGAACCACAGCTTATACCCAGTAACACTAGACAGGAACAAGGGGCCACCCTCCTGAATTGCACCACTGGCCTCTCAGCTGTGGTCTTCCACATTGTCCACTCTTCAGGGTTTACTAAGAGCTTTGACATAATCTCGATAAGTGAGACTAGTTGGTTAATTTCCAGGCAGGAAGTTGTAGTAAGAAAGCAACTGCCTAAGAGAAGCCAATGAAAAGAACAATAGATGGGCAACAACCAGCTGGTGCTCCAGCTGGTGCAACCAGCAGGAAGGTGCTTCAGAAAGGCAGAGAAGCAACTGTGTGGTGACCTCATCTCACAGAACTTCCTCCACAGCAGCTTGATTGGGTGAGAGGTGGAGAAGGGGAAGAGTGGGGAGAAATACTGTTCTCCCTACATCCATTCCACCCAGGGCCCTATCACCACCTGTGGGCTGGGCTGCCTGGGATGATTCAGCTGAGATCACAAGGGATAGTAGGGCTCTGTTATTTACTAGCTATTTACCACTAGCCAGGCAACCCAAACTTTGCAGGCACCAGTGGTAACCATGAGGTCAGAATTTTCAGGTCCAGATGATGGGCCAAAAGGGCTAGATGTGCGGACAGAGGGATGGGGCAGGTGCTGCAGGAAGCCCTGCACTGGCCTCTTTTTTGCGGATGAAGAAAATGGGTAGAACCATCCGGAGGGTCCAGCAAATGCCATCTGCTGAGCTTCCTTGTCCCTTCCTGTCACGCAAATTTAGTGGATAGTCCAGCTGAGTCCCCTGTGGGGACAGGATCCAGAGGCAGGCAGGGTCCTCTACACTACAGGTCTGGATTCGCTGAGCTCCCACGTGCCTGGTTGGGATATACAGGGTCTGGCAGAGGAAAGGCCTACTTGAGTGTGGTTGGTCAGGCAATAATATGGGTGCAATATAGTTTTAATTAGAACATTTCGCCTAAAATGGTGTGCTTGACCATGATATTGTTATGTGACAGAATTATATGCTTATAATTTTATAATAAAAGATTTTGTAATAAAAGAGGGGCACTATGTGTGCTGGACCCTATATCTAGGTGGACAGAGAGACGCCACTGGGAGAAAGTTCTGTGCACATACCCCTGGAGTAGAGATAATAGAGACAGGGAGGCAGAGTGTGATGGCTCTCTCCATCAGTTCCAAGCCTAGGAACCAAGCCCTAGACAGAGGGAGGAATGATACAGAAAAGCTCAAGGAACTATTTGCACAAGGAATTTTGTGAAGCTTGGGTAACTAGTGTGCTGCTTTGGGGCCAGTGACAAATGCCTTATCCCATTGTTTCCCCCTCAGAATACAGCGCGGATCTGAGCAGCACAGGCACTGAGGAAGCACGGTCAGCGGTGTGCCTCCTGGGCTGGAGGACAGGCAGTGCCCTGGTGAGGTTCTGGCCAGAGTGGCTGTGATGAGGCCCAGCCTCCTGTGATCCAAAGGGAGAAAGTACCAGATGTGGGACTCTCTTGGGGTCTTCTGGACATAAGTGGGAGGATTTGAAGGAGCACTAAGGTTCTGCAATTCTTCAGGTGGGGGACTTGAGCCAGCAAGGTTAAGATATTAGTGATATACTCCTTGGCTGGGGAAGCCGTTGGACTGAGAACTTGACCCCAGACCTTGGGATACACATCTTACATGTGGAACGGGGGGCTAATGGCCCCCATACCACTGATGTTCTGGGAGCACATGGGAGAACAGACAGAAGCAGCCTCAAGCATGGCTCCTCGGAGAAACATACCTCATCCCCCATGTGGGGCTGGAACTCAAACTTGAGTGGAGGACAGAAGACCTGGTTGTACATGTCCATGACAGTGTGCTTGTCACTTCGGGAATCCAGGTTGTCCACCGCATTCTCAATGACATCCAGCCCCTCGTGGCGAGAGGTCTCCAGGTTGTACTCAGCGGAGAGGTAGGTCCGGAAGGTGCGGGCCAGGCTGGCATGAAAGCCCAAATCACAGCACTTGGAAACAGACACACAACAGAAGGGTGCAGGTGAGGGCTGTGAGGTGAAGGTGGGGACCACCAGCATCTCCTGTCCCATCATGGATGACTTACAACTACCTCTTATTCCATAGTCAAAACCTTTCATCCTGGGGGTCCTTGTGCATTTTGGAATCCTACCACACAAATCACACCAACGCCTTCAGGTGGAGCTGGGGACTGCCATTTGGGGAAAGCAGAACTTCTCTCAGCTTCCCAAATTCACCACATACTTTCTCATTTCTAGGCCTTCACACACGAATTCCCTCTGCCTGACATACTCTTCCTGTCTCCTCCTGCATAAAAGTCCTTCCTTCAGGGTTCAGTTTAGAGGTCACTTCCTCCAGGAAGTCTTCTTTGATGTTCTCCCCACTCAGAGTTTATGTCAGATGTGCCTCCCCTAGGGGTCCACATCTCCCTCCACCTCCCTCAGTAGGACATCTACCACATGGCATTGCAATTGCCTGTTAACAGGTCAGGGTTATGCAGTATAAGTTCCATGAGGGCAGAACCACTGGCTTTTGTCTACTGTAGCACTTCAAGACCTAGAGCTAGTAGCTGCTCAATAAAAATTTGAGGACTGGAAAGAATGAAAAGGAAAGTTGTAAGAAAGAGGTGTGTGTGTGGGGTCTGACCTCAGGCACTAGAAGGCACAGGCAGGGCCCAGCAGATCCCTCTCCTGGGGATGGTGATCATGGGTCCCTCCTGTAGCCCTCCTGATGGGATACAGCAAAGACAGAGGAAAAGGATCCATTCAGCACTATGGAGTCCTTACTGAGCATCTACTGGACCAAATCCCTGTCTGCTAGGTGGGGGAAGACACGAGAAAGCAGTCCTGGTTCCAAAAAAGATGACAGAGGCTATCCCTGATGACACCACTCACAATGTTCTTTCTCCAAGCACAGCTGTCCCTTCGGCCCAACCTATGCAGCTGGCACTTGGGAGTCAGTGTGTCATTCTCCTTTTGCTTAAACTGCCTGATTTCTCCAATGATAACATCCCCAAGTAAAGCTGACTTGTGTACAGTGGACCCTTGAACAGCTCAGGCTTAAACTGCTGGTCCACTTATACATGGGTTTTTTTCAATAAATGTGCAGCCGGCTCATCCCAGCTTTCACATCCTTGGATTATACCAACTGTGGACTGAAGACAGTATTTCTGATGCAGGGCTGGGAATCTGTGTGGGCAGAGGGCCAACTATATGCAATGTCCCACACCATTTTATGTCAGGGAATGGACCATTTGCAGTTAGCGAGGGACGACTGTGGTTAAGGGTTGAGGGATTAAAAGTCATATGCAGATTTTCGACTGAAGGGGGAGACTGGCACCCTTAAACCCCACCATAGTCAAGGACCAGCTATAATTCTGTCTCACTGACAATTTTCTTTCCTGTGTATGTGACTGTCTGACGACTAGACCTGGGGGCGCTGAACATGTCTGTACAGCTCTAGGAAATCCCTAAGGCATGAACTGTGGGCAGTCGCTCCCATACCCCAAACCCAGCCAAGGGGCTGGTCTAGAGGAGGGTACTCGGGAATTTTACTCTGAATATGTGACTGCCTGACCCAATGGTGTAGAGTCCACCATAGGCCCTCTCCCACCCATGGAAGAAGTAACTCATCTCCCAAGCCCCTGCATGCTCAGGGCCCTTCCCCTCCACCCTCGAAGCTCATCTAAGGACAGGGGCCAGCCCCTCCTTCAGCCAATGATTGGCGCCAGCCCAGGCCCTTCCAGTCCCAGACTCCAGGTGCTCACGTCGATTAGGTCGGAGACATCATGGATGTAGTATTTGCTTATAGCTGCGTTGGTGGCAGCCAGATTCAGCAAGTAGTCATTTCGGGCCTTCGTGCACTTCAGCTTGTTCTCAGAGTACTTCGCCTGCCTCTGGAGGAAAGACAGAGTAGATGTGAGAGCTGAGCCACTGATGGAAGGGACTTGGGATTCTCTTTATGGTCATTCCAGGTAGTGCAATCTGCTGCACCACCCCTTTAGAATACATTACTCCATGTGCTAGGTGAGTAGGATTTGGGCCCTGTGTTCAAAAAGCTCACCTAGCCCTGGCCAGGTGGCTCAGTTGGTTAGAAGGTCACCCTGTACAACAAAAGGTTGCAGATTTGATCCCCAGTCAGGGCGAGTACAGGAGGCAACTGGTAGATGTTTCTCTCTCCCCACACCCCCCTTCCTCTCTCTCTAAAATCAAGAAACACATCCTTGGGTAAGGATTTTTTTAAAAAAGCTCATCTTACATTGCCCGTGTGGACCAACAACAGCACTATTCATTAAGCAGCAGCCTGCTACCAGCCTCTACCAGAGCTGAGTCAGTGAGACCTCCTGCGGCCCCTACTCAAGAGCCCTCTGTGGCTGCCCAGACTGTGACAATGGCCTCAGTGACCTCTCAAGCCCCTCTTCCTCCATGTTCTCCCTCATCACCAGCCTCCTCTGCCCATCCTTTAAGAGGTCAAGTTCATTCCTGCCTCCAAGCCTTCAGAATAACTGTCCCCTGCCTAGCAGGCCATCCTTCCAAGTCTCTATGTGGCTGGTCCTTCACATCATGCAGGTCTTTACCCAAGGTGACAGGGTCAGGAGGGACTCTGATGGCAGCCTTGTCCAAAATGTGTTCCCTGACTCTCCACTATCCTTCCCTCCACTCTCTATCCCCTTGCCCTGTTCTATTTTTTCACATATTTCATCTTCATTCAATTTTTAGTGATTTTCATTTTTTAATTTTTTAAGACTTTATTTTGTAGTGCGGTTTTAGGTCTATGGCAAAATCGAGAGGAACGTACAGAGGCTTCCCATATGCCTCTGCCCCCACATTTGCACAATCTCCCCCATCATCACCAGCCCCCACCGGAGTGGTACACTCATTAACAATCATCACCCAGAGTTCACAGAGTACCTTAGAGTTCACACTGGGTGTCGTGCATTCTATGGGTTTAGATATCATCATAGTGTCACACAGACTAGTTTCCCTGCCCTAAACACCTGCTGTGTTCTGCCTTTTGATTCCTCCCTCCCTCCAACCCCTGGAAACCTCTCATCTTTTCATGGTCTCCACAGTTTTGCCTTTTCTAGAATGTCATATAGTTGGAATCATACAGTATGTAGCCTTTTCAAATTGGCCTCTTTCACTTAGTCATTTGCATTTTAAGACCCCCCCCCCATGTCTTTTCATGGCTTACTATCTCATTTCTTTTTGGATCTTCAATATTTAGTGAATACTCCATTGTCTGGATTTACCACAGTTTATTTATCCATTCATCTACTGAACGACATCTTGATTGCTCTATTTTTCTTCTTTGTGCACTTGCTGAATTCCAGTGGCCCCCACCAGAAAGTAGGCTCTACTAAGTCAGGGACGTGATACGCCTTGTTTGTTGCTGCACCTGTCACACCCCGAACAATCCCTGCACAAGGCAATCATTAAATGATTCTCGCTGGTTGTGTGGATATGAGTGGTGGGAGAGGCAGAGTGGGGCAGCCCGAGGGGCCAGTCTTTGCTAGGAGCCGGACTGCCTCCCTGGGAAGCTGCTTCTGTTGTGGGCCAGCTGGGCAGGAACGGGTACAGAGTACATGGGTTGGAAGGCTGTGCCCTCACCCCTTTCAGACTAATGAGTCCCACTGTTGGGTAAAAAGGCAGCTCTCCTTAAAGAAACAGGGTTTCCTCCTTCACCTAGGCACTCTTAAACCTTCCTTATTCCAGGCTGAGTCCTCTTAGCTTTTTAGTAGAGGTGTCCCCAGAGATCTCCTCAGACTTTTCTCTAGGGTCCATTTATTCTGGGAAATTCCAGAAATAGACCTCTGGCAGTAACACCCTACCCACACCCTACCCAACACCATGGATGATCCCATGCACCCAACCCCCCACAGAACGTTTTGATACTCCTGACCAATTCGCAGGGGGCCACTCTGACCCCGAGACCATTTTCAGCCCTTCATGGACTCATACAGTTGTATACCTGGGGAGGATATTATAGGTATCTTAGCTTAATTCATCCATTTTATAGGTGAAGAAATGAGGACTGAGGGCAGAAGTAGTTTGTCTAAGAGCCAAATGGCTAATCAGCATACAACTCTTAACAAAAAAGTAGTCTCCAGACTCCCAGACAGTGTTCTCTCTATGCCTCTATATACCTCCCTATATTGTAGTTCTGTAATTCCTTGATCATGTTTTTTTTTAATTCACAGAGTTATACAACCACTACCACTATCTAAATTTAGAATATTTTCATCACCCCAAAAGAAACCCTGCACCCATTAGCAGTCACTCCCTAATCTCCTCTGCCCCAGCCCCTGGCAAACACTAATCTACTTTCTGTTCCTATGAATTTGTCTATTCTGGACATTTCATATAAATAGAATCCTACAGTGGGTGGCCTTTTGTGACTGGCTTCTTTCACTTAAATACTGTTTCCAAAATTCATCTATGCAGTAGCATGAATCAGTGCTCCATTCCTTTTTACGACTAAATAACATTCCATTGCATGGATAGGCCACATGTTATTCATCTGTTCGTCAGTGACAGACATTTGGGTTGTTTCCACTTTGGGCTATTCTAAATAATGCTTTTCTATGAACATTCATGTGCCAGTTTTTATATAGACATCCGAGGTCTGTCTGGAAAAAGTCCAGCCATTGTTAATATAACAAGAATAGTTTGCACAACATCAATGTAACCTGGCAGCCAAGGAGAGTGGACTGGAATGCACATTCATGAACAATGACGACTTCACTGTACTAGTCAGTGGGGGCAGTAGATGCCTCTGAGTGAGCATGCATGCTGTGTGGCCACTGCATTCAAAATGACTGAGAAAAGAGAGCAATGAGTCTGCATCAAATTTTGCATTAACCTTGAACATTCCTCCATGGAAACTATTCAGATGATTTAAAAGGCCATAGCTATGGGCAGCTGGTGACTGGCAGCTTCATCACAATAACACGCCCATTCATGCATCTGTCTTGTGCAGAGTTTTATGGTCAAACATCAAATCACCCAGGGGACTCAGCCCCCCTAACCCAGATGTGGCACCCTGTGACCTCTGCCTTTTCCCCAAACTAAAATCACCTTTGAAAGGGAAGAGATTTCAGACCATCAGTAAGATTCAAGAAAACATGATGAGGCAGGTGATGGTGATGGGGAGAACTGTGTGAGGTCCCAAGGTGCCTACTTTTAAGGGGACTGAGGTGTCATTGTCCAATGTACAGTGTTTCTTGTACCTTGTATCTTCCTCAGTAAATGTCTCTATTTTTCATATTACATGGCTGGATACCTTCTGAACAGATCTCATATGCTTAATTTTACCTTGAGTAGATACCTACGAGTGGAATTGTTGAATCATATGGTAACTTAGTCTACATTTAACATTTGGAGGGATTGCCAAAATATTCTCCAAAGTGGCTGAGTCATATTATATTACCCCCAAAGTGGCTGAGTCATATTATATTACAGTGTGAGAAGGTTCCACTTTCTCAACATCCTTATCTATATCTGACATTGTCTGCCTTTTTTATCTTAGCCATTCTAATGGGTATGAAGTGGTGTCTCCCTGTGGTTCTGATTTCCATTTCCTTAATGACTAACGGTGCTAAGCGCCTTTTCATGTGCTTATTGGCCACTTGTACACGTTTTTTAGAGAAATGTCTATTCAAATCCTTTGCCCATTTTTTAATCGAGTCTCTGCTTGAGTATTGTAGAGCCTATTTTTCTTTGCATTTGGCAATGGCCCTGAAATCTTATTTTATTTGCCTCTGGTTACTTTTCCAGCTTACCCAGGTCCTGTTGGATCTTGTTCCCACTCAATCTCCTATCATTTTTAAGGGCTGTAGGATCATATTATCATAGAATCTGTCTCATTTAAGCCCGAATAAACATCCAGTACAATGTTTGACACATAGAAAGAGCTCAGGAAGTGTCTGCTGATTCCATGGGATGAATAGATGAATGAATGAATGAAGAGAGTTCAACAAGAAATCACAGTGTTTTAAGAAGAAATGAACCTTATAAGTCCCCTAGCCTAGGATGACAGAAAAGCAACCTGTGCACTGCCCCTCTAAATTCTGGCCACGGCAGAATTTACTCGATCCTGGCACCGTTTTTAGCTGACACCTGGAGAGGGCTCATGATCCGCATCACAGAGCTCTGTGCAGGCACCACCAACGGATCAGAGCTGACTTGGATGGGACATTTATTTGCTATCACCATCAGATTTCAAAACTGAAGTTCAGAGAGGTGTTATAAATATGGCATTTTCAAACTCAGTCTATCCACCTCCAAAACCAGCATTCCCTTCACCATGTCCCACTAAAGCACCTGCCAGGCCTGATACACAGAGATTCTAACTCATGTGTTGGAATCACTGTGTATCAGGGCTGGCAGGTGCTTTTCTGCCTTGGCAATGGCAATTTCAGAATGGTTCTTTACCAAGTTCCCAGGTGCTGGTTGGTAGCCTAGTGCTGTTCCCTCTTGCTGGGACACACTCAGTCCCAGCCGGCCCCCAGCCACCTATCTGAGCTCCCGGGGCAAGTTCTTGCCACCACTAATGCCTGGTTACTCCTGCCCATCAGAGAATGCACTCGGGGGGCGTGAGTCTTGTCACAGTTCAGCTCTCTTGTCAGCTAAGCACCTCTCCCTGCCTGCTGACCTAAGCAAAAGGATCAGATGCAGGCAGCATTATTCTATCCTCATACCCCTCAAGGTGCAGAGGGGAGGCTGAGGCTGCCAGGGGGCCTGGCCCTCCCCTTCCTGCTCCAGGGCCCTCACTTGCCTTCTCCTTCATCTTCTCAATCTTCTTCACAGAGCTGCGGCGCTGGGGCCGGTCCTCATGGCGGAGCAGGTTCATGCTGAGCTCTCCAGCCTTGTTGAACTGCTTCTCCTCCTGCTTCTCAGCCTCCTTCAGCTTGCTCTCTGCACTGATGCTCTCCGCGTGGTACATGTGGTAGGTTTTCATGACCTGAGGACACATGAGTGGGGGAATTGGCAGGCTGCGAGAGCCTAGCTTGGGCCCCCAAAGTTCTGCACTGCAGTTTGGTCAGCCCCCACTCTTCCCATGACACAGTCTGAGCTCCTGCAGATCTTCACTTCTGCACAAATTCTCTGAGGACTGGAAATGATGATGATCATCAGTAGCAGCTTCATCATCATCATCATCATCATCATCATCACCACCACCATCATTAAGTACTTACTAAGTGCCAGGAATGGACAAGTAAAAATTTAAAAGGGCAAACATAGTCCCCAAGCATTTGCGGTCTCAGAGGTGATCTGGCTGTTCCGCAGTTGACCTCTCTACCTGCTTCCTCCTGTGGGGTCATCAGGAAAGCCCCTCCTCCAGTACTCACAGAGCTCCCATGGGAATATCCTTCTTGCTCACATACAAATTATTTTCTCTGCTATTTCCTTAAGTAAAATTGTCCTACAAATTGCTCTATCCCCAAAAGAAGTACCACTGGGTAACTGAATACATAGTCTATGCTCTCTGAACTAAACTCATCCTTGACTGTAAAATGACTATAAAGCATATTGCACTCTGCTACTCTGCATCCATAATAAAAGTTATATATTGTTATAACAAGGAAATTTTTGAGTCAGAGGAAATCCTGGATGTCATCTAATCCGACCACTGAATTTTATAAATAGGAAAACTGAGGCTCAGAAGGGCAAAGTGGCCTCTCTAAGATCATACGATATTATCAGCATAGTCTCCAGAATTCACATCCTTGTAGCCAACCCCCCGATCAGAAGCACCAACAAGATCCCTTGTGCTTCTCTGCTGCTGATCCCCACCCCTACCCCACACCCAGGCATTCACTGATTTGCTTTCTGTCACTGTAGAACTTCATATATATGGATCCATAGACTATGAACTCTTTTGGGTCTGCCCTCTTTTACTCAGCAGAATTTTCTGAGATTATCCCATGCTGTTGCAGGTTTCGGAAGTTCTTTTTCATTGCTGAGTAGTATGACTATACCACATTTTGTATGTCATTCCATTGTATGTCATTCCATGTATAGTCATTCCATTGTATGACTATACCACAATTTGTTTACCTATTCATATGTTGATAGTTATATGGATTGCTTACAGTTTTGTAAAGCTGCTATGAATATCCATGTACAATTCTTTGCATGAATGTATGTTTTCATTTCCCTTATATAAATACCTAGAGGCTGAGTGGAGAGTCATACAGTAAATGCATATTTAGCAAAGTTAGAAACCTGGTCTCTGACTTTTAATCCACCATTTTCTACCACATAATACTGTTTCCTTAATTTATTACAATCTTCTCAGTAGTTGAATACTCTTGGCAGTCTTAGAGCAATATCCTAAATCCTGGTCCCCAACTAAAAGTACACTTTTCCTTTGCAATATCAAATTTATGACTGACTTTCTATGTTAAAAAAAAAACACAACAAATCCAAGAATCCATGGCTCCTGAGCCTTGTCATGCTCTTTTCCTGTTGTTTGGGGAATCACAGCAGCTGATGAAGCAGCGGCTTCCACCTGGGGGTGCAGTGCGCCTGCCTTACCAGGCTCTTTAAAGTCAGGGAACTTGGAATGAAATGCTGGCCAACACTATAACCTTAGTTATTCTCATTTAAAGTCTTGTGAAGTAAGTTTACCAGAATAAGGATTTCTTCTGTGACTCTTATCATTAAATCACAGAATTGATCTGTGGTTCAGAAAGTCCGCTTTGCCGGAGGTCAGGAGTCAACAGGGGCAGCATCTGTTGCAGAGCATGGCAGGTAAGAGTATGGATTCTGAGTCCAAATGTCTGGGCCAAATCCCGATGCTGCCGCCTACAAGCTGTGTGACCTTGGACAAGTGATAACCTCTCTGACCTCTCCTTCCTCACCTGTAAAATGAGGGTAATGGCACCTACCTCATAGGTTTGTTGTGAGGACTTAATGAGCTAATTTTTGTAAAGTCCTGAGAACATGCCTGCCACACAGTAAGAGCTGTGCTACCATTATCCTCACCATCGTCACCATCCTCCTGTTTGGGCTGAGGGTTTGAGAGCCTTGAAGTCACCTGACTGCAAAAAAAAAAGTCTGCAAACTGTACAGAACAGCAACTATAGTGAAAAAGTCATTCTATACCATGTTTCTCCCTCCTTCTTTCAACCTGAAAACCTCCTAAAATTTCAAAACAATAAATGAATAAAAAATGGTATCAATTTTTCTTTGTCAGTCTTGGTGAAAAGACTTCTTCTCGGCATTCCACCCAATATTATGCATATTTGCAGTTGCCCTAAAATTCTTGCTAATTTCATCCACTCGTTTAGGCAGTTACACTAAGCATATTTCCAAACTTAAGGGACCAGAAAGCATGCTGGACCCATGTGTTCTCGACATCTAGTGGCCAAAAGGAAGGACTGCAGGCATAGAGAACCAAAGCAGTTGCATATTTTCAACCATCTCCTTTATACCATGGCTCCAGGAACATAATGTGGCTAAGACTTAGAAATGCCTGCTGAGGTCTGCCTCCAGGGCCCGTGCTTTCCCCCTCTTGAAGCTTTTCTCTATATATCCCTCCACATTCACAGGCTCCACCGGTCACTTTGCTTCTCCACCATGATGCAGGCGAAGTTCATTTCTGGACTCCACCCTTTCTGGGTTCAATCATTCACACTGCATCCATTTTTTCTACTTCAGCTGTGGAGGTCTGCTTGTCTCACCACTAAATCTGTCATCTGCATTAGGTAGTTAGAGGAAGAGAGAGCATTCTGTTTGCAGCTAGGTCTTCCTGTCCAATCATCCATGCATGCATCCCTTCACTCATTCACTCAAGGCTCGCATCCCAGCAGGGTGTTCTCACATTTTCCTTTGCCCAGTTTTCCACTCTTCTTGAACCACAGAGTGCTCTTCCTGCTCTGCTACAAACCAAACTTCCCACAGCAGTCTCCAAACTGCATTCCACAAACCCCATGTTTGGAGAACACAGTCCTCACAATGCTGGGGCCACATGGTCTGTGATTCAATTGGCAATGCTTGATCCCAAGAATATCAGTGAACTGGATCGGCCAGGGTGACTTATGTTCAATAGCTGCCACAAAAGAATTTACTTGGGGACTTCTCTAAAACAAGCCTAATTAACTACTTACACCTAGAATCCTCTAGATAAATAAATTTATTTTATTTGATTAACTAAAACATAGGAGTCAGAATGAAAGGTCCTTAGTTCAACAGCCTAGAAAAGTCTGCTCAATATTGCCAGTCCAGGATAGGTTAAATAGCATTTAGACTTATCTGTTACCTCAGAGTTTGCAAATCTCTCTTTTTATTATCGCCAAGGGGAATTTCAGTTAGTCCTTATCCCAGTCCTGGGAGGCAATGTGATAGCAATAACAACAACAATAGCAGCCAGCAGTTATAGAGCATGCCCTACCTGCCTACATATAGTAACTCTTTACATATAGGAACTCATTTATTTTTCACACACACAAAAAAAATCCTGTGAGGCCCTGGCCAGTGTGGCTCAGCTGGTTGGAGTGTGGTGCCGTACACTGAAAGACTGAGGGTTTAATTCCCTGTCAGGGCACATACCTAGGTTGTGGGTTCAATCCCTGGTCAGGGTGCATGTGAGAGGCAACTGATTGATGTTTCTCTCTCTCCCTTCCTCTCTCTCTAAAATCAATTAACACATTTTTTAAAAACCCTGTGAGGTGGATACCATGTGATCCCTACTTTATAGATGAGGAAACCACAAAATAGGGATGAAAGGATCCTCTACCCCACAGGGACCCAGGAGACCTGGCTTTGAGACCCAACACTCCCACAGCATGGTCGCCACTTGCTTGGTGACCATGGCAGAGGCTCGCCCTCTCTGTACTGCCTGGTGAAGACTGTGTGGGAGGTAGATAGCAAGGTGCTCCATAAATTGTGACTATAAAGTGACTGGCTGACAGCACTGTTGGGCTGGGAAGGGAGCAGAGACGGATGCAGTTTAGCTGAGGTCCAGTCTCCAACCTAAGATCACTTAAGGGCCCCTCAGAGGCACGCACCTGGCTGCATGTTAGATGGGGGTGCCCTTTCCAGCCTTCAGACCCTATCAGGAAGGTCCCTCAGAACAAGTCTAGCACTACATAGAAACACAGAAGTTGAGACCACTCTTCTTGGACCCAGATTCATTTCACAGGTACTTGGAAGGCCCTCCGGAAATCTTGGTGTACTAACCCATCGCTGAAGGTCACTTAAGACCCAGAAATAGCACATGTATTGTCCAAACTCACACAGCAAGTCAGACAGCCAGGCCTTCTTAGCTGTGGACATTGTCTTTCCTGGTAATCACACTGCCTTCTGCTGTGTATGCTTTGCCTTTACATTTTCCCAAATCCTCAACTCTTGAAAACAGGAAAGCATTGTCTGCACAGCCCTTCAGATGGCTGTTTAAACGCAAAAGAAGGCAAAAGCAATCTGGAAGTTGACCATATCCATAAAAGGACATGCTAGGGCAGGATAAGGCTCAGTTGTTAGAAAAAAGGTTTTCAGCAATGCAGTCCATTTGCACTTTCTCTGCCCCAGGGCTGGCCATCCCTGGGCCATTCAAGAGCGGTAAGTAGGTGAGACTCCGGGCATGCCACAACCTTTAAGGAAAAGAGAAGTCCCCAAATTTCAGTCCAACCACCCACACTGTGCAGCCTCCTCATTCTCCATAGAACTTATCAACACTATCTTATTTATTCATTTTGCATGTTTATAAACAGTCTCATCACAACTAAAGTGAAAGTCCATGAGGACCAGGGCCTTGTTTATGATCACATTCCTTGTATTAAAACAGAGGTTTGTACCCAGTATCAATATATGTTTGCATGCATGAATAAATAGATGGGTAGTTGGATGGAAGGGACCGAGGGAGGGAAGGAGGGAGGATAAAGTAGGGGAAGCACAGTTCTACTGCCTTCAATCTGGTAAATATGGTTGGGTTGGGGCACAGCTACACCCTCAATCACCACATTTGTATTGAACAGGTTATTATGTGCTAGGTACTATGCTAGGAAATACCACAGTGTGGAAGACAGATAGAGTTTCTGCCCTCACAGAATACACCTTCTAGTAGGGACACAATTATATAGGTGATTATCATATGGTGTGATAAGTGCTATGATGAAGGAAGTACAGGGTACTAAAGACAGACTTCCTGGAGGAAGTGACACCTAAACTGAACCCTGAAGAAGGGTAGCAGTTAGCTGGGTGAACAGAGCATGGTGTGGGGGCGGGGGTGGAGTGCTCCAGACAAAGGGAGCATGTGAGCATAAGCCCAGGAGCAGGAGCCAAAAAGGTTTGAGGAGCAGGGGCTTGTGTGAGCACTAGCCAGTGTGGAGCTGCTTCCTTATTCTCCCACAGCTACTCCTCAGTGGACATCTGTTGTTTTTCTCTGCCTAGGATCATCTAGTTCTTCTCCTTCTAGAACGGCTTCCTGATTTTCTTTGAGGAAGTCCCCCAAATTCCCCTCCTTATTCTCAGTCCATGTGGTTGATGGGAAACTGACGCTAGTCTTCAATCCTGGGGGTGGGTGTGAGATCCAGGCCCCACCAATTAGTAGCATTATGTTAATCTGGCCACAGGGACTGGATCTCAGGAGTCCAGCCAGGCCAAATGGAGACAGCCCTGTGCTTGGCTGGAAACCCTGGGAAAGGGATGTTCTCCTTCCACTAGGGGGCGCTAAGCGGCTGGGAAGTGAGTGCAGCAGTGGAGCTGGGTGGGGAGATCATGTTTGTGACCACCTGGGAGAAGCCTGCCTGATCATGAAAGCAGCACAGAGGAAAACAAAACCAAAGGAGGGAGAGAGGCTGACTTCCAGAGTAGATGGATAGGTGGGTGGACAGACAGATGGAAAGAAGGCAGGAGGAAATGAAATAGGGGGGAAAAGTGAAGGAGGCAATAAAATAAAGGAGAGGAGGTACTGTTCTATTGCCTTTGATCTGGTATTTTGGAGGTGCCGCATGCTGCGGAAGAGTGAGAGCATTAGGGTGCCAACAGCACCCGCCTCCCCAGGTCATTTGTTGACTGCACACTGAGTCTCCAGGAGCCACCCAGAAATTCATTTAAATTCAAGCATGTGGAGCTGCCTGCTGTGGACCCAGAGCTGCAAGAGGCACAGTGGCAGGCTGTGAACATTTCAAGAGATGGTCTTTGAAGTGTCTTGTACATCCCTGGCGTTCCCAGGGTGCTCACTGAAGCAGAGAAGCGGGGGAGGGATATGTGAATAAAAGAAAGAAACTGCTTATGCCCACAAGGAGTTTAGAATCTGGGCAGGGAGACAAGAGTAAAGTGTGTGAAGGGATGATACAGCAGCCCAAGACAGAGCATCATATGTGCTGGATATGTAGCTTGGGAGTGAGAGTGTCTAGATTGTGAGCCTGTGGGGGCTACAGCCGGCAATCAATACACATTTGTTGGCTGAAGAAATCAGAAGGGGAGTGTGTGCATGTATGAGAGATTAATTAAGAGGTCAGGAAAATGATGTCTCCAGGTGAGCTTCTGTGATCAAGAGTGAGTTTTGAGCTTGGCACTTTGGATGGGCAGGAATTTAAGAAGCAGAGGGGAAGAGAGGAAGAGAAAGAAAATTCTCAACAGGAGAGGTAGTATAGGATCCCAGCAGAGAAAACTGATTACAGTCAAATCTGGTTTGAAGTCCTGCTGCACCAACCACCAGTTAAGTGCTGGCACCATAACCAGTGTTCCCGCTCACTCACCTTCTTGGATTCTAACACTCATCCCAAGTCCAGTTAGATTTTGCCTCCTAGCAAGGTCAGTTCTTGGCCAAACTGGTGTTCTGAAATTATTTCCTGGAGACAGCAGGGCATGCTTACCTCCATTGCCTCATGTGATCCTCGGAATAGTGCCCCATATTGCAGATGAGAATACTGAGTACACATGAGCTATGTGCGTGCCTGAGATCCCACAGCCAACAAGGAGCAGGCCTCAGTTTTGGCCCGTCCTGACTCCAAACCCACACTCATTCCCCAGGAGCTTTTGTGTCCATGATCCCACCACCCCAAGTTTGTGTCTTCTGCTTTGGTAGGAAACACATTCCCACAGCTGGAACTTTCATAAACATGTCCAGGGTCCTACCCCAAATGTACAGAATGAGAAGCTGGGGTTGCAAATCACTGCATCCCACCATAATGACCCACTGTCACTCGGGCACACGACACAGCAAAGAGGCCCAGGGTCCTCCCAGACCTCTGGTTAGCTGCCCCCCAGCCCTGGGCACTGAAGAAAGGGGGCCCCATCTCAATGGCAAAAGAGGCTGAGCAGGACTTACTGTGTAGAGCTCATTGGT
Source organism: Phyllostomus hastatus (assembly GCF_019186645.2). Lineage (NCBI taxonomy): Eukaryota > Metazoa > Chordata > Mammalia > Chiroptera > Phyllostomidae > Phyllostomus > Phyllostomus hastatus. Next base: position 5,948,290 of record NW_025333643.1, on the reverse strand, counting down.
GACCTTCAGGAGCTCCTCGTGCATCTGCAGGCCAATCTCCTTGCTCTGGAACATGAAAGAGCAGATGTCAGAGGGGAGAAGGTGGCTGGTTGCATTAAATTTTCTTTTCAATACAGCAAGGGCAAGAATGCTTGGGGTGGGGTGAGGTGGGGAGGGCTGAAGAAATCAACATAAACCTCATCGATTTAGACTTGAATTCTTAAACTTGTGTCCATGAAACAAAGTTTCCCCTGGCCATATAAGTTGGGGAACCTGCCTGGTGATTTGCAGAGATATCACCATATTAAAGATTCTGAGAAACCCCACAGCCAATCAGCCTGTTCAGCTTTGTTTACTTCTGTGTGTCCTACATTTATGTAACCAGAATATGTGTCCCTAGTTCAATACTCATTAACATCTCATGAGAGTGGGGTTCCATAGAACAGAGTTTGAGAAATAATGATCTAGCATCTCAATTCATTGTGAGCCGCACAGGTAAATAGACATCCCTCTGGATCACCAGCAGAAGACTGAGGTTCTCGCTCCCACTATGTCACCAACTGGCCACGTGGCCTTGAAGACTTAGTTACCACATCTATTACAAAACCAAAGAAATACTTCCCAAAGCATGCCCTGGGGGCGCCACACTAAAAAGGGAGACTGGGGCTTCTGTGACCAAAAACATTCGGAAAAACTAGTTAAACGAAGTGAGACAGGTTCTCTTACCACAGAACTCTACCGGGGCCGTTACACCCTCCTCATGTGCAGGGACTTTCTAAGGGGAGCTGGAGTGCAGGTCAGCAGCCCCTGGACTCAGTAGTAGGTGGGGAGGGCTCAGTACCAGGCTCCTGCTCCTTGCCCACAGCCTTTCTATCAGCTTCTGGGCCTGCAATTGCCAAGCATCACTTGTCTGAAGGCAGCCCTTATATACAGCAGATCTCGTAACAGACAGCAAAAGCTCTGGGATGATTCCCAGAGATCTGCTTAGACCTCACTCCAGCTTTGGTGACTAAAGAAAGGGACCCAATCCAAAAGCACAGCAGAGCCTTAGCAGAACTTCCCGTGCAGAGCTTGCAGGGAACCTTCAGTTCCCATCCCAGACTTCCACAGGGCTGCTCAATGAACCCAATTAGCTACCCCCATTTCCTTCTATTCTCCCTGACTCTCAGTCTGCACAGCAGTCTCTCCCGTGGCCCCTCTGCCTGGCGTTTGCCCTACTGATCACTGGACTATCTGGCACCCACAGTGGCTCCTGTCAGTGCTCAGTCTCACCCACATCTCTGACACCCAAGACCCAGTTTCTGCTGTATTTATTTTTATGATCTCATTTTTTTTAAGGTACTAAATGCACCTGGTGGAAGGAACCCTAACAGCCAGCAAGGTAAATGTGAAGTCTCCCAGGCTCTGCGACTGCCGCCCAGAGTCACTGCTATTCAAAGTTTCTTTGGTACCTTCCAGAAACAGCTTATGGATGTACGAGCATGCATTTGCATAGCATATGTTCTTTTTGAAACACAAATGGGAGTATTCTATGTATACCTTTGCATCTCACTTTTTCTGACAATGTATCTGAGAGGTTTCTCCTTCACAGCCCATGTACCTCTTGCATCCTCCTTTTTTGACAGCTGCTTGGGGTTCTGTGTACCAGATGTAGCATAATTAATCAACCAGTTGCATAGTGATGGGCATTTAGGTTGTCTCCAGCTTCCTAATATTTCAAACAGTGGTGTGATGACCATCCTTGTACTCTGTACTCTATCACTGAGCACAAGGGCAGGGGCCCTATCAGATAAATCCCTAGAAGTGGCTGTGCTGGGGAGAGTCCTGCCTTTACAAATCCCACCAGCCGTGCCTTCTCAGCCTTTGCCCTGCTGGCCCCCCACACACCACTGGCTCCCCACTCACCACTGGCTCCACCTCCCACTTCTCCGTGACCAGCAGCCATGTCATCATTTCCATGGCCCTCTCTCCTGGGTTCCATCCTGCACAACCATGAGCTCAAGCTCAGAGACCTATATTTTCAGCTGTTGCAAAAACAGCATGGTCTGGATATCCCCCCATCACATCAAACTCAAATGACCCCCAAACACACTCCTAAACTTCCCTTCATCTCCTTGAGTTTGGTCAATGGGATGATATCTTCCTAGGCATGGTAACTAGAAAATGGGGAGTTATTTTTGATACTTTTTAAAAAATCCCTCCTTCTCAATCCACTGCCTCCTGCCTTCTAATGGCCCAATCCTTTGTTCTCAGTGGCAGGTGATGCCAGTTCCCTCCGCAACAGCCACTTTGCCCTTCCTGTTTCCTAATAGGGCTGTGGATTGGCTGTATTCCTTCCTGTTTCCTAATAGGGCTGTATTCAACCCGCCAGCTGAAATCTTCCAAGGACATTGACCCCACCCCAACTTGAGATGACAGATTCTGACCTGTGCTGTTAGCGCAGGGGTAAGTGACTTCACTGGATGGAAGAGAAGGACTTGCATGGTTAACAGGAAGGTTTTAGCCTTTCTTTCAGCCCCAGCTGCTACCAGCAAACATCTTAGGGGCATAAAAGGAACAGCCTTGGGTGGCAGAACAAAAAAAAAAATCCTGGCTCCTTAATGACTTCCTGAGAATCTGGTTGAACTAAATCCAAAGCCTGCCTCCCAGTGAACTTCCACTTCTGTGGCTTTATTGGTTAAGCCACTTTAAGCTGGGGTTGTCACTTGCAGCCAAAAGCATCCTAAAAGATAGATTTCCCACCACCAGCCCCAGAACAAGCATGTCATCACTGCAGGACCCAGATTACTGAAGCTGCCCCTTAACCAAGGGTCTGATTCTTATCCCCAGTTCTGCATGCCTGTGCCCATATACCTTCCTAGAAATGTATTTCACAGGGTCCCTCTGAAGTTTTCTCAAAGCCTACAGGATCAAGATGCAGCTCTTCAGCTGGACTGTCAAGGCTCTGGGCAATTAGCACTGACTGGCCTGGACAGACAGTAGAGAGGGCTGTATTTCAGAGCCACAGAGACAGGAACTGGACCTATGGGTTCAAGCCATTTAACCTCTCAGCCCATCAGCGACCCCATCGGCAAAATAACTTATTCCTGTCCTTCTTTGCACATGTAAAGAGAAGTAGAATGATTGTCCTTGCTTACCTATTTATTCATTTGTCTTTTGTTTCCCCCACTTGAATGTAAATCCATGAGTGGAAAACAACGTCCTCTCTGGTGGTAGATTCTCAGCTCCCCCAGTTGCTGGGAGGGCTGGCAGCAGACAACCCCTAGCCCAAAGCAGGGGCTGAACATACCTCCCAAAGACTGACACTTCGTCCAAAGATGGGTCTGTGTGGAGCACAGGAGCCTGCCTTTCCTGTCTCTACCACTCGGCCTGCAGAACAGCCCATCAGGATGGCTATGATTTCAGTAAGGCGTCATGGTTCCCACACTTTCTCCCCATCCCTCCCCAGGTGTGGGTCCCAAGAACAATTCCTAATTATTCTGCTAGATGCTAAATCCAGCTGTCAGAGTTGGCCTCCAGGGTACCAGTCTGCTATATCTCGCTACTCCTGCCCTCCCTGCAATGCCACAGAGCCTGTCACATAGTGGGTGCTCATTTGTTGAATGAATCTATGAACAAATGAAGTGACAGTTCCTCTAAGCCTTAATTTCCTTATCTGTAAAAGTGGGATGATGTCACGGGTGTCATGAAGTCCCCATGAGGATGAAAAGAGGTATCACATATGGCAGCACCTGGCATCAAGGAAGAGCTTGGGAAATAGTAGTACAGGTTGAACTGACATCCACCAATGGCAGGGATCAGGCTAAGAATTTGCCCACAAAAGGAAATACAAGTTGAATGTTATATTAAGTTGTCCCTTAAGGATCTCTCAGTTTGGCAGGATCAAGAGTCAAGAACCAAATAATTCTAAGGCAGGAGGTAGAAAGGGCCACAAAAGAGTTACAGATAAGGGGGTGTGGGATGAAGTGATGAAGAGGATGCTGGGACCTCCACCAGAACCACCTCAGCTCCTGTGAATGCACAGACATGGTGTTCCAGGGAGTGGGCACAGCCTGAGCAAAGGAAGAGACTGAGAGTAGGGAAAAGCTTGGTTTGAAAAGAGAAAAGCACAGCAACAGAAGAGCGAAGATCAGCTTGAGATGGAGGCTAGACCGGGTCAAACAGGCTTATGGAGGGCACGCTTCATTTAGAGTGGACCTGGGAGCCTCTGAAGGCTCTGGAGCAGACGAGTACGAAGATCAGAGCTGTGCTTCTTCAGGAAGATGAAGACGGGGTGTGTACAGAGGGTGGCTTGCACGGGGAGGAGCTGGAGGTCTGGTTCTGCGTTTCCCCAACGGCCCAGTAAGGCACCAGATGGAACCCGCCTGAGTCTCTGCTCACCTCCTTCTCAGCACCAAGCATGGGGCTGGCCACAGAGTGAGTGCTCAGCAAATAGTTACTAAACTGCAAGGACTCAAAGGAATTTTATTTTGTTATGGTTTGAGTTGGTTGGAAGGGAAATATTCTCAACTACAGTTCCAGAAACTACTGAATGAGGAGCCCAAACCAAACATTCCACCAGAAACGGGAGGCCAAAACCCTGATAATCTCTAGCAGACCGTCACACCCAGCCCTTGGGGACCAAGTGGCAACATATTAGCACTCTTTGTTCGAATTTCTCACATGACTTTCATGCCTGCAGAGGTCAGGGGTGGCAGGCTGCTTCCTTCACGCACAGGAAGTGTGTGGACTGTACAAAATGATTACATTGGACCAAGGAGGGCTCAGCCATGGCAACTGTGGTTCTTTGAGGTTGAAAGGGTGCAGTGCAGTCTGCCTGGCCCAAGTAAGTCTGTAAAACCAGGTGGTAGGTGGCCCCAGACCTGTCTCTTTCTTCTGCCCACAGCTTCAGTGGGGGCAGGGGCTGTCCTGGGCATTGTAAAATGTCTAGCATCATCCCTGGCCTCTAATCACTAAATGCCAGTAGCATTTCCCACCCCACCCCAAGTTGTGACAACAGAAATTATCTCTAGACATGGCCAAATGGCCCTGGGGGACAAAATCCTGGGTCCTGGGTGAGAACCATTGTCCTAGACCAAGGGTTCCAAGTGGAAGCTTCTCCGGCCTGCGGACATGTTTTATTTGGCCATTCAGTGTGTGCAGATAATCTGATTCTTTTCCCAGCTTTTATAAATCAGGAAATTCCCCTTACATGTGCTGCTTTTCAGCTTCTCCTGAAAAACTAGAAGATCCAGACTGGGCCTCCATGTCCAGCATGGCGGCCCTTCCGGGTGGGGTGTATGTTCTCCACAGTGCCCAGCATCTCCCTCTTCCTCCACTCGTCTATGTCACTCATCTGGCCCATGAGGGCATTTGAGTTTACGACCCAGAAACCAGTTGGGTCTAGCAGGGGGTGGCCACCTGAATCCTCTGGCACTTGTTAAGGACGTCCATTACAGACCTGCCAAATCAGAGCCTGTGAGGGTGCCTTTTTAACCAACATCTTTCTCATACCCCAGCTTTGAGAGCCACTGAAGAGCCCACTTCCTGTGACCAAACCTCCAGGTTTCCCCGTGTACCCTGATAGCACAGCCTGCATAGAATCCCAGCGCTCCCTGAGCTCACTCTCCTTTTGCACCTCTGTGGCCAGTTCCCCACCTAGCTTTGATTCAGTGTATACAAGAGTTTACTGAAACCTACCAGATACCAGTTTCGACTAGGCACCAAAGACACAAAGCTGAGTAAGACGCAGGCCCCAGTTCTATCGATTGCAGCTGGCATTTATGGAGTACTTTCCATTTGCTGAATACTGTCCAAAGTCACTTCCACACATTATCTAATTTAAACCTTTAAAGTAGGTCAGAATATTATGCCTACTTGACAGATGACAGCCAAAGCTCAAAAGGGTTGAGCAATTAGCCCCAGGTTGCACAGATAGGAAGTAGCAGAGCCAGGATTCAGCTTTTAGTTGGTCTGACTCCAAAGATGGCCCTTGTAATAACTTTCTGTGGTCTGCTTTCTCAGGGCCTCACATGATATGTAGGCACATGGATGAAATAAGCCCTTAAAATGCTGTAATAGAGATGAGTTCAGGCCACAAAGAAGGTATGAAGGAGGGCATGCCTGCTGGACACCGCCTGCCTGTCCAATTCATTTTCTCACCATCTGTGCAGAAATCTGCAACCTTGCTCCTTGCCCCCACGTGCAGGCATGTCTTGTTGTCTTTTGCCTGGTCCTTGTGGGCCCACCTGCCCTGTTAGGAATTAATCAGCCATAATGGCCATCTCTGACTTCTCCCTTCCTTCTTCTTATAACAGGCCATGAGATATGATGGGACTGACCCTTGCTTGCCTGGTCATAGAAGATGGTCCATCAGGCATGGGACCCAGTGTGACCAGAGTGCTCTGGCTCCTTGTGTCTAGTGATTGGATTAGAGATGGAAATATAGTCTAGGCTGAACCAATAAGAATTTTCTCTGGGAGCTTTCCAACAACCACATCCTAGATCATCTCTCCTCTGCAGACACTAGGCTAGTGATGCAGACACCGACCCACAGCGTCCACGTCATTAGGGATGAAATGAGACATTCACATGGACTACCGAGTCCAGTAGAGGAAAAGGGACAGCATGGCTTTTCTCTCAAGGGGAGCAAAAGCCTTGGCCCTTGCTGTGACTGGTCTTTATTGGGTTTCTTGGCACATTACATGATGGTCCTCATTCACTATGCACAGGTTCGCTTTAGGTGGTTACCTTTTACAGAAAACAAAGGAGCCAATGCCACTAATCAGATCACAGAAGAGGGATATTTGCAAATGAAAAGGCAAAAGTGGTTGAACCGGTTACACTCATCCTTGGAAGGTTTAGCATGGATTTTAGGAGGTTACTTTGCAGTAAATGTCCTCAATTCAGGGTGAGGGAGTTTTTTAGCAAGAGCAAGACTCAAAGTGTCCTAGGTACATTGCAGGCCTGATTCCCCCTGGGAGAACCTATCTGTGGGTGTGGGTCCTGTGCATCTCCAAGTGGGAGCTGGGCCCACACCACACAAAATGGTCTCCTATAGGCTAGAGTGTCAGGGGTCTTGGGCTGCCCATCAAAGGAGAATCAGGACCTTGACTGCAGCATTAGCATCCTGGATCTAGACATACCTGGACTTCCCCTGGACTTCCCTAGCTTATGGGATCCAGCAAATCTTCATTTTTGCTTATGTGAAAGAATACTGGTATGACACGTGCTTCTATCAGTGTGAAAATACCAAAACAGTCATGGAGTGAGACAGCCTTCTTAAAACCCTCCACCAAGCACCAGCTTTCACACAGCTCCTGCAGAAGGACCACATTCCAACCACTTAGAGGGCACATAGCTCCTTAAAGGCTGGAGCCCTGGCTTCCTGGAGTGCGGGTCACAAACACGGGCATACAGAAGGAGCTCTGTGAATGCACATGCATACAGAAGGAGCTCTGTGAATGCCTGTGCACAACCCGCCCCCATAGTGTTATCTAACAGGATCAGCTGGCTAGAGTTTTTTGACACAATGGTTCCTGAGTTAAATAAATTTCTTCACCATGAGATTCTTACAGTGTGCTGCTTGATTTAGTTTTCAATACAGGGTTGAGCATGTTTTAAAGGGAAAACCCTCAAAACTATTACAATAGGTCCTAGGGCTTTATGAGCAGATTTGAAAAGTTTTACTAGGTCATGTCTCTGTCTCCCTCAAATGAACTTAGACGTGGGTTATTCCCTTTACATCTAGAAAATAATGCTGTCATAAAATATTGTATTTTAATTTTTTAACATTTTATTTATTTATTTTTTAGAGAGAGGAGAAGGGAGGGAGAAAAAGAGAGAAACATTGATTGGTTGCCTCTTGTATGTGCTCCAACGGGACTGAACGCACAACCCAGGCATGTCCCCTAACCTCACACTGAACTGGCAACCTTCCTCTCTTTGTGGGATGACGCCCAACAAACTGAGCCACACCAGTCAGAGCCAAAGTGTCATGTTTTAATGACAAGACTCCTCCTTCACGTCTGCAGAGGAGACCATTTGAAACAATTCTTTAGAACATTTTAATGCAGGAGTGAGGTGGAGCCTTCCCCAGTCACCCACGAGGGGCTTCCAGGCCTCTCCTCCATGTCACCAGACCCCGCCACAGCAAGGCCTGGCTCTCCTTTCTCACTCTGCTTGACCAGCTATCCTCATGTAAGGTTACCTTTGGGACATTCCGCAGTTCCCAGTTCTGGGGTTCCAAGCAAACAATGGGAAGCAAACAAACTAACAAAACTAAATAAAAACAAAAACTTCTGGCTCTTGTCGTTCTAAATCCCACCGCTTTTCCACACTCCAGCTTGTTTTCTCATCAAATAACAGAACAGGAGACCCACAGATGTTCCCTATTTAAGTATCTGGTGTATGTAAGCACTGGCCATCTCCCAAAGCGACTGTGTTTTCATTTCCAAAGCAAAGGCTTTAAAGGCGTGTCTCAGAGGAATGGGGCTTCTCCAGTCCATCCTGGAAGGTCAGCTTATCCCCGAGCATGGCAGCTTGGACAGCTATGGCTGAGTGTTTCTCCTGGCTGTGTCCTAGCTTGCCAATAACTGGGCTGCCTGCACTTTGTCATGTCACCACTCCTTGCCTCCCAACATCATCCTTAGCCTACACTCTGCCCCACCTTCCATCTGGACCCTTGCTTCCTCCCCTGTTCCCGCACTGTCTTCCTTCCCCTGCTCCTGCTCACCTTGCTTCTTTTCCACTCCTTCCCAAACTAATTTATATCTCCTGTTGCTGCAGCTCCAAATGCTGTCCTCTACATGTTGTTTTTGCAAGAAGATGGAATGTAGACTTGAGCCTTGAACTCTCCCCCCGTTGCTGGGTCTGGGATACCAGGCTGCAAGGAAATAGGAAGGTCCTGGAACCTCTCATCCTAGGTTGTTGGCAGTGGTGGGCCCCACTGGAACCCAGCAATGAGTCGAGGCAGTAAGCCCAGCATCATGCCTGCCACCCTCTTCCGCCTGCAATAACTCCCAGCATCTCTCTGGGATTCTGTTTGCACCAAAAGCCTTCATTTTCAGAAATGTTTAAAATAACAGGTCTGAGGAAGTACAAAGATACCTTGGGATGGCTATGAACAAGTGAACTGATCTGGTCAGGCTAGCTATTTCTGAATCTCTATTAATGATACTGAATATTAGTTAACAATATTTATTGTTAATAATAATGCTTGGTACTATTACTAACTATAATACTTATCGTAGTAGTTAATAACAACAATAGCTATTGTTTCTTGATATCTTAGCATGTGCCAGGCACAATGATAACTGTTTTACAGGTAATATCTCATGTAAGCCTAACATCAGCCCCTTCACAGGAGGCACTACCATTAACCCCACTTTAAAGATCAAGACACCAGGGCTCAGGGAGGGTGAGTAATTTGCCCAAGATCATAGGGCTAGTAAATGTGATTTTCTCAACCATTTCACTCTGTTGCCTCCATCAGGAGAGCCAACACTCTACATACCTTCAGAGTTTTTTTTCCTAAACGCTCCAAGATCATTATAAAACATAGATACTCCTCTGCCTTATCATAAAAAGGCATACTGATATCTGCTTTAGATCGTCATCATTATCAAATAACATAGAGTACTCAGTGCCATTTTGCAGAATCTCCTCTAACCTGTGACCAAATTCTGGCCCCTCCTCCTGGCTTCCAGGCCAAGGCGGAAGGAGATGGTATGGATTTCTGGGCTGAGTTTCTGCTGAAGCAGGCCATACTCAGGAGACTCTTGCTTGATTATGTCCCTGATGTTAGCCTGTGTGTCTTTTTAATGTTTTTTTGTTTGTTTGTTTTGCCATGAATCTCTTACAGATCAGGAGGGAAAGGTTCAGGGCACAGGTGAGAGTCTGTGTGTTCTGGGGAATGTGACAAAGCTGCCTTCCTGAAAAATCAGTATCTATGAAAATCCCTGGCCACTCAGTTCTGAGCTCTTTTCTCCCTCCACATTATCTTCAAGGTGAATATGGGTGTGGTCTGGCTTATTTGTTGGATTAAAACATTATTGATCACACTGGTGAATCACTGACCTCAGACATTTCTTTAAACTCCTTGTCATTTTCTAATCTGACCTTTAATTTCCTTTGCATTGTTTGTGAATAGGATGTAATGAGGATTTCACTGGCATTTCAAAAATGTCTGTAGCCATGTATCCACCCATCTATTCACCACCTTTCCACCCACTCACCCATTCACCCATCTACCCACCTACTCATCCATCCATCCATCCACACACCCACACACCCATTAACCTACCAATCCACTCAGTCATCCACTCATCCAACCACCATTCCTCTATCCCTTCCTTCCTTTATATTCCCATATCAGCCTCCCTGATCCAGGCTCCTATTATCCTCCACCACTGACCTGCATATTAGTGTATATACATTAATAACATGTAACTACCCATTCCCTTATTAGAGAGAGTCCAGCATCTCTCCTTTCAAAGTCATCAGATACACCAAATTAATCATCCTTAAACTCAGCTTTGATCATGTCACTCTCTATTCAAGAACCTGCAATGTTCTCCAATATCTAAAAAATAAAGCCCAGATTCTGATTCTGATACCCAAGGGCCTCCTTAATCTGTCTTCACCCCCACCCCTTAATTTCAGTTCTCTGGTATTTAAATATCTAAGTATGAAATATCTCCAATATTTAAACATGCAGAAGAGTCAAGGGAACAGTATCAAACACCCAAGAACATGCCACCCAAATTAGATAACTCTTAAGATTTTCTCACTTTTGCTTCAAAATTACTCTTAGAAAGCAAAACAGTTACAGCTGAAGTGTTCTGAATGTTCTTTGTCACCCTACTTACTCCCTCATCCCTCAGTCACTATCCTGAAGCTGGTATATATTCTTACATGGTCCACATTTGGGTAGCTCTATGTCAGATAGGCATCCGACAACATGAACAACATGAACTACTAATTTATGTTTTAGCCATGGCTGGTTGACTCAGTGGACTGAGTGCCGGCCTGCGAACCAAAGGGTCACCAGTTCAATTCCCAGTCAGAGCACATGCCTGGGTTTCAGGCCAGGTGCCCAGCAGGGGGCACATGAGAGGCAATCACACATTGATGCTTCTCTCTCTCTCTCTTTCTCCCACCTTCCCTCTCTGTCTAAAAATTAATAAATAAAATCTTTTTAAAAAGATGAAAAAATTTGTTTTATATTGTATTAAAATATCATAGGATCTTTGCTTTTTTTGCCCAATGCTATCTTTCAAGTTTTACCCACATTTATACATGTAGATCTAGTTCCATTGTATGACTATCTATAGCCTACTTAACTATTCCCTTCATGATGGACATTTAGATGATTTCTCTTTGTTTCTTGACTACAAACACTTTTGCAGCAAACATTCTTGTACAAGGCCTGAGTGTGTGCAGATATACTCGAATATCTTTAGGTTATACTTAGAAAGAAATTGCTGGGTCACAGGGGATATACCTCTTCCTTCACTTCGCTGTTACTAGATACTGCCCAGCTGTTCTCAAAGGGGCTGGAAAAACTTAGAGGTTTATTAAGAAGATCTGAGAGTCCATGCTGCTCCTCATTCTTGCCACCACATAGGATCGCTTTACCAGTCCAATGGGACTCAAACTGTGCCACACTACGCTTTACCCTCCCCTGATTACCAGTGATTATGAGCATCTACTCTTATATTTTTAACCATTTAAAAATTATTTTCTGTGACTTACCCAATTATATCTTTTACCTATGTTTCTATTGGATTGTTTGTCCCTTTCTTATTAATCTGTAGGAACTGATTTTATGTTCTCAGTATTAACCTTTGATTAATTTTGTACATGCCACACATCTTGTCTCACCTGTATTTTCCCTTGTTAGTATTGCTGTAGGAAGATTGTTTTAGTTTTATATAATGGAATTGAAATTTTTTCTTATGGGTTGTGCTTTTTTATTTTTAGCAGAAATAAATCATTCTTTTTATGTTTCTTTTCCTATCCCCAAGATTTTAACTATAACCTCTCATATTTTAATCCAAAAATTTTAAAGTTCTGCTTTTTACCTTTGGCACTTTAATCCATCTAGAATATATTTTTGTGAACTAAAGTGAAGGTCTTATTTTTTTTTCCATATGGAAAAATATAGGTGTGAAGTGAGTGTGTATTAAATCACTTTATGAAATAACAAGACAAGGATGGCCAACCAACGCAGTCAACCCTGTTTACAAAGTACTCTGTCCTTTCCCCGATCTGTAGTGCACCTTCACCCTACACTATGTCCCGTGTGCAGAGGACTGTGTCTGGGCACTGGTGGGTCCCATTGGTCCATTTGCCTCGCTGCTGTAGCGCCACCTATTTTACTGACTATCACTTTAGGGAATTCTTGATAGTCTGATGAGGCAAATGCTCAAAAAATGCCAAAATGATAATAATGATAATAACATACAGACCTTATTTTTTTCCATCCCTGCCCCCCAGACCTTATTTTTTTAATTACAGAGTAATAAAGTTACAAATTAAAGGCAAGTAAAAGCTTTCAAAAAATCTTTGAAACTAAAATAAATCTAAGTTTGAATAATTCATAAGGCAAAGAAGAAATTGTAATGCAAATTATGAAACATTTATATCTGAATGACAATGAAAGCATTACTTATCAAATATTCTAGGATGTAGTTAATTTGTAGCATTAATGTCATTAATTTTCAATCATTCTTATTTTATAATGTATGCATTTTTAAATTACATTTTCTAATTGAATGTGGTGGGCACACAGGAATGTTATTAATTTTTGTATATTGATCTTGTAACCAGTCATCTTGCTGAAGTCTCTTTCGCAGTAAGTATGATATTTGCTATTAGTTTTTGGTAAATACCCTTTGTCAGGCTAAGGAAGTTCCTATATATCCCTAATTCACTAAGAGTTTGTGTCTTAAATGGTAAAAAGTTAGAAGCATTGCCTTTTAAAAGTCAAGAGTGACACTTCTCTCCCATTTCCCTTCACACTGTACCAGATGGAGGTCCTAACTGATATAATAAGGCAAGAAAAAGAAATAAGAGGTTATCATAGAAGAAAGAAAACCACCATTATTTAGAACTAATCAGCAAGTAGTTTCTTGAGCACATTTTTTTACTTCTGACCCTTTATTTAACCTGTGTACCCCAAATAAAATATTCCTATATCCCAATCTTAATTCTTAACCTTACTCCCCAATCTTAATTCTCACTAAATTGTTTCTCAAAGTCCAATATTCACGCCAATAATAGATAATATTTATTGATTACTTACTGTGTACCAGGTAGGGATTTGATATTATTTTTTTAAAATCCTTACAACAATCCCATGAAGGAGGTTATCATTAGTTCCATTTTGAAAATGAAGAAACTTAGAGGATCGAGGGATTAGGATGAGCTCATATGGCCTGAAAGTGGGAGAAAATGAATTGAGACAGAAAGTCTGTCCGTAACCCTCACCACTGCACTGGACTACCACATCGGTCTAGCTGTTCATGATATAGGACCCAGACTTTTCTGCCCATGGGCCTTTCCTTTGGTCTGGGATCCTGTCTCTCCCTTTCCCTGAATCTCTGTGTATGTTTGAGGACATAGTGATGCACTGCCATCCAGATCCCCTTTAGGACTGACTGACTCACGGACTCATTCCCCCAGCTGTGAGGAGTGCTGCCAACAGACACCCCTAGCTGTCAGCCTTTTTTGGAACTACCTCAGATAAAGAAGCATCTGCCCAAGGCCACACCCCCTTCTGGGAACAACTTGAGGGTATAAAGGCCCACCCAGCCTCCTTACCACAACCTAAGACAACTTGGAGGGCACCCCAGCTTCAGAGCTCCCCTAGGACTCAGCTGAGGCCTTTGTTGCGACTGTACCATGGCCCACCTCCTCCACTGGGCGACTCCCTTTCCTTCTACAGGTGGGCACCCCAAGAGCACTAGCTAATATACCTCTGCATCATAATCACTGTCTCAGAATCAGCTTTCCAGGGAACCTACTGGGATAGATGATAATCTTTCAAGGATCCCTTCAGATGCTGTTTCCCCAATGTAAAACCTTCCCCCAACTCCCTCCACCCCACACCAGCCCAGATTGGAGGTCCTCCTCTCTCTGAACCAACTTCCCTCTCTGCTGTATTTGACTCACTACTACACATATGTCTTCACTTCCATTCTACACTGTGAGCTCCTTGGGGGGAGGGCATCACACCTGACTCATTTCGTTGTCTTCTTTAGCACTGGCCATTATAACTAGGCTCTGGAGTCAGACAAATCTAGATGCTAATCCCAGCTCCACCTATATCAGCATCAGCTTTCTCATCTGAAAAGTTAAGTGATGACAGCATCTTACTCCTAGGCTTTAAGAATTAAATGTCTATAGAATGCTTAGCCCAGAAACTGGCACACAATAAGCACTCACTAATTGTTATTTATAATCAATGTTTATCTACTGTCATAATAGTACTAATATATGTTTATTGAATGCATTGGGAATGCCTGATGGTGACCAGCACAGCAAACTGTACAAGAAGAGTGAGCATTCACAACTTCATCTCCCTGGGAGATGGGAGAGGCTGGCTGAAAGTTCCTCATGCCTTGGCAGCCTGCCCACTTTGCTCACATGCCCCTCCCTCGCCCCCGACTATGCAGGCCTCATAGCTGGACCCTCCAGCATGCAAACCCTCACTCTCTCCTTCAACCCAATAATAAAAAATAAACTTGGCTTTGAATCCAAGGCCATTGGTGCTTTTGATCTTGGTTACAAAGCAAAGCAATTATTGCACACAAAAGCCCCGATTTATTTATGAAATGGGACAGACATCTCTGAGGCGGGAACGAAAAAGCTCACTTAAGACCAAGCCCTTATTGCCACACAGTGAATGGCTGCTTTCAAACACAAGCCCCCCAAATGCTCTCTCTTCTCTGCTAAGAGTCTTCCCTCATTAGCGCTTCCTCTAGAACACCACAGCTTCCAACAATCAAATTCACTTCACTGCCTGGCAAGTAATTAAATTCTGCAGGCATCAGAGCATAGAATAATGGGTGGCTATTGTTAAGGAAGCTGAGGCTGGAAATGAAATGGATTTCAGTGCCCAGTCTCAGAAAAGGTTGGGGTGGGAAGGGAGAGCAAGCAGGATGCAGATGGAGCCTCCCACTGGTGCACCACAGGGGGTAATGCGTTGTTCAGCAGTAGACCTGGAGTCAAAAACCTGCATTTGGGGCCAGATTCTGTGTTTACCAGAGGGGGATGGGGGCTTAGTTTCCTTACTTGGGAAACAAGGAGGTTGGACTAGGTAGGTCATTCTCCATGTGTGGTCCCCCAGACCAGCAGTATCAACATCGCCTGGAAACTTGTTAGCAATGCAGGTTCTCAGGCTTCACTCAGACCTACTGAGTCAGAAACTGTGGGAGTGGGACCCAGCATTCCATGTTTCACAAGCCTTTCAGGGGATCCTGAAGCTAGAATTTATACACCGATCACTGGTGGGTAATGTTTAAAGATGAGGCCACAAACTAAAATGCATAAAGGTCTGGGGAGGCAAAATAAAGGAACCAAGTAGGTGTGATACACTGGACAATAACGGGACCACAGGCAGTGGAGAGAGTGTGCCCTGATTAAAGGGGCCAGCAGCTATTCAGTTTCAGCCAATTACTGCCAACTATGAACCCTCGTGGATCTGGTCTTTGCTGTGCTTCTGATTTCTTAAGAGAAATATGAAATCATGATTTTTATGTGAAATCCCCAAATTTTAAAATGTTGATTAAATTTCCTTTTTTAATTATATTTTATTGATTATGCTATTACAGTTGTCCCTATTCTTCTCCCTTTGCCCCCCTCCATCCAGCACCTTCCTCTCCCTCAGGCAATTCCCTCACCATTGTTCATGTCCATGGATCATATGTATAAATTCTCTGGCTACTTCATTTCCTATACTGTACTTTACATCCTCATGGCTAATCTGTAACTACCTATTTGTACTTCTTAACCCCCTCACCTCTTCACCCATTCCCCCATACCCTTCTCCCATCTGGCAACCATCAAAACACTCTGTATTCATGATTCTGTCTCTGTTCCTCTTGCTTGCTTAGTTTGTTTTTTTAGATTCAATTGTTGATACATATGTATTTTTTGTTATTTTATCGTTGGTAGTTTTGATCTTCTTTTTCTTAAATAAGTCCCTTTAACATTTCATATACTAATGGTTTGGTGATGATGGTCTCCTTTAGTTTTTTTCTTGTCTGGGAAGCTCTTTATCTGCCCTTTGATGCTAAATGACCACATTGCTGGGTAGAGCAATCTTGGCTGTAGGTCCCTGCTTTTCATGACTTTGAATACTTCTTGCCAGTCCCTTCTAGCCTGAAAAGTTTCTTTTGAAAAATCAGCCAACAGTCTTAAGGGAACTCCCTATATGCAACTCACTGCTTTTCTCTTGGTGCTTTTAAGATTCTCTCTTTATCTTTAACCTGTGGTACTTTAATTATGATGTATCTTGGAGTGGGCCTCTTTGCATCCATCTTGTTTGGACTATCTGTGCTTCCTGGACTTGCATGTCTATTTCCTTCACCAAATTAAGGAAGTTTTCTTTCATTATTTTTTCAAGTAGATTTCCAATTTCTTGCTCCTTCTCTTCTCCTTCTGGCATCCCATGACATGAATGCTGGACCTCTTGAAGTTGTCCCAGAGGCTGCTTACACAATCCTCATTTTGGGGAAATTCTTTTTTTTTCTTATTGTTCTGCTTGGTTGTTTTTTCCTCCTTATGTTCCAAATCATTGATCTGAATTCTTGGCTCCATCCACTCAACTGTTGTTTCCCTTTAAATTGTTCTTTATTTCAGTTAGTGTAACTTTCCTTTCTGACTGGATCTTTTTTATGCTGTTGAGGTCCTCACTGAGTTCCTTGAGCATCCATATAACCAGTGTTTTGAACTCTGATTCTGTTAGATTGCTTATCTCTCTTTAGTTTAATTCTTTTTCCAGAGTTTTGATCTGTTCTTTCATTTGGGCCATGTTTCTTTGTCTCCTCATTTTGGCAGCCTCCCTGTGTCTGTTTCTATGTATTAAGTAGAGTTGCTATGACTCCCTGTCTTAGTAGCATGGCCTAATGTAATAGGCATTCTGTAGGGTCCAGTGGCACAGCCTCCCCTATCACCCAAGCTGGGTACTCAAGATGCAGCCTTTGTGTGGGCTGAGTGCACCCTCCTCTTATAGTTGAGCTTTGATTGCTATTGGCAGATCAATGGGAAGGATTTGCTCAGTCCAGTCAGTTGCAAGGACTGGCTGCAACCATCGACCACCGCCCTCCAACCTCCATCGAGAATCAGTTGTGCGGGGGCAGGGTGATGGTGCTCCGACATGGTCTGTAGCTGTCGCTGGGTTTGCAGGCTCTTGGGTTTTCTCCGTGGTGCAGGCCAAGGTCAGCCCCCACCTGTTTTATCCAGGGCCACTCTGCCTGGGCTATAAAGCAATTTGAGATGGCAGCTACTTTTGCTGGGCTTAGGGGTTCCCAGGTGAAGCCAATCTGTGAATCTAGGCTGACTGCTGCTAGTACTGGGCTTGGGGCCACTCATCAAGAGGTACAGAGACTAGGGGCTCACAGAGGCCAGCTATTGCTTGTTTGAGAGGATTTAGGAAGTTGTGCAGCATGAGCCAAGACCAGCCATTCATATGAAAAAGTCACTGTTAACTGTTTGGGTGGGCCTGTAACTTGGGTGGGAAGGAGTCTCAGGGGATTTCTAGGGTGAGCCAAACAGTGTCAACCAGGTTGATGGAGTATCAAATATGGCACCATCCTGCCAGCTCTGTGGTTCTATGGGGGAAGGGTTCAGAAAAGGGACAATGGCCTCTGTCCACCTTTTTGTCTGGGAAAAAGCTGCCCTCCAGCACTCACCTTGATGCCAGACACTTCAGTTCTTTGCTGTATGCCACAGGTGCTTTTCAAGCTGCTACCCCAGTGCTGGAGCTCAGAAGGAGTGAGTCTGAGTAAGTCTGTGTATAGGTTCTTTAAAGGAAACTGCTCGGAACTCCCGCAATGTTTCCTACCAACTCAGTCCCTGCTGTTTTTTGCAGTCCCCGTAAGTTAAGTCCCCATAAGTTATGGGGACTTATCTTCCTGGCACCAAAACCTTGGGCTGGGAGGCATGTTGTGGGGCTGGGACTCCTCACTCCCAAGATATCCTTCCCATATTTTTGTCCACCACACATGGATATGGGACCAGCCTGTCCCGAGTCTGCGCCCCTCCTACCAGTCTGGATGGATGTGGTTTCTTTTAGACTTCCATTCAACTTGATTTCTGATGGTTCTGTGATGGTTGATCTATAATTTCATTGTAATTTTGATGTGGTCCTGTGAGGAAGTGAGCCATGTTCATTTATGCTACCACCTTGACTGGAAGTCTTCACCCCGAAGCTTTTCTTGACTGGCTGCCTAGTTTTCTTAACATAGTGAGGGCCAAGCAGATTACCCTTGAAAACCAAATTCAGCCATGGACCACCATTTTGCCACCTCCATTGTGAGTTGCCTTGTACTGCCATCATGATGTACTGTACCCACTGTGTTCTTGCCTTTCTCCTAACACTGAACCCCCCACTTCCCTTCCACACTGGCAGATTCCCACTCATCCTTTAACACCCAACTCAAGAGTCACCTTAACTGTATCTCATTCTCAACTCTCTGCCCCACTTTCTACCTCTCCACTGAGAAGGTATAGGAGAATCAAACATATGGCTGAAGAATTGACACAGAGAAGAAGCTAACACCAAGGAGGAAGACACAGAGAAGTAATAAAACAGGCTTTTCCCACAGAGGAAGAATTAGGACCTCTTAAAAAAGTTACCCCATTGCTTCTTGAAAAATCACTTAAATAAGGACACTCATCCCATTTGACCAGAATCTAATATAATAAAGTTTTAAAAGGGCAAATATTAAAAAACAAAACAAAAAATTAAGTGCAGAATTCATAGGATAGATTAGAAAACAGTTGATACAAAAACAGCTGGGGATTTGAGCTGAGAGTTCAGGGTGAGTCAACCGTGTGATGGGACTATCATGAAAAAGCCAAAATGTCATCATAGATTTCATTATTGGAAATGAAGAGTCAATATAGCCTTGCTCTCCTCTTAGCTGGGAAAACCAGAGTATTCTGAATGGTCCTGAATATTAACTTCTGTGGGACCTGGGACTGACCCAGGGAGAGTATCTCTGGTGGGGAGGAAACACAAAGCCAAATCACAGAGGAACAAGTGGAGGGACCTAGAATGTTACCCAGAGGAGGGAAAGACCTGGGTGGGTGATCACAACTCCTATCTTCTTCAAGCAACTGACAGGTTTCCATGTAAATTTGAGTGATGTTGCCCTCAAGTGTATGACCAGGCCTTTTAGTAGAAACATGGTAAGATTTCATCTCAACATTGGGGGGAATTTTTTATTAATCACGGTTGTCCCCAAATAGAATGAACCGTCCTGAGAGGTAATGAATGCCCTTTATTGAGGGAGACCTAGAAGAGGAGGGATGAATACTCTTATGGAGGATGATAAAAGGACTGGAACATGAAGCCTAGTAGACATTTGTTGATTTAATGTACCCCAGTTTTTCTTGGGGAATTGCCCTTCACTCATTCTCTGTCCCCTGTGTCAGGTGAAGTTGAGTGTACACTTGGTTTCAGGGGTGGGTATGTTTCTCAGACCTGGTCATTCCACACTGCATCCCCCAGCCACAGGTAGGAGTGCTCATGTGACTTACACTGGGCCAATCAATGCCCATAAGACTCAATTCTGGAGAAAGGGAGTTCTTCCTTTCCACTAAACTTGAAACAGGATAGAAGCCTGGAGCTGCCACGGGCCATCTGATTATCAAGTGGAAACAGACTGATAACAGAAGAGCCCTTCACTCTCTCCCTTTAAAAAGGGTGTGTGGAGCAGGACAGGAATCAGAGCAGAGCTGCAGAGAGACTGAATTCCTTTGTGCCCTGGAACTCTCCCATGCCTGAAGCCAGGCTTGGCTCTCAAGAGCTTGTAAATTCCCTTTCTTCTCTCAAGCAGGTTGAGCTGGGTTTCTGTTGTTTGCAACCATAATAGTCCTGATCCCTATAATGACCTCCCAAACCCCATCCAGTTCCATTCTGCTATGGTGGACCTCACACTTAAAGCAAGGACCACCTGCATGTAGAAGACCATTTGAACAGATGAATCCTAGAATGGCTTCTAGAATTTGAAGTGTTTCTTCTAGCCATGTAAATAAATTCCATTATAAAAGGGAAACTGGAGAATCATAAAAAGGTAGTTATTAAGTCAAATAGCATCTTGCATCTGTGAGAAGCTGGCAGTCAAGGCAGCTACCCCAGGCCCAAGCCCAGGAAGGACACCTGGCCTGCAAGCCACTCCCACCTCCAGCAGATAGAGCATGAGCATTGCTAGAGCATGAAGTGACACGGTGATGAAGGAATACCACCTCCCCGCCCCACCCCACCCCAAGTGCTATCTATCTGAGGAATGCAGAGGGGGCTCCATTCTTCAGGATCCCTGGTGAGCCACCATTCAGTGAGCACCAACTGAAAGACAAGCCCATGCTGGACATTTGACCTACATAAAGACAGTGTCACCATCTCCATTTCCTAGTTGTGAAAACTGATGCTCAGAGAGACTTGCCTAGGGTCACACAGTCAGTGAGAGGCAGTTCTGAGAGATTCCAAAAGCCCAGCCACACTGCCACCTGCCAGTGATGAAGAACAGGCCCAAAGTCACCAAGTCTGGGTTCTCCCGGCAGCTGCTCAGGCTTTACCTCCTCATCTATAAGATGGGTGAGTGATGAGCCCATTCCTGTCTGACCAGACAGCAGCCCTTGCAGTGAGGCCTGCAGGAACTCTTGTCAGGTAAGGGGTGCAGCCTCAGTGTCAAGACTACCTATAACCAGCAAGACACAAAGGGCCATGCTGGGCTAAATCAGCCAGTGAGGCCCTGTCCCCATCTCTCTCCTGGCCCACAGGGGCTGGGTCATTTCCTTTGTTCCACAGACCTGGTAACAAGGCAGCTAGGAGCTCAGCTGTAGACATTTTTTTTCATTATTTTCTACCCTGTTAACCTCATCACAAGAGAGGCTGCTGTCAGCCTAAATGAGAACAGAAAAGATTCATCTCGCTTGTCCCCAGACTCAGCTCAGAAGAAAGACTCTTCATTTCCTAAAGGCTCTGATGACCCTTTCTTTCTGAGTCACTCCCACTCAGGAAACAAGTGACAGTGGCAGCAGGCAGAGGCTTGTGATGGGACCAAGTGACCTGAATCACTTCAGTGTGGCTTTGCAAAGCGCTATGCCATTTTTTTAATTGCACTGTATTTACCTTCCTAATTATGTTTGCTTATGCAAATATTAAACTTAGACTATGTTTCATTAACATGGCCCCAGGACACCGGAGCACACTGAGTGGAAGGAGGGAACTAGCCTATGACTACAGTTTTGCTATAGAAGTCATCCTCAGAGGGGATAATCCTAATACAGATCATGACGAGATTATCATATTTCATATCATCTTGTCCTCTTCCTGTGCTTCTAGCAATCCCAGGCCACCTTTCCTGAGCATTTAGCCCCAGGGGCTGTTTTCCATGTTTTATTTGGGTTTAAAAACCCTCTTAATCCTTCCAATTTGCCCAGTGGGTTTTTCTATCCCCACCTCACAAACAAGGAAGCTGAGGCTCAGAGATGTAAGGAACAAGCCTGAAGACTAATGACGGAAAGCTAATGATGAGCGAGAACTAAGACCCCAGGAATTTCAAGAATTCTGGACGCAAAGACCACACCCTGAACCACTTCTCCACACCTTCCTCCTTCACAGGCACTGTTTCCTCTAACCCTCTACTGCTCCTAGGAAGAAGGGGACCTAAACTCCATTTGCAAGACGAAGAGGATGAGGCTCAGGAAGACTAAATAAATGGCTTGCCCACTTTACAAATGAGAAAACTGAAGTTCACAGAAGTGAGTTCAGTTCTTCGGACTTGCACACAGCACCTAGTGTTTGTTCCATGCTATGCAAGGGGCTTGGGATACCAAGACCTCAGGGACATAAACCATGACTGCCCCCTCCACTGGGCTTCTGGGCCTTCACAGGGTCAAATCTTTCTCAAAGCACCCGAGCAGTATGTTAAGAGATTTAAAAATAAGCAAACATTTGACTCCCCAATTCCCATTGAAGAAACTGAAACTAGGAAATAGCAGTGAATGTGACAAAGGTGTATACAGGGTCTGGTACAAATAATGCCCATGTTTTTTTTTTAATACAAAATCATAAGCATGTAATTCTGTAACATAACAGTATCACACTCAAGCACACCACATGACATTTTAGGTGAAATGTCCAAATTGCTATCCATATCGGGCGAGACATGGCACCCATCACACTCCAGCAGGTGCTATTGCTGCTGGACCCTGTGTATTACACAACATCGCTTGCAGAGCATTGTTTATAAGAGTAAAACAATGGAATAACTTAAGTTCAACAATAAGACAATGGTTAAATAAGTTAGGGCACATTATATACTGAATTTTTCAAACTATAAGACACACTGGACCATAAGATATACCTAGGTTTTAGAGGATGAAAATAGGGAAAAACATTTTGAAGCAAAAAATGTGGTAAAATATTTAATAACATAAATAACGTAGGCCGCTGCCACCCCCCACCCTCCCCCACAGCAAGCCAGGTAAGCTACATGCAGACTATAAGACACACCCCCATTTCCCCCTCCAAATTTAGTGAGAAGAGTGCGTCTTACAGTCCAAAAAATATGGTAATAAAATATTATTAATCATTCAAAAATGTTATGGAAATATATTTATTGACATGGGAAAACTCTACAACAAAGTGTTACATAATTTTTAGATGTCATAAGCAGATAGTAAAATCATTCATGCAGTCCGATCTTACTGGGGAAAGTGCATGTGTAAACTGTCACATGTACAAAAATGAGCACTCATAGAAAATGTATTTGCATATGTACATGATACAGAAACACCTATGACACTTAAGTGATTACTGCTGAGTGATAACATTTTATTTTGTGTGTGTGCTTATGTCCATTTTCCCAAATTTCCTCCAACAAATGTGAACAGCTTACTTTTCCATGAAAAGGTTATTATTTTTGCGGTGGTTGCTACAATGGCTGAGCCACCAGCCACACCCAGGCTTCACACTCAGGATCTGGGATGCCAAGTCCAGCCTTCAGCCCTTTGCACTCATCAACATACGTGCCCTCCTGGTCTCACATCCCCAAACCACAGTGTTGCCATGGCCAGCCTGGGCAGAGGCACAGGCAGGTCAGGGGGCTTGTTTGCCTACCTTTTTGAAGAGTCTGATGACATCCTCACTGATCTGTGAAAGGCGGACGATGACATTATTCATGAAGATGTCATTGAGGGTGGCATGGTCTCGGCTCTCCCGCCTGGTCTGATGCAGAACCAGATACCAGCAGTTCACCGGTGAGAGGAGGTACTGGTCCTTCCTGTGGAAACCGAGACAGCTCGGGTTGGCTTCACTGGAACTGCCATCCAGACAGTTTTCCACAGTGTCACTTACTGTGGCTCTTTTGACCCTCGTGGGGACCTTTCAAAGCTCGGTTTTATTCTAACGCACTCCAGTTGAGGAAACGGATACTACAGAAGCTGAAGCAACCCTCCCGAGGTCCCAGAGCTGTGCTGGGGCCCAAACTCAGGTCTTTGACTCCTGTCCCATCTAGTCCCCCAGAGCATATGACATTTGCTACATCCTTCTCTACTTTCTGGGAAGAAGCCACCTTCCCCAGGGCTAAGAAATACTAGACCATTTGTGTTTGAAATACTTGTGTGAGTTCTAGAACTATGCAGTGGGAAGAACAAAATGTGAACACTTCCCTTTCCCTTCTCTGCCTGCCCCAGCCCCTGGGGCCCCCTCAGGCTCTTAACCCCTAGGTTCTCCCCCAGGACATGGGCCTGGAGGTTCCATATGTGGGAGGAGGGATTAAGGAAAGCTCCTTTGACTAAACTACACATAAGGCAAGTAAATCTTTGTCCTATAATGATGGATAGAATCTTAGCGTCTTCTGGCTGAGCACCGCACTAAACTGGGGTTTCTCAAAGTGTGGTCCTCAGACCACCAACAGCAGCAGCACCTAGGATCTTGTTAGAAATACAGATTCCCGAGCCCCACACTAGACCAGCTGAGTCTGAAGCTCTGAGAACAGGCCCAGTAATGTGGATTTTAACAAACCCTCCAGGGAATGCTGATTCACTCTCAAGTCTAAGAACCGCAGGTCTATATACCATTGCTTCCCAAAGCTTGAGAAATGGGATGCTGCCAAAAACAAACTGAAGGAATATCTCCCTCAAAGACCCCTCTACTAGCACAGCAAAAGGTATGTATATCTTATTCTCCAGGAAGGAAGAGGGAAGGGCAAAATCAGACCCCCAGTCCCATGTTACCATCTTGCCCTCTGACCCTGACTCTTCCTTTACTCTGCTTTCCATGGTGGGAAGATGTTGGGAAGGCAGGCTGTGGAAGGAGAGGCTCATCCTCTACCCTTGAGGCTAAGGATCCCCCAGGCCTGCCTTGCTCCACTTGTGCCCTAAGGGTGGGCCACATGTTAGGGCTGGCCACATTATACTCTGAGCCTCCCACTATCAGTGTTTCCGAGGAAGGGACATCTGCTGACTCTTGCTCTGACCGAATCATCTTCTCAAAGCCAAGAGCAAGTGCTGGAAGGTGAAGCCCTGAGGGACTCTGGGTTCCCACAGCACCCCCATACCCTCACCCTGCCCAAACTTGGGAAGGGCTTGGGAAGGGTAGGTGGAGCCCCTGCCACTTGACTTGGAGGAATTTTCTTCCGGTCATGAAATGAGCTAAAAGTCTATGTAGATAGCAGGAATTCAGGAGAAGGGAATTAGGTTATATAGAGGACAGATATAGAAACTCTCTAAGAAAAAGGGAGATTTCTCCATTGTTTATGGCCTAGAGATAAGCCAGAACACTAAAATTCAACCACCCAGCCCAAATCCCTCAGCTTTCGCGTCCAGCCAGGTCTCAGGTGGGCTCTGCAGGAATGTGACACAGACCTGCCTTCGAGGCTCTCCTTGTCAAGTGGCTGAGGCAAAAGAGAGAGATTACAGTGGAAAGTGACAAAGCCTCCTCATGCCTGAGAAGCTGACAGCACTGCTCCTCCTGTGCTCTCTGGCTTTCATGCAGAGCTCTTTCCCACCCAAGCCTTCACGCCCACTGTTCCCTCCACCAGTAATGTGTTAGCCCCTGCTCTGGTGGTGACTGTCTCTCTCTTCCTCTGGGTCTCAGTTTAAATGATACCTTCCCAGAGAGCATGCCTTTGACCACACTCTAAGGCACAAGTCCTCAAAACGTAATCCCTGAGCAGCATCAGCAGCATCACTTGGGGATGTACTGGAATGCAGGTCTACTCCAGACCACTCAGTAAGAAACCCTAGGGGTGGGCTCAGCATTTGTGTTTTAATCAACCCCCCAGGAGATTCTGATGCACACTCAAGTTTGTAAACGTCTGCCTTAAGGAGCTTCCATCCCCCTTCACCTTTAAGTTCTTTCAGAGCAGGGAGTGTTCCTGTTTTAGTGACCATAGCCAGTGCTGAGCAATGGGATGGCATGCTATGGAAGATGGGGAGATGCTATGGAAGAGAGGCTCATAAATAGAAAAATGTCACATTTATGCTGGGTCTTGAAGAATGGGTAGAAGTTTTCCAAATAGGGGGGCCAAGAAACACGGTCTTATAGGCAGAGGGAACCATAGATACAAAGATAGAGGAGTAGCTCAGTAGAACAAGAATTCCAAGTGTGGTAGGAGAGGATAGGTAGGGCATGAGGCTGGGGAGACAGGTTAAGGGCTTGACTGGGGGATAGGGGGGCCTTGAATGACAGGAGAATGAGCTGGGTCTTTATCTTCTAGGCCACATGGTTCTCAACCTGAGTTGTACATTAGAATCACCTGAGAAGCTTTTAATAACACCAAGACTCAGGCCCCATTCAGGACCAATTAAATCAGAATCTCTGGGGATAAGCCTTGGTATTGGTATTTTTTCTAAACATTCTCTAGAAGATTCTAATGTAGAAGTGTGGAAGTTATTTAAGCAGAGTTATGATGTGACCAATGTGTGTCTTAGAAAGATCATTGAGGGCAGATTGGAGGATGGGAGGATGACAGATGGATGGATGATGGGTAGGTGATGATGGCAGGTGAGTGGATTGATGGGTAAATGGATGGGCAGATAGGTGGACGGATGGTTGAATAAATGAGTAGTTGGTGGATAGGTAGATTGGTGTGGGCATAGGCACAGGGCTGGAGACAAGAGGACAAGTCAGGAGGTGAACTTAGTCCAGGAGAATACAGATAATGAGGGCCTGGGTGGTGGCCAGAGAAGGCTGAATTTGAGGGACTCCTCAATAGGACAGCAGATAATGTTGGAGATATCCTGGAAATAGAGAGTAGGAGGTAGGAAGGAGGGGTAGGTGGTGATTCTGAGGTTCAGATCTCAGGCAACTGGGTGGATGCCGATGACATGAACCAAGATAAGAACTGCAAGGGAAGAAATAGGTTTGGGCAGAAAATACTTTTCACAACCCATTTTTCACTGCTTCTTAGGTGATAATAGAAAAGGGAAGATTAGAGTAAAGGAAAGATGAGATAATGAAGCTGTTACCTAAATTACTTCAGGGGTTTAGCTCAGCCTGGGATGTAAGAACTGAATAGCATCAGGGAATTAAATGTGCAAAATTTATGGAAGTCACAGCCAGAAGGTGAGTTTGGGGAGTCGGGGGATGAAAAAGATCTTGAAAGGGTACAGAAGTGCTGGGATGGCTTGGGGGCCATTAATTAGGCCACCTGGTCAGGGAGATTAGATAAGGGAGAGCAGAAAGGACAGCACATTCCTTATGAGAAGCCGTGGGCAGGAGCCAATGCAGCCTTGGATGGAATTACCAGGGGAGGCAGAATGAGTGGAGGTAAGGAGGAGAAAGTTACCCGAAAGCAAACCACAGACTCATCAAAGTGAGCAGCTGCTGGGAAGATGAAGGTCTTGGTTAATTCCGGCTTTCACTCCTGCACTGTCTGTCCAGGTATATGTGCCAGGACACTGTGGATACTGCAGAGGCCAGAGCAAGCAAGACCCTGATCCCTCACAAATCTTCCACTTGAGTGAGGGAGACACACAAGGAAATGAGATGATGATGCAGCCTCATAAGTATAGTGATGGGAAGAAGGCTGTAGAGCAAAGGAGGTGGTGGTGGGGTGGACATGGATGGCTCTCTGGAGGAAGCATATTCTAGACTGAGAACTAAAGGCTCAAATGGCTTTATAGGGCAGAGTTTTTAAGTTGGAGAAATATAATGAGCAAAGGCCCAGACAGTGGTCAGAGAGCATGTTGGTGAGCTGAACATAGCTGAGGGGGGTCACAGCATGGCATTTGGGGGAGAGGGAGGGAGTGATAAATGAAGTTGGAGAATTAGACAGAAGCCACATAGCTAAGGGCCTTAAGTCCCAGTAGAGAATGTGAGAAGGTCAGCAGGGAGTCATCTAAGGATTTGGAGCAGGAGAGGGAAAGGGTAAAATTGAATTTTCAAATTTTGTTTTGGCTACCATGAGGAGGATGAGCTCGCAGGGGCCAAGAGAGGAGGTGAGGGGTCCCTGAAATACTTAGGTGGTAAACTGACTGGACTTGGAGACCAAGTGGGGTTAGGGTTGGAGTTGGAAGGGAGAAAAGGATGTTAGGACAACTCCCAAGTTTTCCAGTTTGGGCCACTGGGAGGGCAGAGGTGGCATTTACTGAGGTGAGGATGAGCCAGTCAACAGAGGAGCATTGGAACAAGACCAGTCTAAAGGGCTTTTGGAACATCCAGATGGAAATACCTGGGCTAGAGACACACATGGAGGCCAACATGGAGCTCACAATCTAGCAAGGGGATGGTAACCCTCGGAGAGCTCAGCAAATGTGTGTGAAGTTACAACTGCTGAGTGCTAGAGAGGAGAGCATGGTGCCATGAGAGCTCATACCAACAGGTTCTGGCCTGGCCTGACTTCTGGGGTCCCTGAAGTGTCCCTGAGGAAGGTCTTTTGGCTGGGCTTTAAAGGAGGGAGCGAGGTGAAAAGAGTCAGAAGAGTGGATTCAAGAGACAGTCCCAGGCAGAGGGAACAGTATGGGCAAAGGCTCATTGGGGTGGGGCGGGGGTCAGGAAACTCACTAGATTTAAGGAACACTTCAAGGCCAGTGTGGCTGAAGCCCAGGAAGCAAGGCAGAGGAGAGGGCAGGTGCAGGGTCTTGTACCTGCAAGACCAACACATTGATCACT
Organism: Phyllostomus hastatus; assembly: GCF_019186645.2. Lineage (NCBI taxonomy): Eukaryota > Metazoa > Chordata > Mammalia > Chiroptera > Phyllostomidae > Phyllostomus > Phyllostomus hastatus. Next base: position 5,919,978 of record NW_025333643.1, on the reverse strand, counting down.
GTCCTGTCAGCCATCTGTGTTGTGCAGGGGCTGCAGAAACACCTAAGCCACAGATGGCACAGATGGACACTGGCTTTTGGGGACCTTTAGGTTTGTCCTCCCCTTTTCAGAGGGTTACTTATCTCTTTGAAAGTGCGACCTCTTGGACTTGAGAATTTTTGCCTGTTGCAGCTGCACTTTTGGAAGATGTCGACATGAACCTGGACCTGTGCTCTCTCGTCTGAGGCACATCTTGAACAACCTTCATACTTTTCCAACCTAGCATCTGAGCCTCTGTGTGCAGCAGGTGGAAGCTGCTGAGCTAAGGCATAATGTGAGAACTTTCATATATATATATAAAATCCAGAAAAAGGCAATGAACATTTCTGGTGAGTCACAGCTTTCTTTCTTTGGCTGGCGGAGCTGGGTCTGAGGCTCCACAAGACTGCAGCTAGAGTGGTGAGGCCTTGCCAAGCTGGTGAGCTAGGAAAACGAAATTAGCAGTGAGCCAGCTTCTCTGGCTTCTCCGCAGGGGACCGGAAAATTCTGCTTAGCAAACAGAGTCCATTTCCAGGCCTGCAGAGTCCCAGGTTGCAGATGGATCCAAAACTGCTGCCCTGAGAACGTGGTCCCTCAGGAAGGTAGGCAAGCTCCTGCAGCTGACACGGTGCCCTAGATGCCAAGTTCCTTCCTCTGGCTCCCTGCTCCCTTCCAGAACATTCTTGGGCCTTACATTGGGCTTGCTTGGGTGTTTGACAGCAAAGCTGCCTCTGAAAAGCATTCTCTCATTTAATTCCAGGGCCAAAAAGGTGTGGTTAAACTCTTGCTACCTAAGCTGCCTCAGGCAGGAAATGGGATTCATTACCCTATCTTGAAGCATGAATCATTAATTCTGCAAATATTAACTGAGTGCCATCTTTTGTGCCAGGCAGTGGTAAGTAAAATGAGCCATGCTCCCTGATACATGGAGTTTACAACCCAGCAGGGGCCTCAGGTGTCAATCAAATAGTCACATAGACCAATAGGAAACTGCAACAGTGGTAGGGGCCTTGAAGGAAAAACACATGGTGCCATGAGAGTCTACTGGGTAAGGTGGAGGTGGGTGTCAGCTCACCTTCACCTGTCACCGAGACCTTAGCTGAGATGTTTCTATTTGGGGCCTTCCCTGACCCCCAGTGGACTACTGGTCTCTAGCACACCACCCTATTTTATTGCCATCACAACACTACCACACTGGAACTTGTCCTGTTCATTTACTTTTTGTTTCTGGGCTTTGACCCCACTGTCTAGCTTGTATCTGTCCAGTTCACTACCGTGTCTCTGGTGCCAAGCAGGGCTGTGCACATGAGTGGGTGGAAAGCACCCAGAGGATGAGCTGGGGCCAGAAGGATGCATAGGCTTCAACACCACACTGGGATAAGGGAGAGCACGCCCAGCAGTAACTGTGAAGGCCCTGTGAGAATGGGAACCTTCTAGAATGAGGAGAAGGTAAGTGTGGCCTGAGGGCAGAGGGGCAAGGCAAGGGCTTTGGTAGGCCAGAGAGATTGCAGGAGCCAGTCCTTGAGGGACAGGAAGAGGACCTGGGCTGTGTGCTGCTGTACACAGGGCTGTTGTAGCAAGTGTCACACTGGGTGGCTTGATCAGCAAAAACATCTTGTCTCACGGTTCTGGAGGCAGGAAGTCTGAGATCAAGGTGTCGGCAGGGTTGGTTCCTTCTGAGGACTATGGAGGAAACTCTGGTCCAGGCCTTTTCCTTGGTTCCTGGTGGTGTGCTGGCAATCCGTGGGGTTCCTAGGCTTATAGACACTTCATCCCAATCTCTGCTTTCATGTTCATATAGTGTGCTCCCTGTACGTTTGTGAATGTCCACATGTTCCCTTGTTATAAGGACAACAGTCTTGTTGCATTAGGGCCCCTACTAAGGACCTCATTTTTACTTGATTACACCTATTCTACAAGCCTCTTCAAGGCAGGAACAATCTCTTATATTTCCTTGTATCCCTCCATAGTCCTTGGCAGAATCTCATTCATTCATTCATTCATTCATTCATTCACTTGTTCACTCACTCTTCTAATGGCTTTTGTGTCTGCTTTGTGCTAGACACCGTGCTAGTCACAGAGGATTAAAAAGATGACTGGCTATGTCTTGAAAAGGCTCATAATAAATGGATGAAACCAATACCAACCCAGAACTATGGCTATTGGTCAGAACACCTTTATTTGAAATGACAGAAATATTTCAGACTGATTTAAGCAAAAATGATAGTAACAGGAGGAGGAGAAATTTGAAGGATCAAAAATTTTAATTAAAAAAAAAACACAAAGAAATAGGAGGTGGTTGGCCTCAGGCACAACTGAATCCAGAGTCTCAAAGGATGTCATCAGGATCTAGTCTTGCTCTCTCCATCACTTGGTTCTGCTTTCCTCTGCTGGCTTCACCCTCAAGTGGGCCCTCTCCAGACCAAAAATACCCTGACTGCTATTAATCCCCAGGGAAAGAGAGCTTTTCCCCAGCTGTTCCACCAAAAGGCCTGGAATTGCTCTCACTAGATAAAGGCTCTGTGGCCAAGATAATGCATTGCTGGTCACAGGCTTACCATTGCTCAGGGATGATTCCCCAGAGATCAAAGGAACGGGGGAGAGATGCTGCAGGGCAGAGTAGCAAATGACTATTATGTTATGCTCCCTGAGGAATTAGATCCCAGAGGAGTAAGGGAGGGAGAGAAGGGTTAACTCTGCCTCAGGGTGGAGGTAGAGTCACAGGAACAGTTGCACTGGGCCTTGAAGTACACATAAGAGTTTGCCAGGGGAAAGGGCAGAGTAGTAACAGCATCCTGCAGACAGAGGGAATTGTGGGCATGAAGTTGTGATGTCAGACATGGGTTGTTCTAAAGCTATCTAGGTAGGAGGGAGTGAAGCAGGGCACGGTGGAAGCAGAGGCAGCTAGCTGTGCCAGAGTACAAAGGGACTCACAAGTCAAGGCTGAATGAAGATGTTAAGTGGGTGGGAAGGACAGGTGGGAAGCAGAGCAGCTAGGTGAGGGGAAGAGTTTGATATGGAGCAGGCATGAGGCTTCAGTGCAGGGGAGCCTCTTTGTGCCAGTTGAAGTCCACAGCCTTAGAGTTGCCTTCAGCTGATGTCAGCCCTGAGACACAGCAATTCAAAAGAGGAAAGACTATATCCATTAGGTCACGTGGCTGAAACAGGTTCTGCTTACTGTGCTGATGTGCTTGCTATAGATTCAGGCTGGAGCACAAGTACTAGTTCTGCCCCTCCACAGCTGGGTGAACTTGGGAAGTTAATTAAACCTTTTCTTCCTTTATCTAAAAAGTGGATTGATAACACTTACCTCACAGTGGTACTTTAAGGATCAAATGAAGAAATTCATAGGATGCTATTACCATCAAACTCAGCATATAATAATAATTATTATTATCATCACTATTATTACCACTATACGTCACTAGGATGTTGGGAAAATCCAATGACTGGTGTATGTATGTAGATGCATGGCCCATTGTGGGTTCTCTACAAATGTTGGTTTTCTTCCTCCCATTACTACCTTCTCCCCCTGAAAACTCTTACATGTACTGTAAGGCCCAGTGCAAATGGTCCTGCGACTCCCCCTCCACCCTGGGGCAAAGTTATTCCCTCACTCATTTGTTCCTCACTCCTCAAAGTGATGGCACACTGGGTCTGGTGCATTACTTTTGAGCTCCCTTAAACTTGCTGAATGATTCTTGGTACCAGAATGAAAATCCCTGCCTCCAGGCAATGCTTGGCCAACCTCATCTTCTCTTTCCCTCCAAAGCCCCTTTTGCCTTGGTTTGTCTACCTGCAAAATGGGTGTACCACGAAGTATCTACAGGGCTAGGCGGAGGAAGGGCCCTGACCCATGGCTCCTGTGCCCCATTCTCTCACTGTTTAGCTGAGGAACTTAAGCCAGGCTCACCCTACCTGGCCATCAGGTCCCTTGCCTGTCAGGTGGGGATGATGACTCCTTCCCTGACTCCCCCAACTCCAACAGAATTCTTGGGAGGATATAAGCAGCTGAAGTCTGGGGAGGCACTTCGCAAAGTGTAAGATACTGTATAATTGTCAAAGGTCATTATTACCCTATGTGCCTAATGGAATCAAGTCAAAACTAAACCCTTGCTTATTACAGCTTGTTAAAGTCTTTATTACAACATCTACTTTTCACCTTAGAATAAAATTTAAATGATATGCTATATCATGTATACCGAGCATCTCATACATAAATAAATCATATCCTGGTTAAAACTTTGGATATTGCTGATTATAGTCTCTGAGGACCCCAGGAAATCTGGGGGGCATCTGGGAAAGGACTGGAAGGAAAAGCTGGAAGGAGCAAAAGGGGCTGCAGCCATTGCAAAGACCACTCTTTAGGCTGAGCCTCCTGACTGAAAGCCCCTCCCAGCAATGAGGAGAAGAAGCTAAAGGATGTAGAGGGTAACAGTGAAAGATGTTCACTTTCCAGGAGGAGCTGGAAGGGGCCCTAGGGGTATCATGCTGGCTTCAGGACTTTTGCCATTTCTGCACGTCACCATACTTAATACCTCCCTGTTGGTTGTCCTCTTTTACTCAGCTGAATTTATTTATAAAGCACTTTCCCTAGTCTTAATTAAAATAACACTTTAAAACCAGCATCACTTGGCATAAATAAAAGGTAACTGAGAAAGGAAGTTTAAGGAAAACAAAACAGTATCACCAGTTCCAAACGGATGCTGATGCCTGAGGTCTTTTGCAGTTTGTAAAGACGGAGATGAGAGAGGCATTAGCAACACACTAGTGCCAAACTCAGACTTTCTCCTTGAGGCAACCCCATGATGGAAAGAGACTTGAAAAGATAATTCAATATTTATGGTTCATGTGCAATCAATGATCCCTCCCTCATTTGGAGGGGCATTGATCCAGTCTGACCATCTACCACATTATAGAAATGCATCCCTAAAAAACCCAGCCTTGGAGTATGTACCTCCACAGATTAGGAACATATACCTCCCAAGGCAGCCTTTTATGTGCTAGCCAGCTCTGGGCAGCTCTGGGTACTGGAATGTTCTCAAGGCTAAGTTGAAGTCAGCTTCTTTGAAAATGCTATTTTGGATCTTATTTCTCTCTTTCTGCAGCTGCACAAAATAGGTCTATTTCCTTCATGTATTTGAAGAAAGCATTTTGTTATAATTTGAATTTTTCAGTTATTCATTCAAACAACTTTGATAGAGACATCAAAATTACAACTAAACTACAGAACAAACATCCTTTAGAACCACCTGAAAGCTGGCTGAATGGAAGTCCTACAACTAGGATTAAAAGAGAAACCACACTGAGACTGGCATGAGGGTTGGAGACCTGAAACAGGCTGGTCCCACACCCATGTATGGTGGATAAAAATCAGGAGGCATATCTCAGCTGCAGATGTCCCCCCTGAGGTATGAGGGGTCGCAGCCCCACACCAGGCCCCCCCAGTCCAGGGTTCCAGTGCCAGGAAGATAAGTCCCCATAACTTCTGTCAAAAAACCAGCAGGGATTGTGGCTGGGGGAAATGAAGGCTTCTGGAGTCCCAGGCATTCCTCATAAAGGGCCTGTGCACAGACTTACTTGGATTCACTTGCTCTGAGCTTCAGCACTGGGGCGGCAGCTCAAAAGGCACCAGAGACATGCAGGGAGAAACTGAATTGTCTGGCATCAGGGCCAACAGCTAACGGGGCAGTTTTCCCTCAGACAACAGTGCTGGTAGAAGCCATTGTTCCTTTCTGAGACCTCCCCCCACCAAACACACATAGAACTGGCAGGCGGGCACCATATCTGAGTCTCCATCAACGTGGCTAACATGGTTAGCCATGCCCTGGTGATTACCTGAGAACCTACCGAACCCAATTTGTAGGCTTACCCACCCAAGCTGTTTCCAGTGGCTTTTTCTTATGAATGGTCTGTCTGGATTCATGCTTCAGACTTTCCTAAAATCTCTCAAACAAGCAGCATCTGGCCTAAGTGTACCGTGTACCTCTCACTAAGTGGCCCTAGGCCCAGCACTAGCAGCAGCTGGACTTGGTTCACAGCTTGGCCTTGCCTGAGCCCCTCCAAGCCCAGCACAGGTAGCAGCCATCTGCACTTCACTTTGTAGCTCATGCCAGGTGGCCCAGGGCAGAACACAGGCAGTGCCAACCTTGGCCTGCAACTCCCAGGAGGCCCCAGACCCAGCACGCCTGGTAGACAGCTTCAGACCACATTAGCACACTACCCAGCCACCTCCACAAGCTACACACTCAAGGGGTGGACTCAGTGGGCACCAGAGCCCTGCTAAATAAAGTCCTACTCTGCAAGGTAGGCCCCTGCACTGCTGATCCTCCATGGTGATCAGTGCTTGCAGCAAGTTCTTGCAACTGATTGGCTGGGAGGTAAATTCCCTTTCCATTGATGTGCCAGTAGCAATCAAGCCTCAACTACAACAGGAGGGTGTACACAGCCCACACAGGAAGGGTGAGCAACTGGAGTGCCCAGCTTAGGTGATAGGAGAGACTGTACCACTGAACCCTACAGAACACCTATAACATTAGGCCACTCTACCAAGCCCAGGAGAGGTAACAGTTTTACCTAATGCATAGAAACAAACACAGGGAGGCTGCTGAAATGAGGAGACAAAGAAATAGGTCCCAAATGAAGAACAAAACAAATCTCCAGAAAAATAACTTAACAAAATGGAGACAAGCAACCTAGATGCAGAGTTCAAAACACTAATTACAAGGATGCTCAATGAACTTAGTGAGAATTTCAACAACATGAAAAAGAACATTGAAACTATGAAAAAGAACCAGTGAGAAATGAAGAATATACTAACTGAAATGAAGAATAATTTGTTTTTTTTTGTGTTTTTTTTGTTTTTTTTAAGATTTTTATTTATTTATTTTTAGGGAGGGAAGGGAGTGGGGGGGGGAGAGAGAGAGAGAGACATCAATGTGCGGTTGCTGGGGGTTATGGCCTGCAACCCAGTAATGTACCCTAGCTGGGAATGGAACCTGGGACACTTTGGTTCCCAGCCCACACTCAATCCACTGAGCTACGCCAGCCAGGGCTTGAAATGAAGAATAATTTGTAAGAAATCAACAAGAGTAGATGAAACTGAGAATCAAAACAGCAATTTGGAATATGAGAAAGAAAAAAACACCCAATCAGAACAGCAAAAAGAAAAAGAAGTAAAAAAAAATGACGATAATGTAAGGAGCCTCTGGGACAACTTCAAACATACCAATGTTCACATCATGGGGGTGCCACAAGGAGAGCACAAGGAGCAAGAAATTGAAACCCTATTTGAAAAAAACAATGACAGAAAACTTCACTAACCTGATGGAGGAAATAGACATGCAATTCAGGAAGCACAGAATCCCAATCAAACAGAGTCATACCAAGACACATCCTAATTAAAATGCCAAAGGTTAAAGACAAAGAGAGTATCTTAAAAGCAGCAAGAGAAAAGCAGTTAGTTACCTAGGAGGGGGCTCCTATGAGACTGTCAGCTGATTTCTCAACAGGAACTTTGCAGGCCAGAAGATACTGGCAAGAAACATTTAAAGTGATGAAAACAATGAACTACAACCGAGATTATTCTAGCCAGTGAAGCTATCATTTAGAATTGAAGCTTTCCAGACAAGAACAAGCTAAATAGTTCATCACCACCAAACCAGGATTTCATGAAATGTTATAGGATCTTCTCTAAGAAGAAAATGAAGGAAAAAGAGATTAAAAAATGAATAACAAAGTAGCAATAATATGTATCTATCAACAATGGAATCTAAAAACAAAATAAATAAGCAAGTAGAACAGAAACAGACTCATAGATACAGAGGACATTTAGGTGGTTGCCAAGTGGGAGGGGGTTAGGGGAGTAAGTGAAAAAGGGTGAAGGGATTAAGAAATACAAATTGGTTAGTATAGAATAGTCATGGGGATGTAAAGTCCAGCATAGAGAATATAGTAAATAATATTCTAATAACTATGTATGGTGTTAGGTGGGTACAAAATTTATTGTAATAATCACTTAGTAAGTTATATAATATCTAATCACTGAGGTGTACACCTAAAACTAATATGATATTGCATGTCAACTATAATTTAAAATTAAAAATGATTTAATTAATTTTTTAAAGTTAAAACAAACTTTTATAGTGTTTCTATTATATGAGAAAGAGAGAGAGAGAGCAAGCACAGAAATGGTTCTCTTCTAGCAGCTGGCAGACTGAAGTGGGAAAACCAGACCTATGAACTGGAACATTCCTTGAAAATCTACCCTGAGCCCCATAAGAGCAACACATGGATTACCATGGGTCTGGCCGGGATCAGCATCAGGGGCTTCCCAGAGGAGGAAAAACCTGAGTTGGCCCTGAGTTGGCCCCAGGGGCTGACCATTAGGAGAGGAGGGCACCCCTGATGCCCATGTAAGAACAATGTGGTATGGACTGGTGGATGACTCTCAGGAAACACTAAGCCAGCTCACAGAGGTGAGAGTACACACCCAAATTCATGCAGCTAGGAGCAGTTTCGCATTTTGGAGCCAGATGACCCTAGATTAGAATCTTAGCTCTGCTACTTAATCTGCTCTAGCTGTGTCCCTCTGAACAAATGACTCAACGCTTTCAGCTAGAAAGACAGAGATAGTACCTGCTTACGTTTACCATGAAGATTAAATGAGACAATGCGTGAAAAACGTCTAGTAGAGCCATGGTCACGTGGTAATGTGGATGTGGAGGCGTTTGAAATATCACACACCTGCACAGCACAGACACCGAGCAATCAAGAAGGATCTGTGCTGCATACCGTACTGGGAGAACAGCAGCTCTGGAAAGACGTTACTTGTGTGAAGCCATCATAGTAGTTTAGTAGTAGCTATGAATAAAGATACCAGCCCCACCTGGAGGGCCTGCCCCATTATCCCCACCTCATTCTGAACAAACCTTTTCATCCTGAATACTTTGCACATTTATAGGTTCAATTTACCAGCTACAAAAGTGCTTCTCTGCTTAGTATTCACCTGAAGGGCTAAGTCTAAATTATAGCATCTTTTAGTGAAATGCTACCTCTGTGAAAAAATTCTGTGATGCTTTATCCCCCTGTAAAAGCACTTTCTTGGCACTCAAATTAGTGGCTCACTGGAATCCTCCCTCCCAACTGCTCTGTGAAGCTGAGAGATGCTCCAAACCTCCTTTGCATTGAATATTAAGCATTACTCATTAGCTAGCAAAGCACCTCCCAGCTCTTTCTGAATTCTGACTTCCCTTATTTTAAACACATTTGAATAGAATTCCCTGATGTGCTTTTCTTTAAAAAAAAAAACAACAAAAACAAACAAAAAAAAACCCTGTCCAAATAGCAACAACCAACACTTCTAAAGAAAACACTTATCAGGTATGTTCTGTGGAAGCTGAGTGGTATCAAAACTGAGGAGTCAGAATAGAAGGGGCTCTGTTGCCTCAGCTACAGTGTACTGTTTGCATGCAGACTCCAGAGGGAATCCGGCCTTTGTCTAGAACAGATCTTTTCAAACAAAGAGTGATAGTTTGGGGAAATATTAATCGATAATGTGGGTGACAGAGACTTGTGTGGTCAAATATCATTCAGAAAGAGGTCAACAGGTTTATTTACTGCCAAACTTTTCAGAGCCTTCCATATCCTAATGTACAGAGTGGGCAGCTGTTCCTAACTTCACTCATTCCCTCCCTCTCTCCCTCTTCTAGACATCTTCGAGCACTGGTGTTTTAGAAAACACTGCTCTGAAAAGAGAAAAAGCCTTAGTCCCAAGAAACCTCTGGCTTTCTAGAACTGTCCAACTTGATGGCGAACATCCACCTTCCCCAAGAGGCAGGTTTTAGGCCCCCTGTGTGTCCCTCCCTACCACACGCCCACTCAGGAAGGGCTCCCAGCTCCATACCTTGAAAAGGACAAGCCAAGCTCAGGCCTGGCCCAGCTGGGAAAGGGCAGTGGAATATGGATTTTACACTGGGGAGAAGGAGGTGTCAGGAAGGCCAGCATGGCCTGAAAGTGAGTTATAAATAATTTATCATCTAGAAAATCATCAAACTGGGTGACTCTTAAACATCAATGGTCACCAGAACACCCTGGAGGACTTGTTATAATACAGATTGCTGGGCCCCACCCCATCAGGTCTGGGGGGTGGGGCGGGGCAGGTTTTGCATTTCTGACAAGACCCCCATGATACCAGTGATGCTGGTCAGGACCACGCTTTGTGACCTAATGCCCCAGCTTCTGTGGTCCCAACACCCCAGTCAGGGAATGCACATTCTGTCCCCCCAGCAACACTGAGCTGGGCTCCAGGCAGAGGAGTTGGTGTCCCAGATGGACTCACCAAGCTCCTGAGGCAGCCAGAACGTAACTGTCCTTTTCTCTGCCTCCCACCACCCCCACTCCAGAGCAACTCTAATTATCACTTGACCTTTATTGATTAATTTACAAGCATTTAGTGAGTGCCAACCATATGCCAAACCTGGTCAACAGTTTCTCTTTCTGCCACTCCAAAGCTTGCAGCCCAGTGGTCATCAAAAGGGGGACAGACAAGAAAGAAGGCAATTATAAAATGGAGTGGCAGTTTTTGCCTCACTTCCCTCCTCAAGTCCTTGCAGTGCTCAATTTAGAAATGAGAGACTTCCTTGATTCCTCTTTTCCCCACTTCTTCCCCTGAAAGATTTCCCAACATCGGTCTACTTCTCCTCATCTGCTGTCACCCAGGTGATCACTGCTAGCTGCCTGGACAGCGATACTCCCACCTACCTCACTGGTCTCAGCTCCACTCTTGACCCCTCCAATCCAGGGTGACCTTTTAAAAATAGAAATAGGATCGTGCTATCCCCTACTTAGGAGGCCTCAGTGACTTCCCACCCTGCCCTCATGACCATTTCTGGCCCCACTGGCCTCTCTCTGCCTCACACTGTCCCATGGTCATTCCCTCTCATTCCTCAAGTCTCTGCTTAAATGCCACTGCCTCCAGAAGCCTTCCCTGTCTGCCACTCTAGCTCAGTGCAGAGGATTAAAGAGGGGTGCAAATCCTTTGACAGTCCTCCAGCTAGAGGAGGGCTTTGTTTCCTGTTCCCTTGACGCTAAGCCAGGGCTGACAGTGATGCTATGCCCATTCCAGGCCTCATCTCAAAGAGGACTTCATTGTCCCCACTGCTCTCTCAGAGTCCTGAGATACCATGTCTGGAGTCCAGCATCTGGCTCAGACACCAGACAGAGAGGCTCTGACTCCACCTGGAGAAAGAGGCAGCTCAGCCGAGCCCAGCCTCCCAGCCATCCCCACCAAAGCAGCAAGTATACGTGTGAAGCTATCTTGGACCTTCCAGTCCAACCCAGCCACCAGCTGAATATCGCTAAGTGATCCCAGTTGATGCCACATAAAGCAGAAAAATCACCCAGCTGAGCCCTGTCCAAATTCCTGACCCACTGAATCATGAGATGCTTTAAGTTTGGGGGGAATTGTGGTTACACAAAATAGGTAACCAGAACACAGCGTATTATATTTACTTCCATTCTAGCAATCATTTGATGGTACATCATCTTTTATTTTTTAATGTTTGATTCTTCATTTCTCTTCTCCACTAGATGCTGAATTCCACCGTGGCAGGAACCAAGTCTATCTTGTTCACCACTATAACCCAGGGCCTGGCATGTGGCAGGGGCTCAATAAATATTAGCTGACTAAGCAAATTGACAGATACAGAATATTATGGGCACACAGATGAAGCGTCAGGTCAGACTCAAGATAGCTTTCCAGAGAACATGACCCCCAAACTCTGACCTGGAAAGCAAGCAGGTGCAGGGCTCAAAGAATGGAGCCATAGGGACTGGGTGCTTGCCTCAACCACACCAACCCTGGGCACTCCCCAAGCCCTGTGCTCCGTCTCTCAGAAGAGAATATCTAAGAGCAGGGGGCATGTTTTTTTCATCTTTGTGTCTTCAGCACAGAGATCAGCCCAAGAAAATAAGAGGTCCTTATTACATGCATTTCAAATAAATAAATGACTGACGTGGCTTCCTGAGGACAGGAGCCTGAGCTAGAATTCAGGAACCCTGAGCTTCCCCATGCAACAGGGGGTTGCTGTGGGTTCTTTGGGTTGCCTGGCACTCAACTGGCTTGAGATAAAACCACTAGCTCCTCTCTGTGTCCCTGGCTTATCACAAGGATTACAAGAGAGCAAAGATGGCAGGATGCTTTGAAAAAGGTATGATTAGAACAGAAATATGTGATGGAAGAAAAGAAACATGTGATGGTACTGTTCTCTCAATACTCAATCTGCCCCAGGTAAACCCTCAGAACCATTGTTTGAGATTTTCTTTGAATCATGTGCCACCGGGAAATCAGACCAGGTAAGTCTAGCCCTGGACACAGCACCTGCTGGGCAACTGTACATTTTTTTATTGTCTAGGTGGGCAAGGAGCAGCTGGGCCCACAGCAAAAGGAGGAACACTGGACTTAGAGTCAAGAGACCTGAGTTTCTGTTATGGACTAAATGTGTGTGCTCCCCAAAAGCCATGTTAAAACTGTGCCTCCAATCCGATGGTATTAGGAGTTGGGGCCTCTGGCAGGTAATTAGGATTAGATGACATCATGAGGGTGGAGACCCCATGAATGGGATTAGTGCCCTCGTAAGAGTCATTAGAGCTGGCTTCCTCTTGCTGCTCTCTGCCACTGCAGAATGCAAGGAGAATTAGCAGCCTACCAGCTGCTGAAAACCGGCTCTCACCAGAACCTGACCATGCTAGCACCCTGATCTCAGACTTCTAGCCTCCAGAACTGTGAGAAATAGATTTCTGTTTATAAGCCACCCAGTCTGTGGTGCTCTGTTACAGCAGCCAAATAGACTAAATATCCCAGTTCTACCACTAATTTGCTGTGAGATCTTGAACAAATCAGTTTCCTCTCTGAACGAAATCTCTCAGCCAGAGTGAACTTTATTAAAGACTGGGCAAATCCCCTTCCTCCTTGCCTCCCACTCACTGGCAAACACCCCATCTCTACCCAGCACAGGGCTGATTGCAATGGGAATAAAATGACAAGATCCTGGACCTTGCCCTCGAGGTATCCTAAGAGGTTACCGAGAAGACAGACAGATACTCTTAAATGAAATATCTATAAGACAGCAGGACAAGGCGTCTCTGGCCTGCCAAGATGAAGATCCTGTGGGCTGAGCTCCAAAGAAGAGGAAGCCAAGGGTCAGTACTAGGGTCAAAGGGCAAGTCCAGACATCCCCTAGCAACTCCAGCTTCCAAAAATCACTGGGGGCTCTGTTGTCACATTAGCATTGCGCAGAGGGCCCACTCCAGCTGCACTGGCCTGGCCCACTCCCTAATTAGACTTTCATACCATGTCAAGCAGCCTGCTAGGCCTAACTGCCAGCTGGGGCTCTGTTCTGTCTGGTGGCTTTGGTTAATGAACCCATGAGGGCTGGCTGAGCTCATTACAGGCAATGCAAGGGAACAGGGGACCCCCGCCTTTCCCCTCTCTCCCATGTTCACACTGAGAATGGGAAGGGAGCTGATTCCAAACCAAGAAGAAGGAGGGGGCAGGAGCTGATGTTCCAGCCCAACCACACAGCCCTGGATGGCTCCTGTGAGAGCTCAGCCCGAGAATCGAGTTTCTGAGCATGTGTCTGCATCTGTGGTTTCAGGGGAATGTCCCGATTCCATGGCTACATCCAGGCCAGAGAGGCAGAACCAGAGTGACAGTTCAAGTCTGTCTCCAGTGACTGCTTCACAGACATGTTTAGTCAACCCGCTTTCTCAGAATTTCACTGTCTTTATCTTTAAGATGGGGTAGTAATGCACACCTGGCACAAAGCAAGTGCTCAGTTAACACCCTCAATAAATTATTGTTGCTGTTATTACTAAAAAATGGTCGAGAAAAGGCACCAAAACATGAGCAGTGGTTGCTTCTGAGCTGCAGGACCGTGAGATCTTTTTTCTCCTACTTTTCTGTACTTTCTAAAGTGTATACAATGAGCATTTTACTTTTGGTACTTGGGAAAAAAACAAAATTTCTCCAAAAAAATCTATCAGAAAAATGAGATGATGTATGTGGAAGGACCTGGACAGTGCCTGGGCAGACGTTATTAATGGGAGATTCCTTCTGCAGTGAAAGTTCAAAGAGATGCAGCTAGGTAGAAAAACAAGCATGCTATTTGCAATGGAGCAATGAATTTTTCCCTTTACTAAAGCAATTGCTTATTCCCAAGTGTCAAGAGAAGGCACAAAGCCAGTGATCCAATGCCATTGCCCAGGCTGAGAAAGATGTTCAGGGGGGTTTAAAGGAAGCATGTTCCCTGGCCAGAGTAGAATGCAAAATTACAGGGGAAGGTGGAAACAACCCATATGTCAATTGATAGATGACTGAATAAACAAAATGTGGTCTGTACATAAACGGGACATATTGTAGCTTTTAAAAGGAAGGAAATGTGTCACAGGCTACAACATGGATGAACCTCGAGGTCATTATGCTAAGTGAAATAAGCCAGTCACAAAAGACAAACACTATGTGATTCCACTCACATGAGGTCCCTAGAGCAGTCAGACTCATAGAGACAAAGTAGGATGGTGGTTGGAGGGAGTTAATTTTTCATGGGTACAGTGCTTCAGTTGGGGAAGATGAAGGAAGTTCTGGGGATGGATGGTGCTGCTGGGTGCATGGCAGTGTGGATGTGTGTAATGTCACTAACCTGTACACTTAAAAATGCTAACATGGTAAATTTTATATTATGTGTATATTACCACAATTTAAAAATATGTTGAAAGGGAGGAAAGAGATTGGACACAGAGGAAAAGGATCGGGTCAGGTGGGTTGAAGCAAGTCTCTGGTCTCTGGGGTCAAGGGCCATTTACTGGAGAGATGCTCTGAGAAGGGGAACCGTCTGGGGGCTGCAGCAGAGGAAAACAGCTGCAGAGTGGTGCTGCCCAGTAAGGGGAATGCGTCCTGGTGAGGTCGTAGCTCCTGCCTCCACTTTTTGAGCATAGAAGGTGTGGTAGCTGGAGGACTCGGAGTCTCCACATACCTGAGAGGAGGGTGCCTCCAGGAACTCAGCACTTGGGGTGTGAGAAATTAGCACACAGAGAGTTTGTGTATCGCAAATAAGTAATAAGGCAGGGAAAGGGCCCCAGCACAGGTCCTCCAGGGGAGCAAGGAAGAGGAATGCTTTGAGCATCAGTTTCATGGAGGAAAAATTCTAAGGTCCTTGTGCTGAAGCAATCTGGAAGTGGGCTGGCTGACCCCGAAATACAAGAGAACTGGACTGGGCCACGATGCCTCAAAGGAGGTGGGGTGTCACCTTGGCCTAAATGGAGGCTGGCTAGCACAGTGCCTGGTAGGATAAGAAAGACAACAACAATTTATTGAGCGCTTACTGTCTGAGACAAGCAGCCTTCTCTGGTTACTCATTTATTCCCTACAGTATCCCTATGTGGAGAAACCATTTCTACCTTCACTTTCTGCTGAGGAAGATTGAGGCTTGGAGGTGAAGTGTCCTGCAGACCTAGGGCCTCAGGGGCAGCCATCTCCCTCCACTGACGCCTTGCCTCCTTTCAGCTTTGCAGCCAACCTCCCACCCACCCCATCACACTGCCTCCCATCGCCCAGACCCCTTGCCCCTTCTCACTTGAACTGGTGTTCCCGGGAGCTGCGGATCTTGGAGGAGAACCGCTCAGCCAGCTTCTCCAGGCTTCGAGAATACTCAAGCTCTATCTCAGCTTTCCGGCGGAAAAACTCCTGGAGGTCCTGTAGCAGCTGCAGTCGAGACTCTGATTGCTGCTCCAAGCATTTGAACTGCTCCACCAGCTGCGTGCGGATCTCTACAGGCAGAGGCAAGGATGAGGAACAGGAGGTCAGGCTGGTGGTGAAGACCGCGGTGGGACCCACCCAGCTGACCCTGTGCCTCCCCCCACCCACCACCACCCAGAGCCTCTCCAGTCATTGGTGCAAGGATCTGGCGCTTGCCCATTTTTGCCACATGGTCTGACCCAATGTTTCCCAAAGTCGAACCACTGGATTATCTCCACCACAATTTTTGTCATAGCCACGTGCCTCCAGCATTATTTCTTCTGAATCATCTAATAAATTTGCTCACTTTTCTTACTGAGATGAACTTATTTAAAATGTACAGTTTTATGTCACTACAGGAAGAGGGAAAATAGGATCACTTGCCATGCTGAAACAGAAAATCAACTCAATGAAAACAAAAAAAAAATTGTAAAATTCTCTCCAGAGACTATTGCTAAGCCTAAGCTGCTCGCTGTCTCATCAACAACAGAACCATGGGAATGAGAGCAGTGCTGAAGAAAGGTGCTGTCTGGACTGAGAAAGGGCTGAGAGGGGGCACTCCTACGTGTCAATTTTATTTAAGGCGGTGCCTGTGCTCCACTCTGAATTATCTTAGCTCAACGCACAAACAGCTCAGGTGCCGCTAGAGGAATATAGCCCACACTTCAGGAAATACTGATGGAGCAAACCAGGTCTGTGTAACCAGGGCAAAAGTTCAAAAGCTGGGAGTGAGTGGGTGGTGGAGATAAAAATCACAGCCAGCAAATCCCAATAACCACAGCCAACCTATTATCCAGCCCATTGTGTTGTCACTGCATTAACTCTTTCCCAGCCACCCCGCAAGCTGCTCGAAAATCAGTCTCCCCACAGCACTCTGCTCATGCCAGCGTCCTGCTCAAATCATCCCATGGCTCCCTCTGCCTGAGTGTTAAGTCCAACTGCCTGGCATGAAATTCAAGGTCATCTACCACCCAGCCCCAAACTCACCTTCTCAGGATTTTCCCCCAATACACTGTAAGACTATCCAAACCAGTCCTTGAAATGCCTCATCCCACCTGCATTAACGGACAGCCTGTCTGAAATGGTGGCTGGCACTATCTCAGCATCCTTTAGAGAAGTGGTCTTCAAAAGGGGCAGCTCTAGGCTGGGGTTTATGAAGACTCCCCCCAGCGTAGACAGGCAGGAAGATTTATTAGCTGGAGATCCTGTTTCCAATCCCACTCTCCTGCTCTGCCTGCAAATGTGCCTCAGTCCAGATGGCACGACCCTCTCTTTTCCCAGCTCCCTCTTCACCACAGTGTTTCTGCCTCTTTGCAGAAGAAAGAGCAACTTCTCTCTCATCCAGAATCTGGCTAAGATTCAGTGTCCCTAAGTGTCAAGATACTTGGGTGCCAAATAAGCGGACAATGGAGAATGTTGATGTTAGCAAATTTTCCTCTAATCTAGGGACCATAAACCCTTGCTATGCAAAATGTGATGCATGAACCAACAGCATTAGCATTGCTGGTGGGAATATTAGAAATGCAGAATCTCAGGCTCCCACCTAGACTGTCTGAATCAGAATCTGCATTTTATCAGGACACCCAAATGGTCTTTATGCACCTAAGGAGAAGCTCTGCCATCAACCACCCTATCCACCTCATTATGAGAAGTATTTCCCATACTATCTCTTTATGTTCAGTAGTTATTTATCAAATTATGAATATTGATATTATTTTGATAAGTTATGTGATAAATCAATCCAAGAAAAACATACTTAGAGTTTCATGTTCAAAGGAAATTTTTTAAACATCCATTTCCATTCACATACATAGTTTGGGTAAAAGGAAGTATGATAGAGTAATCAATAAAAAGTTTTTCAAGCATAAAAATATAGTGAGATAAAATTCTGTTAAGGAAGTAGAAGAGAATTATGAATTCAAGAAGATAAAGAAAGAAACAATGTAAAATTTCTGACTTCTGCAGGTAATTTTTGAAGAATGGTGGTGAATACCAGTGCACGAGGTCTCTCTGGAAAAAGTCCAGTCATTGTTAATATAACAAGAACAGTTTGTGTGACATTGAAGTAACCTGGCAACCAAGAAGAGTGGACTGGAATGCGCATGCATGAACAATGATGACTTCACTGCACTAGTCAGTGCAGGTGGTAGACACTGTTGACTGAGCACGTATACTGTGTGGCTATTGCATTTAAAATGAGTGAGAAAGTAGAGCAACAAATCTGCATCAAATTTTGCATTAAGCTTGAACATTCCTCCATGGAAACTATTCTGATGATTCAGAAGGCCACAGCTATGGGCAACTGGTGATTGGCAGCTTCATCATGACAATGAGCCAGCTCATACATTGCATCTCATGCAGAGTTTTTTGGCGAAACATAAAATCTCCCAGGTGATACAGCCCCCTCGCCCCTACAGCACAGATTTGGTGCCCTGAGATTTCTGCCTTTTCCCAAAACTGAAATTCCTTTGAAAGGGAAGAGACTTCAGACCATTGATGAGATTTAGGAGAATACAATGGGGCAGTTGATGATGACTGGTAGGACTGTGTGAGGTCCTGAGGTGCCTACTTTGAAGAGGACTGAGGTGTCATTGTCCTATGTGCAATGTTTCTTGTCTTCTTCAAGAAAGGCCTCTATTTTGCATATTACATGGCTGGATACTGTATGGACAGACCTTGTATTATGGTATTTATCCAATGACCTGTCAATTATACTCATGAATACATACCCAAAAGAAATCAATGTTTATGTTCATGAAATATACAAAGAAGAAAACACATAGTAGCTTTATAGCCAAATGTTAGACACAACCCAAAATTTCCATTAAGAGTAGGTAAGATTTTTTTTAAATGTGAAATATTCATTTAATGGAATACTATACGGCAGTGAAAATGAACTACAGCTACCTACAGCAACACACTTGAATCTCAAAGATGTCATGTTGATTGAAAGAAGCCAGGACAAAGGAAATAATGCAAAACTTGATTATGGTGGTATATATTACAATATGGTGATAACAGACGTCAGAGAAATGGTCACCTTTGAAGGGATATTGACTGAGAGGAGGCACAAGGGTACCCTGCGGAATGCTGAACACATACCCCACCTCCACCTGGGTGGTAGGTACACTAGTAAAAGTGAATTGAGCTGCATGCTGATGGTCTATGCATTCTACTGTATATAAGTGATACTTCAATAAAAGGTCAAAATTAGAAATTGCTATGTTAGTTTCCATTTGATAGATTCGAAAGAGTAGTGTAATTTTATTCTACAAGGTCAATATTTACAATACAGCAGAAATTATATCTTTTGCAACTACTTAAACTTATAATGAAACATTTCAGATGTCAAGTTAAAATGTGTGAGGCAAAAGAAGGTTTTTTTCTCCAGAAGTTCATTTAGAGGGTAGGCAAGCAAAAAAGTTTTAAAACCAAAACCACTGCTTTAGCGCCCATGTCAAGCACTGCTCCTCCCAGGAAGTCTGGACTGCTCAGCCTCTGTGACCCTCCTCTGAACTCTGATGGAACTTACAGTTACTCTCTGATCATCTCGTGCTGCTTTTTAATTTCTTCATGTATGTGTGTCTTATCTGCCTTAGCTCCTCACTTGAAATTTAAGCACTGAGGGTGGATTCTCCCAGCACATATGGGTCATCGGGATATAAATATCTGTCTGGCAAATTACTATTTACCTCTACCAAGCGCTTTTACCCAAGGACATTGAGTGTTGTGATTATGGGAGTCTCTCCCAACACAACACACCCCCCCCCACACACACACATACCATACCTCACACCCACTCACACTGCACATACTCACACATACCACACACACATACACACACCATAAAATATACCCCACACACACATATACCCCAAACACACCCCACACACCCCACACTCATATATCCTACACAGCATGCACATACATACCACACATTCACATATATACATCACACACACTTATATATATATCCCACATCCCACACACATATCATATAACACATACCACACACAACACATATCACACAAACACACACAGCATACACAAGATGTGAATATTGTTATTATCCATTTGTACAGATGAAGAAACCAAGGCTCTGTGTAAACCAAGATTAGAAACTTGTCCAAGGTCACATTTTTTTCTAGGAACTGTAACAAATTCTACAGGTATACCTATGACATGGCCTACTTGTTAAACTGGATTGAGATGCCATCATTCCAAATGCAAGACCTGCCGTATCAACACATAATTATAAAAATGCTTTCCAAATATTTTCCAAATTACTTTTAGACCATCCACTGTTTGAGACTCACAACAATCCTAATAATCCCTAGCACCTATGGAGCACATCATCTCTTCCAGGCCTAGTGCTGAGCTCTTCAGATATTTATCTCACACAATCTGCGCAGCATCCCCTGTAAGTAAGTGGGAGCTACGAGTGTTCCCCCATCTCTTCCCTGTGAATGAAGACGTGGAGGCTCAGAGGTAAGTAGCCTCTGGCCTTAACAGCTGGTGTATGGCGACTGGCTGAGAAATCAAGCCCAGAGCCTTCAGATGGGAGCAATGACCTCCCTCCCTGACACCTCACTAGACTGAGTCTATGTTATTAAAAACAAGAAAAAAAGCCATGATCTATCTGTATTCAACCTCTTGCATCTTTTCTGTAACAAGATGGTGGTCTGAAGAGATAGTATTTATTAGAAATGCTGCAGAGACTGCCTCTCCCCACTCCAGGGCATAATCAGGAGCCAATGTTCTCATATTTTAGAGGAAAAGCTCATAAATCACACTGTGATGACAGGAGCTGATTTGGAAGGAGCAGAGAAACCTCCCCCAATTCACACAACCAGCTGGAGCCTTCGAGGCTGGGTCATGCCTGGAGCCTCTAGCAGCTTGGCCGCCTCCGAGTCAAGTCTCTCTAACGGGAAGGCGCCCTGGCAGGAGCGCCAGCGCAGCCCGCCTGTGCCCTGGAACCCGGAGGGGATTTGATTACCCATCTCTTTATTGCTAATTCCCCTACAAGTTGCTCCTCCTCGGGGCAGGCACGGATTTGGTTTTTCTCCTTGCAGATTACAAAAGGGGTGAAAAAAATAAATAAAATAAAACAGAACTGCTCCCAAGGCACAGACTTCATTTAGCAGATGTTTCCCCCAGGGGGGCAGTTGCACACAACATTGGGTGTAGAAAAATAAAAAGGGGGTGGGGCAGGGAGGAGGAAGGTCTTGGAAAGTGGAGAAAGGCTTTGATCTCAGAACCTTAGAGCTGAAGATGACCTCCTTGATGGCCTGGTGCAGACTCCTGGGTAACAGACAGAGGCATGAGGCCCAGAGAAGGGGCAGAACTAATTCTGCAACCCAGGTCTCCTGAAGCACAGCTCTCCCCATGTCAGTCTCCTGATAAAATTCTCCACGGCTCCCCGCTGTCTATAGAATCAAGGCCAAATTCCTCTGGCATTCAAAGCTCGAGAATCTACAGCCTGTGTGTCCACCCCTCACAGTGCTCCTGCTTACTCTCCAAGCAACAGTCTCACCAAAGACCACTGTGCCTGTGTCAGTTCCGCCACTCGGGGCAATACCTAGGGCGACCCACATCACGGGAGAACAAGTTTCCTCACACGTCTACCCACCGGCAGTCACACTCTCACGGGCAGAGGGTGCAGGAACATCCAAGGAAATTAGGAATTGTATTTTTTAATTAATGGACTGCTTTTAGAGCAGTTTTAGGTTTACAGAAATATTAACCAGAATGTACAGAGTTCTCAAACACCCCTTCTCTGTCTCTTGCATATTTCCCCATTATTAACATCTTGTGTTGGTGCGGCGTATTTATCACAATTGCTGAACAATATGGATACATATTCATGACCAAAGTCTACAGTTTACATCAGAGCGCACTCTTTGTGTCCTACATTCTAGGGTTTAAACAAATCCATGACATGAATTCGTCATTATGGTGTCATACAGCCCTAAAAACCCCCCAGTGCACCACCTGTCCATCCTTCCCCTCCTCCTCTCTCCAAGCCCTGGCAACCACTCATCTTTTACGATCCCTATAATTTTACCTTTTTCAGAACATCGCACAGTTGGAGTCATACATTATATAGGCTTTTCAAGCTGGCTTCTTTTAATTAACAATAAGCATTTAAGGTTCCCCCATGTCTGCTTATGGCTTGATAGCTCATTTCTCTTCACTGCTGAATAATATTCCATTGTCTGGACTAATGTTCCGTGTATCCATTCACCCATTCAAGGACATGCTTGGTTGCTTCCACTTTTGGGCAATTATGAATATTTTGTGCAAGTTTTTGTGTGGACAGAAGTTTTCAATGCATTTGGATAAATATCTTTTTTATTAATTAATATACTTAAGAGAAGTTTTAGATTTACAGAAAAAAGAGAATTTGATGTTTATATAGGAAGTACAGGAATTTTTAAAATTAATACAAAATTCAAAAGGTAAAAAGGGGTATAAAGAGAAAAGCTTTTCTTCTACCCTGGTCCTCCAGCCACCTGGTCCCCCGAAGCAAGGAAATCAAATCACCAGGTTCATGTGCATCCTTCCAGAAATAATGGCATATTTCAAGTATATTACTTCTCTTTTATATGTATTATAGCATGCCATTCACAGCGTTTTATGCCTTACCTTTCAAGCCTATATCCGGGAGATTAGTCCCTATCTTTTTATAAAGAACTTCCTCTTTCCTTTTTACGATGCCATAGCATCCCACTGTAAAACTTTTTAACCAGTCCTCTTTTCTGAATTTTTAAAAATAATCTTTTATTATCATCAACGATGCTGGAATGAGGAACCACACACAAGCTTCGTTTTGCACGTGTGCAGGTTCATCACCTGTGTGAAGTGGAAGTGCCTGCCATTGCAAGGCACTTGGCTTAGAACTCTGAGAGGGCTAAAGTGCCCTCTTCTGAAATGGCACCCTTTGATTCCCACCAGAAGCTTATGAAAGGGTCATAGGGACTACTTTAAAAAAGACCTATGGGGATTTTCTTCAAAATAACCTTGGGTGGGGGCCTGGAGAGTAGTAGGATTATAGGTAACACAAGATTGGCCTTCATTGTTGAAATGTAATTGTAGTGATGGGTATGGGGAGGAGGCTTGCTATACTATTCACTCTACTTTTGTAATGTTTGAAATTTTCCATAATAAAAAAGAGAAAAAAGAAAGGCAGACAAAGCCAGAAACTTGATACAAAGCCTTCTGGTTAGCAGGTCTGACCGGTTAGGAATGCCAATAACTTGTCCCCAGAGGCCTCTGTCCCAAGCCTGCAGATGGTTCTCCCGGGTTAGAAAGAGAGGCCAGAGCGTGACCCTAAAAGCAATTTCAAATACAGTTTCCCAGGCCCTCCCAATTCTAATTCTCAGACTCTGTCCTGAGAACAAGGTAACTTTTCTGACATCTCTTGAGATGGTGAGGCCCTACTTTCACAGTCCATATTTATCCCAAAAATCAAGATCACATGAGTGTTTGGCCCCTCTGCTCCACAGAGGCAGCTGGTATAACCTCCCCACAACAGAGTTCCGGGAGCTACCGAGGAGGATGAACCATATGGTAGGTTACCTCTGGCAGGGCCTCATCACATCAATGCACAGTCATTCCTGATTATCACCACATCAATGAGGCTGGTACGATTATCATTCCTATTTTATAGATGAAACCATTGAGACTCAAGGAGCCACAGTGATTTGCCTAGGATCATTTGGAAAGTGGCAGAGCCAGGGCTCAAATATGTAGTAAGGTGCAGACAGGAACCAAGATTATCCAGTGTCCACATGAAGGTGCTTTCCCTGGGGGATCCAGTGCCTCCCCTTTCAGGGATCCTGTCCTGTGCCACCTCCTGTCTCCACCCTGCACTCCACTGGTCACCTTAGTGCCATTCTCACTGGTCCTGGTTGTCATCATATCTAACCCAGTACATCCTGGCCTTGACTTCAAGCCCTCCTGTGGTGGAGGGAAACACCAGCTTGGTGACACAAGGTGGCAGGCTCTGGGTTTACCTGCCCGGGGAGGTTCAGATCCTGGCCCTTCCACATGTTCAGCCAGACAAGCTTGTTTCCTCATTTCCCTGGGACTCAAGTTCCTCTGTAAAAGGGAGAGGATAGCAATCTATCTCATATTGTCGTGAGGATGATAAGTGATCATCTGAGAAAGCTCTTAGTACAGTGCTACATCTATTTTAATACTTCACTGTCCAACACAGTAGCCACAAGCCACGTGTGGCTATTTAAATTTGATTAAAATTTAAAAATATATTCCTAAGTCACACTTGCCGCATTTCAAGTGCTCGAAGGTGCATGTGGCTAGTGGCTACTGTATTAGACAGCACAGAATATTTCCATCACTGCAGAAACTTATATTGGACAGCACAGTATTAGAGGCTTAATATGTTAGCTATAATTATCATTTATTCTTATTGCTTTTTGTGGCCATTTTTCATCTCCTCAAATGGAAAATAAGGTCCTGAGAGTCAGGGATGACACCCATGTTTTATGACTAAGAACTTGAGCACAACCCCTCCAACAAAAGCAGCATAATAGGGTCTGTGAGGCCCTCGGAACACCATAGTAATGGAGACTGTCATTGCCACCAGCCCAACACCCACCTCCCTGAAGGGGAGGGAAGTTGTGTGGCGGAGCAGATAGACCCACGGAGTCTGGACTCCAGCTGCTGCCATAAGGTGAACTATTGTCTCTGCCAGGGGAGGGCTTGGGCAGGCGAGTCATTTTCTCTGAGCTGTTTTCCCATCTGTAAAAGGCAGGTAACTCTGCACATGCTGCAGGGTTGCTGCAAGGCTCAGACTAGTAATAATGTGTGTAATGTGCCAGACACCTAGGAAACCCTCAGCAAACAGCTTTCGCAGAGAGGAGGCACATGCTTACAGGCTTTGGGGACACCCAGCCTGGGCTTCCACCCTGGTTTTCTCGGCTTTGGAGAAGTCACTTCAGCTCTCTAAGTCTGTTTTCTCATCTGTAATATGGGGAATAATAATACCTTCCTGGTGGGTTTGTCAAAAGAGAGATGGCATGCATATCAAGCACCTGGCATGATGCCTGGCACAGAGTAGATAAGCAGTAAATAGCAGGAATGAGCCATCACTGCCACTGTAGCCACACAGAGTGAGCACAGAGCACACTGGGTGTTTCCCAGGCCTGTCTCGTGCCCTCAGTCCACAACCTCACGAGGATGGTTGAATTACTTGCAACCATTTCTACCCCTGACCTCTTGGGCTAGGTCCCCTCCTCCTTCCCCCCAATCCCTGCAAGCCTAGGCCTATGTTTCATTCCTTCTCTGGGCCCTATGCAAAAGGCTATGCATCCCCTCCCCTTCTCCCAGCCTCCAATGTGCAAAAAGACTGCTGGGGGCCCTGTGCCCTGAGGGCTCCCAGACTCCACGCCTCTTCCCTCTCGGGAGGGCACCAGCTGCCAGGCCAGACACAGCTGCCACCCGCCACTTCCCAGGCAACCCAGCAACCACTGCCTGTCCAGCTATGCCAGCCACTGTCTCTGCTGCCTCCATGCTGGGTGGAGCCAGCCTGGTATCTGGGGGCAAGCTGCTCCGTGCATCTTCTCTGCACATGCCAGCAGTTTCTGGAACCTTGTATTGTCTCCCTCATTAGACCAAGGACCCCTACCAATGGCATCAGTCTGTCCTTTATTAATCTTGACCAAGCCTTCACTGCTTCTGACCTCAGAGGGCTGTGGGGAGGGGGTGGCTATCACACCATTTTACAGACAGGGAAATTGAGGCCCATCATAAAAGAAAGGACCTGCTTGAATCACAGGATTCCAACTTTGACTGACCTGACCCTGACAGGCACTGCCCTGGTCTAGCTCTGATCCCATGGACCAGAGGCAATAAGCCCCAGCAAGGGACTTTTAAATGGGTAACTGGATGATGCAATGCCAAGAACTCAAACTTGATGAGTTCAGTGCCTGGCCTTGAAGCTTGTTAGCTGGGTGATATTCGGCAAATCAGTAACCTTCTTGGGCCTTGGGTTTCTCAGCTGCAAAATGGAAGGAATAAAAACAGACAATTACGGCACTGAGTGCTTCCGCAAATCATCCCCTTGTTAAGCAAAGCAGTGAATATTAGATACAGCCTTAAGAAAGCTACACTGTCATCCCATTTTGCAGAGGAGGATGCTGAGGCAGAGAGGTGAAGTGACTTGCCTAATTTCACCTAAACATTAAGAAGTCTTTGGGCTCCAAATCTTGTTCCTCTTGCCAGGAATGGTTCCTGTGCACCTGCCACATGTACCATACCAAGGTGGCCAAGTTTTTACAGTCTTTAGCCGTCTCGCAATTACTCAGAGTAGCAACGACCAGACTTAGCACAGATAAACAAAGCACATCAATTCCTGAGGCTTCCTTGAACAAATGTTATCTGCTTCCAACTTTCTTGGGCGTGGGGAAACACATACGCTGGGAAGAAGCTGGTTGAAATGATTGCATTTCCCCCTCCGCTTCTCACCACCACTCCCTCTCCGCCAAAGGAAGCACAGTAAATGGGCTAGTGTTTTGAAAAAATAAGAGGTATTTAATAATGATAATGTTGATGCTGTCAACCAGGAAAATCTTTCTGTAAGTAAGAGAAGATGATGTGATTCCAAACACACCAGGGAATTAGCATTGGATACACATTCGTGGCTGAAGAGATGGGAGACAGGAGATTCCCACTTTCCACCCAGGTCCAAAAGCAGAGACCCAGCTCTGTAGCCCCCTGAGTACCCGACCTGGATTGCTAAACCAGTTCCCTTGAGCAGAAAGAGGAAAGCAGAGTGGGTTGGGGAGAGGGTTTCCCCCTAGCACCTGTGCCATGTCCTTATAATAGCCACTCCCTCTCATACAGAAGTCACAAGTCCCTCCCTGCATTCCTGATGTTTGGTGAAATGCAAAGAAGGGTCAGAATAAGGCCACACCTCCTCCTACCACAAACTCTGAGCTAAAATGGGCTGTGATCAATTTCAACACAATATTAATATTCACAGCTTTGCTGCCCAATGGTCCCTGAAGGATCAGATGCATTTAAATGGGAAGAGATCAGGATTCATTAATGCTGACTTTCCAGCTGCGTCCTCTGATGAGAATGCTTCTTTTTATGTTTTCAAGCCTACCATGCTCCTAGAACTAAAATAGAAGTCAGAGAACTGGGACCAGCCTGGAAACATCTAAAGCAGGGGTGTCAAACTCATTTTCACCCGGGGCCACATCAGCCTCACTGTTGCCTTCAAAGAGCCGAATGTGATTTTAGGACTGTATAAATGTAACTACTCCTTAACAGTTAAGTGAAAGCTCAACCCTGTTGCCGGGTAGAAACAAGGTGTCGGGCCA
The DNA here is from genome assembly GCF_019186645.2 of Phyllostomus hastatus. Classification (NCBI taxonomy): domain Eukaryota; kingdom Metazoa; phylum Chordata; class Mammalia; order Chiroptera; family Phyllostomidae; genus Phyllostomus; species Phyllostomus hastatus. The sequence continues at coordinate 5,892,819 of NW_025333643.1, read as the reverse complement.
GATAAAACAAGGCGGAGGGCTGGATTCAGCCCGCGGGCCTTGCATTCACCACCTGTGATCTAAGTGTTTCCCAAACTTTAGAGCCATTTTCACAATGTGTCCTCTCTAAAACCAACTGTTCTATATTAATTTAATATATTTCTTTAAATCGCCTTGCTTTTTACATCAGATGATTCATAGTATTGCTGTAACTGAAGAAACCTGAATCACCATTAATGGAAAGTAACTAAAAATAAATACAATGAACATGAAATAATGTCATTAAATTCTACCTAGATTCTGTAGTCTGAAACCTGCTTTCTTTTAAATTAAAGGAGTTTGGCAAGTATTATAGAGAGTGTTTAAGGCATGCTAGAACCTAAAGGCAACTTTCTCCTTAAAGTAATCAGAAGGGTTGGAGGAGGGTTAAAGAGGAAATAACTGTCTATTTCTGTGAGTCAATGCTATTTAGTTTTGTCTCTGTGAACCACCTAAAAATCATCCTACATATGTACCAACAGTGGTGCTCTGTCCCTCAGGAAGTGGTGGTTGGTCCAACCCCTTAATTCATAAAGGGGATACTGAAGAACAGAGAGCCTCACCCTGGTACCAAAACCTGGGTCTCCTGGCTGCTCGGCCAGTGCTCAGCTATTTTGACTACAGTTATTTATCTTCAAGTCCTTTCTGCCCTGTTATGATGAAAGGCAGTTAGCACAGTGCCAGCGCCTGCCACCAAGTTGGTTCCTCACAAGTATTTTTAAATGAATCAATTAACCAGTAAAATGAGATGATGTACATGGTAGGGTGAAAAATGACCCCCAAAAGATATTCAGCTTCAAATCCTTGGAGGCTGCGAATGTTACCCGACTGACAGGAAAGAACTGTGCAGATGTAATTAAGTTAAAGGTCTTGAGATGAGGAACTAGCCGACACTACCCAGGTGGATCCTAGGTGCAATCACTAGTGTCCTTGTAGGAGAGAGAAAGAAGGAGATCGGCACAGACAGGAGAGGAGGAGGCATTGTGACCAGAGAGCCTGAGACTGATGATGTGGCCACAAGCCAGAGAATGCTGACAGCCACCAGAATTTTGAAGAGGCAAGGAATGAATTCTCCCCTAATGTCTCTGGGAGGAGCAAGAGAGACCCTGTCTACTTCTTAATTTTATCCCAGTGAAACTGACTTCAGACTTCCAACTTCTAGAACATGTGAGAATTAATGTGTATTATTTTAAGTTACCGGGTATGTGCCCATTTATTACAGCAGCCATAGGAAACTAATGCAATGTGCACTTCAAAAGTTCTAATGAATTACAGAATATGATTTAAGCAGTGAATGATATAGAAAGTCAGATGACCAGAGGAGGGAGGGACCATGGGCGCTGGAGTCGGTTGAGGCCTCATGAAGGCAGAGAGAGCTGATACAGGACTTGTGGGGTCTGGACAATCAGAGGGAAGGAGCAGGACATTATATTGATATCACATGTGCTACAAGCATTTACTGCCAGCCTACTGTATCTGTCTCAGAGGGCAGGAGGAGCCGAGATGGAAATATGATACAATAGAATCCCTCCCCTCGAGGAACTCCCAATGTACTGGGAAGACACGGTATATATCTAGGTGAAAAACAAATTAGCGATATGAGATGAAATAATTCACAATCAGAGGCATACACAAAAATGTATGTTCAAGGATATTTATCACAATATTGCAAAACTGAAAAATTGGATACAACATAACTGGCATATCCATACAACAAACTCCTATGCAGTTTTAAAATCATGTAAAATAGTAAACATCCTTGGAAAAATGCCATAATATATAGTCAAATGACAAAAGTGAATTACAAAAATAGGATGTGAGGTTTAGTCCTCCAAAAATATAAATACAGCTATTTATACACAGAGAAAAAAACTGAAGAATATACACCAAAGTGTTCATCATGGTTATCTCCAGGTAGTGGGATTACAGATTGATTCATTTCTTTATTAAATATTTACCAAGCACCCATGTGTTAAGCCAGGGCTTGACAAACTTTTTTGTAAGGGGCTAGATGGTAAATATTTTAGGCTTTGCAGGCCATACAGTCTCTGTTGCAACTACTCAGTTTTGCCCTTGTAGCACAAAAGTAGCCACAAGACAGTATGGCAATGAATGCACATGGCTGTGTTTCAATAAAACTTTATAAAAACAGGCAATGGGACAGATTTGGCCATATGTTGCCAACTCCTGTAGTAATCACTGTCTTTTCTATATTTTTCAAATCTTCTACATAATAGGCATTACTCCACTAGTATGGAGAGAGGCGAGAAAAATTTAAATGCTTAGTATCAGTGGCCCTGGCAAGGCCATGGTTGGGTCATAGTAAGCTAACACCTCCTGTAAGGTTGACAACCTCACATAACCCTGGGTGTTAGACAGGTACCAAAAATGTGATTAGAGACCTGGTATAGAACAAAACAGAGAACATAAATCTTACCAAATACATTCAAATTCACTCTTTAATGTTAATGCTCTATCTGCTAAACAAAAGCAATATGTAAACCTCAAGCTTATATGTCTGGAAAACCCTCCCAACAAATGCCACTTTAGCTAATGTCAGTCCTGTTGGATTCACACCCAGGGCAGGGAGGCCCACAGCCCCGGCAGCTGTCCTCACCTTGACCCTATTAACTCGTAATGCAATGACCGCCTGGCAAAAGCTGCTCATGTTTATTGAGAAGGTGCCTCCAGCCATGTGTGCATTCACCTGACAGTAATAGGATACAGGATCAATTTCTCTGACCTTCTGTTGAGAATGCCACATGGAAGAATATCCAAGGCCACAGTGAAGCCCCAATATTTTATGCACATTGCAGTTCCTGCTCAGAAAGCTTGCCACAGGATGCAAACACACTACATCAGGCAGAGTGATTTATGTTCCTGAAAACCACGTGAGTTATTGCCCATTACCTCATCCTGGCAACTTGGCAAATTTTTGCCAATTGATTTTTGGAAAGGAGAGAGGGAGAAGCAGGGAGGGTCTGATTTCAGGTATATTGTGTGTGTGTGTGTGTGTGTGTGTGTGTGTGTGTGTGTGTAAATTTTCAAAAAGATCAGTGAGTGGGGCCTAATTATTTGAAGGGGGTTCATTTTTATGGTACACATCAAGCAAGTTATTATAATTACATTATCAATTCTTGTCAATAGGTGAACCAGGAAGAAAAACTTCGGGAGACCCTCCATGCCTTTGAGGATAGATGAAGTACAGCAAGACATGCAAAAGGGAATTCAGGAAAGTGCCTTTTCAAATGCTGAGTCTAGTAAACTTTTAGGAAAAGCCTTGGGAAAAAATACAAAATTATTATAGTTGCCTAATGGCTTAATAGCAGGTTACAAGCCTGGGCACCAATAGCATGCATGCTATGGTGTGGTGACTCTATCTCACACTCAAACATGGACAAAAAAATAACTTCTCGTCAGTTCCAGCTCTGACTCAAGGCATCAACCTCATCTATAAACTGGAAATAACAATACCTACCTAAGAACGTGGTAAAATCAAATTGGGAAATATATATACATGAAAGAGTTCTATAAAGAGTAAAAACTTTTACAAACAGGTGGGACTCTTTGTCATGGTATTATTGTTATTAGTTTACAGGAGTCCAAAGCAGTTGCTTGCATATCCGCTGACTGTGATATTGACCCAAGATTAACCAAAGAGGGAAAGGTTGCAGCTCCCTTAGCAGACCCCATCTGTCTCCCAGTGTGGTAGCGAATTTCAGTGCTCAGGCTGGAATCCAATAGTTCACACTTGGGCTCAGAGTGTGCACTTACTACCCCAGTATAAATCTGTTTGTCCTTTTAATGTGATGTGAAACTCTCTTTCAAGCTCATATTTCATGTCTTGGGTCTTATTACCAAAGGAAAAAACACCTCATGTTTATTATCTTACCATTGGCAGCATGGTGTAGTGGGGTTTTTTTTTTCTGTGCCTTTATATAATTACATATATATAAATATAAAATGTCATCTGTCCATAAAAAGTCCAGCCATTGTTAATATAGCAAGAACGGTTTGTGCAATATAGATGTAACAGCAGCCAAGGAGAGTGGACTGGAATGTGCACACGTGTGAACAATGATGACTTCACTGTACTAGTCAGTGGGGGCAGTAGATGCCATCAAGTGAGCATATGTACTGTGTGGCTGTCACATTCAAAATGACTGAGAAAGTAGAGCAACGAATCTGCATCAAATTTTGCATTAAGCTTGAACACTCCTCCATGGAAATAGTCAGATGATTCAAAAGGCCGCAGCTATGGGCAGCTGATGATTGGCAGCTTCATCACAACAACATGCTCACTCATGCATCACATGTCTCATGAGTTTTTGGGTGAAATATCAAATCACCCAGGTGACTCAGCCTCCCTACAGCCCAGATTTGGCGCCCTGTGACTTCTCACTTTTCCCAAAACTAAAATCGCCTTTGAAAGGGAAGAGATTTAAGACTGCTGATGAGGTTCAGGAAAATACAATGGAGCAGCTAATGACAATTGGGAGAACTGTATGAGGTCCCAAGGTGCCCACTTTGATGGGGACTGAGGCGTCATTGTCCTATGTACAATGTTTCTTGTATCTTCTTCAATATATGTCTCTATTTTTCATATTACATGGCTGGATACTTTCAGGATATATACACACACATAAAATTTACTGAGGTTCATGAGGCTTGGGGCAGATAGCTTCACTGCTCTCGGTCAGTTGGTCAGCAGATTGCTGTTGTAGTCCTACTGAGAACCAAGTTCTGGGCCTCAAATTCCACAGAAAGTGGAGTCATTGGATTAAGGTCTGTTTCAGCATTACGATGTTATTGGAGATCAACCAAATGAGCAATGTCCTAGTCTAACACACCTCTGTGGCCTGTTTGGGCATACATCAGGTTGTCACCTCCAGCCCAGGTGCCCACCTACAGCGTGGAGATGCACTCCAGCCCCTAGCCCTTCTTCCCCTTCCTCTTCTCTCGGTCTCTAGTACTTTCTCCCTCGCACTGAGGTGTGTTGCCCAGTGCAGGCTGTCCTGGCAAGAACACTATAATAACAGACCGTAACTTCTGAAGCACTGCCTGTCCCATCTTTTCAATTCACGTACATTCTCCTTCCTAAATGAAGGAGGTCGCGGTGGTTTCTTGGGGAAATGAATGGATAAAATACCATCTAATTTTGCTTTCTAGTTTCCAGGACTAAGACTTTTGGATCCTGAAACTACTTCATGGTATGAAGTACATAAAATATCAACAAGGAGTGTAGCAGAGACAGATGCCAGTGATCCTGATTCCTTTTCAGTGTCTTTTCAAAGGTCAAGGAACTGTGGGCAAAACCACAATTATTACAAGGCTGAGTCTCCTGCTCCCCATACGAAAGGGACACAGCACCACTAGGAACGGTGGTGGTCTGGATCAGTTCCTACTTTTAGAAATTCTAGAGACCTTAGTGATCATCAAAGCCAGCATTTATCCCAGAAAATTCCACTGATCCTTGAGCCCATGAGATGCTCCCCCATTTCTACCCTGAAACTTGGCCCTCAAATATCCCCCATGTGAGGAAATAGAACCTCTGTTCCCCTGTATGATTGACCTGGAAACTGGTTATTACCTTACCTCTCCACTACCTCCACGCCTCCGTCCCATCCATCGCCAAGTCCTTTCCATTCTCCTGCCCCACCATTTCTAAATTCATCCATTTCTCTCCATGTCCACTTCCACCACCTAGTGAAAGTGCCCATCATCTCTGGCCTGAATAAACGCAACAGACTCCTAAACCAGTGCCTACACCTTTGGCCCCTTTCCAAAATTTTCAAATCAATTGTTCTTTGGAAACTAAAAATCTAATTCATGCCAGCACCAGCACATTTCTACTCTCCACCTCTAGCTTAAAATCCTTCGATGGATTGCCATCCCTTTTAAGATAAAGGCGGAAATATTAACATGCTTTTAGGATAATAGCCCAAGCCTTAATATGACCTACAAGACTCTGCATGATGCAGTCTCTTTATGCCTCCATGGCCTCATCTGCCCCCTGCTTATTATCTTCTAGCACCACCCCCCAAGCTTTCTCTCTGGTGCTTGAACATACCAAGTTCTTTCCTGCCTCAGGGCCTTTGTACTTGCTATTCTTTTGTACTTGCTCCACTTCTCCTTCCTATCCCATCTAACTCCTATTTATGTTCAGGTCTTGGGTCTAGAGAAACTGAATAACTGCCTCATGGTGTTGCCAAGAGCATTAAATAAGATTATGCATGTAAAGTGCTTGGCACAGTGCCTGAGTATTCCGTAATGTTACATATACATTATACATGTTTAAATCTGAAAATTCATTCTTATTCATGCCCATGTATTCTTTCTTTCCCTCTTCCTTTCCCCCCCCCACCCTCTCTCTCTCCTTGTCTCTCTTTCTTAAGTCAAAAAATTTATCTTCAACTCTAGCAAGCCTTTCAGAATGCTTAGAAGGGAGATAAAATTTTTCTTGCTTATACCTAGTCTTAGAAATCTCACAGATTCTTCCTTTCTCTCCATGTTATATACTTTCTGTTTCACCCAAATATTCAAACCCCCTTCCTCCTAAGGCATGGATGACCCAACTCATATCTAACTTCCTATTTCCATATTAGACATCCATTCATTAGCATCTGCAGGCTCTGTTTGCAGAGAGGAGGATTCAGCTTCAGTGATGTCACAGGACCTGCCCTTGAGGAATTCAGCAGAGGCTAACATATACAAAAATTACAACATTACAATGAGCTCGAAGAGGGGTGTGCACAAAAGCGCTTATAAACACACTAAGAAGGAAGCAGGGACCTCTGCAGGGGAGATAGTATGGGCCAAAGTGATCAGAGAGGCTTCGTTTGGCACCTGAGCCTGGCCTTGAAGGACAGATAGGTGAGCAGAGGGAAGTGAAGGCAGCAGGAATAAGTAAGTGGTCAAAGGCCAAGGTCTGGAAGCCCAAGGCATAATCGGGGACAGGCAAAGGGTTCGGCAGGGTTACAAGTGACAAAGTTTGGAGAAGGCAGGAGCAGCTCAGGTAGGAGGGGTTCCTCGGAGCCATATGGTAAATGGCCTCAAAGGCCACATTCAGGGGCTTAGACTTCACCCCAACGTCGATGTTATAGAAAAGCCTAGTGGCAGCATGGGGGACAGGTGAATTGTCATTGGAGGAAAAAGGACCCAAGGATGCAATTCAGGAGGCTACTGTGATACTGAAGTCAGGGGCAGGGAGAGGCAATTGAGAGGCATTCATGAAGTTCCTTCCACAAGGCAGGCATTTCATGTGATGACACACCCTGGTTTACTGACTTTCTCAAAAGCCCCATGCATGTGATGCCACAAGGCCAATTTCAAGTGCTAAGTTTCTAGCAGTAGAGGCCACACAGCCTTTACAGTCCAGCTCAGAGTCCTGTAGCTGTGGTTGGAGGGATGAAGGCAGCATTTGCTGCTGCTGTCACAATGCAGCCAGTCCCTGGCTCCAGCTGAGACTGGAGGAGCAGGGCAGACAGCCCCAGCATCTCTGGGGAAAGGAAGTCAGTCTGGGGGAAGAGGTAGCTTCTAAGTAAAATATGCAGTACATTTACCCCTCACCCAGTAAACTCCTGCTCGTACATTAAGGCCCAACTCTGATGTGCCATGAGAGGTACCGTGAAATTTTGTGACAAAGTTTGGCAGAGTGGGAGGGAAGGGTTTCTTCCACGTTTTGGCTTAGAACAGGGATGGCTCAGAGAGAACACAGTGGCACCTAAGAAGATGCAGCTTGAAGAGCATCAGGACTAGGTCCTGGAACAGATGCCTCACTTGTGGGTGCCTGGCAGGAGGCGGAGGTTAACTACACTGTAAGCAGACTTGTTCAGGGCACATGTCAAAGACCTTCTGGAAGTTGGACACTGCCAGGCTCCTGTCTGGATTTCACCTTCCACAGAGGACATGAATGCGAGGTCTCAGCATCCACCAGAGAAGTGAGGTGAGGGGTCAAGGGTTGACTGGTGTTGAATCAGATTCAAAACCCATTTGTGTACGGCAGTTTCACTCACCTGCTCTCATCTAATGCGGACCGCAGTAAAGGAGCTTGCAGATGAGAAAACTGAGGTTCAGTGGCTGAGCCCCCCGAGGCCACGCAGCTGGCATTGCTGCAGCCAGAACCTGAGCCCAGGACTGTGCGAGCCCAATAAGGCTTGTTCTCCCTGAATCTCAGCATCCTTGGAGTGCCACTCACCAGCGTGCCAGAGTCCCCAGTTCTACAGACAGAATCATTAGCCAGAGAAACCCTTCCCAGAAAGATTCCAGGCACAATGATTCATGAGAGAGGGAAGAGAAAAATAACAATGTGCTGTGACGAGAAGCATTTGAGCGCTTCCTCTTGCACTTCGGAGTTGGACGCACTCTGAGCCAGGTGTTTCCACACAGCCAGCCAGAGCGTCGGCCTCAGGAGAGACGTGAAGCCTCAGAAAGAAAGGAATGCAGCCTGCACTTGAACCACAAAAACAGATGACATGGTGCAAGCCAGCATCTTGCAGGCTCTGATGGGCTCCCAGGCCCTGAGAATGGATTGCCATTCTTGGGTCTCTCCGTCCCACCCTGAAAGACTTATCTTTTGAACCACCCCACTTTTCTGAGCTTGGTGTGAAAGACCCCAAGCCCCACCTTCCATTCCTGTGACTGTCTCCAGAGCCAGAGCGGAACTGTTGTTCTGAAAGGTGTTTTCCTCCAAAGCCAGTGGGAGGAATGGCCCCGGATCCAGTTTAGCTGGAGCGCCCAAGTGAACTTCACATCAGCATTTCAGAAACATTGTGATGCCTGCTTCACCTTCAGAAACACAGACTTTTCTCTGAGGGATGATCAAGTAGGACCAGAAAGGGAAAATGCCCCCTGGAAAGCACCAACCCTAGCATTTCTCTTCCCTGGGCAGAAAACAGACAGAAGAACCTTGGGTACAATCACCAGCAATTTTACAGGCAACCTTCACAGTGCTCATGCAGAAAAAAAGTACCAAATAAGTCTTGCTCATCGTTTTCTTGGGCTGTGGAAACATCTTTACAGAACAATTTGCTCCCAACTATCTCATCTCCTGGGGAGACTAAGGAAGTGCCTCGAGGTCAAGCCAGGCTTGTCAAATAGCTACTTTGGCAAAGGTGGCACTGTATCTAACAATACCTCATAACCACAAAACCCTTGGCACTTTTCAAACCCCATTTACATGCATTATTAATTAGACCCCACAACAGCACCTAATTCACAATGGAGAACCTGAGATGTCGGAAGCCCAGGATGCGGGGTCAGCAGGGGGGTTCCTGTCCCGCCAGGCCCTCTCCCTGCTGCCCACACACCTTGCCAGTCCTGTGGGGTGAGCGCCCACGGAGGAGCAATCCTGCTTCCCACATCACAGCACTGCACAGCTTATGATGCTCCCCAAACTCTGAGGGTGGGCTGAAGAAAAGAAACAAATAAATTCCTTGTCATTGTGTGAGACGGGCAGATAGGGATCATCAGACCCATTTTCCAGGTGAGGAAACTGAAGCTCATACGCCCATTTGACAAATGTGTCTTCCCTAAGGTCCCAGTTAGTTGTGAAATACGACCCGGGACTTTTGATGCCCAGTGTGGCAGATTAATTGAATCAAGAACCCCAAACTTCTTCAGCCCCTCCTTGAACCCACAGTCTTTGCCATGTGACTTTAAGTTCCTCTCTCACTAAAGAGGAAAAGCCTATTTCCCCACCCCTTGAATGTGGGTGGACCTATGACTTGCTTTGGCCAAGGGAAGGTGGTGTGCTGGTTCCAGCGGGGGGCCCAAAAAACCCTGAGCATTTCCACATGCTCTTACCCCTGCCATCACCAGGAGCACATGCCTAGTGGAAGGTAAGAGGCACAAGGAGTGGAGCTGCACCACCATACTTGCCCCAGTCACCCCAGCCAAAAGCCCCCAACCTCAGACACATGAATGAGCCTGGCCAAGAACAATAGTTGCCCCACTAACCTCCAGATGCATACACAATTAACGCTTGTTACCCAGTGCCACTGAGATTGTGGTTGTTTGTCATGCACAATTTTACAGCAGTGGCTAACAGATATATAGCACCTATTTTCATCCATTTACCTACTCATCCATCCATTTATGCCCCCATCCACTCATTCAATATATCTGCTGAGTACCTACTATATGTCCAGCGCTGTGCTAGGCACTGGGGATGTGGTGGTAGGCAAAACAGACCCTGTCTTACCTTCATGGAGTGTGCAGACCAGGAGCAGGATGGACAGTGAGATGAAAGCTTAAACAGAGGTAGGGCAAGTACAGGGTGCAGTGGGGGCACCAAGTAAGTGAATCTGACTCAGACAAGTGTGGATGATGGGCAGTCAGGAGGTCTTCCTGGAAGCAATGATATCTAAGTAGAAATCTAAAGGCTGAAGAAGAGCCTGCAGGGTTAGGAAGGACTTGTCAGAAAGAATGTTCCCAGCAGAAGACAGCTTGGCAAAGGCCTAATGATGTAGGGAACTGGCTGGCTGGAGCCCAGAAGTAAGGTGGGACAGGAAAAGGGAGTCCAGAGAGGCTAGCACCAGGAGGACCTAAATATCACTCCAGGTACTTTTTCCATATTTATTTTCAAGGCCAAGTGAATCCAGAAGAGGAAATAGGAACCTTTTCTATGCACAGATGAAGAAATGAAGGCAAAGGCCACAGAACATTTCAGTGCACGCTTAGAGGGTCGGTGCCTGGGGACAGCCTTCTGGGGGCAGCAGGAGCAGTTCTTGCTTCTCAACTGTAAGGGACATTTGCTACCTGCCTAAAGCTGCAGGTTCTTTGCTGTTGCTCACACAGGACCTGAATCAGGAAAGCCTGCTCTGGAATCTCCAGCACTGTGCCAAAGCAGCCAGGTGGAGTGAGCAAAAGTACAGGGTGGGGCAAAAGCAGGTTCGTAGTTGTGGGTACTCGAAACACAGAGTTTACTCTTATGTGATTATTTATTAATTATTTATTGTATTTAGTATTATTATTAACCTACTTTCCCCCCCTCCCACCCTTATGCTTCATCTCTATGAAGAAAAAAGGGAAACAGAAAATCCCAGAGGAGGTTGTATGTTGTGGCATTCATTCATTCATCCATTCATTATTAGTTCAGCTAGCGAGTGATCCCTAAATGGCCACATTCTGCAAGCCCCTGCCACATGCCATGGAAGAGGATCTTGTCCTCTAAGACCTCCGGTTTAGCAGAAACTGGGGCAACTCCAGACTTTCTATACAGGCAGAGCCCACAGGAGCAATCTGTTGGAAGCAGACACTGGGGAAACTGTCTTGAAGCTGGTTGAGAATTGCGAGGCTCTATTTTTGCTTAGATTATGTATTTTTACATAATCTTGGGTTTGGGAAAGTCACCTCAAGCTACTATTTGGCTCAGCCACTGAGCAGGGCAGGTAAAATATGTGTGGAATAGCCTGCAATGCAGTTAACAAGTGATAAGGGGTGGCAGTGAGATTCAAACGAAATTTGAGGAGTTCAGATGAGGGCACGACGGCCATATCTGGTGCAGCGGATCAGGCAAGGCTTAAAAAAGAAAAGATGAGTCAAGGAATGAGGAGAATAGGGGAAAGGTCTTCAGAGGGAAGGAGATACGTGAAAGACATGGAGGTAGGAAGCCGGAAACCTACCTGGTGATTCACTCTGGAGGCTTGGATCACAACATGGAAAAGGTGGAACATCAGCTGGAAAGACATGCTGGAGCCAGATCAAGGAAATTCTTAGATGCCAAGAAGAGGAGGCTGAACTTTATCGAGAAAATAATATTGAGTCAAAGAACGTGACATCAGAAGTGCATTTCAGGAATATTAGTCTGCTGACTAATGAGATGGGCTGGAAAAGAGAGAATGAAGCCAGGAGGAGCAATTAAGAAGATCCTGCCAGAACTGTTCAGAGAAGAGGAGACAGATGTGAGAAACAGACTCCAAATGGCTTGACAACTGGCCGGATGGAAAGAGCAGAGCCATGGATCATCTTTAGCTTCCAGGTCTGTGAGGACAACTGTGAAGTCCACTGCAACAGGGAAAAGGGAGGTGGCTGTCAGACATAGTCGGGTTGAATTGTCTGAGGGCACCAGCAAGGAGCTTGAAGGAAAGCAGATGTAAGAAAAGGTGTGGCTGTTCTTGAAGTACAAGACAGGTTTGGAAGGAGAAGGAAGCAATGGGTAAGGGGGGCAGTTGGAAGGGAACTAATGAATTTGCAGGAGAGAGTAAAGATAATGACAGAATCTGGTCCTGAGAGGAGCCGCTCCATCCCTCCCTGCAACTCCACGTGTGCTCTCACAAGATGCTGTTCTAGACCCCAGCCTCTGCCTTGTTCAGGTCTTACTGATTTCTCCACAGTCACTCTACCCCAAATGGAATGTACTCTCTCTGAGGGCAGGGACTACTGCCTGTTGGGTTTGTGGCAGTATCCTCCATATGTTGAATACTGCCTGGTGCTCCAGAGGTGCTCAATAGATCCATGTTAAGTGCCCCACAGATATATATATATATGTATGTACAGTGCCTGACCTGGCCACGACCCCTGGACAATGGAGGTACACCATGATCCCACCTCCCACCTCCAATGACTGGACCGAGAATGAGCAGTGATCCAAGCAGAGGATGGATCCCCAAGCAGAGGATCCAAGCTGGGGATGGAGAGAGGGTGTCCACTCATATACTGGTCAAAGCCAGCCCGATTCTCTCTCTCTTTCTCTCAAACGTTTGAACTAAGACACAAGGGTTAGGGTCAGCGGTGATGGGCACTGGAGCCTAAGGCCATGCAGCCCCTGGGCTGGTGGCCATCTTGGGCCATTTGCAAAATGAGCAGGTGGTGGAAGCTGGTGTTTAGGAGAATGCAACAGAGAGAAGGGGGGGCAACCCCCCCCCCCCACAACCTCTGAGAATTGAGCAAAGCGGCCTCCATTCCTAACCTCCCAGCTCTACACCGGCAGGACTGGTTTAACGTTGTTCTCAGTCCCAGAGCACTGTGGGGGTACAGTGATGAGCCACTAGGCTCCCCTTCAGGAAGGAAGGCCTCACTCCCCCTGCTCCAGCAGTGCTGCTCAAAGACCACCCTCTACGAAGACTGAAGAAAGCTGCCTTGACCTGGGTCACACTGCCTTCCAGAGGTGGTCCACAGCCATGATTGATCAGCATGGGTATGGGAAGGCCTGAGCCCTTTGCTCCAACTCAGGACAACTCTGAAAGACATCCCTAAGTCCCAGAGTGTGCCATGGAGTCAGCTAAGCCTTCACTGGATTGCCCCAGAGCTCAACTCCTCCTTCCACCCAATCTTGCTGCCTTTACCTCCCTTCCATTGGTGTTGATCCTAATCAAACTCCCTAATAAATGCCCCACATCCTAAACTCTATCTCAGCACCTATTTCCCAAAGAACCCCACCCACAATAGCCCTAACATTGTCTATTAAATCTTTACCATAAAGTTTTTATATATCAGCCAGCATGAGCAAATACTGACTAGACTGATGATACCCATTTTTTTAAAGTCCATTTCAACTGTGGTGACTCTTTCATTTGTATTCACAAGAGCACTTACCATGGTGTTTTGCAAATAATGGCAATAAGAACAATAACTGGTAACTGGTAACTGGCAATAAGAAAAATCACTGGTAATGAATAACTACTATGTACCAGGCATTGTTCTAAGCATTTTTCCTAGGACCATTTAATCCTCACAGCATCCCTATGAGGCAGATACCATTCCTCCCATTTTAAAAAGACAATGATTAAGGCATGCTTCCCTAGAGTCACACAATTACGCAGGTGTAGGAACCCATGTCCTTAACCACACTCAACCCTGCCTCCTACTCACTCAATTACAATGTCCAAGAAAGGGTCAATGATTTTCAGCTAGATGGAGTCTATAAATTATTTAGGCCAGTCACTTTATGTTAGTGAGGCCCAAAGGAATGATTTTTTTTTATGGTCCATGTCACAAAATCCCATTTCAAAATATAAGCATTTAACTTTTATAAAATCTAAGTATGTGTGTGGCAAAAAAGGGAGTGATTAAAAAATAATTTAGCCCTGGTGTGGCTCAATGGATTGAATGCCAGCCTGTGAACCAAAGGGTTGCTGGTTTGATTCCCAGTCAGGGCACATGCCTGGGTTGCAGGCCAGGTCCCCAGTAGGGGGTACACAGAGGCAACCACATATTGATGCTTCGCTCTCTCTCTCTGTCTTCTTCCCCTCCCCTTGCTCTAAAAATAAATAAATAAAATCTTTTTAAAAATCATTTAAATAATATAACTTCTTCCATAATAAATTATCTTGTTATATGTACTCTACTCATGACACTTTACTCTATGTACGCTGTACATATATACATACTACTGTATAGTGCTGTATGCTCTCAACCATGTACATTATGTCTGAAGGGCAGTTTCAAAGACTGACACGGCCTGATGTGCTGACTTGGGAATCAGAACTGCTGTATGACAGGATCCGCCTCTGAAGGAGCTGATGGCAAGGACAAATACTGGAACCTGGGTCTCCAACTCATGATCCAGCTTCCCTCTACCTCTTCCACCTAGGTCCCCTCCATTTGTTTATCTGGTTTTATTTCAAAGAAACCAAGCTGATTCAGAGAATTGCAACATTGCCATTTAGAAAAACTCAAGCTATTGAGAAATCTGCATGAATTACCACACTGCAGCCATGTTTTCAAGATCACTGTTTCTAATTAAAGGACGGCTGACACATTACATAGTTCCCCGGGAAGCAGCCCCTCGCACCACACCCAGATGTCCCTGGGTCTCTCCTCCTTGCCCTTTTCATTGGCATTTGCACCCTCCCCACCAAGCAGTGTTCATTTATTCACCACCGCCATCCCTGGGGAATGATGCTAAACAATGTGATTCAAAATAGACCGGCTTTCAGGTCTTAAGGAGATACAAGGATACAGGACAATATGCAAACATCTCTGGCTCCAACCAACCTAACCTCCTCCTTCCAAATGCCACTCCCATCAAATTCCTTAATTCTTGAGCCACTCCATGTGCTTTCCTAAACTCAAGTGTCCTCTCCACTTACTTAAATTCCATCCTTCCTTCGATTCCCAGTCCAAGTACCACCTCCCCTAAGAAGCCTTCCCTGCTCATGTGATAGAAACCAGAGAGCCAAAGGGACATTTAAGTGTTGCCTGTACCTGAGGTTACCAGTAGCAGAATGAATGGCTGGCTGAAGTTTTATTTGGTCTTCAAAGGGTTGAAGAGCCTGCCATTATAAAAATTTCTGAATTTGTTGCAAACCCTTAAAAGTCAGATTTCACAGAAAAGTTCTGGCTTTGCAGCTTGTCTTGAAAGGCCAGTGACCTGGAAACACTGGTCTTACTCCCCACATGGCAACAGTCAGATGAAAAGGAGTACAAACTGCCCCCTCTGCACTTTACTTTGCACAGAAGTTTTGGTTGTTTTTTTTTTTTTTGTTCATTTGTTTAAATCCTCACCCAAAGATGTGTTTATTAATCTTAGAAAGAGAGGAAGGGAGAGAGAAAGAGAAACATTGATGTGAGAGAGAAACATCAATTGGTTGCCTCCTATACACTCCTTGACCAGGGATGGAACCTGCAACCCAGGTATGTGCCCTGATCAGGGATCAAACCCTCAACCTTTTGATGTGCAAGATGAAGCTCCAAGCAACTGAGCTACCTGGCCAGGGGTGTTTTTTCTTTTTCTTTTTTTTTTTTTTAATAAAACAATCAATGTAAGCAAGCAATACATTTCATAAATTTTAGGCTCATTTTTTATGCCATTCTTTTTATCTCGATACTTTTCTTCTAGGTAAAGTTCATCTTTTAGTATTTCTTTCAGCAAGTGTCATTATGTACTAAACTTTCTTCTCTTTGTATATTTGATGCCCTTGTATCATCTTCACTCTTAAGAGCTAGTTTGACTGAGTGTAGACTTCTAGGTTGACAGTTATTCCACCTCAGCACTTTCAAGATACTCCGTCATTGTTGCTGGGAGCTGATGTTGCCGGTGAAGTTTGTTGTCAGGCTAGTTGTAGGTAATCTGTCTTTTCTCTGTGGAGCCATTAACAGTTTGTCTGTGTTCTGAGAACATGTCTAGGTGTGGATTTATTTTTGTTTGTCCTCATGGGACTTTTATCAATCCCAGAACTCATGTCTTTCTTCGGTTATGGGGAAAGGTACATTCACTGTCTTATCAAATATTGCTTTTCATTTATTCCATTTTCTTCTGGGACTCTGACATACATTGGAGCCTTTTGATTTATTCTTGGTGTTTCTTCATTGCTCTCCCGTATTTTAAATTTCTCACTCTAAGTTGGGCTTCTGGTGAACTCCATAGTACTGACTTCACAAACTTTCTTCAGTTACATCCAGGATCAAGTCTACCCCTTCTATTGAGGTTCTATCAAGAAATTCAAAACTATGTATTTCCTGATTTCTAATTGTTTCTTTTTATATCCTGTGTTCTTGTTTCTGCTTACTTTTTATTTATTATTTCTTATTCTTTATTACACTAGATTCTATTTTTTTCTTCAGCCCTTTGATGATCCTCATCTTTTGTCCTTATTTCTTGTAGCCTGAAGTGACTTCACCTCCCTGTTGCTGATTGTGCTCCTTCCTCCCTCTCTCTCTTCCTCCCTCCCTCCCTTTCTTCCTTCATCCCTTCCTTCCCTCCTTCCTTTCCTTCTCCTTCTGCCTTAGCAATAGTTTTCCTCCAAAGTGTTTTAGAATTTGGAATTTCAGGCTCATCTTGAGTGCGAGGTTTGTATTGTATCATTGCATACTCTCTCCCTCTTCTCTCTCTCTCTCTCTCTCTCTCTCTCTCTGCCCGCCACCCACCGCTCCTTCCCTTCCTCTCTCTTTCTTGCAAACCAGCCCCCATCCTGTGAGTTCTGGAGTCGGCTTTTCTCAGTGCACCAGAGTCCCCAGTGTAGAAGGGGACCCCAGTAGCAGAGCTTAATGAACATAGTTATATTGCAGATCTTGCTACTGAGTTGCTGGCTGACCTACCAGGTACTGTCTGCATGGACATGTTGGTGCATTGCTTTTATTTGTCATAAAACTTAGGCAACAATCAAAAGAAGCTTTTTTCCAACCTTCTTTCCAAGGTGAAGGAACACTACTCCAGCCCCAGATTTCAAGCCATAAACCTGGCTCTGGAACCCTGACCCTCCTGGGGCCCTTTAAGAACCCATGTGTTCCAGGGGAGCTGCCACTTGGTATTGCTACTAGAGCACTAAGGCTCCAGTCCCAGAGTGGGGAAAACTGCACTGGCTGGGTGACCAAAATCTATTAACATATTTCCCAAGGGACTTTGACTAGTTCTGGGAAAGTGAAAGTAGCGGCTGGGGGGGGCAGGGGGAGCTGGACAAGTATTTCAACAGACAGGATGCAGCCAAGCACAGCAGGAGATAGCACCTCAAAGAGGCACCCTGCCCCCGTACACTTTATTCCTAAATAAATAAAATGTTTGTTGGACCCTACTCCATACCCCCAGGCACCCTAGTTTTCTTGAATATTCCAAGTATGGATCCATGGATTTATCTGAACCTTTCAAGATGTTTACATTTCCAGAAGGTATATTGTTCTTGAGGGTAAGAAATACCATATGTGCTACCTGAAAGAAAATAATAACTGACACTTTTATTTAACAAGTGACAATAGGTACCATCTAAGCACTTCACACACATTAGCAACCTTTATCCTCAAAACAACCCAAGAGGCAGATGCTTTTATCCTAACTTTATGGGAGGGGAATGGAAGCGAGGCTCCCCTAGATTACTCTGGGGGCACCAGGGATTAAAGTAAGAGAACACCAAGAGGAAAACGAAACCCTGGCCAAAGAAGTACACATCGACAGCTCACACATATGTAGACATTTAAAATACACATTTCTAAGGCAGGAGGGACAACCTCTTGTTACACAGGAAGTACTGATCCCAGAGGAGTATTTTTAGGCTGGAGAGAAGATTCTTCAGGGAAACTCAGGTTCAGATTGCTCCAGCAGCATTCAGTGAATAGCAATCATTGCTATTTTCACCTAATCCTTTACTATCTCTATGAAAGTCCAACTACAAAGCTCTCTCAGTTATTATCAAGAGGTACGAAGCCTGTCTGGACATCAGGGCTGTGTGAGAACAAAGCTGCTTCCTAGCCCACCCACGATTCTGTCTGCTCTCTTGTCTGCTCACACCAGAAGGAAAGAGATGTGGATGGGGAGGGATTCTAGTCAAATTGGGGGCTTTTCTTAACCAGGTTCTCCTTGAGTTTTTGCTCCATGAGCTAAAGAAGGGCAGTGCATCATTTCTATACCTCCCCTTTGAATGTGACTGGGACTTCCAGGTTCCTATGTAAAAAGAGGCCCACTGACAGTATTGCGATCTTCCAGCTTTCTCTGGGCAGAGTTTATTTCACAGTACTATTCCCTTAGGTTCACATAGCACTTTGCTGTTTGAATAATTATATTCGCATGTGTGATTGAATTTATTCTCCCCTAAGCTCCAGGAGGTGGGTATTAAGTATCCCCATGCTCCTGTTGAGGAATTAACCCATGTCAACCGTTTAAGGTCCCACAGAAGAAAGTGGCAAAGCTAGGGCTCAAATCACAAACCCAAACCTCCCCCATAGAGAAATTTAAGAAGCTATTCTATCTCCTTGCGCAGTAGGAAAAGTACAGAATTGCAGACAGGCTTCCACAGTGGCCGTGGTCCTTGGGTCTCATTTTCCGTGGAGGCTCTGAGTTTTTCCTAAGAAATTCAACATGGAAAAATCCCTTGAAAACATGTTCACCCTCACTCCACTCTGTACCATAATCTACAGTTTGGGTGTATGAAGCCTCAGCAACCTTCAGGACACACTGCATTGGGCTGACCCAATGTAAAACCCTCTTCCCTTCTCCCAGCTCCCTAACAAAGCCCCTCAGCAGCTATAGGCACCTCCCCAAGTCACTCCAGTCCCTTCCTGCTCACATTCCTAAGAGTGGGCCCCTCTGATGATACCAGTTCAGGCCAAAACAAGGTCAAAGAGCACTTAAAGGCAAAGCATGTCCACCCCAGGCTCCAGCCCATGTTCTAAGCACTGGTCCTGGACTATCTGTCTCTCTGCCTGCCCACCTAGATTCCCAGTGCTGACACCTGCCTGCCCCAAATTTCCCCCTCCCAGACCCCACCTGAATTCTGGTATCTTCCTGTCCTTGAGTTCTCAAGCCATTTTTTGGTGCTTGTCAATCTTTGTAGATCCTAAATAATACTTCCTTGGCTGTTAACCTCTGCTAACTCCTACATAATCTTTCCTGCTGGGGCCAGATACTTCATAACATTTTCCCCCTCTGGCAGGCTCTCCTGGCTCCACAACCCACCTCCTTCTTATCTCTGCCACCCATGTCATCATAGGACACCATCATGGTATCTATTTGTTTTCTGTTCACTTAACAATCAATAAGGCAAGTAGAGTACTCTGCTATGCACTGTGAGGAGATATAAAGGCATCCAAGACACAAACCTGGGCTATACTGTTTAATAGCTAATTACATGTAACCTGAGTCTTACATAATTTCATGTTTATGTTCTTGTCTTCAAATAGGCACTATGCTCCCAAGGATAAAGACCGTGTCTCATGTTGTCCCATCTTTTTCTTCTACCCCATCCCCAATATAGGTGTTCCATACCCGATGCTTTGCCAGGAAAAAAAGACCAGCACAACCATCTTGCCCATTTCTTTAAATTATGATTTACACTGCTTTTCTCTGTCTACCTGCAAAATGAACAGATGGAAAGCACTAGGTGGGAAGGCCTCCTAGCTACAGAGGGAGAATATGGATTTGCATGCAAGCCCTACCTGAGAAGACAGCTGGACACTCGCCTCTTCTATCATCCTCCACCCCGCTGTGTGTTACCTTCAAAAACTGTGTTGGATCATGTCTGTTTCTCCTCAAACACCTTCAGGAATTCTCCATTTCCTTGGTTCAGCTTAGCAAAGTATTCAAGGCCCTGTTGGATCAGGTAGTGGCTGAGAACTTGAGCCCTGGAGCCAGACTGTCTGGGTTCAAATCCCAGCTTTACCACTGGCTGCTTGTGTGACCTGGGGCAAGAAAATTAATTGTCCAGAGTCACAGCAGCCTCATGGGGTCATGACACAGATGAAAGTGTTAATAAGGGCTCATATATTTTGTGGTAGATCTACAGTACTACCACAAATTCTTTGACTTCCTCTCTTCAAAAGGAACCTATGAGCATCTTTCGCCATCCTTTAATTGTAGGATATACTCAGTAATTGTTTCTAATGAACAAAATGTGGCAAAAGTGATAGTGTATGACTTCCAAAACTAGGCCTTACAAGGCACTGTGGTCTCCTCCATACTCTTCATTTGGGATCACTCACTCTGGAAGTTGGCTGCCATGTTTTGAGGAGACTCAGGCAGCCATGGAGATGTTCATGTGGAGAGGAACTGAGGTCTCCTGCCAACAGCCATGTCAGTTAGATACCTTCAAAGTAGATTTTCTAGCCCCAGGTAAGCCCTCAGCTGACTGCAGCCCTGACCAAGGTCTCAAGTGCAAGTTCATGGGAGACACTGAGCTAGAACCACCCAGCTATGCCATCCATGAGTCCTGATCCACAAAAACTTTGGGAGATAAATAAATGTTTGTTGTTTTATACTGCTACATTTTGGGACAATTTGTTTCATAGCAGTAAGTAACAATTACATATATGAAGAATTAATATAGGTAAAGAGTTAATAAAGACACCTAGAACAGTGCCTGGTACTTAGAAAGGGCTCTATATTGTTAATATTTTATGTTATAACCAAACTAAGCTATTTACTGTTCTCCAAGCTTATCAGATATTTTAAGTTAGAGACAAACAATTTAAACATCAAAATAATGATTGTTTCAGATTGTGACCAATTGGATAAAATAGAAATTCATGGAGCTGCACTGATATAAGTGAATGAATGAATGAATGAATGAATAAGAAAATCTCTACCTTACAGTAGAATTCCAAATAATAAATGCAGAAGGGATGATGGAATTATAAAATCGTAACTTGGCAAAACATGATGTAAAGCTACAGGGTGAAATTTTGATGAGGAATAGAATATTTACACAGTCTTAAAGTAGCTCCCACAAAATGCTTATTAAATACTAATTAATTAATGAGTACAAAACACTTGTTAATTAACTTTGCAGTGGAGAAACCTGGCAGATACCATCCTAATCAACTGATATATGTCAATATCACCAGTAATAGGACAAATCAGTGTCACGTGCCCCCTGATACCATGCGCTGAGAAGTCCTATGGGCCAGAGCCTGTCTGATTGGTCTCTGTGTTGCCAGCACTGCCTTGCAGGGGGCAGCTCCTGGGTCCTGTATGCCAGACCCGCACCAGGGAGCAGTGGACATGTATCATCTCGTTTGACCCTCACAAGGATCTCAGGCTCTGAGAAGTGAAACAACTTGCCCAAGATCACACAACCAGGGAGAGGCAGAGGAGAGACACAGTCCCGCTCTGTCCCCCTCCACACTGGGCTGGCTCCCTCAGGCCCTCAGTGAATGTTGAGTCCAGTCCTTCCTGCAGCTCCAGGAGGTTTCTGACAATTACCCCCAAAACAGAGCTGCATTTTCCGTTTTTCCTCTAGTAAATATCAGAGGAAGAAAAAGTGCTGGATGTAGAGTCCACAGGCTGCACTTTCTGCTCTGGCGCTCAAGTTCAGGCACCGTGCTCACACTGTTGGGGCCCCGTCTCCCCCAGCTTCAGACAGAGCAGTGGTTTCCAACCTTCTTTCAGCAGCCAGTTTTTTTCAAGCAAGCTTTCCCACCAAACCTCAATATATATGACAGCAGTGTTATTTGCAATAGCCAAAAGGTGGAAACAACCCAAGTGTCAAAAACCGATGAATGGCTAAACAAAATGTGGTACATACCTACAGTGGGTTATTCAGACTTCAGGAAGGAAAATACCTGCTACAACGTGGATGAGCCTTGAGGACATTCTGCTAAGTGAAATAGGCCAATAACAAAAAGACAAATACTGTGCGATTTCACTTATATGAGGTCCCTAGAGGAGTCAAATTCATAGACAGAAAGTAGAATGGTAGGTGCCAGGGGCTGGGAAAAAGGGAAGGAGAGTTCTGGTTTATGGGGACAAAGTTTCAGTTTGGGAAGGAAAAAGTCCCAGAGATGGATGGTGGTGATGTTTGCACAACAGTGTGAATGTTGTTAATGCCACTGAACCGTACACTTAAAATGGTTAAAGTCATAAATTTTATGTTATTTATATTTTTGCCACAGTTAAATAAATAAATACCATGGTAAATACAATAGATGAAGCAAAATTAGGCACTGGGGTGCCTATAAAGATACTCCCTGAACACCTCCCCCAAATATGACTGCAAAGAATCCCCACACCTGAGGAGCACATGGACTATGTGCCCCAGTATTTGGAGCCCTGGGAGCCGCATCTGTTCATGGAAATTCCTGCCTACAGTTTCAGGTCCTGGGCAGCCCCTGCTCCCTCCGTTGCCTTGCAGGCTGCTGTGACGAAACCCATAGGATAATGCACAGTGAGGACAACCCTTCCAACACAGGGACAGGGGCTCCAGGACAATCTGGCCAGTAGAAGCACATACATGAAAGCTGGTTTTGGGTGGGCAGGGCTGGGGAGCATGAGCTCTATAACCTAGTGGAATGGGCTGGATTTATTACCCCATGGCTTCCTGTCCAGACCCTGAGCGAGTCAGCTAAACTTTCTGAGCATCAGAGGTGCCTGGCACAGTATATTACTCAAAAAAAGAGATGCTATATGACAGAAGCAATGTCCTGTAGTGGTCCAGGGTTGGACTTTGGAGGCAAGCTTAATGAATTTCAATCCCAGCTCTGTCCCTTACTAGCTGTAGGATTTTGAGAAAGTTGCTTCACCTGTCTGTGCTTCACTTACCTCATCAATAAACAGAAAGTGATCATTGTACCCACTTTCTAGGTTATTAGGAAGATTACATAGGCTAATGAATGTAAGGTAGGTAGAAAAATGCCTAGTACTTAGCAAGTACTTATCTTCCCCAGGCCTGGCTGCCCAGGCATCCTATGGCCACAGGCCTGGCTGAGACTGAGGTTGATGGAACTCCCACAACAAGGCTGGGCTGTCCAAGCCAAACCCAAATTACACCCAGCCAAACTAAACACAGGCTGCAAGGGCCTGCTCCCACAGCCCAGCACCCCACTCCCAGGATACAAAACACTTCCAACAGGCTGCTCCAAGCTGAGGCTGCAGGGCTGGGGGCCTCCTTGAGGGCAGGTCAACAGAGGAAGCAGAGAAGGAAGTAAGACTGTTCTCCAGTTGTCCCTCAAAAACAAGCAGAGGGCGTGGGCCCATCCCTGGGCTAACATTTACTCTGTTTATGGTCTTGACCAA
Organism: Phyllostomus hastatus; assembly: GCF_019186645.2. Classification (NCBI taxonomy): domain Eukaryota; kingdom Metazoa; phylum Chordata; class Mammalia; order Chiroptera; family Phyllostomidae; genus Phyllostomus; species Phyllostomus hastatus. The sequence continues at coordinate 5,869,424 of NW_025333643.1, read as the reverse complement.
AGGTATTTTGAAAATGTGGCCGCCTCTTTGTTTTCCCCTTGGTCTTCACCTGTGGCTCACCACTGAAGCCAGAGGGCTAAATTTAGGCCACTCTGTCACTTGGGTCCAGCTAGAAGGCTGTTGTTCTCAGAGCAGTGTAGGGGAGGTGGGGCAGCAGGGGGTGCACAGGAAAAAGGAGACAGAACCCATCAAAGGACTCTGGGCAAGGCTGGGATCAGGCCTGGCCTGAACCACCGCAAGGACTGTGCTCCAGGCCTCCAGCAAGCCAGACCTGAGGCAGGTGGTGGAGCTGGGGCCTGAGCACAAGCCGGGCTGGGGTGAGTCAGAGACCCCGGGATCCCACCAATGGGAAACACTCATAGGAAACTCTGACATTCTCACTGGAAACCCTTGTTATTGTCCCCACTGGGCTAGGCTCAGCTCAGCTCTGAGGAAGACTCAGCTCAACTCACATGAGGAAGTTGAGGCCCACTGTTTCCATTTGATGCACACCCACTCTGCCAGGACTGCATGGAGCACCTTAGATGTGGCATCTCCTGTAACTCCCAGTGGCAATTATTATTTCCATGTTATTATAAGTTGCATGGCTAGCAAATGGCTCAGCAGGATTTGAAACTAGGTTAATCTTTTTCAGGGTTGTGTATTTAAACACTGTAATCTACTGTATAAACTGGAGAACTGAATTGCTCAAGATCCCCCAGCAACTACTGCTGGTGCTGAGCTTGGGCCCCAAGCTCCTGATGCCCAGATCAATTTACACACACACACACACACACACACACACACACATATTCAAAACATCTCTGATAGAGACATCAGGTATGGTGACTGCTAAGCCTCTCCTTACCACTTGAACACTATCATCTTTTTTGCCACCACATGTAGGCATTTTGGATGAACATCAGAGCCACTTTGTACTCCAGATAGTCTATAGTATTATTATCAAAGTCCACAATGTTCATGCTGCACCATACTGTTAGCTGATCTTCCCTTTGATCCTCATAGAAACCCTCTATTTATGGATAGAAAAACAGGGAAAGTCCTGGACTTGATAAATAACCCAGATGGGAGTTCCCTTGTGGTTCCAAAAGCAGCATCCTGACAGCCTGATTCCCTGCCCAGTCACCAGACCCACCAGCCTGGCCTCCTAGTGAGTGGAGTCCCATGATCCCATCAGTTTGGGAACTACCCTGTGGTTCCCCTCGGGGGATTCGGAGACAAGCTAGGCTCAGCTAGGTTGGAAGGCCAAGCCTTTGGACCCAGAGAAGCCCCCAGGGCTTGGGTGCTTGCCAGTCACCAATGCCTCATTCAGAGGGAGAAAGGGCCCTGGCAGAAGCATACCCTCCCACTGTGTTCTCCTGCCAGGAAGTGGGTGGGGGGGGTCATACCACCTGGGCAGAGGCCATGCTGAGGTGAGATGCCCACTGATAGCCAGCACATCAGTCAGCCAGGCTGACTGGGGAAGGCCCAGACACGCAGCATCACACCTCAGTTCCAGATGGAAGCCTGATGTTAATGAGCCCTTCTCTGTCCCTCCATCCTCATTGTCCCTGTGAGCCCAAGGTGTCCCTCTGTCCACCCCGTTCTGTCAGCCTTGCTGGCCCCCTTCTGATCCTCCTCCTGTATCTTCTATTTTTCTGCAAAGACACTGCCTTATGAACTTACCCTTTTAAAGGTTCTGATCATGGCACTCCTCCTGGTTTTAACTCATCTGTGGCTTTCCTAGATTCTTAGGACAAACATCAAAATCCTAACAGAAACTTCAGGTCCTGTGTGTGCTTGTCCCTGATAACCTTTCCAATGCCCCCCACCCTTCCTACCCCTCTACCCTGCTCCAGCCACACAGGCCATATTTCAGTCCCTCCATCCCCAGGGCCTTTGTATATGCTGTTCCTTTGGTCTGGCATGCTCCTTACCTAATTAACACCCATTCATCTTTCAAATCATCAGTACTCCTTCCCTGAACCCTCCCTCTGGGTCAAATCCCTTCGTTAAATGCTCTCACAGATCTAAATTCTGTTCCTTCAAAGCCTTATCTCAGGTTGTAATTATCCATCCCATACATGTTATTAACTGTTTCCTGAGAAAGAAAACCCCACGAGACTGGGCACTGTACCTGTTTTGACTTACTACTATCCCCATTGTTAAGTCTTGGTGAATGAACAATGAATGAATGAATGAATGAATGAATGAGTGAATCTTCTTCTACCTACTGTCTAAGCACAAGTCCAGCCCTCCTTGACACAACCGTTCCTTCACAGCCTGCTCCTGTGAGGCTGCCCATCTGCAGGCTCTCACATGGTTCATCTACAGCTGTCACCCAACAGCCTTATCTTTCTTCTCCGAAGAGCATACCACCCACTAGGCTGTGAGCTCCATGAGGGCAGGCATCGTGTCTGCCTCCTTCACCTCTGTAACCCCAGTACCTAGCACATAAAAGGTCCTCAATATTTGTTGAATGAATGACTTCCCATCCTTAAAGCCATCTGTGACAGATTGCTAGATGCTCCCACAAATTCTGTTTCTTCCTTTGTCCATAAGGACAGAATGTTAACCAGGCTCCTAGTTGCCCCAAAGAGAAATTCCCCGGCCTCCCTTTTAGCTAAGGGTGACCCTGTGACTAAGCACGTTCCAATGGAATGTGAGCTCACACATCACAGGACCCAGCATCAGCATGCAGGTGAATACAATATCCTAGGAAATTGCAGAGCCATAATATGGAAGAAACCCATTCAGGAAAATGACCTCATTGGGAGCCTTTCTGACAGCCAGAGCCAGTGGGTCTGTTACATGAAAGAGAAATCAATGTCTAGAGCATTTAAGTATAGTATACTTGGGTGTTTCTACCCTAACTAACATGCTGTCATTTACAGAACTCCAAGCCACACCCACAAAAGCAAACGTGGACTTAGCTACTGGTACACAGCCTCCTCACGATGTGCACCTCTGCCATTGTCTGAGGCTGTTTCATCATCCATGCTGCTCTTGACCAAATTAGCGCCCTAATTTTATTTTTTGGTCTTCACTAATCTAAGAGTCTTCCATCCCACCCCTCCTCAGATCCCATTCATAGGGCCCTACCCTGACTTTGTCAGCTCCCAGGAACTGCCATACCTCTGCAGGAGCAACTTATTCCTTTATATGTAATTCCTTTTCATCCCTTTACATGGCACTCAACACACATTTGTGGAGTGAACGGAGGTGTGAATAGTTCTGCAGCACAGACTTGATTTGGACAGGCACAGGAAAGATGTGAGGGATGGAAAGAGCATCAGAGGAAAACGCGGAGGTGGGTGTGAGCATGAAACGACTGGCAGACAGCAAAGAGACCAGCCTAGAGAAAGGAGAAGTGGGGTGTGGGCTGGCCCCATCTTCAGGATGTGCTGGTTTTAAGGAACATCCCCAGATATCCAGGATGCAGCATAAGGAAAGAGATTCCAGCTCCCAAACTTGACTCCACAGCATCTGCTGAAGACCATCAACTTTCCCACTTCAGACTGAAAAAAATCAAAAAACATTCTCTCCACCTCCAAACAAGGGCCTCACCCTAGAAGTCTTGCAGTCATCTTGCCTTTCTTCACACCCTACTCCTCCCTCAACACCACCTTCAAGCCCACTCAGCACAGGCAGCTAGAAACAAAAATGCCCCAGAGAATGGCAAAAAAAAAACTATCTAATGTCAAATAATGGTAGTTATTGCATCTGCACAGCCCTTTCCAATTCACAAAGTGCTTTTTTCGTAAACATTAGTTCCCTGACTCCCCACCACCATCCTCTGCAGTAGATGGCATTCTCCCGCTATGGCTGGGGGATAAACCCAGAGAGGTTGAGAGACCTGTCCAAGGATGCAAGCAGCAAGTGTCAGGCCTCTGTGTCAACAGATGTTACAAAGACAAAAGTCAGGACCAAAATGCCACAGCTTGACTTCTCAACCCAAAGGCCCATCAAAGAGAATTTTGTCCCCATGCCTCTCTAGTTCCTGGCTTTGATCTGGAGAAGCTGAGACATTTCTGCAGATATTTTACCCGAAAGCCCCATTTTTGTCTATGACAGAGGCCCCACCATCAGGTCTGCTGTTCCCAGCTGCTGCAAGTATGCTGGGAAAGTCACCTGGTTAAGCAGCAGGAGCCCTATGCCACCTCAGTGGCCCTGTGCCACCCAAGCAGAGGCCCTGCTGGAGAATCCAGTGCTCATGCACCAGAACTAGAACCAGGGCCCAGCACACTGTACCTGAGCATAACACACAGTTCTTGCCGCAACTGTTTAAACAACTTTCAAAGGTCCAAAGGTGGCAGAACGAATTTACTTAGAATAAAAGACGCCTGTGTAATACTCAGAGCTGCAAAGGTACACTTCTTTCTGGGTTTTCAACCATTTCTTTGCATCTTCTAGAAAGCAGGTAAACTAAAAGATGTGCTTCTAAAACTAAGTAACATGTTAAGTGATGACCTCTTCCTGCAGACATGAGTAAAAAGGGAAGGGTGAGAAAGGAAAAGCCTCCTTTATAATCTCCCTTTCATCCATGTTTGGGCCCCTACTCTCTGTCAGACCCTGGTAACATGAATCTGCATATTTATATTCCCAGCTCTAGTAGCAGAGGTCAAGAGCTGGAACCCTGGAGCCAGACCACGCCCACAGGTGACTGTGTACCCTTCCTCCCAACATTCACAGCTCTGCACCAAGGTGAGAGTGAGAGTTCAACTTTACTGGCCCCTCCCCCCCATGCCTTAAGCACTGATTTCAATCCTGACTCTGCCACCTACTGTGTAACCTCAGGCAAGTGGCTGAGCCTCTCTGTGAATCTATAGCTTCATCTAGGAAATAAGGATAGTAGTAGTATCTATCTTATAATGTCATGGAAGGTGAACAGCGAATACATGGAAAGTGGTTAGCATGGAGCCTAGCTGCAAGGAAGCACTTTTTAAGCACCATTATTATCATTGTGTATAAGACATTGTTCCTGCCCTCATGAAGTTTACAGTCTGGTGGGAGAGGCAGACTGTAGGAATACTGCATCTATTTATGCCCAGGATTGGGGAAGAGGAGTGGCAGGATATGAGTCAATAAACTGCTCTTGAAGGATGAGAAGTTAACCAAGCAGAGAATGAGAAGTGAGGATCAGGAGGGAGAACATTCAGGGCTTTGGGAATAGTACGTGCAAAGGAAATGAGGCATTACATGTCATTGCATGTTCCAGGAACAGCGAGAGGTTCCCATGCTATTAACTGGTAATTATGAATTTTGCTGAGCTCAGGTACACAGTAACTGAGCAAATAACTCTCTGTGGGTGCCAAACTTATGTGTCCAGACCCTTGGCTTTGCAACTCAAAGTAGCCGTACTTCAGGTCAGTTAGGCCAAAGCCTTCTGAAGTAGCGAAGGGCTTGAATTAATCAATACCACTTTTGCCGGGTTTATCTGGGACCTGGGATGTATTCAGCATTGCTGAACTGGGGCTCCCAAGGGTATTCAGTGGCCAACCACTCACATCAATTCACTATTTCCCTGAAGGGGAGGGCAGAGCAGCAGAAAAAGCCCCGGAAGTCAGGACAACTGGGGCTCAGGCCCTCCTTCTAGGCAAATCGCTAACCCTCATCCTGGGCCTATTTCCTCACCTACAAGATGAAAGTACTGGGCTAGAGTTTCTTCAAAGAGAGAAACAGTACACCATAACTGCTCAGAGTCTGGACTTTAAAGTCAGATGGGCTGAGGGGATAAAACAAGGATTTTCATGTACATTAATCACCCCATACAGTGGCAGACCTGTAGGAAGCACCGATGAAAGGGTAGAGGTTTTTATATTGGCCATTGAAGCACTGATGGTATGTGGGCTGTGTCTGTAAATGCTCCAGAATGAACACCCCCTCGGGCCTACCCACCTTAGGTCGAGCACTGGAAGTCTTGACACTAGAGTTTTCAAGCCTGTGGAAGTCCTGCATCTGGGCAGTGAGACAAACTTGATTGGCTTCAGACTCGGTAATATTGTCTTTCTGATTGGTTTGAATGGGTTTTCCATATTTTTTACATGAAAAACACTCACATGACAACCTCAGAGTGAGGTGGCAGGGAGGGGACAGGAGGGGACGGGAAGGGACAGGGTAAAAAGAAACTCTCTGGTGAGAGAAACTGGGAGTTTTCTAAAGAGGCCCAAAACTGCAAGAGCATTTGAATCACACCCTGACGCAATAAAAGGGAGGTGAAGGGGGCAGAGTGGGCCTTCTCTTTCGGAAGTCTCCGTGGTTTCTGATGGCTTCTCATGGGCAGAAGGATTGATGGAACTCTCCCCAGAGATGCATGGGCATTCACTGTTACTATTATTGTGGATAACACTAAGGCCAACCATTATAAAGTGCTCCCACCACCTCCTTTCACCTCACCTCTGCCCAGCAAGGTGGGTGTGCTCACCCAGCCATCTCACAGGTATGGGCCCTGATTTGCAATGAGGTCAAAGGACTTGCCTGAGGTCACACCTGCAGAGGCCTGAACTCAGGCTTCTGATTCCTAGAGGGTGGCAAGCACTTTTATAATGCTGAGGAGTGCTATGAAGTGGCCTGGGACCACACACCATCATCATTCTCTAGCTTGCTAAGGGTCAGGGCCATGTAACTTGGCTCTGGTCAGTCTCTCTGCAGGAGGACTGCTAGACATCTGATGAGTGCTAATCCTACCCTGAGGCAAGGGCTCAGCTGCCCTCAAACCATCACACCTGCTCCAAGTTCAGGGGCAGCTGTGAAGCATGGAAAGAACACGAGACTGAAGTCAGGAGGTTGACATTTAAATCCCAGCTCTTCCACTTTACACAGTTATGGACCTTCTGTGAGCCTCAGCTCTCTGCTCCCTAAAATGGGAGTCTCATAGCACTAACCTCACAGGGTTGCCCTGAGAACCAAATGGGTTAATAAATAAAAATTTTATCAACTGGAAAGCCCTGTAAAAGTATAGCGGGGTTGTTGGTCTTACTATCCCTTGCCCGGTTCTTCATTTGTTGGAAGGGTATCAAAAAGTTCCTTATTAGAATCTTATTACAATTCTCATTAGAGACTTATTAAACATTTTTACTATTTTTATTATTAAAAATCTTTACCTGGATACCTGAAAATATCCCATGTCTCCAAACTAAATAAGATGTGAAGAAACTCAGCAACTAAAGCACATTGTCTGGTAATCAGAGGTGTGAGGCTCTGAAGGTATTTGAATATTATATTTGTTTCCTGGGGCTGCCCCAACAAAGGACTGCAGACCGGGTGGCTTAAATAACAGAAATTTACCAACACTGTTCCTAAGGCTAGCAGTCTGCCATCCTTGGCATTCTTTGGTTTATACACGCATCACCCCTCTCTGACTTCATCTTCACATGGCATCCTCCCCGTGTGTGTGTGTGTGTGTCCAAACTTCCCCTTGTAAGGACACTAGTCATACTGGATGAGGGCCCACCCTAATGACCTCATCTTAATTTGATCATCTGCAAAGACCCTACCTCCAAATAAGGTCTCATTCACAGGTACTGAGGGGTCAGGACTTCATCTGTTGGAGGAACACATTCAACCCATAGTGAACACCTTCCCCCAGCTGTGTAGGGCACTGAGAGCCTGGGTGCCCAGCTCCTGCCTGCCTCCCCGCTGTCTACCTCACTCGTCTAGTTTCAGTCAGGCGCTGGGCTAGGCTGCTCCCTGTGCAGTGTTCATCCCACGACTTCAAGATGAACCTGTTTCTACCCCCTTAGGAGCAAGTTACCCTCTGGGCACCTGATGGAGGAGCCCCAGATACAACATCACAGGTTTAAAACTTTAAAAAGTGCACACATCCTCCCTCACAGTGGCAGAGAGAGCTGAGGTCGGGGGTGAAGAGCCTGAGCTATGACTGCTAGCCAAAGACAGCACACGCTCTGGAATGAGGCCACCTGGAAGGGGCCACTGCAGGGGCTGTGTCTAATGCAGCAGATTAGCTAGAGGTGGCATGGGGACGCCTCAGGCAGGGAGGCCAGAGACAGAAGTAAACAGAAATAGTCATGTGAGAGGAAGCTGGGAAGCTACCAACACCAACAGGGGAGATGGCAGGGCATGGCTCATGGCCACCAACCCCTGAGCGCTGTGCGCTGTGGCCTGGCCAAGTCAGCTGGGCTGGCACGGCAAACCTGGACATCTGCAGATGGGGGCAAACCCCGCTGGAAAGGTTTGGCCACATCTGGCCCAGCCTTAGGCAGGATGCTCCCCACATTCCCTGTTTAGGAAGCAGCAGTGCAGGAAAGCTTCTGCCAGCTGAAACAGGCACACTGCACACTGATGTTTCCAAGTGCAGAGCACATCTTGGGCAAAGGCACAGAGGAAGAGCCTCCACGTTGAGCTAATGTCCTAATGCTGGGTCTATGAGCAGCTCTGGCAGGCCCCAGATGGCAGCAGGATCCCTGTTTAGATGTTCTTGGGACATTGCCAGTGAAACAGCTGACCTCCCTCAGGGGAGTGTCCGTTGAGAGTTTCTGACACCTACAAAGATATGTAAGCATGCCCCTCCAAATAAAATTAAATAAATAAATAAATAAATAAATAAATAAAACAATGGTTCTTGCACTCAAGTATAGCTCACTGGCTGAAACAGCCGAACAAAGGACAGTTTAAATAAACTGGAGTAAGAACCAGGGTGGAGAAAGTGATGAGGGAGAAGTATAAGCTGGGCCTGGGGTTGGCACGATGCTCCCAGAGAAGGGCACAATGAAGTGACAATCAAAGGACTCAGCTTCTTTCAACTCCTCCAACTTACCAACCCTGTCACTCTTCAGTGGCTTCATATAGGCTCATCCTTCGGCCTCAACCTTCCCCAGCCTTCTTCGCCCCTCCTCCTCGTCCTTCGGCCACTTCCTGAAACCTCTTCACCACCCCAGCCACGCTCCCCCACCTCCATGCCCACAATTGTTTTTTTCTGGTAGGACACTGCTCTTTACCTTCATCGGACACGTGGCAACCTCATGCATTTACTGGCTTGTTTGCTCTTTGACATCACCCAGGAGGCTATAAGCTCCATGAGTGGTGGGACTGAGTTCATTCCCCACTGCAGCCCCAGCACAGCACGGCATGTGGTGATGCTTGAAAATTGCTGTTAGCGCAATCATGTCTGTGTCCACATCAGCATGATTCACAAGAGCATAACAGTGGAAACAACCCAAGTGTCCATCAACAGAGGAATGAATGAATGAATGAATGAATGAACCAAATGTAATATGTACATACAATGGAATTTAACTCAGCTTTAAAAAGGAAGAAAATCCTGCCACATGCTACAACACAGATGAACCTTGAGGACATTATGCTAAGTGAAATGAGCCAGTCACAAAAAGACAAATACTGTGTGATTCCACTTATATGAGGTGTCTAGAGTAGTCAGACTCAGAGACAGGAAGTAGGCTGGTGGTTGCGGGGGGCTGGAGGTGGGGAAAATAGGGAGTTGGTATTTAATGGGGACAAAGTTTCATTTTGGGAAGGTGGAAAATGTTCTAAGATGGAAGGTGGTGAAGAGTGCACAACAGCATGACTACTGATGCCACTAGACCATACACTTAAAAATGGTTACAATGGCCACAGCTGGTATGACTCAGCAAATTGGGCACCGGCCTGTGAACCAAAAGGTCACGTGTTTGATTCCCAGTCAGGGCACAAGCCTGGGTTGTAGGCAGGTCCCCAGCTGGAGGCATGCAAGAGGCAACTGATTGATATTTCTCACCCTTTTTCTACCCCCTTCTCCTCTCTCTGAAAATAAGTAAACAATATCTTTTAAAAAAATGGTTAAGATGATAAATTTATGTTGTGTATATTTTATCGCAATTAAAATAATTCAAAAAGAAAAAAGTGTTTCTTAAATGAGAAAATGAGGATGAAAGGGTGGAGGGAGGGAAGGAGGAAGGGTGCCTGGTGGAAGGAGTAGGAAAAAAAAAACACAACAGAAGGGCGTTGCAGCCAGAGGGAACAGAACAGGCCCAGCAGGAGCAACAACCAGCCCGGCACAGTAAGCTCTTCCACCTGCAGGCACCACACTAAATCTTCATACTGATCAGCTCATTAAAGGCAACAGCAAAGACCCAGAGGTAAACAGCACAGGAGGCTTCAGGGCCAGGAAAGAACTCAGGGCCTGCCTGACCTTGCATGCATGCACTAGAGCAAGGGGCCATAATCCTCTGCTTCTCCAGTGGGACTCCTGAGGTCTCTGACAGGTCTTAAACAGTATGTGACATCTATAAAGCTCCTTCAGTTACTTCATCTCATTTGATCTTCCCAACTACCTTGGAAGGAGGAATCTTTATTCCCATTTGATGGATAAGAAAGCCAAGGTCAGTAAAATGAAAAGTCTGTGCTTGTCCCTGGGGGCTCAGATGAGTAATCTGGGGAAATGGGAGTGATTGGCAACACTGGACACCAGGAAGACTTCCTTCCATGGGCTGGAAGGACGGTATGCAGAAGCAGTGGGCAATGGCACTCTGGGGGTGTGGCCGCTGCCTAGACACAGTCAGTGGCACAGCCCGAGGGAGCCCAGTGAGGCAGCACCTCATTCCCACATTCCTCCCTGCCTATGGGGGCAGGTGGGCAGGAATTCCCTGAGATGCTTCGGAACACATGGCTGCTCACTGCTGTCAGCCAAACATCTGGCCTTGTCCTTTGAACAGATGTTCCGGCATCATTTAGGCATGAGCTTCAATCCCCCAACAAAATTAATTTGGTTAACTAGGAGGGAAGGAAGGAAGGAAGGAAGGAAGGAAGGAAGGAAGGAAGGAAGGAAGGAAGGAAGGGAGGAAGGGAGGGAGGGAGGAAAAGGGAAAGGAAAAAGGAAGGCACGAAAGGAATCACTTGTATCTCAGAACTCCCACAGCACACTGGTCTGTGTCTCCAATTAGGCACATTTTGGTCTGTTGGGGACTTCAATTTATCATGGTTTCCAATGCACTGATCTGCTTCCCCCTCTAGACAACAGATGTCTTGGGGAAAGAGACATTTTTTATTTGCCTCTGTATCCCCAATCCACAGCACAGGTCCTAGAACAGAGAATGCCCTCAATGAACATTTACAGAAGGAATGTGCATCTTGCTCTGAACTATCCCATTGACATGACACAGGGTGGTGCCCCACCTAAGGGAGGAAACACACCTGAGTGGTCTGAGGATGGCCCAGAGAACAGCGGGCTCTTGGCGGGGCCGCCAGGAGCAAGACTGGTCTGTTACTGGGACGGGTGGGGCACTGGGCACCCCTGGGCAATGAGGATGTGGCTTTGTTCCCTTACTGGTGGCACTCCTACCACCACGCCTGGCACGGGGGTGCTTCGTAAATACTTGTGGAATTGAGTCTGTGCCAGGTCTACATTCCTCCAGTCTTAGTCCTACTCAACATGAGTCAATACTTCACCAGAGTGTCCCCAACTTGCTGTGATCCTTGGGATCCTCTAAGTGTTTGTAGAGAAAATAGGTTCCATCATCAATAAACATGAATTAAATAAAGATAAACTGACTCCACCACAGGAACTCTCACATCTTCAGTGATTAAGGAGATTACTCATGTCAGATTGCCAGGGTCTGAGTTCCAAATCTATCACTTTCTAGAAGATAGCTTGGGATTCTTAATCCCTCCAATCATTCATTTCTCTTCTGTAACATGGGGTGATGGTGACATCTATTACACAAGGCTATTATGAGATTACATGTGAAGAACCTATTAAGATACTTGGCACAAGGTAAGCCCTCAATAAATGGCAGTTATACTAATGATAATTTTGAAAAAGATATGACTTTTATTAATGTATATTTAAATGTCCATACGGAGGATATATTAAATTAGACCATGTTTCCCAATTTATTTAACCACAGATTTTACCCAGAACTCATTGTCCATGGGATTTCTCTTAGGAGACATCAGTTTAAGTCAATAGCACCTAGATTATCAGAATAACCAGGTGGGGACGAAGGTGGGGAAGTCCTCATTTGCATGGCCCTGTTTTAAGTGAGCTGACAGATAATGCCTTGATTTTTTCCATTTTTTAGTCTGAGGTTCTTAACCTCAGGTTCAGACACCAAGTCTAGGGAGCTATATTGTCACTAAAAATTTGAGAGAAAACTGTGTTCAAGGTCAAATATTCACCCAGCTACTGCAGAGCATCAACTATGGGCACCCAACTCTAGCACCCAACTCTATTGGGTGCTACAGACACGAAAGGGAGAAAAGCCAGGTCTCTCCTCCACAGAACCTTCATTCTGGTGATAGAGACAGATATTAACAAAATAACCAGATAAAATAGTTAAAATTGCTTCTGAAACAGGGACCAAGGAGGGGTTCAAGCTGCAATGAGAATGCACACAGAGGAAGCATTAACTAGGTCAGAAGGAACAAACAGCAAGTTCAAGGCCCTTTGGAGGGAGGCAGCATGCTGAGTACAGGGAGCAGCTAGGAGGCTAGGGGCGGAGACAAGTGGGGCAGGGGGAGACAGGAGAGACCTGTGTAGTGCCTCAGAGGCCATGCGGGGAAGTCCTCACTTGTGTGTCTTTCTAGGCAGGTGGCCCATGGCTTTCATGGAATTTTCAAATGGTTCTGTGACCCTAACACAGTTTAGAGAAGTCCCATTTTTGGTGGCTTCATTTAAAGACAGACTAGCCCTTGGATGCTGAGGAGGACATATGAGTTTTTGCCTGCCCATTCTAGTGTCAGCACTTCTACGTTCCTTTGAAGAAATCATCTCTTCCCATTCTCATCTGTGTGGTTTCTGTGGGAAACTCTCTAGGGAAGATCATATGACCACAGTCTGATCAATAAGAGGCTGGTCTCTCTGGCCACAGGAACAGACTCAGAGATGGACACAGAACCAAGCAGGACCAATGAGCAGCCGCTCTCACACTTCTACAGGAATTGCTCACAGATGCTCTCCTTCTATGGGCTGCAGCCTGGTAGATGGTGACCTGGAGCAGCTAGCAGTCACCTTGAGATCTCAAAGGGTGAGGTTGTGACCAAAGGCATCACAGAGGACAGTAGAGCTAAAAGAAGAGAACAGACACCGATGATACCATTCGACCCTCCAGATTCAACCTTCCCTAGAATCAGAACTGGACTTTCCAATCACATGAGTCCATAAGTCTTTGCTTTCAGCCTGTCTGCAACCAGTAGTTCTTACTGATACACCTCTCAAGTCACAGGTTGGAAAACTGAGGCCCAAAGAAGAACTGATGCTCCAGCTCCACAAAAGTACATAGGAGCGCAGCACCTGGGCATCTGGACTCCCAGACCAGTGCTCCCCCAGCTATCTGGCACAAGGCCTTCCTGTTGGCATTCCCAGCTCTTCTGATACCTTCCTAAGCCAGTGCCCTTCCATCCTCCTCCTCCTCCTCCTGACTCTAGGGCAAAGCAGCTCTGCCCTTCTTCTTTCCTAACCTCAAGGACCCAAAAAGAGAAGCAACAAAAACTGTACGATCTTTGTTCCACCCCAGATCCGGAGACGTCTCCGGGTACTAATTTCCTCTGGTGGCAGGGGCGTGGGCAGCTGTGCTAACCAACCCTCAGGCCACAGCTGCAACTGTTGCTGGAACCATTCAGGTCCCCTGCTGCACTTAACACCCACCTCATCTCCACTGCTCCCCAAATGTACCCACAAGCCAGAATCCCCTCCTCAGTTCGCCTTCTCCCCCACAACTCCTCCCTCCCCAGCCCCCAGCCTTTGCCATTCTGAGCTTCAGGATCCACTTTCCCAATCACTCCAGGCTGTAGGAAGCCATCTTTTCTTGATGACCACTGTTCTGCTGCCTGGGCCACACCTCTGTGCGTGGGTGTGGAGCACAATATTGCCCCTCTGGTTGTTCTAGGCATGTCAGGTTGGGATGCCCAACTGTATAGGCAAATAGCACAGAGGTTAGGTCTAGGCTCTGGAGTCAGACACGCCTGGGTTTGAATCCTGCCTCTGCCTCTTCCTTAGAAAAGTGACTTTGGACAAATGACATCCCTGCTGAGCCTCCATGTTCTTATACGGAAAGTGGGGGTAATGACAGGCATGTTTATAGCCTAGGACTTGGCACATAGTAAGCATTTGATGAATGCTAGTTAGTAATGCTGCTGTTGTTGAAAATGTCATTAAACACTGTCACTCCTGGGCTACATCTACACAGTAAAATAGAAGCCAACAACCGAGAAGTGTTAGTGCCTATTCCTGCTCCTGCCCTTCAACCTCTCTGAGGTTCTGCTTGCACATCTGTGAAATGGGTCTACAAACTGCTGCTGTGCCACCTCACGAGATAACTGAGAGAATCAAGGGAGAGAACAATAACTAGCGATATCACCTCCACAGAGCTGTACCATTTACAACACACTTTAAAGGGCCCTATCAGTGTTTGCAAGGCAGGACTGAGACACAGAGGTGAAGTGACTAGCTCGGGGTCACACAGCTAGCAAGGGGCAGAAGCAAGACTCGCTCACGGTCCTCCAGCTGTCTTACTCAGTGTTGTGTCCCTGAGGTCTAGCACAAGGCCAGGCACACAGCAGGTGTTTAATAAATACTTGAGTTCCCTCCACAATGCCATGCTGTCTCCCCAGCTGAAGCCTGCTAGGCCAGCCTTTCCAGAGCATCCCCACAATTCCTGGCACAGTGTATTAGAAAGAACTCCTGACTGAACAGCCCTCACTGACACGTAGGGGAAAGGAGTGGAGTCCAGTGGCTGTCACGGCTCCCAAGAGAGTTTTGGCTTGGGAAAGACACGTTGTAAGTCACGTCAGCCATGCAGGGAACAAGACCGAGGAGTGACAGCCCAGCTTCAAGAAGGATAAGTGGAAATTACTACGGAACCTTTAATAGGACAGCAGATGCCCTCAAAAAACAGGCCGCTTGGTTTCCACCCACAGAAAGCCAGAGAGTTAGTAAGAGTTACAGTGGGTAAGCAGAGAAGCCACAGGAAGTCAGGCTGAGCAGGAAGTTCTTAGCCTCTATTTCCCTTACCCATCTGCTCTCCCACCACTGTTCTTTTGGCCGCAGAAGCAGTTGACCACATGGTATATCCTCAGCCACCACCATGGACTTGGAGGTGGGGTAGGGAGGGCAGGCCAGAGGCACTCATTTCAGGTTTGACCCAGTTCCTGCCTGCAAGTTGCACCAAAGCCCCTGGGGTCAAAAGGAGGGGGCAAAAGATATACCCTGCAGTTACACCAGAAACCCAAACATAGCCATCCTCTCTAAGCCCTGCTTGTTCTCCAAACCCGAGGGCAGGTCCCACCTGCCCTGTGAACCCTTCTTCTGGCCAGTGCAACTCCCAGCAAGCTTTCTTTTGCCGAAACTAAAGTACCCAAAGCTCATCCCACTTCCCACTGTAGACCCTGAACTGAAGAAGGCATTGACACCTACCGACATCCTCCCACTGATGGCAGGGATGCCTTCCTCAGCATCCCAAGTACAATACATTGTCCACAGTTTCTGCTTGACCATTTCCCAGAAAAAGGAAACTGACAGCCTTACAAGGGGCCTCAGCCCATGGGGCAGCCCTAATCGTGTTCAGGTAACAGGTGTTCTAGGAAACCAAGGCAGCAGTGGGCTGTGGCAACAAGCATTTGTAATTTGGAAGCAGGGAACCTGGCTTGCCACCCCAGCTCTGTGAGGCTTTGGGAAAATCACTTACTTCTTTAAATTTTGTTTTCCTCCTCTGAAACTGGAGAGAATAATCTCCCTATATCTCACAGGGCTGAAGAGAAGAATACATGAAAAATTGTGCAAAATACACTGAGAAATATGTTCTGCATAGAAGGATGGCATTATTTAAAGACCCATGAAAGTAAACGTTAAGGACCCAAGGAATTCCTAGCATTGGCCATTTCTTTAGCTTAAGGCTTTGAAGGGCCAGTGAAATGGAAAGGTAATTATATTGCTTTTTTATTGCTGCTAGAACAAACTGGCACAAACTAAGCAACTTAATATCTCACAAATTTACTGTCTTCACAGTTCTGTAGATAAGAAGTCCAGGCTGACTCAGCTGGTTTCCTGCCCAGGGTCTTGCAAGGATAAATCAAGGTGTCAGCTGGCTGAGCTGTTCCAGGAGATTCTGAGCAGAATCCACTTCTCCGTGGATCGTAGTTGTAGCAGAATCTAGTTCCTTGCAGTCCTTCCTGGCTAGCTGTCAGCTCCAGGGGTGGGGGTGCTTAGCTCCTACAAGCCTCTCTCCAACCTCGGCACTTGGATAGGCCCCTATGTCTCAGCCAGGGTTAGTACAGTGTGTTGGGTCCTTCTGTCTTTCCCTCTGCTGCACTTCTCTCCTGTCTCCAGCTGGAGAAAGTACTCAGCTTTTACAGGCTCGTGTGATTAGATCGGGCTCACCAGATAATCCACAATACCCTCCACATTTTAAAGTAGTTTTGGGTTGAATTGGACACCCCCCCCCCAAAAAAAGATATGTTGAAGTCCCAAGCCCCAAATATCTCAGAATATGACCCTAATTGCCAATAGGGTCTTACAGAGGTAATCAAGTTAAAATGAGGTCATCCAGTGGGCCCTGATCCAATGTGTCTGGTGTCCTTATAAAAGTGGAAATTTGGACACAGATACAGATATGCACAGAGAAGATGTCCATGTGACTGGAGTGATACATCTATAAACCCAGGAATGCCAAGGATGGCTGGCAAAAACCGGAAGCTAGAAGAGGCCAGGAAGATTCTCCCCTAGACCTAGCAAAGAGAACTCAGCCCTGATGACACCTTGATTGCAAACTCTAGCCTCCAGAATGGCAACACAAACAATTTCTGTTATTTTAAGCCACCTCATTTTTGGTGCTTTGTCATGGTAGTCCTGAGAAACTTATACAAGGGTCTCAACATTAGTTACATCCACAAAGTCCCTTCACCATGTAAAGTAATATTCCTAGGTTCCTGGGAAATCAAGGCATGGACATCCTTTGGGGGAGGGGACATTATTCTGCCTACCAGAATCATCCAGTGATGATCAATCCTCATGTTCCAGCACGCATACTTTCTTATCAGATCCACTGAGCAGACAGATCCCAGAGGAAAAGGCAGTGCCTGGGAACCTGGGAGAAGGGGAGGAGAGGGAGGTGGAGGGGCCAAGAAAGTGGCCCAGAGCAGAAGCCAAGTTGCAAGGAGAGCTAATACGATCTTGCTTTGTTATAAACAACCCACACAGGGCTAGCAGGGAAGAGTATAACCTTTCCAGCCCTTTGCACCTCGCTCTCACTTTCCTCACCCTTTCAGTGGGGATTGAAATAATATCTTACTTGTTAGAAATGTAAGAATTAAATGAGGTAATGAAAATAAAGAACACCTTGCATTTATTATAGAGCTTGGCATGGTGCAAACCATTAAAGTTACATATCTATCATACAGATGTTTGGTTATACATATATAAAACAGCACGCACACACATGCACACACATGCACATGCAAGTCTGAGAGAAAACATTTCGCAATGTTGACAGTGATTACTTATGGTTAGTGGCAAGAGATTCCAATGTTTTATTTAGAGGTTTATATATTTCTATGTTATTTCAATTTTACAGTAAGCATGTATTACTTTTACAATTTAAAACTATTCTTAATTAAAAACATGCATCTCCCTAGGAAACTAGTTGAGCACATCCTTGTGCTCCTACAGAGCTGTGCTCTAATACTGAAACACAAATTTGCTATCACACACACACACACACACACACACACACACACACACACACACACACACACACAGAATGTTCCCTAAAGCCATTCTCACTCTTGTCAGCCTTAAACCCCAGCCCTGGCCCCTCGGCCTTCTCAGCTGCACCCCCAGATGAAACTCAATCCTCTGTGGCTTGTGTCTTTTGTGGAGCTGGAGGCAGCAGTGACTCCAGCAAACTCCCCCACCCCCCACTGCTGCCAGCTCCTCCTCCTGGAGGAGCTGGGTTCTGAAAGGCTCTTTGTTGCTAGGCAGACTGCTTTTGAGGGTTGTTTGAAAAACATTCTCCGCAGACATTTCCATCTGCTCCCAGGGGTCAAGAAAGCAAAGGGCACTAGTCAAGGCACCCCTGAGTTGTACAACCCCTAAATCTCCACCCCACAATTCAATCAATCAATTAATTCAAATACAGAGATTATTGAGCAAGGGGAAGCCGGATGCCAAGGTGAGGAAGGCATGTGGTAATGCATTGCACAGTCTCAGCCTTCCACAAAGACCTGTTTCAGTGAGTTGAAATGATTTTGTTTCACAAGATAGCGCGGGGATTTAAAGAACAGACTTTGCATTGGACTTGATTTGAGTCTGAACTGCTAGTTGCTACCTATGTGACCTTCAACACCAGGTTTTAGTTCTTTGAGTCTCAGTGTCTTCATCTGTCAAACAGGGATAAGCTTGCCTCAAGGTTTTAACATTTTAATGTTAGGTTGAGTGACTTATACACGTAAATCTCCCAGCACTTAGAGGAAGCGCTCGATACAGGGGTGCTGTTGATGTCACTGTCATTATTAGAAATGCTGGCACGGATTCTGCCCTCCAAGCGTTTATGGTCTAGGTGGGAGCTAGGCAGAGCCACTTGAAAGTTCAGTGAGGACTTGGCTACAATATGAAAGGCATTTGGAGGCTAAAGGTCAAACAAATAGTAAACAGCTCATTAGTTGCTTTATAGGAGAGATTAAAAGAGGAAGGTTATCCCGCCAACCTGGTTCCTTACTCCCACACTGAACACTCCCTACCCCTGCACAGAGCTGTGAGCCAGCTCAGGCCCCACCCTTTAGCTCCCACTTCGGGCTTCCCAGCACAACAGCCAGGGCCCCACCTTGTTCCCAGGCCCCAGAGCGGAGCGGGTGTTGCTGTAGTCACCTGCCTGGTGTATCCTGCTCTTACCATCCTCCCTCCCCAGACTGGGGTCTACTGTAGGAGACCCTGCCCTGGATTCCCAAGGGTTCTGGGCCCAGACTCCCCCTTGCAGTATCCATCCACCTACTTGGGGGAGGGGAGTTGGTCTGTAGTTTCAGAAACACCGCAAACCCCTTCACCTGCTGGGACTCCAATCTCCTACTGGACACCATGCCATGCCTTTTCCATCAAGTGGTGCCTCTCTGTCCCCCAGATGCCTGCCTACCTAGTCTATGCCAGAGTCCATCCCCTCTCACTAGCTGCCCTTTGTTCCAAGAGAGGGCAGAGAGGATGGAGGCTGGAGAGGCCAAGAAGGGAGGCTCAGAGGAAGGAGCCTTCTGTGAACTGGGCTGATTGCTGGAGGGAAAGGCATACCAGTGGCACTTCCCTTGTAAGACAGTTGCTGGGCAAATGTCAAGAAATGCTGATGTCTGATAATAGTGGGGGGGAAAGATTAGAAACAGATTGTAATGAGCCTTGGATGTCAAGCTTGATCCCCCTCTCCTAAAAGGCTGCTTGGAGGATTCGACAGAAGAGCAGGGAGTGGGCAGGCACACAGAGTTCAGCAAGGCAGAGTCTGGGGGCACTCCGCTTTCCACCCAAACCAGAGAGCTCAGCATTCTCCAACCATGTTACCACTCAAACCCCAGGGCTGGTAGAAAGAATCACTGAGCCCGGTTCAGCATGCCACACCACATTAGTCCAGGCTTCCCCAACGAGCACCAAGTTATCTCAACCTTACTGCCTTTGGACTTGCAGTCTCCTCTCCTAGGGATGTCTTTTCTCTGCTCTTCTGCCTTCAAGGTCTAACTTGAGATACTCCTCCTCTAGGGAAGCCTGTCTGCCTCTCCCAAAGAGGGTCCACTGTCCTCTCCTCCACATTCTCACAGAACTCTGAGTGCCCCTCTATTACAAAATTTATCACACTGCCTGTCTTTACTATTTCCCAAGTATTATTAATCTCTCTTTGTTGCTACATTTCCAGCTCCTTAAGAGCAGGAGTCTTATATTATTCATTCTATAACAGCACCTGGGATGCTCAATAAATGCTTGCCTGTAGTATTATTAGTACCACCTTTTATGGAATGCCTGCTACCTGACAGTGATGACACTAAGTACGTAGGATAGAAAATCTTGTTTAATCTTCATACAACTCTGCCAGTCTCATTTTATGGAGAAGGAGCCTTTCCTCTGGAGACCCTCAGATGAATGTCAGGTGAAAGCATGAAACACCTTGAGCAGGTCATCTCTGCCTCTTTCTAAACCCAAGCACATACTTCTGACCCTGGGAATCATTATGCCATGTCCATAGGTAGCCTAAAGTAGATGTTTGTTTCCAGTTATTGAGATCTACTCAATTTGAGTCAGTCCAATCGATAAGCTGTTCTTGAATAAACATTGGGGGCATCTGTTATTCTACAGAGGAGCAGCTTGTCATTTGGACAGCCCCACAGCAAGGTTAATTACAACTTTCTACAGCCAGTGGGTAGTATATTCTCCCTGTATCTTACTATTTCTTCTGCAAAAAGAGCTTTAATGGCGATCTTCCTAAAAGGCAATGTGCCTCCAAGATAAAAAGTGGAAGAGAGGTGGCCCAGCTGGTGAATTAACTGAGGAAGGGGCCAGGCAGGATTTAATCATCATGCCCAATAGTGGGAAGTAATTCGGGAGAGAACCACACTAGCACACACACAAACTCTGTTAAGTGCCTCCCATTCATTATCTCTCCACGCATCACCTCCCTTTCACCTCGTCAAAGAAGAATCGTCTTCGCCAACCTCCTAATCATAAATCCAGTGCCTATCTCAGCCCTGGTCCTTCTCCTCCTCTTTCTTCTTTGCCTGAACTTGCCACCCGCAAGCCCCCAGCCCTGACCCTCTTGGCTTCTATGAATCTAGTCTCTGCTGCTTCTTTCTCTTTGTTGTTCCTTTTGACAGCATGAGCTCCATTCCACCTCACTCTCCTCCTCCCGTCTCTTTCTTGTCTGCCAACCTCTTCAATCAGGGCCCTGTGTTCAGCCTCTGTCTCATTTCACTGGATGACTGCTCCCTGGGGATCTCATCCAAGCCTGTGTGGGATGTGGCTTATACCAATCAGTGACGCCCTTAGAACCTCTGCACGTCTTTGCCGTAACTGTAATGGTGATTAGGGCAACAAACCAGGTCCACAGCAAGTCCCCCTCATTTAGCAAACAACCCCCTGTGCCAGAGGCCTAGGGAAGCAATAGATTTGGGACTCTTGTCTCAGTGCCTTTCAGTGTCCATCCCAGATTAAAAGAGGGGAGGGGAGAGGAAGAGAATACAAGAAAATAATCATAACACACAAGGATCAGCTCTGGCTGATGTGGCTCAATGGATTAGCGCTGGCCTGTGAAACAAAGGGTCACTGGTTTGATTCCCAATCAGGGCACATTTCTGGATTGCTGGCTGAGTCTCTAGGAGGGGGCGTGCAAGAGGCAACTACACATTGATGTTTCTCTCCCTCTCTTTCTCCCTCCCTTCCCCTGTCTCTAAACTAAATAATTAAATAAAATATATTTTTTAAAAAGGATCAGCTGTGTACTTATCAAATGTGCACTCTTCTATGTGTATCATACTTCACAAACACAGGCTTTGAAAGACCCACATAAAACAAAAGGCAAACAGCTGAGAAATCCATGCTTCAGATAAAGCAGGAAAGAGATGTAGAAATATTAGTTCACTTTTCTGTTCCTAATAAGGCCCATGGGAAGAGTGAGCACAGAAAGCCTTATGGATTATGAGTGGGTAATTAGACCGTCCATGTGTAATGTCACACAATTACAGGTCTTCAAAAAGACTTTGACAGGGACTTGTAGACCTAGAGGGAGAGACATGAAAGATTAACTAACCCGCCTTTTCATTTTATGGATGAAGAAACTGAGGCTCAGAAAGGGAAAGAGCCTTGCCCTAGTCTACAGATCGCCTGCGACACAAGCCTCCCCTACGTTCTGAGCCACTGAAACACCAATCAAAAGTGTGACAAACAGGTTCTAGAAGAGCTCAGGCCTACCTGCCAATATTTCCTGAGTCAGAAGAAAGCTCACAGCCTCCTGACAGGGCCAGTTACAGCAAAGCACACCCCATGGCTTTAGTGCCATGTCTTTTTTCCCTTTGATGTATGATCACTTAATTCCCTCCCTGATTGCTTTTCAAAAGCAATCTAAATTAATGCGAACTCACAAAGGGCAAGGCTCTCTATGAATAATTAGTGCATGATAATACATGCAAATAGGGAACGGTGCAAAGTTGGGCTAAGCACTAGTGCTCCCACCTCCCTGACCCACCTACTCTCTTCTCATTGGGAAGTCTCTTTACATCATTAAAAAAAAAAGTCTTGAGGAAACTTGAGAATGAGTGCTATTTCTAAATAGGCAGATGGGTTCACTGCAGGACAGCAAAAGGAAAAACAGAAGCTAAAAGAATCAAACCAGACAGCTATGGGTCTTCTCCTTTTTCATAGCTTCAGCCAGAGACAAAACACTTGTTGAAATTTCTGCCATTTAGATAAGAAATATCATCACAGTTAAAGATGCACCATCACTTCATCCCATTCATGGAGGATTTCCTCCCACAAACCTTTAATTTCAGCCAATCTTACCTCCGTTCTGTCTTTGTGTAAAGCTAAATTATCCCCACTGCTAATCTTTAATTCCTGCTTTGCCCTACCTGGAATGCCCTCCCTACTTCCCACCCCTTGACATAGTCACATCTTAACATTTTCCAGAGGCCTTCTCAAAGCCTTCTCTGACAACTCCACTCCTTTTGGAAGTCTCCTGTGCCCATCAATATTTGCATTCCTTCCCTACTTTCTGGGCACACAGCTAGACTACGTTTCCCAGCCTTCCTTGCAATCAGGTGTGGCTGTGGGCCCAAGTACTGATCAATAACAGGTGAGCTCAGTAGTGCATGCCCATTCCAGGCCTAGCCCATTAAGCATCCTCAGGCATGGTCCTCATTCTCTCTTTCCCTATGGCTTAAGAGAAAGGACTCCACAGGCCTCAAGACAGGACAGTCACAATATGGAAAAAGCCTGAATGACTGTGTGGAGCAGACTTCCCCACCAATTTAAAGTAAGTTTGAAATAAACTTTAATTGTGCTAAGCCACTGAGATTTTGAGATTTATTTGTTACCACAGTTATAACTAACACAGAATGGCACATTGATTTTACTTCATGTGCCAACTCTGACCGATGGCAGTGGCCACTTAGAATTCCACATTGAGAAGCACTGTTAGGCAGCACTGGAGGGAACTACTAGGAAAGACTGCGGGGACTGGTTAGTTATATCTGTCATGGGCACAGTGATATTGTGTTTTCCTATCTTTGATCTATAATGTGTGTGTTTTAGTGCTTAGTTTAGCGACTGATTGCATATAACCTTATACTGTTCTTGCACTGCTCTGTGTCACTCAGTCCCATCCCATAGGGAGAACTCAGGGGCAGAGGCAAGCCCTGTCCACATCCACCTGAGAGAGAACATACAAATGCTAGTACTTATTCAGTGGACTTAACACCAGATGTAAAGGTGGAAATAAAGTGTGCTCAGACCTTCAGTAGGACTGTCTCAGATATTATGACAAAAAAACCCTGAAGTTTAGAAAATGTTGCGGCCAATAAGGTACGCCCCTGCTTGTCCTCAGCTAAATGGTTTATAAGTCATTTCTGAAAGTCACTTTTTAATCTCTCGTCATACTTAATGGGTAGAGTTATACAGGAGTGAATCAGCTATCTGTAGAACCTGAAAACTGAGCTCCACACACCACTTTATTTAATATTATAGATTATCAGAGCTGGAATTTCATCTAGCCCAGGGACAAAAAATGGATTTCAAATTAGGTGCCATCTAATCAATTTATAATGGCTGCCCTGGATTGCTGTGTTCAGAAGATTCTGAGATCATCATAGCTGAGACAGAGAGAAATTGAGTGAGAAAATCTATAGCCCTCCTATATCTGTCATTCCTGATCTAATCCACCCTCATCATTTTACTATGACCAGATTAAGTTCTAGGAAGAAGTGCCAACTTACTCTTTGGTGTTGGGTAAGTCATAGGTAGAGACCAGGCCTCAAACACAGGTCTCCCTACATTTCCTATTTTCCTATTATCCTAGGTTTTAATATAGGAGACAGACCCAAGAGTACAATTTGGAGATACAGGTAATCATAATACTCATTACCAGTTATTAGTGCTTACTATGTGCCAAGCACTGTCTTAAGTGCCTTTCCTATACAATCCCATTTCACCCTGCACAGTGAGAAAGGTGCTATAATCACCCCCACTTTACAGGTGAAATTGAAACACAAGAGAGGTTAAGTTACCTGCCTACAATCTCAGGAGCAGTAAGGAGCAAAGAAGGGATTTAAACACAGACAGAAGGAAAAACTCAGAAATTTTTTTTAAAAATTAAAAAAACCTGGATTTAGAAACATCCCCACATAATCAGTAGATTTTGGTCATTTCGCCAACACATACTAAATTTACTCACATTGGAAAAATACCCGATGGGGCCCTGATGATTTTTTCAAATCACCAAAAAGATGTAGAATAGGGAGTGAGAAGTCCTGGTCGCAGTGGCAGTGAGCGGCAGGAGTGATTTAGAGACGGAAGATGAGAACAGGTGAGTCAGAAGGACTCGGGGAGGACGCTGAGCTCCTGGCATGAACATACAGGTCTCACCATGATCTCAAGACTGGCAGGTTGGCCCCTAAAGGTCCCATTTTTCTCAAAAGCCTCCCCAGAACTAAAAATGTAGTATAATGGAATAGCACTGGCTGGCTCTGATCCCCAGGGCTTGCTGTTTCAGACCAGAAAGATGTGCCAATTGATGTATTTATAGGCTTAAAGCTGGCATGCAGTTAAGCTACCTGGGGTTGTTCGACATCTGTTTTAGTGCATATTTCTCCCAATTTTTTGTTTCACTAAGTTTTAATCAGCCAGCTATTTTGAGCCTGAATTGCAATTTCACACATATCTAAAGCCAAATGACAAAAAAATAAAAACAAAGAAGCCCCATGGCCAAAACAGAACTCGGGGCCAGCAACTTGACAAGGGCAGGCCCCTGGGAGCAACCCCTGCCTGGGATCAAAGGCATACAAATGGTGTGTCACATCTGAGGGCTGGGGTCAGAGGGCGGGGGGGGGGGGGGGGGCGGGGGGGGCGGGCGCAGGGACAGGAGACCCGCAGCCTTGAGCTCAGCCAGTCCAGGCCGCACACTGACAAACACCTTCGCTTTGTTCCATGACCTTGGCCTGGAAACCTCTTCCTTTCCTGAGCAAAACCCTAAGTTCCTTTAAGTCCTATCCTAAATGTCAACTTCTTTGGAAAGTTTTCCCTTACTCCATCCCCATTCCATCTCTACTTCCTGCATTAAAAAGCAAAAAATGAAAAAGTTACTTTTCCTCCTCCACACCGCCAGCACCTCTGTTCATGGTGCTTGCTCACGCCACAGCGAGCTGCCTAGTCCATCTCCCCACCACGCCAAGCACTTCAGGCCAGGAGCTGTCTTCCTCAGCTATATGTCCTCAGCTCCCAGTCATTACACATGTTTCTGGAATTAGGGGAAAAGGAGGATGGGAGAGAACACCCTCATTCACAACCTCAGGGAGATTTAGGAGGCAGCATTAGGCAGCAACCTGGAGACAGGGAAAGGCCCAGGCCCTATGGCTGCAGGGATTTTCATGTGGAAAGCACTGGAGAGAAAAGATTGAAAAGCAACACGGTGCCCCAGTTTTTTACTTTTACAACTGGAAAAACATAAACATTTTTTTTAAAATGGACTACTTGTTCCCCACTCTAAAGGAGGTGATAGTGTTGCCTACTGTGTGGGAAGTAGACACTGAATGACCTGTAAATAACGGGGGCTCTTCAGAGTGCTTTGAGCACAGAGAAGAGAGAAGCTCCACCTGCCTGGGGGCTTCAGATAAGGCTTCTCACAGGAGGGGCTGCTTGCCCAGAGACTTGATGACGAGTGAGAGCTCTGCAGGCAGACTAGGGTAGGGGAAGTGGAAGGGAATTCCAGGCAAAAACAAAAACAAAAACAAAAGCAAAAAAACAGTACATGCAAAGGCATAGAGACATAAGAGTACAAGTGAAATGATATGGCTGGACTATGGGGTGCATGGGAGACAGTGTTGGGTGTGAGGTTGGAGGCGGTGCGAGGAAGGGTTAACTCAGCATGCCTGGAGTGCTCAAACCCTGCACTTTCCAAAGAAAGACTGGGCCTTGACCAGCTCCTTGGAGATAACCTCTGGTGTCTTGGAATATTGTGCCTGACAGTGTCTTTTGTATACATGGGGCTCTGGGCCACCCCAGAGTTTATGTTAACAATGTAATTTATGGTGAAGGCCTGTGTTTGTTTGCCTGGGGGACTTTGGGGGAGCTAAAGACTAAGACGCTAAGGAAGGTTACACAGGTGATCCATGCCTGCGTGACTGACACCCAATGAAAACCCCAGACAACCAAGACTCAGGTGAGCTGTCCTGGTTGGCAGTACTTCAGTACATTGTCACAAATCATTGCCGAGAAAATTAAGCACCGTCCCTATGACTCTGCTGGGAGAGGACAACTTGAACGCTTCTGCCTGGTGTCCCTGGACTGCAGCTTTTCCTCTGCTGATTTTAATCTATATCCTTTTGCTACAATAAACCATAATTATAACAGCTCTTTTGAGTTCTATTAAGTCCTCCTAGTAAGTCATCAAATCCAAGGGTGGTCTTGGGGACCTCCCCATTGCAGAGAGTCGAGCAGGAGCAGAGCAAGAGCTTTGCCTGGAGCTAATGGGTTTGAACTTCTCCCTGGAGGCAGTTGTTATGAAACTAAAGGGTTCTAACATGGGGCTGTAGTGACAAGGTCAAATGTACATTTCTGGGAGATATTTCAGACTGCAAGTGGGAATGGATGGGAGGAGGAGGCAGGACTGGAAGCAGGAGGATCAAGGAGAAGATTGCTCAGGCAGTGCAGGTAACAGCTGGCAAACCCTTGGTAGTGGGCAGAGGCCATGGAGAAGAACTGAAATCAAGAGATATGCAGGAAGAAGGTGAAACAAGGCTTGGTAACCAACTAGACTACTGTGAGGGAGGATAGTCAAGGATAATGCCCAGATTTCTGGCCTGGGCAACTGGATAAATTCTAGTATCAGCGACTAAAATGGGAAATCCTTGGGGGAAAAGTTTGGGTATGTCCTGACTCCCAAGCCTAGCCCAACTTCTTCACTTTATTTCCATAATCCAGGAGTAAGCAGGTTGCTTCATCCATTGTTTTTTCACTTTGAAACCACCCCGTCAGCCCTCTGCTTTCAGTGGTCGCTTACACATCACTCCTCCTTACAAGCCACAGAAAGATGTTCTTGGCAGGTCTCCCTGACCTCGATTTTCCTGCTGCCAGAATCACAAGAAAGACATTAGCGCCTTCTGTGAAATGGGGAGCCAAGCAGCCAAGACAACCAGGTTGGGTGGCAGAGGCCTAAAGAAACAATGAACGTGTGAGATTTCAAACACTAGCATGTGGTCCTGGGTCAGACACTCAGAAGGTGAGACTCAGGTCCCTGTCACACTGGAGTGGGGGTACAGAGTTGAAGGAAACAGTGAAAAATAAAGGCTCTTTGACCTGCGCAGAAAGCTTCCCCTTGGCCTGGTGCTAAGCTGTACTTTATGGGTTTCCAGGTGACAAGAAGTCAGTGTGAACTGTGATCCTTCCTCGCTTGGCCCCAGGACCAGACATCACTAAACACTAGCTGGGCCTTCTGGGTGAAGGCAATCTGACCCTTTGGTAAGTCTAAGGGCAAAAGCAACATCTCCTGGCTGTGTTCTGCAACAGCCCCATACAGCAGCTCAGGGCTTGCAGTGCCCCTTCCAAGACATCCCTGGGAAATGTTCATTACAGGTCTTCTTTGCTCCTTACACTCCATCATTGTGTGCCCCAGACATCCCCCTGACCTTTCTCCTTCATTTGCTGATTCAACAGTTACAAAGGCCTGATCTGCAAAGGGGCTTACAGACCACTCTACCCAGAAGAGGGCCCAGAATGAGAAAGAGAGAGTAGGTAGAAGAGGAATGGAACCAACCAGTCTCTGGGTCCCAAATGGGGATTCTGGCATAGCAAGAGCCTCTGACAAATTCTTTCCCAATAAGGGGAAATGGTGAATGGCTGAAAGCACCGGCTTTGAAATCAAACAGACTGGGGTTGGAATCCCAAAATGAACATTTATTAGTTGTGTGACTGGGCAAGTTAGTTAATATTTCAGAGCCTCAGTTTTCTTATCTGTAACATAGAAAGAACAAGCTATAATGAGAACAGCTTGTGTGACATTGATGTAACATGACAGACAAGAAGAGTGGACTAGAATGCGCATGCGTGAACAAGGACAACTTCACTGTACTAGTCAGTGGGGCAGTCAACACTACTGAGTGAGCATATGCACTGTGTGGCCAGGAAATTACAAATGACTGAGTGAGTAGAGCAATGAATCTATATCAAATTTTGCATTAAGCTTGAACATTCCTCCATAGAAATTATTCGGATGATTCAGAAGGCCACAGCTATGGGCAACTGGTGATTGGTATCTTCATCACAACAACATATCCACTCATGCATCATGTCTTATGCAGAGTTTTTCAGTGAAACATCCAATTACCCAGGTGACTCAGCCCAGATTTTTTGCCCTGTGACTTCTGGGCAGATTTTTTGCCCTGTGACTTCTGATTTTAGTTTTCCCCAAACTAAAATCACCTTTGAAAAGGAAGAGATCTAAGAGGGTTGATGAAATTCAGAAAAATATGATGAGGTGGCCGGTGGCAATTACAACAAAGGATTTTTCAGGGTGTTTTGAACAGTGGAAGAGATGCTGGGAGAACTGTGTTAGGTCCCAAGGTGCCTACTTTGAAGAGAATTGAGGCATCATTGTCCTATGTACAATATTTGTTGTATCTTCTTCAGTAAATGTCTCTATTCTTCATATTGCATGGCTAGGTACCTTCTGGACAGACCTCATCATATACTAGATGGACTAAGGCCTAAAATGCCTTGTACATAGTAAGTGCTCAATAAATGTTACCTAAGCTTGGGGATTAGAAAGGAAACCTTTGAGTGTTAAGACCTGTAAGACATACAGTGAGATGAGGTTCCTATAACACTCTCAACTCAGGCCCAAGTAGCTAAGAGGATCATGTAGTCTGAGACTGTGCAGAGCTGGATGCCTCCTGAGAGATCATCTGATTCCCTCTTTCCTGGGTGAGGAAACAGAGATACCGAACAGCTTTCCCAAGATCACAGAGCAAGGTAATGGCAAAGCCAAGACCAGAACCCAGGGCTTCAGACTTCTGTTTCCTTGTTCTTTTCTCTCCATGGAAATTTATACAAACAAAAGAGAGGATGCCACAAGTCAGGACATAGATAAAACATCAAATGACTTGCTGTAGTATAGAGGAAATTGTTGGTGCCCTGTCCAGATCCCCTTTCCCTAACCCTCTTCGGCTGTGAGGGTCCGCTGCCAGCAGTTTGCAGCTGCTGCCTCCTCTGGACAATGCCACCTCCCCCTGCCCAGCAGATGCAAGCCGCCTCCCCCAGTAGATTATACCCAGCGCTGTGCTGGCAAATGTTTAACAACCAACTTTCTGGTGGTGGGGAAGGGGGAGTCCTGCTTGAAGTGTCTGCCACTTTCCATGTTGTAAATACTCCCACCACAGCTGGTTTCAAGCCACCAACACGACATGGCTGAATGTGGAGTCGTGAGAATGCTCACACTAGCTCTTCATCACATGGGATTTCTACCAGAAAACTGTAACAGACAAAAAATAACAAGAGCCTTGATAAAAGAAAACTTTCATAAAAATTATTAGAAAGTAGTGAGTTTTGAATATTTATTACCACTGTTTTTAATATTATTTTGTATAAGTTTGTATAGTTCAATGTTAATAGTGGCTCACAAAATTCCTAAAAATTTGACGACCGGCTCTTGTAAGGCCATAGGGGCCAGGGCCAGCACATCACTGATTCACATTCTTCCCCATTCCCAACAGCCTGAGGCCAGCGACTGACAGGAACACACAGGCTGCCCCCACCTCATCTAGGGAGCAACTCTGCAGTGTGGTGGAACCCAGGGCTGCCAGTGGGTCAGGCTGAGGCTAGATTCGACAGAGGGCTGCTTTCCCCTTCAACTCCTCCCTTCCCCATCTGGATCCCCTCACTCCTTACAGGCTTTTCCTGAAGGGCACTTCTTTATAAACCACACACACCCAAGGCCCAGTCTCAGGCTCTACTTCTAAGAAACCCAACCGAACATGTTTGTATGGAGTAAAAATTTAGGGAGAAAGTGGCTTTGGAGGAATCCCAGGAAGCTCTCTGAAGGAGGCGAAATCAAAAGGGTAGGGGAATTTAAGTTTTGAAAAGAAAGGTGGGAAGATATTACAGATGGAGGGAACGGTTGAATCCAGGTCACACCAACCACCACACAGATGACAGATCCATCTGCCAGGCTGAGCGAGGTTCTCACAGAACAAGGCATGGGCCCTGGGGCCACCCATGAGGGACAGCCAAAGTTGGAAGAGGGGCTGTTTCCATGGCTACAGTGTGATGGAGGAAGTTAAACTGTTGGTCTGGTCCATCAAGATGTGTGGTTCTCAGTAAAGACATTATGGCATTCTGGTTTGCCTTAGAAATATTGTGTGTACCCAAATCTTTGGAGCTAGAAAGTGTTTTCCACAAGATCATCTAGTGCCACTGATGGATAAAAGATTTGAGGTGGTACAAGGAAAATATTTATTTTAATCATGATATTTTCTTTGCTTTGGATTTTTAAATTTTTAGAATTGTGGTAAAATATGCATTAACATAAAATTTACCATCTTGACAAGTCCTTGCTTTTGTTTTTAAAGACACCTTCACTACATAGTGACAACACTGACTTTTCCTTTGCAGATGTATGTAATGTTTCCTCTTAAAATACTTTGTCCAGAATAGATCTATTTAAAGAAAAATATGCAGACAATAATTAAACAGGTAATACACAAATGGAAAGCTCACAAAGATAAAACACACCAAAACCCCCCTGCATTTTACAAACTAGTCCACACTCTCAGTTGAACCAAAAAAGGGTAAGGGAACTGCCAAAGATCACATAATGAAATGCAGATACAGGACTAGAACCCAGATCTTCCAATTCCTGCTCCCATGTTTTCCACTCTGCCTTGCTTCTCCTTTAAAGAAGGAAGAAAAACACTGTGTTTTTGTTCTCCCCCGAAATGATAACAACAGAGAACCTTCCATGTTCTTTTTCATTCGTGACAGGAAAAAGTCACCTTCCCTTTTAAATCAACCTAACTGATGGCTTTCAGAGTAGAGAAGGAATTCTTACAGATAACTGGGCATGGCAGCCTGGAGAAGGCACAAATCCTCTTGAACTCTGTCACCTCTGATTTCATCATTCTGCTAACGTCAAATGTCAAAGCTAGAAAGGAAAGGAAAGTTGGCATTTTGATGCCAGTGTCCGCCTCCAACTGGTCCACGGGATGTGCCTGTCAGAGAGGTAGCATGTGTGTTTTATAAACTAAAATATATGAGCAGAGTTGGTTTAAAATGCATCTTGATAAGATTTGTGAATCAGGAGACTGCCTCTGCCATTTAATGGCTCCGAACTCCAGACTCCCTTCTGAACCTCTCCAGGCCTCGTTTGCCCCTCTAAAATAGAGACAATCATTCTTATTTATTCCAATATCATCTCAATAACCACTAAATGTCTTGCACAATAACTTAACAATTGACAAAATAGTTTTTCAGACCTAGTGTCTCATTTTAATCTGCACGATCATGTGACATGGGTGATATTATGTAATGGATGGGAGACCATCTTTGAAAAAGGCCGTGTAACTTGCTCATGGTTGCAACTGGGTCTCAAAGCCAGATCCCATGACCCCAGACCACCCACCTGAAAGTTCAGAAGTGTAGCACCAGTGTCTCCCAAAGCATGTTCTTCAGAATCTCAGATAGATAAATAGATAGAGCTGCTATAGTTATATATATATAACTATATATATAACATATATATAGGATATATATAGAGAGAGGATATATATATTCTCTCTCTATATATATATCCTATATATATATCCTCTATATATATATATCCTCTATATATATATCCTCTATATATATATCCTATATATATATATCCTATATAGAGAGAGAGGATATATATATATATATATATATATATATATATATCTCTCTCTATATATATCCTATATAGATATGTATAGATAGCTACAGAATAGTCGCTAGTTAGTAGTTTGTAAAAGAGCTGTCATAACCAAACAACATTGTGTTAGAAATGTTAAGGGCTTCTTCACTGCTGTGGGATTTTCATGTGAATTGTAAATCTCCAAGAGGAAACATAGCATGAAGCATTTCTAAAACTAATTTGTCAAATTACCCAATAATTTTTGAATGAGGGGTCCTGCATTTTCATTTTTGTACCAGGCTCTGAAAATTATGCACTCCATCCTGAACAACCAGTGTTTAACTGTAAGCTCCATAAAGGTAAAGACCATATCTGTCTTTGCCTTTACAAGACAGGGGCAAACTGCATATGTATTGAAGAACAGGTACAAGGAAAGACTGCAAAGAGGTGAGGTCTGGTCCTTTCTCTTTCAACAAGGCTTAAGACCACCCTTGTATTTTGAAATCAAGATCAGTCACCAAGTGAGGATGAAAACTGACACACAAATAAGCCAGAGGAATAGGCCAGCCCACAAAATTTAAACCCAGCCTGTAGGAAGGCAAGCAAGCAAAAGACAGGAAGCAGGCAGACACACAGTCCTGGCCCCAGATAATGGTACATTTTCCATTGTTTCTCCAGGTGACAGCCAGTTTCAGAAACAAGCACTAACTTGAATGCAGTGCATTTTCCTTCCCATCCCCATCCAATATCTGCTCCCCCTTCCTCTCCTTTGTAAGCCAGCTATCTCCCATCCCCAGCACCTCTCAGCTGCTAACAGACTGAAAGGTTTAATCTCCAAGAAGGATGCTCCAGGGCTCTGTTATCAGAGTTACTTAATTCTGCATTCACCACGGGCTTAATCATCTGCATCAGACCACACTCCTGTGACTCACGTGAGCGTGCACACACACACACATACACACACACACTAGCTCTCCAGAGCTGAAAGTTGTTCTCACTTCATCAGCACTTCAGAAGCATTAATAAAGTGCAAATGTGTAGTGCCAAAGGCAGGGGAGGGAAGGGGGTTCAATTCTGTGTTTTGTTTTCAATAACACCAATGTTAACAACATTGACTGAAATTTTTAAAAAAAAGGCATGGCATTTCACCCAACCTTCAATTAAATGGTATTCATTTTGCCATGTTTCCTCCTATTCATTTTACATCATTGCCATGACAATAAATGATTTTAAATGTTGCTATATTGCCTTCAGAGGCCTTGTTTCTAATATTCTATCAGTGGTTGTGATGATCTGTCATGGACTAAATGTGTGTGTGTCTGCCCCAAATTCATATGTTAAAGCCTTAATCCCCAGAGTATTTGGAGGTGAGGCCTTTGGGAGGTATTTAGATTTAGATGAGGACAGGAGGGTGTAGAATTCCCATGATAGAATTAGTGTCTCTGCTTCTCCCCGCTCCCCCCACCCCACCCCCACATAAAGACATAGCAAGAAGGCAGCTGTCTGCACACCGGGAAGAGAGCCCTCATCAAGAACTTGATAATGTCGACACTCTCATCCTGGACTTCCCAGACTCCGGAACTGTGAGAAATAAATGTATGGTTTTTCAGTCACTGAGTCTGGTATTTTTTTATAGAAGTCCAAGTCCAAGAAGGCCAAGATGCCATCCAACACTTAACTGCCATCCTATTTGACATTACACAGAGTGTGCTTTTGTTTGTTATTATAAATAGTGCTGCAAAGATCATTTTTGAGAGGGATTTTGAGAGAGTACAATTGCATTCAAATTTTGGCCATGTCTCTTACTAGGTAGGGAGACCATAGAGGGGAAATAATAATATTCTCTGACTCAAAGCATTGCAAATGGGAGAGTGCAACATACACTACATGGCACTCTACAAATTTCATTACGACTGGATATGCTAATGCTTGTCTAAAAGAGCCACCAACATGTGGCCCCCGTCCACTGGAAATCTGCCATGAGACAGAGATCAATTTGAGCTGTAAAATAGAGGAACTATGACAGAAAAGTGGGAGACTAATATCACTCTAGACAGCAAAGTATAGGTGTTTAAGGAAAAAAATAAAGTTTTCAAAAAGACCTTTAAAATTACAAAATGGAATATAGGTTGTAGGTTGACTAGTAACCATAAAAATGGCATTTAAAGTAGGGGCTGACAGTGTGGCAGTTATAAGCAAGACATCATTTGTGTGCTGGGGGAAAGGCCACAGCCAGGAAGACAGTAAACTGTGTCCTATGGGAATTAGGGCCATGAGCCATGAAAAGAAAATGTGTTTGTCCTTTAGATGTCACTGGTATATTTTAAGATAAATAAACTATATTATCAAAACTAAAATCGTCTACTTGAATATACTGCATGAAGACCATATGTACAGAAGGAGTAAAGGGGCCGACAAGGATTCTTTTGTTTAGCCAATAGAGATTTATTGGTGCCTGTGACATGCTACATTCTAGGGTAAACAGCAAGGTAAAGGCGATGAGCTCCTGGCCCTCAAGGAGCACAGAAAAGCCCACAATAAACATGCACTGTGTTGTCCTATGAAAGTACCTGCAAAATGCTATGGAAGCAAAAAAGAAGATGCGGTAATTCTACCCAGTAAGAAGGTGTTTGGAAAAGGCCTCACAGGTGAAGCCACTTTTGATCTCAATCTTATTGGATGGGCAATTTCCCAGGCAAAGAAGAAAGAACATGAACATGTATGACATCCCTGGGATAGAAAGCAAAAGAAACTCCAGATCCCCAAACAGACATGGTTTCGATCCACATTGTTCCTAATAGTCTGAAGTTCCCTATATCAACATTACCTGGGATGCTTGTCTCAAATGCAGATTCCTGGGCTCCACCAAAGACCTACTGTGTCCCATCTGGGGTCCAGCATTCACACCTTACTAAACTACTCAGGTCACTCTGAAACACGCCAGCGTTTAAAAACCAATGCTACCACTCTGACCAGTGTGACTCAGTTTGTTGGGCATTGTCTTGAAAAATGAAAGATCACCAGTTTAGTTCCCAATCAGGGCATATGCCTGGGTTGCGGGTTCGGTCCCCCATTGGAGCGCATACAAGAGGCAACTGATTGATATTTCTGTCTCACATCAATGTTTCCCTTCCTTTCTTTCTCCCTCCCTTCCCCTCTTTCTAAAAATAATAAAATCTTTACAACAAAAATCAATGGTACCAAAAACAAAATGGCACTTTCCAAGCACTAATCAAGTCACAACTGCCCCCTGAGGCGAGCAGCTGTCAATGGTCTGGAAATGCACCAGTGGAGGCCATGGGCAGGAGAGGGTGAACATGCAGGCACCTCCTTCAAGTCACTTCCAGTGCCTCACCCCCAACCCCCCCCCCACCCCTGACAGCCAGCCAGTGCTGGTCCAGACAGATACATCCCCTAATCAGGCACAGACCATTTTATTGGTTTAAAATTGGCTTTCCAACAGGAAGCCTTGGTGACAACAAACCAAACATGAAGGACAGTAACAGGAGACAACCATGCCCCACTCTTGTCCCTTGTCAACCTCCACCTCTAATTCTCACAAATCAGACTGATATACCCCAAGACCTTGAATGAGGAAAGGAGGGGAGAGCTCCTCCAACATCCATTGGTAATTGAACAAGGGTGGAAGCTCAGGTGATGGAAAAGCCCGGAAGCCAAAGCAGATGTTCGGCCAAATTAAGTGGTTCTAGGAGAAAATGAGAGCTTGCCTGCCCAGACATCTGGTGTCCATTAACCGCCTAAGCAGAGCTGCAGCAGAGCCATCTGCGGGAATGGACTCTCTGGAGGCAGGGAGCTTCCCCCTTCTCTGTGTGCCTCCTCGACTTGCTCCCAACGAAAGGTCTGGCCTTAAGGAGAGAGAGACACACACAGGCCCATTTGCCTGCAGGGCCCTATAACTGATTCCTCCCAAACAGAATGGTCAAGAGACACTGTACAAGGCTGTGGTCATAGGACTTGATGTTTGCCATGAGGGAAAGTAAACTGACATCAAGGACAACTTATTCAGTATCAAGTGCATATGACACTCAGAGAGACACTGGATAAAGACTGAATATTCTGGAGACGTGATTTCTAAGTGGTGCAACTGACAAGTTACAGAGAGAGGAAAAAAATTACATTTAATGAGGACCCACATGGCCCTGGCAATGTGGTAGGCATTTAATCCTCGTTAACAACTCTATACCCTAGGTGTCATTATTTGTATTTTATACATAATAAAGCTGGGATTCAAACTCAGGTCTTCCAAACTTCCAGAAAAAAAAAATCCAATACTTCTTTGAGAGATAACTGTGCCACAATTAAGCCAGTTTCTTTGGTTTGGAGGATGGATAGGAAGGGTGGGGGAAGGGCTATAACAAAAGCTATTTGTGGGGCTATAACAAAAGATTATGCATGGATGGGCTTTGCTGCCTTTGATGCTTTTGAAGATGACCAGACTGAGGCTTGAAATGTATCCATGGAAACAGCTATGGTGGGAGCTGTGGCCAAATTAGCTCACACTGGAGGCAGTTGGGTGGGGGACTCAGGAGACTCCTCTTTGATGGAGAGAGTAGTGTCAGCTCCCACTTCATCTTTCAGGCCCTGCTTCCCTCTCCCCACAGCTGGACCACCTGAAGGCTCGGTCTCCGCCAAGACATCAGCCGATCCAAACACCAGGCTTTCTGTGAAGCTGAGCCTTAATCAGCCCCTGAGCCCCCAGTTCTAGGGGCTGAAAACCACTCTGGCTATCACTAGCACCACCCCCAATCCCCCCCACCCCCCGCTTTAGCAAAGACCTGGACCCTACCCAAGCACTCTTGTCTGGAGTAGAGGTTGTACCGCCCCCGCTCAAACCTCCAGGTGGGTACTGTCCGTGCTCAGTCCACTCCACAGAAACCCTCCTTTCACTCTGTGGGAACCCCCCAAGCTGACATGCAGCCTGATTTTCCACTGAGCCTGCAGGCCTTTGACTTTGTGTCTCACAGCCTAGACCTCCACCGTCTCTCCTGCCAGCATCCATTCCCCACACCGGGACTGTGGTACCATTTCCCAGCTGCCTGCAGGGTTGGTGGCCCACAGACCTCAGCTGAGCCCCTCTCCAGACATTCTCTAGGCCACTACAAAGGTCACAACTCCTTTTGCATGGGAACCAACTCCGGTGACAGGTTGATGCAAGGGTATAAAGTACAGCCACCTCACCCAGCTAAGGACAACTCTGAAGGCCAGTCCAGGCTCAGCACTCCCTGCGAGATGTGTGACCACTTCAGAGCTGAGCTGCTCACCTCTTCTACCCAGTCCCACTTCCACCCCTTCTTGCTCCTGAGAGCAAACCCCAATAAACTTACTGCATAGGTCTCCAACTCAGTCCATTTCCCAGGGAAACCACCCTCATAGTGACATTTTTATCCTCAGTAACTGGAGGGCACTACATCCCATGTCCCTACCAGCCTGTCCTTGATGCTGCAGCTCACTCCTACATAGGAACAATCAGCCACTCCCCCAAGGTCAGGACAATCACCCGGACGCTTGTCCCAAGCCTGCCACACACTGCTGTGGCACCCAGGGGATTGAGTCAGTGTCCTATCTATAAACTGATAAATGAACACTGGGGCAGTTATCCTTGTAGCTCGTAGTATCTTTAATTATCTCATTCACTCAACAAACACTAACTGAGAACTGACCACATGTTTTCATCCCTCCAACTCCAGCTTAGTTGTCACTTCCTCCAGAGGCCTTCCCACAGCCACCCCCAAAGCTAGGCTGGATCACATTCTCCTCTGTTCCTGCAGCCCCTGACTTTACCTCTCCTGTAGCTCTTACCCCTGAATTGTAATTACCTGCTTTTGGTCTTTCCCTTCCATTGGACCATGAGCTCCGAGAGGGCAGGGATTGTGTTTATTCACCTTTATATCCTCCGAGACTAGTTCAGGGCCTGGCCCACGTTTAAGGATATAAAAATATTTGTAAACAAAGTCTAGGTGCTGCAGGAAAAGCAAAGATAATATCCCACATTCACACAACCCTTTACAATGTGCAAACTGCTTTCATATCCAGTCTCATTTGATCCTCATAACACCTTTGCAGGGTGGGCAGGGCTGGAAGTGTGTTCCCACCCTACAGAGGAAGGGACAAAGACCAAGGGGTGCTGAAGCGCCTGCACCCTGCTGGACTGCTCAGCACCCAGGCCTCTGGACTGCTCAGCCAGGAACTCCCTTCCACCCCACTCCCCCACCAAACCAGGAAGAGGCAGACCTCTCATACAGAGTTTGACATCTCTAAAGAAGAGCTGGCTTCCACCAACCCCAGACCACTCTTGGGATCTATGATTTCCCTCCCTGGGAACCACCACCCTAACAATCCTTCATTCACATAACAGTGAATGAAGAAAGCCGCGAAGCATCCATCCATCTAGGTCCCATCTTGGAAACTGTTTTGACCCCAAGTCAGAATATCACATGTGACAAAAATCCAAAGGAGCAGGGCCCTGCGTGACACTCAGGAAAGCTGGAAGAGACAGAGGGCCTTCCTGAAATGTCAAAGAAGAGAAAAGCTGAGGATGGCCTCTCAACTCTGGGCAGGGCGTTAGGCCTGGAAGTGGCCCCGGGGCTGACTGAGCAGAGAGCAGGGGAGTTTACTGCTGAGCCGGGGGCTACTGCCCGGGGCCTGAGCTAGATTAGTGCCTCCGCTTCCACTGGCTTGGCTCTGAACTTATCTCTGTTTTCTGTGTTGAACACTCGCTGTCTCAGCTCCCTGAATATCCTGTTGGTTGGGAGATAAAATGAGGGGAGAGGGAGGGGCCGGCACACAAAAGCTCTCTTCCATCTGCAAAATAGAAATTCTTTTCTCCTCTGCGCCATAGAAGAAAAAAAATGCTACACCCAAACACGTTACCAAAAGAACCTTAACTCTCCCTAGGGCTTTTTTTTTTTTAAGTCCTAAGTGAATGCATGATTTTTCCCTAAAGAAACTGTGATAATATAATTAGCGATACACAGAGGCCTTCGCTGGGAAACCGGCGGCACTTCCCCACCCCCCAGCCCTGGCCTCTCAGGAGTTAGGCTTTGAAATGAAGAAATCTATTGTCACTGGGGAACACGGGCTAAATCACCAATCCCAGCACAGTGGTGGTGCTGAAACCTCCCTTTGTGGAGGGAACAGGGAGGCTGCACGGTAATAGCCAGACGTTATTTGCAGCAATGTGGCGCCTATTCTCCAGGCTTGTGTAAGTTTCCATGGGCCAGAAACACTGATCACCACTCACACTGCAGCACCTCAGTGATGTAAATCATTTGTCCACCTGGAGCTCGCTCTCCTTCCAGACCCCGACCAGCGCAGGGAGGAACACCCAGAAAACTGCCTTTTGCGAACGAACCTTGTGGTGAGCCCTAGACCAGAGCTCGCCAATCCAGATACAAAGCAAGCTGCGCGTGTCATTTGAAATTTCTAGTAGCTACATTAAAGATTAAAAAGAGGTGAAATTAATTTTAATAATGTATTTTCTTTAACCCAATAATATATCCAAAATACTACTTCAATATGTAACCAATACAAAAATTTATTACTGAGATATTTCACATTCTCTTTATTTTGTGCTAAGTTTTCAAAATACATATGTATTTTACATTTACAGCATGTCACAATGCAGACTAACCACATTTCTTTTTTCTTTAATTGCACTTTGCTTTATTGTGCTTCACAGATGTTTTTTAATCAAATTTATCAAGGTAACATCATATAAATTTCAGGTATACAACACCACAATCGAGTTATCAGTATACTCTTATGCGCTCACCACCCAAAGCCTGCTTTCCTTCCCTTACCACATATCTGTATATCTGATTCCCGTATCTGACACTCCCCCATCCACCTTCCCCTCTAGTAACCACCACTCTATTGTATGTGTCTGTGAGTTTTGTTTTGTTACTTTTTTGTTTTACATCACACATGAGTGAAATTATTTAGGTTTTGTCCTTTCAGTCTGACTTATTCTACTCAGCATAACACTCTCAATATCCATCCATGTTGCCACAAATGGCAATATTTCATCTTTTTATGGCTGAGTAGTATTCCATTATAAATATATTTGCCATAGCCCCTTTATCCATTCATCTGTCAATGGACACTAGGGTTATTTCCATGTCTTGGCTATTGTAAACAACTACAACGAGCATGGGTACATATGAGGTCTGTCTAGAAGGTATCCAGCCATGTAATATGAAAAATAGAACCCTGGTTGGTATGGCTCGGTGGACTGAGCACAGGACTGCAAAGCAAAAGGTTACTGGTTCGATTCTCAGTCAGGGCACATGTCTCAGTTGAGAGCCAGATCCCCAGAGGGGGGCACATGAGTGGCAACCACATATTGATATTTTTGTCCTCTCTTTCTCTCTCCCTTCCCCTCTCTCTAAAAATAAATAAATACAATCTTTTTTTAAAAAGTAGAGACATTTATTGAAGAAGATACAAGAAACATTGTACATAGGACAATGACACCTCAGACCCCTTCAAAGGAAGCACCTTAGGACCTCACGCAGTTCTCCCAGTGTCTCTTCCACTGTTAAAAACACCTTGAAAAATCCTTCATTGGAATTGCCATCAGTTGCCCCATTGTATTTTCCTGAATCTTATTGATGCTCTGAAATCTCTTCCCTTTCAAAGGTGATTTTAGTTTTGAGAAAAGCCAGAAGTTGCAGAGCACCAAATCCGGGCTGCAGCGGGGCTGAGTCACCTGGGTGATTTGATGTTTCACCAAAGAACTCTGCACAAGATGTGGTGCATGAGCAGGTGCATTGTCGTGATGAAGCCACCAATCACCAGTTGCCCATAGCTGAAGCCTTCTGAATGATCTGAATAGTTTCCATGGAGGAATATTCAAGCTTAATGGAAAATTTGATGCAGATTCGTTGCTCTGTTTTCTCAGTCATTTTGAATGTGACAGCCACATAGTACACATGCTTGCTCAATAGCATCTATTCCCACCCCCCACTGACTAGTACAGTGAAGTTGTCATTGTTCACACATGTGCATTCCAGTCCACTCTCCTTGGCTGCCAGGGTACACTGACTTTGAGCAAATCATTCTCGTTATATAAACAATGGCTGGACTTTTTCTGGACACACCTTGTCTATCTTTATGAATTAATGTTTTCATATTTTTTTATAAATACCCAGAAGGGGATTTGAGGAATCATGCGCTAGTTTTATTTTTAAATTTTTGATGAACCTCAATACTGTTTTCAATGGTGGCTACACTAATTGGCACTCCTACCAAAAGTACAAAAGGGGTCCCTTTTCTCCATATCCTCTCCCAAACTTGTTATTTCTCAGACTAACCACATTTCAAATCCTCCTCAGTCAGACATGGGTGGTGGCTGCAGTACTGGGCAGCATAACTCTAAAGTTTGCAGAATTTACCTAACTGATCTTTTCAACAAGCCCTCTGCAGTAGGCATTAGCCTCACCATTTCATAGATGAGAGAGTTGAGGCTCATACTGAATGCACTGGCCTCACATAAATCTAGAATCTACATCTCCTGCCTCCTGGTCCTAAGCACCTATCATTTCCCCACACTTACAAATATGGCAAAGATAAATCTAGCACTCACAAAACGCAGGGGCATTATTCACAATAGCCAGAGGTGAAAGAAATTCAAATGTCCATTATGGATAAATGCACAAATGAAATGCGGTATATACATACAATGGAATATTATTTAGCTTTTGAAAGGGAGGAAAATCTGATACATACTACAAGAACCTATAGAACATTAAGCCAGTCACAAAAAGACAAACACTCTGTGATTCCACTTATGTGAGGTCCCTGGAGCAGTCAGACTCAGAGACAGAAAATAGAATGATGGTTGCCAGGGGCTGTGGTAGGGGTGGGGGGAGGGGAATGGGGAGTTAGTGTTTAAAAGATATAGAGCTTCAGTTTAGAAAACCGAAAAAGCTCTGGAGGTAGGTGGTGGTAATGGTTGCACAACAGTGTGAATGTACTTAAGGCCACTGAACTGTATACTTAAGAATGGTAAATTTTACATTACATTTTACTACAATAAAAAATCAGCTATAAAGATGCAGGCGTTCCCCAAACTCTGTGAGCATTATCACATTTCATCCTCACAACGAACCCACTTCATAAAGTATGTGCTTTCTTATCTCTGTGTTATTGATGGGAAAGCTGAGACTTAAACACATTAAGCAAATAGTTCAAGGTCCCATGGCCAATGAGTGATGGAGCCAGGATTTGAACGTAGGGAGTCTGATTCCCAAGATTGTGCTCTTAAGTATGATGTCCACTATGAAACCCCTCTGGTGTCTTCAAATAGAAACAGAAATAGAAATAATCCAGAAAGGAAATAGAAATGACATTTGTTACCATTTACTCTCAGGACAACAGTCACAGAACCCCCTTTGAAACATAAACTTGCTCATGCCGCTTGCCTTCTCCAAACGAAGTTACAATAAAATGCAAATTCTTCATCCCTAGCCCCCAGGCCCTGCAAGATTATGGCCCCTTGATACCTCTCCCATCTCATCCTCCCTTGGCCCATCATACCCCTTCCACCCACCTCCTTCATCTTTCTTAAACCTGAAAATATCCAGGGCCTTGGCGCATGCTGTTCCTCCCTCCTAGAAGGCACTGCCACCACCATCTGTGTGGCCAGTTCCTCCTTTCATTCAGGTCTTTAGCCAGAGGCTTCTTTGTTCCCTGTCTCTAAAACACGGTATTTCCTCGCCCTCAACCCATTCCCCTATTCTCCCTTTTCCATCATGGCCACTATCACTGCTTGACATTATGTACAATATGATAATATGTACTTAATTGTCTATTTCATTTCTGCTGCCCCCCCCGCTAAAAGGCAACTCCACGAGGGCAGGGACTCTGCTTTGTCCCTAAAGTGGAACCTGGCACAGAGCAGACACGCAATGAACATTTGTTGAATGAGTAACTGAATGGTCGGGTTCACTGAGAGCTTCAGTCAATTCTCACACAGGGTGACCCAGTGAGTACACAGGTGTCCAGAATGTAAGACTTTCAGTGCTGGATTGAAGAAACTCAGTTCCAGAGATTAATGAATGGGACAGCTGTAGCCACGTGAAGTTCGAGTTCCCTTCCAGCAAGCTGATTGTATAACGCAATGGTTCCCACTGCTCAAAGTCACACACCTACAGGGTGGCAGAGTAGAAGGGTTGTGCTTTGGGCACAACTAGACTTGGTTTGAACCTGAGATCTGCTACCTACTGTTAGGGGTTAGGGGCTGGGCTTTTACCTCTGGGCTGTCAGGGCCGTCATCTTGGGCCAGGCAGCTCTCTGCAGCCAATAGTTGCCCCAGGACTAGGGATAAACCCTTCAAATCTGAAGGAGACCTCCTCATCTACCATACCAGACAACACACTTAGTAAGTGTTCAACAAATGATACTTTTGCTGTCATAACCACAGGACATAATTCAAGGCCAGGTCTACTTTGCTGCAAAGTCTGTGCTCCTTCTGCTGTACCTCCCAGCTCTTTGTCTGAACCTCTCCTGTTACCACCTCTACCTCAGTTTTAGTACTGTCTGAACAGATCCCATTTCCCTCCCCAGACAGTGAGTCCCCTGAGAGCAGGCCCCATAGCTGACTCATCTTTGTCCCCCCTCCCACAGTTGCCACTGGCACCCTAGGCTTCCTGGGCAGCTAATTAA
The DNA here is from genome assembly GCF_019186645.2 of Phyllostomus hastatus. Taxonomy (NCBI): domain Eukaryota; kingdom Metazoa; phylum Chordata; class Mammalia; order Chiroptera; family Phyllostomidae; genus Phyllostomus; species Phyllostomus hastatus. The sequence continues at coordinate 5,825,718 of NW_025333643.1, read as the reverse complement.
ATGAGTAAGGTTATGTCCACCCTTTCCTGGATCCCCAAGATTTCTATGGATTTAGACCATATCCTTTCGAGGCCTTCATTAGCCCCCGTCCTGTCCAGGTTAGCCTGCTGTATCACCCATGGTCAAGACAGCCCAGGCAGAACAAAACTCACCTAGAAACCATTTTGCCTTCAGAGTTGGGGTCCAAAGTACCTCTCTTCTCCAATTATCCCAATCTCCCCGCATTGGACCAGGTTCTAATTGCCAACAGCCAGCTCATATCTGCCATGTAGCAAACAGAAAACCCAGAAGCGTGTCGGGGACTCTCTACTCTTCGTGTCCCACTCCCAGACTCTGCTGCAAAAACATGCCTTCTCTCCTCATTAAAAGAAAAGAGAAGAGTTTAGGGAGGTTAAGACTAGAACTCACAGGTCTTGCCAGCCATGCTCAAGTCGGTGGCCTTCTCACTATACCTGCTGTCATCTTCCTGAGGATCTTCACACCTTTTGAAGCCCTCCTGAGGCATCCTTTTGTTGGTCAACTCACCAGATGCTTCAGGAAGGAAGGATGGGTCCCAGCCGCAGCATCTGCTACATGACTTTGAGCAAGTTACTTGAAGATGGCTGTGTTTTTTCCCACAGGGAAGTAATTGTATTTGCCTCATAGAGTGATTGCAAGGATTAATGGGAAGAAATGGCATAGAGTATGCAGTCAGTTCATGTCAGCTGTCATAACTATTATTAGCAAGAGTCTGAAGGCAAAAAGTACCTAGTTCTCAGGTTTTGCACCAATACATGGAGGATGTGCTTATATGACACCAAAAAAAAAAACTAAATAAAAGGTTGCAAAAAATCTCTTAGCCATCCAGATGTTTAATAGATGAAACACAAATAACATTCCTCAGCCTTCTCCCCCATCAATGTTTTGCCCTCCTCACTTCCTTGTGGGGCTACAATAAATATTTAAGTGACACTTATAAAATGCTTTTTTACCTAACAGATATGATTACTTAAAAATATAAAGCATCTGTATAGCACAACTGCCATGAGCAGAGTTTTGAAGGGAAAATTAAAAGGATAAGCCAAGGAATGCAAAACTTGCAGTACCTTTTATAAGTAAAGAGATAATTTCCTAAAATACAAGGAGTGATTTTGAAGCCATAGGAAAAGATAAATAATCCAATAGAAAATTAAGAAATGAACATACAAATGGTCAACAGCCTCTCTAATAATGAAATACCAATTAAAATGATAGTGAGACATTTTTCACTTATGAGACTAGAAAGTATTATATTACTTGTTGTGCATGTCAACGAGTACGTGGGAAAACAGTCACTCTTGTGCGCTGCAGGGCGTGGGAGGTAGAAACTGGTGCAGCTTCTCTTAGGAGATAATTTGACACTAGCTATTGAAATTTCAAATGTTTACATCTGTTGACTCAGACTTCCCCTTCTAAATATATACCCTTCAAAAACATTCACCCATACGCACAAAGATATACAGATAGTCCCTGGCTCACAATTACCCACAATTATTACAATTAATTTATTTATTTTACAAATAAAATAGAAAACTACTTTTTCTATTTTCTGATGGTGCAAAACTGGTATGTGTTCAGTAGAAACCACACTTCAGATTTTGAGTTTTGCTCTTTTCCCGGGCTAGCCATGCGAGGTATGACCCTCTCTCATGAGAGTGGGCAGCAGCAGCAACATGCTTTTACCCAAATGTAGACTGATACATGTGTTCTGAGCAAGTTTAAGGTAGGCTAGGCTAAACTATGATGTTTATTATATGAGGTATATTAAATGTATTTTCAACTTAGGATATTTTCAATTTACAATGGATTTTAAGGCTGTAACCCCATCATAAGCCAAGGAGCATCTATCTGGATGTACAAGGATGTTAAATACAATATTATTTATTCACTGAAAAATCAAAACCAAGTAAATGGCCACCAGTGAGGCTGGCCATAAAATGGAACTCTGCACAGGCGCTCGAAAAGAATGAAACGTGGATCCACACAGATGTTTGTGCACAAGTGTTTGCAGCCGCATTATTCATAACAGCAAGAACTGGAAACAAGCCAAATATCCACAAGTTGATAAATAAACAGAATGGGGTGTATCATGAAATGGAATACTATTGAAAAGGAAAAAGTCCTGTTACATGCTACAACATAAATGAACCTCAAAGCATTATACTCGTTAAAAGAAGCTAGACACACATAAAAACATATTTATGATTTAATTTAAATGCAAGCCCATAAAAGGCCTATCTGCAAAGGCAGAAAATAGAGTAAGTGGTTGCCTGGCGATAGAGATGGGGATGGGGAGTGACTACAGTGAGCATAGGGATCTCTTAGGGATGATGAAAATGTTAGAAAATTGGAGTATAGCATCAGTTGCACAATTCTGAAAATTTGCTAAAAAGTCAATCAATTGTACACTTAAAAGTGGTGAATATTATGGCACATAATTTATACTTCAGTAAAATAGAATGTGATAGATCAATAAATTCTCACAGGCAAACATGTCCAAGATAAACTGTTAACTTTTTAGAGAAGCAAAATAGTACAGATGATATTATATGATTGTTAAGGCAATCATAATGATATTATTATATGTTAGTGTACACATACAGAAAATCTCTGGATGGACATATACAAAGCAAGTAGCAATTATGTTCTCTCCAGGAGGCAGGATTATGAGCACTGTTACTTACCTTATGATATACTTCAGAACATACCTGATTTTTTAAAATTAGACACTTTTGCTATGTGTTTGAATATTTCCTTAAAATGTTGCAGGGGAGTGGGCATTACTTTTATAGTTTAAAAAACACAATGCAAATATTAAAATAAATAGGTCAAGCAGTGTTGTTTAAAATTGACTGTTTTGTTGATACTGCTCAGTCTCAGTTAAAGATGCCACATCTGGTTACAAGATGTATGGAATCTCTCATTCTCCTGGCTCCACCACAGCCTGAAAAAAAGTCTGAAACCCACCCAGCTCTGTCCTCCTCTCATTCCAAGTTCCCCAAGCAAACTATGACTAATTCTGTTTCCCAGCCACCTTGGAGCTGGGGAGAATGAATGCCTTGTAGATGTGTCTCCCTCAGTGTTAAACTATCTAGGGATGCCATGGCTTATAAAGCAATTTCTTGTGAGTTTCCCTGGCAAAAAAATGGATTCCTCAAAGGCTGATAAAATAATCTGATTATTCATTACTCTGAATAATGGGCTCAAAAGCCCAAGGACCCTGTCAAGAGACAGTCACCCCAGGAACGCCGACCCTGTGTGCCCAGCCCACCTCCCTGTCTTGGTTTCTCCAAGCTCAGACCCTGGCAGCTTGACAAACTTAAGGAGTTTTTTTTTTTTAACTATTTACTGAAGTATAATAAACATATGGAAATGTGCACTGTTTAAAACAGCATTTTTATGAAAACTCTAAGTGCCAAGTATAAATCTTACACTTTTCCAGTGGAAACCATACTGCCAGTTTTTTTTCTTCTCCTAATTGGAAGTAAATGAAGCAGCTGAGCTGATAACAGTCCAGAGCCTCATGGTCCCATCTCCCTGAAGGTCTGGACTAAGGTGCATGTGTGTGGGGGTGGTGGTCATTATTTTCCACCCCCAAGAGTGATTTTCAAGTCAGGTGCCAACAACTCCTGTCTTAGAGAACAGGGGCTGAGATCAGCTCAGGCTTCCCCAAAAGTAAGCTCTTTGGATGCCATGAAGAAAGAAAGATGGAATGACCTCCACCAGAATATGTGCTGCATGAAAGCAAGAAGCACGTTTGTTCATCGGTGTGAACCCAGTGCTGGCCGATACAAAGTATGTACTCAATAAATATTTGTTAGAACAAATGCTGATTGGCTGGAACAGAGAAGGTAAAGACAGACCCTGGGAACTAGACCACAAAGCAGAAACCCCAAGGGTTTGGAAAGGGTTACCGCTAACCCAGATGGTACCTTTGTGCCAGTTAGAAAAAGACAGCCCTTTCTCCCTACTGATACAGCACCACACCAGAGCAAGCTGCTTGGTGAGCAGAGCTTGGATTGGGTTTCAGGCCTCACCTCTCAGCCAGGTGCCCTTGTGTAAGGGGCAACATGCACCTGCTCTATTGGTGTCCCTGTGTTGGTATCCCTGCTGCTCCTTGTGTCCACTGAAAATACAAATCATGTAAACTATTACTTGCCTGGATTCTGGGCAAATGTCTAGTTTGTCCACAGGAAAGGCTGACCTGAAATGAAAACCTCAGGCCTAGAAGAATCTTCCAATAGTCAATAAATAGCTGTTGACTAATTAAAGGACCATGTAATCCAAAACCCTGACCATCTGAAAAGGAAATGCAGAATATCCCCCTGCTCATTCCAACCCCTCCATACTTCTAACAGAGAGCAGAGCAGATGGGAGAGAGCAAACAACAGAACAGCCTACTTTGTACCTTTCCATATAAAAACAGTTACTGAGCTTCACACCCAAATGCCTTAAGGATGATTTTATCCATGCTGCTCTGGGGAGCAGGCATCATCTCTCTGCCTTCACCCCCACCCCCACCCCCCCGGTGACGGCTGCAATGGCTCCTAACTGATCTTACTTGCCTACCAACAATCTATTTTCCACATTCTAGGAAGAAAGATCTTACCAAAGGAGAAATTGATCACATCACTCCTTGCTTAACATCTGTAAAGGCACATAGAATAAAATGTAAGCTCTTAGTATGGTCCCCAAGGCTCTTTATGACCCTGTTTTGGCCAACCTCTCTCACCAGTTCTTGGGACATTGTCTTACTCACTTTGTTCTTGCCATACCTACTTTTTTTATAGTTCCTTCCTCTTTCTTTTTTCAATTCTCCAATGCTGTTGATCATGCCCCAGAGCCTTTGCACTTGCTGCTTCCTAGTCCTGGATTCCGTTCCCCAGCTTTTCAGATGGCATTCAGATGACAACCTAAAGTGGCTTTTCCTGATCTTTTATCAGGAACACCAGCCCCCATCCACCCCGCCCTTATTCTCTATTCCATTAATATGTTTTATTTTCTCTGTAATGGTTAAAACACTACCTGAATTTATCTTGCTTATTAATCTTTTTATTGCCAGTCTCTCTACCTTTCCGTACACCCCCATATTACACCCCCCCCCCACACACACACCAGAATATAAGCTTAGTTCCCTCTCTATCTCTGGTATCTAGAACATAACACAAGTTTTAAAAAATAATTTTATAAAGAATTAGAATAATTATCATTGTAAGGCTCTAGGTTTGCAAAGTATACTGACATCCACTGTCTTACTTAACCTTAAAAACAGCCCTATAGGGCAGATAGCACCACCTTCATTTTACAGGTGAGGAGAACAGAGGCTCAGAGCGGCTGAGCAGCTTGCCAATGATCAACAACAGGGAAGAAGTTTAATTTTCACTCAAGTCCAGGTTTTCTCCCTCTGAATCCAGAGTTCTCCCTTCAATATGTGGTTAATATCCAACAGTGCTTCCCACTCACTGAGCAAAAACTTTACAACACCAGAATAAGAACAAAGCAGTTACTGGCAAGACTGTTAAACTCCAAGACAAAGAAAATATAAGCCTATGAAACCACTTTTGGAAATCATCAAAATAGACAATTACGTAAAATAAGCCTTCTCTGAAATCCACAAATGGAGAAGTTGCAAAGCGTCCAGATGTCATACCTCAAGTTTAATCTGTTCATATAGAATTCCCTGATTCAAATGAAGGATAAAAAATACTGCATCTCTACCCAAGAGTGGCAAAAAGAAACTATGACTAATAGGGAAAATTCATTGTAGGAAACTAACCACATGCTACAGGAGGATCAAATTTCTCACCCTTCAGACCAGAAACTTAAAGGCATAAAAACTCAGGCATATTTAAAACTTTCTTCTCAGTCCTAGGTCCAAGAATATAAGAGTAAAATTTCTTCAGGAGGATAGACTGAAGTTGCCTTTGGGGAAGGGAAGCTGGGTGGGTGGGAAGGAAATTTGATTTCTGCTCTATTTAAAATGCTTTATATGTGTCTCTATAGTACATATTCAAAAAATGAGCCTAATTTAACCAAACAAATAAAATAAAGAGAACAAAACATTTTAGGAAGCAATTTCAGCAGGTCTGTTCTTCCCATCCCAGCCTCGTCGCCATATTTCATCTTTACCAAACTAAACAAATGTAAGCAGTCAAACAAACAACCCAATTAAAAAATGGACAAAGGATCTGAATAGACACTTCTCCAAAAAAGACATACAGATGGCCCATAGACATATGAAAAGATGCTCAACTCACTAATCATCAGAGAAATGAAAATTAAAGCCACAATGAGATACCATCTCACACCTGTCATAATGGCTATTATCAACAAATCAACAAACAAGTACTGGTGAGGATGTGGAAAAAGGGGAACTCTTTTGTGCTATTGGTAGGAATGCAGATTGGTGCAGCCACTGCGGAAAGCAGTATGGAGATACCTCAAAAAATTAAAAATGGATCTGCCTTTTGACCCAGTAATCCCAGTTCTGTAAATATATCCAAAGGAACCCAAAGCACTAATTCGAAAGAACATAAGCACCCCTGTGTTCATTGCAGCGTTATTTACAATTGCCACGATATGGAAGCAGCCCAAGTGTCCATCAGCAGATGAGTGGATAAAACAACTATGGGACATTTACACAATGGAATACTACTCAGCCATAAAAAAGAAGAAAATTTTACCCTTTTAACAGTATGGATGGACATGGAGAACATTATGCCCTGACTGGTGTAGCTCAGTGGATTGAGCTCAGGCTGCAAACCAAAGCATCGCAGGTTCAATTCGATTCCCAGTCAGGATACATGCTTGGGTTGCAGGCCAGGTCCCCAGTGGGGGCCACATGAGAGGCAACCACACATTGATGTTTCTCTCTCTCTCTTCCTCCCTTCCCATCTTTAAAAATAAATAAATAAAATATTAAAGAAAAAACATTATGCCAAGTGAAATTAGCCAGTCAGAGAAAGACAAATATCATATGATTTCACTCATATGTAAGATCTAATGAACAAACTGAACTAACAAATACAACAGAGACAGACTCATAGACAGAGAGCAGGCTGACAGCTAAGTGAGGGCCAGGGGGTTAGAAGTAGAAGGATTGAGCAAAAAGGGAAAAGGACTCATGGGCATGGACAACAGTGTGGTGATTGTGGGGATGGAGGTAGAAGGAACTAAATGGTAATGGAAAAAATACAATAAAAACTCTTTAAAAAAAGCAGAGGTAAGCAGTCAGGCCTGTTTCTCCATCTTCATGGAGAAGATGACAGGTAGAAAGTTCTTTCTTTGGTCTCGCTCATATCTAAGGCATTTTTCCTTCAAATCCTGGGGCCACAGACAGTTGAAAAGAACCACCCTCTCCAAATCCTTCATTTTATAGGTGAGACCAAGAGAACGGAAGAGATTTTCTCAAGATCCCCCAGCTGGTTACTAGGAAAGTTGGAGCTTAAGTGCAGGGCCCCTGCCTGCAGTGTTGTGCCCCTTCTGTGACACCAGGCTCCTCCTTTGCTCAACACTCAGAGGACTCAAACCCCAACTGTTCACATGCACAGGTCAGGAAGATCAGCCCACCAGGCCATTCTCTGCAGCCTTCTCTTTTCAGTATTTTGTGACAGCCTCAGACCATTCCACAGCACACTGCAGGTGGCTCTCCTCTGGAGGCTGGACCATCCCCCAAGGGGAATGTAAAACTTGTGGGGGTATGTCACGTAACTGGGGGAGCACTACCAGCATTTAGTAGGGAGGGGCCAGAGTGTGCAACACCCCCACCCCATCACTTCTGCATCACTTCTCTGAATCCTCTCCAACCCTTCAAAAGGTGGATGTCCACAGAGTAGAAACCCCAACAAATGCTAGCTGAATGTTATCAGTAGTAAGTACAGTAATCTAGCATTTGATGGATCCTAGCAGCTAAACACGGTCACAAACAAAATTTATAACAACTCGAGGAGAAAGATACAGCTGTTCCCATAACAGATCAAGAAATGGGAGTGGGGGGGAGGAGTAGGGGGGAATGCAGACAACTGTAATTAAACAACAATAAAATAATTACAGAAAAAAAAGGAAACCAAAGCACTAAGGCGCTCAGTCACTTGCTGGAGCCATGCTAAAAGCTGTCAATGGAGCCTCCCAAATCCAAAATGTACTCTCCTAAAATTATACCCCAGACCCAGGGCCTAAATGGAAACAATGTCACCTTTAAACTAAACTGGGCTGTGGGAGATTTAAACTACTGAAAGAGTCACCCACAGCCCGATCCTGTGCCTCACCACCAGGCTGTGTCTTCCAGATCCACCCAGGCAGCATGTGGGGCGTCCTGATGGCCCTCACCTGAAACACGACTGGGGTTTTCAGTCCAAAAAATTAAACTGCCCCCCAAAATGAGGCGGGGTGTCTACAAAGAGTGGCCAACATTTATTACTAAGGGTATCAGAAGGGAAAAACTACCCCAATTAAAAAGGAATAATTTTTTTCTCTCTCTTTCTCACACACATACACCCCACAAAGGAAGAACATAATTTAGAATAAATAGCAGGTTTTTATATATGATTAGCTTTATGAGAAAATCTCTGCATTGTCTTTATTTTTCTCATGTTTCTTCAGGCTGGGGGACACTTCAAGGACTGGCCCATGGTCCAGGGACCTTTAGAACAGACAACCTCCTTGGAACAGGGCACTCATGGCCTTGGACCTCGCCGTGCTGATTGCGGGTGCCAGTCTGGTTGAAGCCTAACAACCATGAGAGTTACAGAGGTGGGGAGGAGATGGGGGCCTCAGAGAACCTGACAGTGGAAAAGAGGCAGCAAGGCGGTCCCCCAGCCTAAGCAGAAGTTCTTCCCCCTACAGTGAGCCATGTGCCAGTGGTCATTATCCATGTGAGAAAGGGACACAGCACAGGGGGATAGAACAGTAGGGGCAGGAGGAGAGATGCCCCGATGGGTTCTGGCTCTCCTGCCCTTCCTTCCTTCTCCCTCCCCCTGGCTCCATCCTCCCTCTCTCTCTACCCCTCAGAATCAGGAACAGAGTCTCTGAGCTACAGCTTTACCAACATAGGGGAAAAGCTGATGCAACTTTAAGCTGCATTAATAAGATCAAGTGATATATGATTAGCCTCGCTGGCCCCATATTTTTCAGAGTACTTCTGAAAGGCAGTGCTTAGTTTGGGCTCTAGATTTTAAGGGATATTAATAATTTGGAAGGTTTATCAGTGGACTACAGACTCAAAAATGGTCCTCATCTATTTGGAAAGATTTCCCAGAAAATACTTTTCTAGGAGAGACCAGGAGAGACCCCAGCCCAGCTAGCCAGATTGGCTAAATCCACCATCAAAATGAATTAGGTGGAAGATGTGGCAACCAGATGGCTTTTTAAAATGTTGATAAGCTGAAATGTGGCAGGAAAAAGAGACCAGAGGGTGAGAGAACAAGTCATCTAAAGCACAACAGAAGAATCTAAGCCTGAGAAGGCACTTAGCAGAGAAACAAATGCCTTGCACATATACCGCCATGCCGCCCCCTCCCCAGGCCATGGCAGACATTCTGTGTTCTCCTACCATTCCTGGACCACAGCCTCAAAATTCTCCTCAACACAGCCCTCCAGCAGCCATTAGCAAGCCATCGCGGCTGGCACATCACATACGAACTACACCCCATCCCTGACTTAGGAGTACAAGAAAGCAGTTTTCAAATAATGGAAATGCTACTATGAGTCAGCCAGCTTAGACTTACTCTGGGTTGATTCAAAGGACAGAGGTGTCTTCTTGCAATTCTATTCGAGGAATACCTTTCTAACATTCCCAACCCTGGGTTAGTCTGATTTCTGAGGTGGTCAGTCTCTTGCCATTGGAAGTTCCAATCAGAAGATTCACAGCTATCAGGGGTTCCTGCGTAGGGTGGACATTTGGGCAAATTCTGAGATTCTAAGTAGGACTTCAGGTTCAGATTTAATACCTCTGTACTGAGCACTTAATATGTAGCAGAGATGGGCACACAAGCTATCATGGTGGACATCGTGACCCCACTTATAGAGAAGGGCACTGCAGCTCAGGAGGACTGAGTAACTTCACACAGGGCGAGAGTGGTAGGTCCAGAATTAAATCCTGGTCTTGTGAATGCAGGTTCTGCACATTTTCCACCCACTTGTATTAGCTGCAAACCACCACCAAGGCAAGGCCTCCTCTGAAACTAACTGGTTCTCGATGGCGCCTATGCTGGCTGATTTTCCTCCCTAAAGATGCTGCCTAGTTGTATTTGATGGACCCAGATCTGCTGCTCTGTAAGCGTTCAGGTCCAGGGCTTAAGCTCCTCACTGTGGGACAGCAGGTATCATTTGCTCATTCAATCCCCAAACAAGACATCTCTCCACAAAGGAGCACAGGTGGAATCTTTGACATTTCACTTAGGATCTTTTCCTAAAATCCCAGGCACTGTCATTCTTTTAGTTTGAGGCATTTATGGCTTCTGTACCAATGCAAAAGTCCCTAAAATGAGGTGGCACCTAAAACCACATCAATCACTGACTCGCCAGATGATTAGCTAATTGTCAGCTGTGAGGACCTGAGTTCTGGGAGTGGGGGGCGGGGGGCGGTCAGGAGGACAGGAAAGTTTGAGGAAAAGGGAAGAAGATAGTTGAAGATAGTTTAAAGAAAGCAAAGTAACCCCATCCTCATTGTCAGTCCCGCTGTGGCCTCAGGTGCATTTCAGGCTGCTGGGGAATTCTGTCTTGTATCCCAGTCCCCATTCTCTCAAGTTCCACCTTATCCACCCCTCCGGCAACAGTGTCTGCCTAATTCCCCAGGGCCTGGGTCTTGTCCCTGAGTCACAGAGGCCTAGTTGCCAGTACTAGGGAATATCCCCATCTCAGACACCCCACAGCCCCACTTGTACAACCTGCACCTGCCAGGTGGGACTTCCCCTTACCTATGTGGAGCTGGGAGTCTTTCTCCAGCAGCCCCCTGTCCCAGGGGGTATAGCTCTAGGTTTCAGCCACTCCTGTTGGAGCTCCGCCTGCCCCCTCCTGCTACCAGACCAAAATGACCTGTGTCCGCAGCAATGTTCACCTTTCCTACTGCTCCCTGAAGTTCACTCCTGACCTTAAGGAACCAGATCACATTTACACCTATTATTCTATTCTTTACCCATTTCCTAGTCTTAATGTTTTGCTTCCCACCTGCCCTGAGAGAGCCTGGATTTGCTGCTGGAAGGCCTTCCAGGTGGTGTCATCCCATAAGCCTTTCCTGTCTCTCTCTTTTTATAATGTCTGGACAGCAAAACCAGTCCCTTGTTGTACTGTTATCTTCTTCACTGTCTAATGAAACAGTGTAGTGCTTCTGACATTCTCATCACTACTATACATTTGTCTTACTTCCCAACTACTTACAAATATCAGTGGGCAAGAATATTCTGCCTGACTTTGTACCTGCTCAGCAGGTGCCTAGCCAGATAAGTGCTGTAGCAGATCCTCCCCTTTACTTTTTCCTTTTTATTGAATTTATTGGAGTGACACTGGTTAACAAAATGATATAGGTTTCAGGTGCACAGTTCTACAAAACACTATCTGTACACTGTATTGTGTGTTGACTAGCAAGTCAAGTCTCCATCCATCACCAGTAGACTCTCTCCTTTGAAAAGCAGGATTCTGAGTGGCATATTTGGGGTGTTAACCCCACCTCCATGGCCACAGCAACTGGGGTTCAAGGGCCACCTAGACTGGGCCAATCAGAGTCCCTTCCCCAGCAATACTGAAGTGAGGGAGGAGGAGAAGGAGATGAGAGAGAAGGGGAGGAGGGAGAAGATGAAAGGAGGAGGAGTAGAAGAAGAGGAGAAGGAAGAGAGAAGGTCTTTCCATGTGATCACCTCCAACAGAAACATGAACTTGGCAGCTACGGGCAATCATTGTCTACCTGTCCTGTAGAAGTACCAGAAATAGATGGTTTGGTGAGAAAGAAGAGTGAAGCAGATGTGCAGAGAGAAGCCGAAGTGAGAGAAAGTACAGCAATTGATATCTAGAACAAACCAGGGTTTCCCAGCACTCCCATTCCTGGTCCCATGCCATCCTGAAGCCCACTGGCATTTCCCCATCTGGGTTCCACAAAACACCTTGTGTGTTTATATTAAGCTCCATTTTTACTACCACCTGCTTCAGCTGCTTTCTGTTGATTGCAACTAAAAGTTCTAATTAAAGCAAAGGCACATGCTGGGTATTTAATAAATTCTTATGCATTGATTGAATATGTTCCTGATTTCTTGCCACAGACTTCAATTCAAATAACACTAGTGAATCTCTTTAGCATCTTCCATTAGGTCTTCTGAAACAAAGAACTCTAAATGGATAACTTATCTGTTAGCCACATTCATGTTTAATAACACAAACACCATGGTCACACTCAGACCAACTTGCATGCAAACACCCACGTGCACCTACATACACATTACTTCAGTTGCACATAGCAGCACTTGGTACATTTTGCCCCCTTCCCAGGTCTGTCACTCAAAGAGCAGAGAGTAATAAGAGGAGAAGGAAAAGGAGAAGGGGAGGGGGAGAGGAGGAGGAGGAAGAGGGGAGAAGATTTTATAGTCAAGAGCCTGGCAGAAGTCTCTGTGGCAACACTTAGCAGTCATATATCCTAAGTAAGACAGTCAACCTCTGAGCCACAATCTGTAAGTCATTGCCACCCATGCCAACTGTTCTGGCAGCTGAGAGTAGAGTCCCTATCTGGGACACTGTGGACATTTCAAGCAGCATCTCCCAAAGACTGCTCTGCAGATTGCTTATTCTAGAGCAGGGGTTGGCAAACTACAGCCCATGAGTCAAATCTGGCCTGCAGCTCACTTTTGTAAATACAGTTTTACCAGAACACAGCCACACCCACCCATTTCTCTATCATTGTGGGCTGCTTTTGTGTTCAACTGCAGAGATAAGTAGTTGTAGCAAAGACCATACAGCCTACAAAGGCTGAAATGTTTACTAGCTGATCTTTTACAGAAGAAGTGTGTACATCTAGAAGATGTCAATAGGTGTACCATAAAGAAAAAACAGCACCTAGGTTAATGAAGTCAGGAAACAATGGGTTAAATAGATTTCTTTTCTTCAGGACTTATCAGAGCCTTTAATATGGGGAACTGTGCTATGAATTCCTGAGAACACACTAGAAAGCTTCCCACACCCATTTGAACAGAAAGCCCTTTTTACAGTAGACATCTTGAGGGAAAAGTGTTTGAAAGTCTAGAGGAGTTCCTTCTCTATAAAATGGAGATAGTAATAACCCCAACGCCATCTGCATCACAGGGCTGTTAGGGAGATCAAATGCAACAACAGTGTGAGTGGGCTGTGCAAAGCATGGGCAAATGAGAATTATCCCCTCAGCCCTGTAACCTGAAGGCATTTTCTCTCCATTGCCCACCAGCCACGCAGAGGAAAGGCACAAATGGCTATAAGGGGTCAGCTGTTTCTAAGAACCTGCTGGTTCTAAAGAACTCAACAGGTCTTCATAGAAAATTGCACAACTGCAAGCTTAAAGGGAAGGTTTGCTGAGAGATTCAACTTGTTTCCACTAAAGATCGTCAATTAATCTTGATTCTGGGTGGAAGACAGGCACTTCTGCTCTTGAAGTTTTGATTAGCTCCCCACACTGCACAGGAGTGACCTGGGCGCCAGATAGATGGTTTCCTCACACAGAGCCATTTCTCATGCCATGGGGCTCTCAATGGGACAGCTGTCCCTGCAAAAGGAACATCTGACCTCTCCTTCCCCACCGAACCTTCCTCACACTGCGCGCATAAAGCCCCTTAGCCTTAGCCTTCCACATCACACCTACAGCACCAACTGGGTTTTGTCACCAAGTGTTACCCAAGTCCAGTAAATAGAACAACTCACAGAGACACAAGATCACTCTATTTCTGACTCAGACCCATGGAAGCACCCAGGGAAGGCTGAGCAGGTCAAGGAGGAAATGGCCAGGATCCAGCAATGACCAGGAAGCAGCAATGATATTATGCTGACATGCCATCCCATTTACAGCTGGATGCCACCATTTCCTTTTCCAGAACAAGAAATGGGGAGAGTGGGGGAAGGGATAGAGGAAAGAAAGTATGAATGGAGATGGACATATGGCAACACCACCCGCCCACCTACCATCTTGCCATCCTCACCCTCTCCAGGCAGTGAAGATGGTGCTGCTCGTCTTTGCCCCATACAGGCTCAAGTTCTTCCAGATGCCAAGTGTAATTATAGGGAGTCCCTGCCATTCTCAAGAGATAACACCTTCCTGGAATTCTAACTCGCAAACACCACTTCCATCTGTGGAAGAAATGCCCTGAGAGTAGGTCTTTTTTTTTTAATTAATTAATTTAATTTTAAAAAAGCTTCACCTTCCCCTTTAGGGCAAGGTAAAAGGGAAATAACACTTAAAGGATGACTCAATAAAAGGATTCACTGCAGCAACTACAGTAAAAACACAAAATTGCTACCGGACAGCTATAGCATGGAGAGCCAAACAAGACCTTTGTCTACACTAGAAGTAACTCAGATCAGCAGGGCATTTCCTAAGTGACAGCCTGAGATCTCATGCAGAGGTGGGGCTACTCTGCAAGGCAGTGGTACTGGAATGTGGTCATAAGGGTTCTGAAGTCCTGGATTGGTCAATTCAATTTCAGCCTGAGGACCTAAGAGTGGAGAGACAGACTCAAGCAGGGTGAGGGTCCAGCAAATTCTATCTTGGAATGGGGAATCCCACCAATAGGCCTACAGGTAGGCCTCACTCCCCTCAATTGCTACTAGCTGCCATCAGACAATAAGCTAACAGCCCTTGATGATCCCTGCTTCTGGTGAAGTTCTTGAAATTTCTACCACCAATACCAAAGCTTCATGAGAAGATTCACTTCTTCTTGTTCTCCCCCAGATCCCGACAGCTGACAGAGAGATTCTGAGACTGACATAAGGGCTTTTGGAAACTCAGGCTTCCAAGCATAGGCCTCCCAGCTCATGGCCCACCTAAGAGCAACACTGTCTCAACCGCCTCCATTAAATGCATCTGGTCTCTCTACGCCCTGAACTCCCATTTCACCTCCTCAGGGCACGGATTGTCAGCTAGCTCAGGGGTGAGCTCACTATCTGCAAATATTTGCAGGGCAGTGCTGTGGAAGAGGAAGCCATTGTTCTGTATGGCTCAGAAGGGATAAGTCACCCAGAAAACCATGGGCAGTCTTGAGTGCTTCAAAAGAACAACTTGGGGTATTCACTGAAGTGCAAGAATTGGGGGTTAGTGGTATGTGATCCACAGGTACTTTTAAGGAACAGCTGTAAAGGCATCTCTGCTCCCCCTACCCAACCCCCAACCCTCCCCTGTGGATCCCCAGCTGCCCACCCCGCTGTTAATGAGTGAACAGAGTCCAGGACTGCACCTTAATGATGACTCTGACCATGCCAGGCATTCTGATGTAGTTTTGAAAACAAACCAGTACCTAGTGTATTGTTCATGCTTAAATAAACACATAGCTCTCTTTTACTCCTTTGGCCCTGGGAGGAAGATTTCAATCAGACTCTCATGCTGGTGCTGTTTGCATTCTTTTTTTTTTTTTAAGATTTTATTTATTTATTTTTTTAGAGAGGGAAGGGAGGGAGAAAGAGAGAGAAAGAGAAACATCAATGTGCTGTTGCTGGGGCGGGGCGGGGGGGGGGAGCGTGGCCTGCAACCCAGGCATGTGTCCTGACTGGGAATCGAACCTGCGATACTTTGGTTCACAACCCATGCTCAATCCACTGAGCTACGCCAGCCAGGGCTACTGTTTGCATTCTTGGTCCACTGTCTTGAAACATAGAGCAAATCTTTCTGGAGATACAGATTTGATCCTGGTTCTAACCACTCTGAAGATGCCTGCTTCTTTGAGGTAGCCCACCTGACTCACCTACTAGAAAGTGAACTACAGGTATACCACAAAGGCTGTATTTGAAATCTGACCATCCCAAACATGATATGTCCTCCAAATTAATTAGTGGAAAAAATTAATCAGTGACTTTTATATAATGAAAATAAAGTTCCATGACATTTTGATTTTTTAAAAAATCACCACTATCACACCAGGGGGGTCACTAACTGCAGTGCTTATAGAGACCCAGGAAGTCAGGTGAACTAGCAGAGTAAAGCAGGTGAGGTTAGGGAGATGAAGACAGTGGCCAAGTGAGCCCTAGTCATGTAAAAGAAGAGCAATGGGCTCTCAGCTCTGACCTGTGCTGCCATGTGGGAATGCAGGCCCAGAGCTGCCAGATCTTCTCATTGTTTAAAAAGGTACTAGAAAGCCAGATTTTACATGCAATCTCCTCATTTTTACATGTTGGCATCTAATTCACATTTTTTAAAGACATAGTACAGGCCAAATCAAACACATCTGAGGGCTGGATTTGTCCTGTATGCCGTCAGTTTGCAAGCTCTGCATAAAAAGTTCAGCTTAAACAAATTACCACCAGTAATGTGCAAAACAGATCTGCCCCCCTCACCCTCTCCATCTCTGAGAAATGTGGCAGGGGGTCAGAGACGCCCTTGCAGGTGAGATGAGGTTCAGGGATGCAGAAAGGCCAGTGCCATCTGTTGTCCCGATTATTATGTGAGAACTGGAAGTTCACATTTCCATTTTGACAGAGTCTGATCAAAACAGCTGCATCCAATCAGCTCTTCAATATGTCCTGCTTCCTTCCATCAGAAAGCAAGATTTTTACTTTTGTTATAAAAATTACCTTCTTTCATTAGGCTGCAGAAAAGAGAGTCTTAGGGTTGGCAAGGACTTTGTATGTCACCTAGAGTAAGTCTCCCTCTGATGCCTAAATCTCCACTCTGACAATATTTTCCAGGGACATATCACCCAGCCTCAAACACCGCTAGGGAGATCAAGGCTTCCTGAGGCTGCCTGCTTGTCCTTTAAAACAGCTCTGTAAGAAAGGTCTTCCAGACACTAGACTTCTATAAACCCAGCCCAAAATCAGACTAGATTTTTTGGCAGCTGCTTCCCTGATTACTCACACCAAACTTATTGTCCACCAGACCCTTACGTCTTTTTCATAAGTGCTGCTGCTAAGCACAGCTCTCCCTAGTCTGCACTTGGCCAGCTGGGTTTTTAGACATAAAGGGCAAGATTTTTTTTCTTATTAAATGTTAGCCCACCTCCACGTTGAGATGAGGCCATTCGTTCACAGGCACAAGTCTTCATTAGTTTCCTACATTCTTTTGAGAAGACTTTGACCCCATAGCTCTACCCCTAGGACTGCTGGAGGACTACCTTCTCCAAAGCCTGGTTGCCAGAAATATTTATGAAGGATTGAATGAAGGTTGACCCATTCTTCTAGATCAGCAGTCCCCAACCTTTTTGGCACCAGGGACTGGTTTCATGAAAGACAATTTTTCCAGGGACCAGGGTGGAGAGGATGGTTTGGGGATGATTCAAGTACATTACATTCAAGCTCACCTTTTTCTGTGTGGCGTGTTTCCTAACAGGCCCAGACCCATACCAGTCCAAGGCCCAGAGGTTGGGGACCCCTGCTCTAGATCAATAAACTCAAACATCCACAGGAGCTAAGCAGGCAGCAAAAGAGAGAAGTGGACCAGGTCAGCCAGGAGCAAAACAGAGCCTATGCCCCACTGGAAGGGAGCAGCCAATTTTGGCCTCTGTCTGAGAATGAGGGCCCAGTGTTTCCTCCTATTTCTTAAGAAATTCCAGAAATCTGGATTTTTATCTGAACTCTCTTGGTTTGCTTTACAATTTTCTTCATTTTTAAATGTTGGATATTAATTTACTTTTGTAAATGTTCCAAAAGCCAAACAAAATCCACTAGTGGGGCTACATTTGTCTGCAAGCTGCTGGGTCTGCTACAGATGATCTCAATTTCACTCTTGGATTGAATCAAGCCCTCCAAATCTGGATAGAAATGACAATAAAAAGCAATTATTAAGTGGCTGCCCATATTCCTCACACGAGTCCAGTAAGGTGCCCATTTTACACAGGTGGAAACTTTCTAAGTGATAGAGCTGGCATTCGATCCTGGGTCTGTCTGACTTCAGAGTCCAATGCAGAGTTCTTGAACCACACTGAGCAGAATTGCTACAGTGAACTATACTTTGGTATTCAAACTATCAACTTACACTGAGGGATTTTTAACTACTAAAAATGTGTCATGATGATGACCATGGGGACTAAGGCTACACCTACCACATCATTGGGTCCTTATGGCTTCCAGTAGCTAACAGGCCCTTCTGCCCACCCTGCCCCGGTTCCCCTCAAGAACGGGTCAGAGGAAAACATTACACCACTTCTCTGTGGGAGAGATTGTCTTGCCCTTGACTCCAACCTCATACTTATCCTTGAGGAAAAGTGAAAGGTGCACTTAAACTAATGTCAGGGAGTCTCTACAGTGAAATCTGAAAACATGACAGCAAGTTAGACATTGAAGCATTTGTTACACTGTCACACAATTCCCATTGGACAACTCTATCTGATGAGCATAATTTGATATAGAAGTTAAAATATAACTCTTTGGCCTTATCTAAAAAATGGCAAACCCAACTGCCAACAGAAACCAGGAAGCTTAGGTAAATGAGCAAAGCAGTGGGTGTGAAGTAGTGGGTGTGGGGACACAAGAGCTCCTGCTCACAAGTGGAAGAGACTCAAGAGTGCATGCCTCATCTACAAACGGCAGCTGCTACTCAACTCTGGCTGATGGGTCACCATGTGGGAATGGGGGCCCAGTGCAGCCAAATTGTCCAATTTGTTTTCAAAGAGTCAGAAATGCAGACTTTTCTATGAAGTTGCCTGATTTTGTTGTGTATCTCAACAAAATACATCACCAGCTTGCAAACTACCACTTGCTTAGTGATTAGTGCTGGTCTAGAAGAAAATAAGTTGAATTTTTTAATTTAGTCTTGAGCAGCTTTAAGCATATCTGGAGAAGGAGAAGGACATCAAAGAGGAATTCTTAGATCCTCGGGGCTTCAACTCCCCATGACTGCATGGTAGGCACACGACAGAGCAGTGCTGAGGAGGCAAACTGAACATCACTGATTCTCCATTGATTTCTACCACAAAGGGAGAAAGCCACACCCTGAGTTGATCATAAGCTTGGCTGTTACTCTCATGGGGGCATGAGAAGAAAGGGCAACAAGAAAAAGGAGGGATAGGGATATTGACCTCTACCGAGCTGAAGGCCAACTCTACTCTTTCCTCCCAAGTCAGTGTCACAGTGGAAATCTACCTGTTGGAAGAAAATGATATCATGGACTAGACAGGTCCTAGGTCACATTTATGGACCAAAATTCCTAGATGTTGTACTTCCAAGGAGGTCACAAGTCAAGTCTGGATGGGTCCAGACTTCTAACTCTCCTCCTTTGTGGCTGGTTAGACTTGGTAGCATCCCAGAGAGAAGTCAGGGCAGTTATCCAAGCTTGTCTTTATAGGGATTTGAGGTCTAGAAGAGCTTTGGTTACCAGGGAGCAATACAGCCAAGATTCAAGTATGGGCTTGGAGGGGAAGCTGCATGC
This sequence comes from Phyllostomus hastatus, assembly GCF_019186645.2. NCBI lineage: Eukaryota > Metazoa > Chordata > Mammalia > Chiroptera > Phyllostomidae > Phyllostomus > Phyllostomus hastatus. Next base: position 5,806,181 of record NW_025333643.1, on the reverse strand, counting down.
CCAACCCACTTAGGCCAAAGGAGTTCTCCACATGGAGATCAGCTCACCAGACTTCACGTTAAGGTATTGAGCCGAAGCTTTGGGATAAGCACTCAATTCCCAGTGAGTGGCCTCTATGATCTATTTCCCTCTGGACCCCCTTAGGGAGGCACCAAGAGCCACCTGGACAAGGGACAAGGCTAAGGTCAGGTTCCAAGGTCTGATATCCTAACCAAATGCCAATTTGTTATTGTCTCATTTATATTTCTATCTATTCATGGGAGAAAGTCCTCTCAAGGCTCAGTATCCAAAAAATTTGACTTCTCTTGAAGAGTCGGTGGTGTTCTTTTAAAGATACTATTAAACTTTACATTTGTAGAGTCAGTACCTTATCCCATTCTGTTAAGATCTCTCTGCTTCCTGGTTCTGTTCACTGCAGAATGTGCTGTTTCTCTTAATGGTAACCACTGTTTATAGAGTACCTACATTTGCCTATTCTGGCCTGAATGATTTACAGACATGCCCAAGGAAGTTATATTGTTCCTGTTTTACAGAAGTACAGCGAGCTGAGCCTCAGAGACATTAAAAAAAAATTGTGCACAACTAGTAAGTGGCACAGCTGGAATCTGAGCCCAGATCTACTGGTTTCCAGAGCCTGCAGTATCAGCTATAGTTATGATTATTAATAACAATACTAACACTGATTGAATCTTTACTATGTGCTTGGCCTGTGCAGAGGTCTTTCCATGCATTATCTCATTTAATCACCTAGATAACTCTTTGAGATTGGATTATTATCTTCACTTTACACACGGGAAAACTGAGGTTCAAAGAGATGAAAAGACTTGCCCAAAGTTGGATAGCTAGAAAGTACAAGAGCCAGACTGCAAACCACAGGCAGTTTGATATTAACACCATGTTCCTGTTTACTATGCCTGCCTTCCTTGGTTTCCTGACATTCTCAAACTGGATAGGTCCATGCAACAATCATCACTTGTTTGGACAATTATGAACCCATCTAATGATGCCCTGGGCTGACCTGTGCTTAGGAAACTGGTGCAAGAGAAGGAGAAGAAAGTGCAGATTCGTGGCAGTGCTAGAGAAGGGTCCAGAGTCCCAAAGCTGAGATTGGTCCCCTCCTTCCTAACTGCCAGACTACACCAAAACTCTGTTTCTAGGCTTGGCCCAGTCCTTCCCTCACGCATTCAGATGATAATTATCCAAGTCTTTAGAGGTGCTGGAGCACCCAAGTTGAGCCTCAGGAAATCCTTCCAGTTTTGTCAAGCAACTGGCCATTTTCCCACTTCCAAGGGGAATAACGGACTTTGTGGTTCCCCAGCCTCAGTCTGGGGTAGAGGCCAAACAGGATCTTTGTCTGAGGAGCATGGAAAAGGCTCATTCCAGGGTTCTGACAAACAATAAAGGAAACTTGTGATCCAGGCACATTCCTGTTTCTTGGGAGACTTTTCTCAGGAGTATCAGGACTTGTCTTTTCTCAATCCCTTTCCATTCATCTTGCCCTTCTTGGAACCAGCCATTGACAGTAATGAGGAATAAGAGATGTGGCTCTGTCTCTTTAGAAAACTGGGCAATTAGATTTTCCTTAATGAAGTCTTTCCTTTCTCCTAGCAAAATTATTTCTGCTGTAAACTTGGCTAATTTTTTTAAATTCCTTTAAAAAACTGGAAGACTGTTTCCTGGAAGAGCATCTTAATATTTTCATAAGCCTAAACCTAACTGTGCATGTATTTTTCTATCCTTGATAGTTATTCCAGAACTTGCTTTGAATGCCTCCTGTGTGACAGGCACTAGGCACAAGAATTCAGAATGAATTAAGCAAGGCCCCTGCACTCAAGGAGCTCATAGGGAGACAGACTCATAAACAACCCCACAGTAATAGCACCATGCCCAGGGGAGGAGCCAGGCAAAAATAGAAATAATTAACATCTCTGAAGCACTCCAGAGTTTACTTTCTCACACACCACCTCATTTGATCCTCATGGCAACTAGCCTTTAGGGTAGATAATGCCTCATTTTACAGATGAGGATGCAAGGATGAAGAGTGGAGACATACCTCACTTAAAAGACAGATCCAAGATGGAAAATCAGATCTTATGACTCAAAATCCCAGACTCTGGGCACAGCACCACAATAGCTCCTGATTTAAACCCAATAACTTAAGTGGTTTGGCTTCATTATTCCATTGCTTACAATTTTAAGAGTGGAAGAACGAAAACACCTTCCACACTACATCGGGGAAAAATCCAGTAAAGTAATACAGTTAATTTCAGCAATCATTCTTACAATACATAATGAATGCCACAAGATGTTAAGCAAAACTTGAACATCTCTTGCAGGTGTCTGCCTTCCTTCCTTTTTTCCTGTCTTTCTGCCTTCCTTTCTCTTTGTCTTTTTCTTTCTTTCATAGTTTAGCTGATTTCTGAGCCTCTTCAATAGCAGAAAAATTTGTCAACAAATTCCTTACTTTTATTGTCATCTTGGTGAGTTTATAAATGAGAAAATTAAGCACACTCATTATTTTAGAAGTCAATCAAAATCGAAGAATATAAGGGGAAAAGGTCTCCTTTCCACTGTTCTCTGTCACTAACATCTTGCCCCCAACCTGACTTCAACCCAATTCCTAGTCCCCAAGGGAAAGCATCATTATCAGTTGACAAAAACTATCAGACTCTTTTTATACATACCCAAACACATAAAGAAACACATTTTTTATTTAAAAATAATAGAATTGTAACACACTCACATCAGTAGTGCAGAGGCTTTTCCCTCCTCATTCATCCATCTACATGACTACTAAATGTTGTTTTGCATTCAAAGATGATACACAGACTGTGAAGTTGGCGAGGTTACTATAGTCCAGGCCCAAATACTTCAAGTTCATGAAACCTGGGGCACTTGTAAACTACAGGTTTCCCAGTTCCACCCCCAGAAATTCTGATTCAACAAGTCTGGGTGATACCCCAGAATCTGAATTGGTTGTAAATTCCTTCCCTGTGATTTTGATGCTGGTGGCCCTAGCTACACTGGGAAAAACACTGAAGTAAACATGAAAAACATCATGCCTTACTAAGACTTACTGGAACCTTCCTTTCCCAGCTGCCCATGCTGGCAACTCCACTTCTTCTGGCCCTTTTTCAGTACTGCCTGTCTTCCTCTCCTTTCCAACCAGGTGCACTTACTAATGCTTCACCTGTAGGTTCAGGTTCATTGTCCAAGACCTGAATGCCAGTAACTCTCTTACTGACTTAACTAACATTTTCACTGTTCAGTGAATCCTCATGTATGCCAAGTAATGTGCTGGAAATTCTGATGTGTGTTATTTCAACTAATTCACACACACACACAAGTGAGCTATTATTATCCCCATTTTTCTTTTTTTAAATAATTTTAAAAAATATATTTTATTGATTATGCTATTACAGTTGTCCCATTTTCCCCCTTCACTCCCTTCCACCCTGTACACCCTCTCCCACCCATATCCCCCACTTTAGTCATGTCCATGTGTCATACTTATAAGTTCTTTAGCTTCTACATTTCCCATACTATTCTTATACTCCCCCTATCTATTTTCAACCTACATTCTATGCTACTTATTCTCTGTACCTTTTCCCCCTCTCTCCTCCTCCCACTCCCCTGTTGCTAACCCTCCATGTGATCTCCATTTCTGTGGTTCTGTTCCTGTTCTAGTTGTTTTCTTAGTTTCTTTTGGTTTTGCTTTAGGTGTGGTTGTTAATAATTGTGAGTTTGCTGTCCTTTTACTATACGTGTTTTTTCTGTATCTTCTTTTCTTTGATAAGTCCCTTTAACATTTCATAAAATAAGGGCTTGATGATGATGAACTCCTTTAACTTGACCTTATCTAAGAAGCACTTTGTCTGCCCTTCCATTCTAAATGAAAGCTTTGCTGGATAGAGTAGTCTGGGATATAGGTCCTTGACTTTCATGACTTGGAATACTTCTTTCCAGCCCTTTCTTGCCTGTAAGGTCTCTTGTGAGAAATCAGCTGACAGTCTGATGGGAACTCCTTTGTAGGTGACTGTCCCCTTATCTCTTGCTGCTTCTAGGATTCTCTCCTTCATTTTTACTTTGGCTAATGTAATGATGATGTGCCTTGGTGTGTTTCTTCTTGGATCCAACTTCTTTGGGGCTCTCTGAGGTTCCTGGATTTCCTGGAAGTCTATTTCCTTTGCCAGAATGGGGAAGTTCTCCTTTATTATTTGTTCAAATACATGTTCAATCTGTTGTTCTACCTCTTCCCCTTCTGGTACCCCTATAATTCGGATGTTGGAACGTTTAAAGATGTCCTGGAGGTTCCTAAGCTTCTCTTCATTTTTTTGAATTCTTATTTCTCCATTCTTTCCTGTTTGGTTATTTTTTTCTTCCTTCTGGTCCACTCTATTGTTTTGAGTCCCAGTTTCCTTCCCAACACTATTGGTTCTCCGTGCATCTTCCTTCATCTCTTTTATGGTAACCTGCATTTTTTCATGTAATTTGCGCCCAAAATCAACCAATTCTGTGAGCTTCCTGATCACCAGTGTTTTGAACTGTGCATCTGATAGATTGGCTATTTCTTGGTCACTCAAAAGGATGAGTCCTGGGGCGTTGATCTGTTCTTCTGTTTGAGACATGTCTCTCTTTCTCGCTCTCTTTTTTTGGTCTGGTCACTCCTGTGACGGTGAGGGGCGGAGCCTTAGGTGTTCACAAGGGCTGGGCACCCCAGTCACTAGATTGTGACTTTGTATGTGGGGGTGGGGCTGGGGGCGGGGACGGGGGCAAGGGCGGGAGGGAACAATGGTGGTAGCTCGGTTCTCCTGGGATCTCAGTCCCTTCTCTGGGATCCTGGGCTGCGCGCTCTGCCCTGCTCCACAATAGCCGCCTCACTGGGTCCACCAGCTGCCACTTGCGTACTCAGGGTCCACCCACTGCCATCTTGTGTGCCCCAGATGCCTTACGTGGTCCTGGTTGCCTTATGGGCCCAGCTCTCCCTGTTCTCTGCAAACCGAGACCCGCGCCTGGCTGCTCCTCTCCGCCCCTCCTACCGGTCTGGATGAACGGGTCTACTTCAACTTCTTGGCTGTCTGACTTCCATTCAGATAAATTCTCTATCAGTTCTGGGTGTTATTCTGCCTCTAAATTGTTGTTGTTCTAATCTTGGTCATATGTGGAGGTATGGAGTGTCCACCTATGCCTCCATCTTGCCAGAAGTCCCCCATTTTTCAAATAAGGAAACTGATGGGATATTATCCCTATTTTTCTTATCTTTCTTGGATAAAAAAAGACTTAACCAAGGTCATTCAGCTAATAAGCCATAAGCCAAAACTCAAACCCAGGTCTGTGCAATTCCCTCCAGAGCATACCTCCCCCACCCCACATCACAGCCTCTCCTTCAACAATCCACATTCTTGTCTCACCTACTTTCTGTGCCTTTAGCATAACTATCCAACCAGGATGGATTTCTTTCCTTTTCAGTTGATCCCTGGCCTTAATTTTACCTTAAAAGCATTTATCCCATGATTGTACTTATCATCTTGAGTATAACTATTATAAAATTCCTTTTCTGAAATCATTTTCATCTTTTACACCAGGAATTGTGCCTTTCTCTTAGAGGTACCAATCTTCCTGACCCCTTAAATATTTTGATGGCTTCTGACCCTTCTCTAAATGAAAAGATAGTTCCGTCTGGATCCTAAACAGCTCAGGAAATGCTGGTGTGATAAGGTTGGCCAGTTTAGCTTTACTGATCAATATCACAAATCGTCTACAACATTTCCAACTATTTAGATCCATTTGCTGTAGGTTCCCCCAAGAACTCTGTGTCACTCTTTCATAATGCTCAACAGTTTTGTAATTATACGTTAAAATTTGTCTTCTTGCTATGGAGGCAGGGAACATAGTAAGAACTCATAAATATTTGTTAAACTAAATCAAAGTAAACAGCCCACCATATTCTCAACATTTCTTTCTCACTACTCCCAATAGCATAACAATTCTGTTTCTGGCAGAGAGTAGAGGCACTTCTGTCATTTTTGGTGCTGAGTTTCAATGACAATATTATGCTGAGTATGAGATCCAGCAAGACAGATATACTCAGGGTGGGGTCTGAAGTGGGTTGATTGGGCCATGACTAAAGCCCTAAGATGAGCTGAAGGTCAAGAGACAAACTCAAAAGACCAAAACCAGGAAAAAGGTCAGGAAACCACATGGCCAGGGTAGGAGGTCAAGGAGTAATTAGTTACCAGGTGTCAGAAACCAGGCAGTGACTGTTTTCTGACTCAGTTTCCCCAAGATGATATATCTTCAGGATCTAAAATATACTGTCTGGAGAGGCCACTGGTCAAAATAAAGCCCATGTAAAATAAAAAGTAATGTACTGGCCAATTCTCCTTAGCAATGTCCTACTCAGATGACAGTTGGAGAGTAGGCATACTGCTCAGCCAGTTTGCATTCTTTAATACAAGTAAAATCAGAGAAGCAACAGCACTCTTTTGTGTCCTTGAAGGTGGCTAAAGGTTTCATTGGTAAGTATCTCTGATGTCATCTCTCTCTGGTTCCTTTCAAGGCACTCTAAGCTAAGGAAGGTCCCCCTATGGAGCTATCCCCTCCCTCTGAGCTCCAATCTCTCAGTAAGAACTCTACATGCCTACAGGACTTTCTGTCTGACAGAAGGTTGGAAAACGCACAATCTATCAATAAACTATATTCTTAAAATACCCTACCCAACCATTAGAAGCCAGGGAGAGCAGGTTACCACAGTTCAGAACAGACCAGCAATCAGGAATCCCTAAAGTACAACTGATGACCAGGAACTCCAGCAAAGGGCAGCAAAGAAAGTTAAATCAGAGGAAAGGTACCAGCAGAGAGGGTAACCTACTGCTGAGACTAAATTCTTTGCTTTAGACAAGACTCTTTTTAGTACTCTCTGCCAAAGGCAGGAACTATTGCCTGGGTACCAACTAGGAAGTGAGACTATAGGGGACTGGGAAAGGGGAAATTTTTAGCTGAAAGTGGCTGGAACAGATGTGGGGTTGGGGCAAGTTCTTGATGAGTGAGCTCAGTTCTGCCCAAGTTTATACAAATTTGTGAGGACAGAAGTGGCCAACACAAGCCAGCCACCACAATTGCCCCAAAAAGGACCATCCCAAACACAGGGATGTCATGCGTTTTGATTGATGTTCTTACTTGGCACCATCTGTTTATTTTTAGACCATATTCTCTCTATTTCAAACCCTAGATCTACAGGCCTATGATGATTTGCTTAGCATCTTTATTTTTATAACTTTCAGATCTATGATCCCATTTTCTGTCTCACATAGATATAAAACAGATTTGATAGATAGAGATATGGAATCTAGAAGGTAATATATTGATTGTTTATAGTGATTACTTCAGGTATTGAATTCTAGATCCTTCTTTTTTCTTTTTCTATTTTTCTGTATTTTCAAAACTTTAAAAATAGTGAACATGTATACACCCATAAACAGAAAAAAGACTCTCGTCCACCATCTCCAAGGCCAAAAACTCATAGGATCCAATGGTTAGAAAAGAACTTCAAGCTCCTCTCATTTCAAATCTCATCTCCCACCCCCAACTCCATTTCACCTATTCTGAATTTCAGCCAAACTTCTCACCCTTTCCCAAATACCCAGACCCTTTCATGGCCCCCATGTCTTTGCACATGCTGTTCGCTCTCCATGAAATGCCCTTTCCATCTTCAGAGCTTCTACCCACCGTCCAAAAACCCTACTCAAAAGTCCTTTTTTCTATAAGAACTTCTCCATCTCTCCTAGGTAAAGCTGTTGTGTTCACTCTCAGTTTCCACAGTGTGTGATTCCAGTACTATTCCAGTACTTACCATATTATAATTGATCAATCTATTTTTGTAACTATCTTTCTTAGAAAACTATGTCTATCAGCTCTGGCTGGTATGGCTCAGTGGATTGAGCGCTGGCCTGTGAACCAAAGGGTCACTGGTTCGATTCCCAGTCAGGGCACATGCCTGGGTTGTGGGCCAAATCCCCAGTGGAGGGCGCATGAGAGGTGACCACACAGATGTTTCCCTCACTTTCTCCCTCCCTTCCCCTCTCTCTAAAAATAAATAAATAAAATTTAAAAGAAAACTATGTCTAGCAAAGACAGGGATAGAGATTATACTTCACCCATTTTTGTATCCTCATATCAGACATATACTCAGTTAATAAAAAATATTGGATTCCATGCAGTATCCCTGCAAGTGGCATCCCCTTCTAAGCCATCAGCTGGACAGCCCTGCATAGATACAACTGTCTCTTCTGTGGATTCATCTTCCTGAATTATCTCTCAGTTGGCATTTGGGGAAAGCCTGGATCTTCTTCATTATGTGCCTCTAGACTGCAGTTCCCAGTCCCATCCCATGCACCCCAAAGAAAAGTATTTATGAGAGCTTGTGTGTAAAGTCCAACACAAGGGCATCTACATTTATTCATTCATTCAACAAATATTATGATCACCTGTTATATATCCAGTGCTATTCTAGGTGCTAGCAAAACACTAATGAACAAAGAAACAAAAGTCTTGTTCTTACAGACTTTCCATTCTGGTAAAGAAAAGAAATAAACTAAGAAGAGAAAATATCATATAGCCATAAGAGCTCTGCCAACAGGCCCAATAGTTATTCCATGGCTACTTAACATTGAGTGGTCAGAAACTGACAGGAAAGCTGAAGTAGAATAGGAGAAGGAGTCAGCCATGTAACAATCCAGAGGAAGAGGATTTCAGTAAGAAGAAAAAGCTAAGTGCAAAGGCCCAAAGCAGGTCCAAGCTTGGAGAATTCAAAGAACCAGGAAAGTGGGCAAGTGAGATGGCCAAGGTAGGCAGAGCACAGCTTTGTAAGCTGCGCTAGGGTTTTGGATTCGATCCTCATGCAGTGAGATGCTGGTGAAGGTTTGGAACTCAGGAGTGACCTAATTAGACTTAAATTGTTTAAGGATTACTGTTGGTTGCTGTGAGGACAGGCTATGAGAACAAGAGAAGAAGCAGGAGACTATGTAGGCCAGTGTCTTTCAACTGGGGCTTATTTTGCCCCTGCAAGGGGACATCTGGCAAAGTCTGGAGACATTTTTGGTTTCCCAACTTGGTGGGGGGAAGCGTTGCTACTGATATCTAGTGCGTAGAGGACAGGGATGATGCTCAACACCCCACGTTGTGCAGGACAGCTCCCACAGCAAAAGATAATCCAGCCCAGAATATAGGACCATGGAGGTTAACAAACCCAGAGTTAGGAGGATATGGCCATGATCCCAACCAAAGGTGATGGTGATATGGGCCAGACAGAGAAGGAAGGAAACTCACTGAAATTGACATTTTGAAATATTGAAGGTTTTCTTCCATATTTCCTTACACCTCTTGGACCGGAATCAGTCAGGGAAGGCATTCTGTGTTCACTGCCTCAGTGACAATACAGAGAAAGACTCACTTCTTGGCTTTTGACTTTCAAAAGCCTAGCCCTTGGGGAGAATAAAAAGAAATGTGGATTATGGACAATAGCTGTGAAAGAATATTTGATGACATAGTGCCAGGATATCACCCCCTCTTACCTCTCCTTTCCCCTTCCTGCTCCACATAAAAATAAAGATTTCAGGGAGTCAGGTGTATATAGATTTTAAGCATCTATAAGAAAATAATCTGCATGCTACCTCATACCAAATAAGCCCAGGGAAAGAGGGTGATGAGGGAACCCTTTATAGATGTGCAGAATCTGAGAACAGAGAGGAGCTGGGCCACTTCCCCAGGCAGAGCCCCAGAGAGGCACTGGAGGAGAAGCAAACAAGTGCTGGGTATGGCAAGACCTGCCTGAGACAAATGTCTGGTCCCTCACCACCAGCATGGCATGTGAGCCCTAGGACGACCCCCAGTGCCTACAAATCACATGGAAGGAGCTGAACAGAGAACAGCCACAGTAGCCCAGGATCTGGAAGAAGGAGGATCACTGTCACAGACTGACCGCTGAAGACCCAGTAAGAAGGAGATCAGATAAGCAGTGGCAGACTAAACAAAGTCCCTTGGTGCTGCCTCCACTGACAGGATTTGGGACACAAAACTGGAGGAAACTCCAAATTGACTTAGATTTATTGCAGCCACCTCCAACTAAATAGAGATGAGAAATGGAAATCAAGTTATAAAACATAAAGAAAAACATATTTTATGTACCTGGATTTGTGGTTGACATCTAGTCACTCAGTGGTGCAATGAGCCATGGGCTTCTGTGTGTTCATCTGCACCACTATCACCTGGCATCAAACGGCACAATCCCAGGGCCAGCACCTAAGTCCATTCAAGACACCTTGAACACTGCCTGCAGCCAAATGCACCCCCTTACTGTCATGCACAGATGGGCACATGTGTATATGCCATGCATATTGATCAGGGGTGAGCTGTCACCAAATTACCATTTAAATCAATGGTTGAGTGCTCTGTAATTGGAGATGTCAAATCCCACATTTTCTAAGTGACCTCAAAACACCACACTGATACTACTTAGCTGAGCTGGATATGTATTTGTTTTACCTTTTCCCCTCTTCAAGCTGCCATCTAAGAGAAGTGTAAAAATTAGGAAACTGGGGGAAAAAGCAAAAAAGAGAAAAAATCTGGATAATCCACACACCACACAGCCTGACATTTTCTAAAAGGCGATCTGAGGAGCAGTCATGAAAAGGGTTTGTAAGATCAAATAAGTCTGAGGATAGATCACAACTCCTTCTTGGAGATTCACACTTAACACATTCAAGGTCCCCAGAAGTCTTGTGGGAAACAAACTTATCAATATTTCATTCAGTTTATGCTAGAACTTCCAAAACCTGTTTGACCACAGAACTGTTTTTTCCACCCCATGCCTCTTTACATCCAGTCTCATGGAGTACACCTCAGGGAACACTACTCCAAACATAAATTGGCTAATAATTGAACAAATTAAGAGAACGAAGCCAAAATTCCACTCCTGGCCAGCTAAGATGTTTTAGAAACATATACAAGCCATCAGGAATGAAGGATTTACAGTTGAAAGTGAGCCCAGGACACAGCTTTCTGGGTCCTGTATTAGGCCAGAGGTTCTAAAACTCAGCATTTTTAAAAGGTCAGCACCTGTCCCCTTCCTAGCACCTATAAGGAAAGAACCAGTTTCCAAACCAGCCTAACTTCTTCTCCTCCTGATCTGTCCAATCCTTACCCTGTCATGTACTTACCTCATTCTGTTTCCCAAGGCACCACTCAGCTCTGCCTCCAGGGCAACCACTCCTGGACAGCCAAGATATTTCCTAAACACCAATAAGCCATGAGGAATGAAGCATTTACAAGTGAAACCACTGCCAGTTTGCCACACCCACCAGAGCAATTCAGCTCCATACATTTACAGATCACCAAATAGACCCCAGGCATGAGGCTACAGTAACAAACCAAGCAGACAGAGATTATGCCCTCGTGGAAACATGGTCTGGAAGTGTCTCCTAGCCAGAACCCTTCTCTGAACACCAGTTTCCACATCTAGAAAACAAAAATACGAAAGTTGGACTAGAAGACACCTAAGAGTTCTGTTTCTATATTTCCAAGTTGTTGGCAGTAGAGCTGACAGCCTCCATCAAGTCTACGGGTGTTTCCAGTAGGCTAGTTCTTCCAAAGATGATTCCCTGGGGTGGGAGTGAAAGGACCTGACACAAGGGGACATCAAATGGGGAAGAGGAGAGGTTGGATTAGAAGGAGCATGGAAGTGTTCGGAAGGGTAGGAAGTCAAAGAGTAAGACCCATCCAGATTGGCCACCCAAGGAAGGAACCCCTGGGTTTCAGAGCCATGTTGCCTTGGTGTGCATCCTGCCTCCCTGCACAACCAGAAGTCAGGAAGACTCTAGTTTAAATCCTAGCTCTGCCATTGTTTGCCGTGCAATCTTATACAACTTATTTCTCCAAACTTTAGCTTTTAATCCATATAATGAGACTAATAATGACTATCTCACAGAATTACAGGAATCACAAAATGAGACACTGATTATATGACTGAGACCTAGAGCTAAATAAAAATGAATTAACCTCCCACTGCTAAATAAAACTGTGTAGCCTAAAGCATGGCTTTTAACAGTCACTGAATGAATGAATGAATGACAAAAGTTTCTGGAAAAGGAAGGTTGTCTCTACCATAAAAAGTTTAGTGGTGAAAACTCTAGAAATGGCCAACGTAGACCCCCAGACCCACTGGTTCCCCCAGACTGGGAGATGCCAAGAGTGCAGTGCTCCCCAGCCACACTCCACCTTGACTGTGACAAACATCAGCTTATCAAACATCACCTTGGCTTTCAACACATCGGCCTTCACCAAATCCCTGCTAATAAACATCTCCCCCATAAGGGATAAAGAAGAAAATTCAGCCAGCCACGAATATTATTCCTTTTACCAATAAATCTCCTGCTCACAATGGAATAGAAAGTATGGGTGTTATTATGAGCTAAATGTTTGTGTCCCCCATATTCAATTTCCAAGCTTAACCCCCAATGCAATCAGTATTTTCGAGTGGGTGGGGCCTTGGGTGGTAATTAGGATTACATGAGATCATGAGGGTGGTGCCCTCCTGATATGAGCAGTGCCCTTATAAAAAGAGAAATACCCCAGCTGATGTGGCCCAGCAGATGGAGCACCAGACTGCAAACCAAAGGGTTGCTGGTTCAATTCCCAGTCAGGGCACATTCTTGGGCTGCAGGCCAGGTCCTCAGTAGGGGGCATGTGAGAGTCAACAATACATTGATGTTTTTCTGTCTTTCTCCCTCCCTTCCCCTCTCTATAAAACTAAATAAATAAAATTTTAGAAAAATAGAAATCCAGCCATTTTATTTTAAAATCCAGATTCCCTTGAAACACTGAAATAACTGACCACTCAGGGCTCACATTTCATGGCAATGACAGACTGAAGCTAAATAATGGCTGCCTCCTCTAGGTGAGTTAACTAATCAGCCACAGTCCCCATTATTCCCCACTGCTTCCCCAGCCCAGCCTGCATTCCTCATTGAATACTGTTGAAGGCAATGAGGGTTCCTAAGGAGGTTGTCCAATCACTCTATGGCATAATCTCTTTAAGACTGAATTCATCTGGTGCTCAGCTGAAAGTTTTTGTGTGTGTTTTTTTCCCTTCAAGGATTTTATTGCCATATTCCAAGAAAACTCTTAGAAAGCCAAGAATGTATGATGCATCTTTCATAATGTCCAGCACAAGACTAAGAACAAAGTAGCTACTCAATGCTGATTGAGTGAATGCATTCTCTGTGATGTTCAATATCTGCTTTTCTTCCCCCAAATTATAGACTTTTGCTATTAAGGTAGACTAAAATGATTACAGGCATGTAATAAAAAAAAAAAAACACTGAAGTCAATCACTGAGTTTCTATTTCAATTTTCCATTAGGTTGAAATGGAAATGGGAACTCTGGATAAATGTAGAACAGACCATTATGTCTGACAGCAAGATGAATTAGAGCCCAGGATACTGAGAATGCCTGCAAATAAGATTACCAAACACTATCAGTGGTCTTTGAGAGAATTGTGAAAAATAGGGTGGGTGCCAAAAAGCTGTAGATGGGCGAATGCTGTTCTCATTTCAAAATGGGATAGATGCTACAGCTTGCCAGTTCCCGAATACAGAATATGATGTCACTCTCAGGCACGGTTCTTGAACAGATTTGTAAAGGAACACTTGCGAGCACCTCAGACAGGAAGCCCTGTCCATTTGGAGCCAGCACAGGGTCACTGAGAACAAATCATGTTAAATTCATTTCATTTTCCTTCTCTCTGACAAGGATCCTAGCCTAGTGGATTAGAGAAATCCAATATATATAAATATATATGGTGCAATGAGGGGGTGGGCAAAGAAAAGGACTAATTCAACCCTTGACTATATTAATAAAAGCATTACACATAGCATAAGAGAGGTGATAGTTGTTTTCCTTCTCTGACCACATCTGGAAGATCTCATTTAGAACTAAGTACAACTCTTGAAGAGGCTTTTGATAGTATCATCTTTTGGAGATCTATCTGGCAAAACCTCTTTAAAAGCATAAAACTCTTGTTCAGATTTCTGGCATCTGTTGAAAAATTGAAAGGTCCACTGGGCCTACATTCCTGAATGGTAACAACTGGTTGAATCCAGGTAGTGATTGCTCATCTGTACAGGACATGTGCTCTCAGGCCCATCCTAATCACCACTACCCCTTCTTATATTGCCCTTGCTGAGGTGGTGGGCCAGCTGCCACAAATCACCTTACTTGACTATCATTACTCATTTATTCTACCTGCCAACCACCTAAAGGCATGGGAGTTTTCAACCCAGGATGCAGTGGATCCAAAGGAGAGTAAAGATAAGCAGCAGAGCACTGCCGTATATCAGCAAATAAGGATGATCGTAGTGTAGAGGCTGTGACCAGAGTCTCCAAACATTCAATGGGCAGTCATGGGAAGAAGTATCTGTCTTGTTCTCTGAAGTCCCAAGGGGGAGATACTGTAGTAGAACCTATAAGTGGATGAGAGACTTATTTAATCCAATGTAAGAACAACTTACAACAGCCAGAGCTGTCCAAAAATAAAGAATGTGGGCCTTGAAGGTGGTGAGTTCCCCATCACTGGAAATGAGCAAGCATATGGTATACTACTGCATTGCAGATCCTTAATCAAAGTCCTTAATCAAAGGACTTCAAGTGTCTGATGAGACAACAGAAGGCTTGAGTATGAAATTTTTTATAACAGAAAAAAAATTGCTGTGAAATATTCCCCTTTGTTAGGTCAATAAATTCTTTAAAAAGAAATAAAAGAAAGTACGCCTACAAAGAACTCAGTATCACTTTTAAAAATCAAAAGTTCCCCTCACAGAATTCACAGAGAACAAAATCTAACTAGGTGGAGTGTTTGCACCAAATTAGCCAAATGCTACCCAGGGAGAAAGGTAATTGGCATCAGGCATTATTTTTGGAGATTGGTCAAACGTTCTTCAGAGGCAAGCAACAAAAGCGAGGGATCAAAGAAAGAGGGCAAACAATGGAATGCCATCAAGAGGCAGCCAGCCCCACCACAGAACTGCCATCTGCTGCTGACATCAATCCTTCCAGGGGCAGCTGCAGGCAAACAATGTAGCGGGGAACACTTGCCCTGGCAGAAAACCCTCTGCCTTCACATTTCCAGTCTTGTGACCTTGGGCTAGTCATTTAACATTACGAAGCCTCAATTTCCTCATCTCTGAAACTGAGTTCATGTGAACCCTTTCTGTACCCTGTGTAGACCAAGAGTAGTGATGTCTGCGAGTGAGCCACAGAAGCTGTAGAGCCCTGAACACACAATTATGACCATGATGAACATAGAATTTTGAAAGAAAAGATTCCAGATGGTTTTGGGCACAACAGCATCCTGACCTTAATGGTGTGGGTGTCAACACGAAAAGAATAAAATTAAATTCCCAGAACTAGAATGCAGAGACATTTGGAGCCTAGAAAAGACACGATTATTTGGGCAAATTTCCTGCTGAAATGCATTACCTCGTACTTGCTAATTAGTTGTTAAAATAAAGGTGAAAGGTGCAAAGTAAAATAATCAGCCAGAGCAATAAATGCTTAATAGATCTTCAAGCAAAGTTCACGGGCCCAGTGGTAGCAAACCTTCAAAGATCAGCACATTTCCTACCAAGACAATGCTTATAAAAACCCCAACCTATCCAGAACTCGGCATCCCTTCCTCTATTATGGCATCTTTTATGGGGACCTCAGTTTAAAAAAATCAGCCACATTAGTCTTGTAAAACATAAACTCCCTGAAAGAATTTACAAAGACAGACTGGCCTTTTGTATTTGAGCAATCAGGTGAATTCAAATCTCTGACCAGTAAAGGGCTTGTTTCTAAATTTTCAGCAAGGGTGAAGCATCATAGATCACTGTTTTCTACACTGAACTGAAAATTAAAGAGGAGGAGACCAGAGGGTTTTCTGCATATTTCACTTTGGGGTCTACCCAGGCGTGATTAGCATATGGGGTTTGACCAGAACTAAAAGGCACAAGACAGTTGGCAAAACGGGGAAAAAACACCAAAGCTCTCCCCTGATGGCTGCTCCCCTCCCAAAGTTTCCCAAGCCTCTGAAGCATGTAGAGCAGCTGTGACTGCTGCCTGGTCTCCCGCTGCTCCTGTGGAGGCAACCCGCCTTCCCTGGTCACTGAGTCTTGAGCTGCAGCAGCACCTAGAAGCAGGTGTGGCAACCACAGATCTGAGCCCCAAATAACCAACTTGCTCAATAGGCCGCTCATTACCTCAAGGGGAGGCATCAGCATTCACAGATGTATTTGGTCTTTATTCTTTCTATGAGAGACCACAACACACCCCATGTCGCAGCAAGAACCGTAACCGGAAAGAAAACAGACCCTAAGAGGCAAAGGCCCCAGCTTCTCTTAGGGCATATCCTCGGAGAAAGCATGAACATGGTGAATGGTGCTTTTAGGCTCTCCTTGCCAAAAGCTGAGCCTAGAACTCACAAGGACGGGAGAAGCCTGACCTGAATGAGGGTTCTGCCTGCATTTGTCTATGTAATTGTGTCCAGTGTCCTGTTTCGCCTTGCTAGTGTGGATTTAGGGAGAGGCTTCTGAGAGGATTGTGTGCCCAGTGGCACCAAAGCTAGAACAAGCAGCCAGAGGTCATTTCACCCTCCTGGCAGGTTTCCCCTGGCACCATGGAAGCCAGGCAGCGCTTACCAGTCGACACAGCGCACTGAGATGTTAGCTTTGAATGAAAACTGATGACCCCAAACGCTAGTGCACGGAAGGTGATTGGGGTTGCACACTGCAAGAGAATACAGTTTCTTCACTGAGCTCCCTTCTTATACTTAAATGCCTGCATTAGTTTGGATCAATATGCCCCATAACAGTTAATCCATGGCAGCCCCAGCCAGCCGAGAGACACTGACAAAGCAGTGCAACCTCCCTTTGCTGATTCCCTGTACACATGCACGTGAATTCCAGCCCAGAGAAAGGGGCAGAGGCAAAGCAACAACATAAAGGAGAAGAAAAAACCATAGCAGACCATAAAAAATAGACATCATATTAAGAGACTTTGGGGGGGGTGACTGTCAAAATGGCCTTAGAGTGACATGTTATGGCCAAGATGATGGAGTATCCGAGACACTCCTAAAGCCAGGGTCGGATCCTCCTTGCACACCTGCAATGCAGTGATTGCTGCCGCTCTCTAATCCATACACCCAACACCAGTGCTCTCTGCAGTTGAAACCAGTCTGGACTTGTACGGCTGCCACCGTTCCTCCTCACAATAAGATTATTGATGCACAACAACATTTCAGAATGGCAGGGAGGAAAAGGGGGGGAAAGCCAAAGCAAAAGAATAAGGAAAGGGGAGGAGAGGCATGACTCCCCAACCCGCATCTCACCTTTTATTTGGGCTTCATAATCGGCAATGATCTCTTTGTCTTTCTTGAACTTAGTTTGAGATGACATCTTCCAACGTGGCCAAAGGCACTGACAAGCTAATTTATTTCTCTTTTTCTTCCTATATTCTCTCTCAAGCCCTGGTAATCACACGGCTCTGGTCGATTTCACAGGTTTAGGGGCTAATCTCTTTTACTTGCTGCAGAGCCAAGGGAGAAATCTCTCTCCTTCTGGAAAGAAAATGTTCTTTACTTGCTGAAAAATGTCTCCAGTAGCTCAGTCTGGTCAGCTCCTCTTGCAAAAGAACCACCACTCTACGAGCACAGTAACCTGCCCCAGATTTTCAAGGTTTTTCTTCCAAAAAACAATAACCAAGAACACTCACTCACATACACACTCACTCACGCGTGCACTCGCACACTCATCTGGACATGCACACACAGTCACAATGCACACACACCCTCACTCACACCCGCTCATACACACACACACACACACACACACACACACACACACACTTCCAGGAGAGACTCGGTGCTTCTTTGGGCGTGCAGTCAGCCCCTGGCTTGCTTTCCAAGGCTCTGCTAAGAAGATGGTCAGGTTGCCAAAGGGCCGGTCATCTCTCATCCTCCCTCCCTTCAGGGCTTCTGGTCTGGCGTTCAGTGAGGATCAAAGCCAGAGAGAGGAGCGAGAAGGAAGTTCTGCTGCAAGGCTTAAGCTCAGACGAACCGGTGTTGGACTGCGCGCCCTGCAGGGCTAGCTGAGCGCTCCCCCACCACCCTCGCCCTCGCCCTCGTCACCAAGCTCCACCTCCCGGATTTTATAACAACTGACACATTGTAGCCTACAGGAGAACAGAATTCACTGCAAGCAAAAAGGGGAAGAGACGCTCACAAAAGGGAAGGCAGCAGGAAAAAGAACGGGGCTAGGAAGGCGGGAGAGGCCCCTGCAAACTCCTACCATTAGCAGTTGGATTAGGGAATTTTCTTCCAAAGTCTCTGAAAGGTCCACATCTTCTTTGCACCATGCAATTTAATCCAATTTCTCAAAGCAACAGCTATGTGACAATTTGTCCCTCGGTGGGAATTGTCTAGCAGAGTAAGGGGCTGACCCATGTAGGCAAGCTCATTAATATTTGTTGAACAATTGCAGGGTGGCAGGGACAATGCCAGGTGTTTCAGACATGCAGCTTTGCAAAGCCATGAAAGCAGGCATGCTGAAAACACCCAGCTGCCTCAGTGTCTCACTGGGCATTGGGCAAATTAATAACTCATTGAACCTCAGATTTCTGAACAGTAAAATGGGCTCTCATGGGGGGCTTTTTCATTCTTTTGTTCAACAAATATTTACTGAAAGTCTACTACTGGTCAGGCATCATTCTGGGTACAGGGATGCAGCAAGGATCAAAACAGGGGAAAAAATCCCTGCCCTCCTGGAGCTCTAGGGTCTCCATGTCGCACACCTCCAGGAAGTCACCACATTAATGTCCGCAGTAAAAGCAGTCCAGAGCAGAACTCAGAATGCATTGTGATGGGGCCTCCTGGAGTTGTGCAAGGCAAGAGGCCCTGGGAGATGAAATTTTTTTAAGTGAGATAATTATTAATGTAGAAGATGATGAGTGTATGGGGAAGGAAATATTGCAGGGTAGGGGGCTTCAGGAATGAAGGAGCTCTTGGGAGGATCAAATAAGAATGTAAAGACAAGTTTAGCCCAGTGCCTAGCATATAGGAAGCACTCAATAAGTGATAACAATTATTATTACCCCATGATATCCCCTCAGCAACAAAACAACATAATGTAAGTATTCCTCTTTAACAGCTGAAGGAACAGAGGCACAGACATGGGAAGTGACTTACCCAAGGTTACCAGCATTCCAGCCTAGGCTGTCTGACACCAGATTCTGCCCATGCAAATGCTCAAAGTCTTCTGCATTCTACTAGAGAACTGAAACCCATTTTGCATGCCATTAAGGTATAATAAGATTGAAAAATGAAATCAAGCACTATATAGGGTCAGCAACCACTGGAATCTCACATATTAAGATTATCATTAACATGTATTATCCCCTGAGTACTGTATTTTCACAAATTTCTCAAAAATAGTCTTCCATTTGCCTTTTCTGAATGTACAATAAACTATTTAACTTGAGTTTAGAAATGAATAGATTACGCATGTCAATCCACTGAGGCTTCCCAGAGAAGGTGGCAGTTGTAATTTGTCTCCCCAGATAAGCATGGCGAGGGGTGTGTGGGCAGCAGGGTACCCCTGTGAAGCAGACAGTACAAGCTAAGGTCTACAGATAGGAATGCACAGGATCTGCCTGGAGAAGTCCAGTTGAGAGAATCGCAGGGCTTATTCCAGCTTCGTGCCTAGAGAAAAGAGGTTGCAAAGGTCCTACGTCGCCACTGGCCCATAGCCATTGTCATCAGCCCCCTGCCTGCCAGTCCCACAGACATACTCAGGCCCTCTGCAGTTCCCCTTTGGACTGGTTTAAAACAGAGTCTGCCACACATGCTAGCTGAGAAAGATGTGCTCCAAGATTAGCATCCCTGCCTCAAGCCTAGACTCTCAAAGAAAACTGGGAGTGTGCAGTATACCCCTTGGCATGTGGCAGACTGGCTCTCCGGCCTGGCTCTGCAGCTGACTAGCTCTGGGAACTGCAGCAAGTGACTGTATGGTAACCTGCTTGTTGCCCATTTGAGACAGGAAGAAGTAAATGTCAGCTATACTCTTCATTACTAAAATTTTAAATCCACAAATATTTCTGGGAGACCCATGTGTAGGGCACTGAGCCACAGGAATGTCACAAAAATCTAAATTGAAGCAAAGTATGGTATAGAGCTATATGCTAAAGGGCAGGAGAAGTTGGATTCTGGCCCAGGACAAATGGTGATTTCAGTTCTGGCCCTGCCGCTTACCAGCTTGTAGGGGATCTAAGGTAGCTTCTGCGCCTTCTCTGAGCCTCAGTTTCCTCATCTGTGCAATGTGGTGATCTCACTCACTGCACAGGATCTAATGTGATTGGGGCTTTACAGTCCCTGGCACAAAGCAGAAGTCCCACCGATGTTATTTCTTTTCCAGGGCTCTATCATGCTGGACCTCGGACAAGAGTCAGGGCCCACAGATACCCAGGTTAAAATCATGAAAGAAGGAAAGAAGAAAAAAAGAGAAAGAAGAAAAGGCTTGTGCCCCTTGCAAATACGCCACTGCACACCCTGAATCATATTACCCAGAATCTTCTGTCCCTAAGAATAGGTGATGTGACCTGGGCCGGCCCCCTGGCACAATGTCCTCACCCTTTTCCTTCCAACCCTCCCCTCAGCTCGCCCCAGTCTCCCAGCTGTCCTTCTGTGACACTGCCTTCCATGTGGCCACTTCTTCCTTGCTATATGAGAGAACCAAATGCTATTCCTGATGCTCACCCTCCACGTGACAGAAACCAGATTTCTCCCCCTAATAAAGGTGGTATGCAGCAGGAAAAAGCGCTCTGCCATTGATCTATGCCAACCCCACAGGATGGGAATACTCCCTGGAAGGGTATCTGCCATTGTCTCAGGCTCATTTCCTGAATTCTCTTACATATTCCCGAATTATACTAATAGCAAGTATTTATCAGGCCCTTGTTCCACATGGGTCCTGGGCCAACCACTCTATAGGTTTCAATACTGACTGCTGCTGCAACCCAATTGGTCAGGTGCTGTAATCATCCTTGTTTTATAGGCAGGGAAACAGAGGCACAGAGCTACAAAGCAATCTGCCCCAGGTCTCATATCTAGACAGTTGCAAGCCCATATCTAGAATCATACCTAGAATCACATCCAAGCCCAGGTCTGACCAACATCAGAGCCCAAGGGCTTCACCAGCACTGGATTCTACCCCAGAGCCATCATCACATGAATAACTGCTGTCAAATATTATTTTTTCAATTAATAGTGTTCAACCTAAAGTTCACTATTTTAAAAAAGAATCTGAGGTTAAAAATACAAGGAAAGCATGTCACAAATGGCCATTGATGAGACTTAAATTACAAGTACGGCTGAATGACAGAAAACTCACTGAACTGGTTTCTTTTACTGGGAGAAAAAAAGGACTCTGCTTGAAAGAAGAATGACCAGAATAGTTTTTGGTTTAAGGCAATTTTATTTTTCTGTTCAAATAAGAAACCCTCCTAAGATGACTAATAAGAGTTGACATCTTTTGTGCCATTCTCCATGTTGCTACAAACTAAAATATCCTTGGCCAGCTCAGTGAATAGTTCTGCCCTTCAATCTCTGCTCTGCAAAATGAAAGCAAAAACAGAACTCAGTTAGTGCCAGGATTTGATACAATTAATACTGATGATGACAACATGCCTGCTTTATATGTTAAAAGCCCTTTCATATCATTTCTCTTATTTGGTGCTCACAGTAACCCTGGGGGACAAATGGAGCTGTTTCTAATCCCTGTTTGACTGATAAGGAAATGAGTGGATAAGCGGAAGCTTTGATGGGAGAATTATTTTATAACCTCAAGTATAAGGATGGCCTTCCTAACTGTGTCACAAAACCCACCTGACAGATTCAATTACATAACAATTTTTTCAAAACTCTGCCTGGCAGAAGCCACCCTAAGCCAACTCAAAGACAAATGGCAAATGGAAATACAATATTTGCAACACATACCATAGGCCAAGAACTAATTTCCCTGATCTACAAAAACATATTAATTCCCCTGACATACAATTCAAAAAAAACATGTACAAAAATGTTCATAGCAGAGCTGTTCATGACAGTCTAAAAAGTAGAAACAACCCAAATGTCTATCAACAGATGAATGGATAAATAAAACATGGTCTATCCATACAGTGGAGTATTATTCAATGATAAAAAAGGAATAAGGGCTGACGATGCTACAACATGGATGAACCTTGAAAACATTATGCTAAGTGAAATGAGAGACACAAAATGTCACATATTATTTGAGCCCATTTATTTGAAATATTCAGAATAGATAAGCCCATAGAGATAGAAAGCAGGTGAATAGTTGCCAGGGGCTGGGAGAGGTGGGGAAGGGGGAGTGACTGCTTCATGGATAGAGAGTCCCTTTGGTGATGATGGTGATGTTTTGGAACTATATAAAGGTCATGGTTGCACAACACTGTGAATGTACTAAATGCCACTGAATTGTTAATGAACGGTTAATTGTGAATGGTTAATTGTGAATGGTTAATTTTGTTATGTGACTTTTACCTCAATAAAAGTATTTTAAAAGCTTCCTTCAGATCTATGAGAAAAATACCAATAAAAACAGCCCAGTAGAAAACTTAGTAAAGGATATGAATAACACTTCACAGAAAGGGCAGTACATATGAAATGTTAATCAACTTTGTTCATAATGAGCATGAATCAGGCGTAGCTGAATCCACGAGCTTTAACAATGTCAACTGGAGATGATGTGCCTTTCTCTGACTCTTTATTCTGCTTCCCTATATGGTGACAGGCTCTTCCTGAAAGATGGCAAAGGTGGCCCCAACAACTCCACGCTTACATTCCCCCAGTTTGGCAATTCCGGCAAGGAAAGCAGTCTTTCCCGGGAGTTCCAGAAAAAAATCCCAGGAATGGTCAACTGGCCTGGGCTGGAGGGAACAGCTATCCCTGAACCTTGAGGCCTGGATCTTGGGTTTGCCCCCAAAGCTGTGGGATGGGATCAATCCCAGACAATCCACATGGCCAGAGAGATTCCTGAAAGAGGATCAGAGTGCTTTCCAGAAGGAGGAGGAATGGAGGCTGGATGGGCAAAATCAAGTCTGCTATGAAAAGGATATGGGAAAGAGGGAAAGGAAATTCACAGAAGAGATCCATGGAAAATGTGATGAAGCAGCTTGAAATGATCCAGCTTTGATGTTTATAAAACACCTTCTCATCCATCATCTTGATCCTTGCACAGTCTTTGAGATAGATAATATTACTCCTATTTTTACAGATGAGAAAATGAAGTCACAGGGAACCTGAAGGACTTTCCCAGTGGGAAAGCCAGTCAATGAACCAGGGCACCTAACCCTGTATTTGGTGGTCTTTCCCCTAACTATGCACATCTTACTGAGAGACACTGCAACGCACAGGAACTCACGGGCCTCAGGCACCTGCCCACTTGGCTCTGTTAGGAAAGGAAGGAAATCAGCCTCTTAGCAATCAGAACCTGTCACTAAGCTGGAGGCAAGCTGCCAGCTGATGCAGCAGAAGTCCTCTAGCTTTTCAAGTGCACTTCCAATTATGCAGCCCAACTGTCCCCTTGCTCACCCACAGGGACAGTGATTCACAGCTGGGCCTCAGAATCCTAATTCTGAAAGAACAGAAAGAAGGACCTTAAAACACCAAAGCCCTTGACTCCATCACCAGCAGAGTTTGCTCATTTCCAACGATGATGAGGCCTTTGGTCCTCAGCCTCCGAAGGGTTCGAAGGAGCACTTATTCCGTCTGGTGAGACCTTAGCTAGATGAACACTCTGGCCATTCTCCTCATCTGTCACTCACTCCTCCCCAGAGGAGAAAAGGTAACTTAGCTGATGGATGAATTGTGGAGGGGGGACTGAATTCACCCTGTAGTCTTCTCTTTTGGGATCTGCCTGCTTACAGGAAGGGTGTGTTTGCCTGTGCTCTCTCCACCTTACAGCAAGAGGAGCTCAGGTCAGTCTGCCCCCATGGAGGACACATTTGGTGGCCACTAGCTGGGAGAGTCTGTTTCATTCAGGAATGAAAATTAACTGACCTGTTTGGACACACACATAAACCTTGTCCTTCAATCTAGTTTTATCATGAATGAAGGTTACATTTTGAGAAGCAGAATAACAAGAAATTTCTGGAGCTGGTTTGGAAACCTAGCTCTACCACATACTAGCTGCATGACCTTGAGCAAGTTTCTGGCTAGTACCTAGAAAGTGTCACATACATGTTTCTTCAATACACACAAACCCTTTATCTGTCTGTCTCTATCTACGTCGCCATTAGCTCGAAACTTGAAAGGGAAGAAAAGTATGACATGTTCACCCTACAGAACTTCTGCTTTATGATTGTCTAACCAATCTATGCTGTACACCTGAAATTCATACAAAATAATGTTGAATGTAAACTGTAACTGAAAAATAAAAAAATTCTAAACTAACATCTTTTTAAGGTTTTTCATTGTAAGGCATGAGGTAATCACAGCAATGCATAGTCATGAGTGTTTTCTCAGGTGGCCAAGAGTCTTAGTTCATTCAAGCTGTTATAACAAGATACCAAAGACTGGGGGCGTATAAACAACAAACATTTATTTCTCACAGTTGTGGTGTTCAGGTGGATCATTCATTGACTTCTTCCAGGAGCTCTGTGGGGGTCTCTTTTATAAGAGCTCTAATCCCATTTCTGAGGGCTCCACTCTCAGGACCTAATCACCTTCCAAAGACCCCGCCTTTTAATACCATCACATTGAGTGTTTGGATTCGGACATGGGAATTTTGGGGCAAACATTCAGACCACAACACCACAGTACAAGAACTCAAGGCAGAGCTTGCAGAACAATAGATGCCTGCCCAGGTAATAAATCCTCAGGATCAAACAGGGGCACACAAGTGAAAGAGGAGACCATAAAACAAGAGCATAGGGAGACTGTTCCAGTCAGGACAAAGACACTGACCAGACTCCCAGAGTCTCAGCCTCCTTTTCTACAATGGGAGAATAATATAAATTCTTAGTGTTCTTGGGAGAATTACATGAGATAATGAATGACAGGTCTTATCATATAGAGATGAGGAATTATTAGGGTGCCCACAGAGTCTGTGTATGCAGTTACCATGTGTACTGGTCACCTTAAATGCCCTCTGTGGGGTATTGGGAGAAGCAAGAGATGATATGACTTCATCAAGGTTTTTTAATTGATAAGTGTTGAATCTGGGCTCTGAGCCTAGGTCATCAGACTCTACTACATCATGCAGGCCAACCACTGCTAGTAGATTCATAGAGATAGAGAGATCAGGATAAAAAATGGGAAACTCATGTCAAATTCTCATCTTGTCTCAACATTATGGACTGAAGGCCTGTGTCCCTCCCTAACTGCCAAGGTGATGGTATTTGAAGGTGGGGCCTTCGGAAGGTAATTAGAGTTAGATAAGGTCCTGAGAGTGGGGCTTCATAGTGGTATTAGTGCCCTTACGAGACACCAGAGAGCATGCCCTCTCTCTCTTTCCCTTTGCCATGTGAGGACACAGCAAAAAGGTAGCCATCTGCAAGCCAGGAAGGGGGCCCTCACCAGACCCCAACCATGCTAACACCCTGATTTCAGACTCCAGCCTCTCAAATTGTGAGAACACAAATGTCTGTGGTTTAAGCCACCCAGTCAGTGGTATTTTGTTATGGCAGCCTGAGGAAAGGCACTCAGGTTAAGAAGCTCAAAGAATAGTTAATTCAAAATAATTAATAATAATAATATTAATAATAATGGAAAGGAAATATCTATACCAAAGGATATGAATAGAAGATTTCTGTTAACTCACTTACTTACTCATTCAGCAAATGTATCTTAAGTACTTTGAATGGGCTAAGCATCCAAAGAGCTATACACAAGCATGAACCAGACAGAAATAGTCCCAACTGTTATGGAGATCTTAGTTTAATGGAGAAGACAGGTAAACAGGTAATTACAAGTCAGTGTGACAGAGAAGTACGGGGTTCCATGGAATTTCATGCTAAGAGCACTTGACCTGGACTTCGAGAGCCAGAGACAGCTTCTCATATGCAGAAATTTCTAACCAGAGCTAAAAGACAGAGAGCTGGAGATAGCAAATCCAAGACAGGGAGGGAAAGTGTTCTGGACAGAGGGAGTAGCATGAGCTGAGAGGCAATGGACTGTAGCTGAAGCCCGAGCTCAAGGTGGAGCATGGAGGGGTGATGCTGGAGAGAGACACGGGCCAGAGTGTGAGAAGCTTCCTGAGATATGCTAACAAGTTTGCACTTTAGCTGAGGTTCAGTTGGGAGCCCCTGAAAGGAACAAACCTCATCAGCTTTGACTCTCAAAAAAAATAACCCTGGTAAGCAATGTGGAAACTGGACCAGAATAGGCAAAACAAAGGACTAGAAAGCAGAGCAGAGGCTGTTACCATCATTTAGGAAAGGCTCCAAGTTAAGTTAGACAAGATAAGGCCATGTATTGCTGCACCGTAAAGACTGGGTACTCTACAAACATTGGCTGACTGTATCCTTGAACCAGTGACAGCATACACTGGGTACCATTATTGTTCCCATATTTCCAGATGAAGAATTATCTACTACAGAGCTGCCCCTCTGGGGTTAGCTGCTATCCCTTTGTCTTGATGCCGAGACCCCACCCTTTCTCATCTGGACAACTTTAATCGCCTCCTTCCTCATCCTTCTGCCTCCCTACAATCCATAATCAACCCAGGAGCCAGAGTGAGCTTTCAACGTGGAAATCAGATCATGACCCTCCCCTGATAAAAATCCTACAATGGTTTTCCACCATGTAGAGTTAAGTGCCCAGTTTTTCCCATGACCCCTGACCCCTTTCCCAAGGCCTCTACCTTGCTCCTGACCCCATTTCATACTGTTCTCCCTCTGACTCTCTGCACCAAGCCACAGCAGCTTGCTTATACTCCTAAAATGCTCCAGGGACTTGCTGTCACTCAGCATCTTCCAGGATCTTTGCCCATGTGTCACCTTCTCGGAGATGCTCACCCAGACCACCCTATTCAAAGAGCAACTCTAGCCCCTTCCCCTATTTAACTTTCTGAATGGTACCACCACATCCAAAGGGATCTTATTGAAGTGATCTTATTTACATGTTTGTTCAGTTAATGACTGTTTCCAGACCATGCACACCCCACTCACAGTAGATTAGTGTGTCTGATAGAACTTTTTGTGATGGTTAGAAGTGCTCTATACCTGTGCAGTCCAATACAAAATAATAGCCATGAGCCTACTGAGCACTTGAAATGTGGCAAGTGTGACTAAAGAACTGAATTTTTAATTTGACTTTGTCTTAATGAGTTTAAATTTAAATGTAGTGGTTATTGTATTGGACAGAGAAGCTCTAGAGTATACACTCTAAGAAGGCAGGCACCATGCCCTTCACTGTGCCCCACATGCCCACAATGGTGCCTGACATTTAGTAAGTGCCCAATAAATAATTCTTGAGGGAATGGACAAAGATACGAACAAATGAACAAGGAAATCCCTTCTGACCTCCTCTTGGCACTGCTCTCCACCTCTCACTACAGGCCCTGAGGCCTCCCTTCATGCAGAGAGGAGGGGAAGTTGTTTGCTGCAGTGACCTCAGGCATTTGGCAGAAACACCAGGTGCCAGGGCAGCAGAGTCAATTACTCCCTCCACTGCACTCCATTTGGAGCCCAGCACCCCCTGTGCGGAGGTGGGATGGTAATGAGGCCTTACCAGGCCCCAGTAAATACTGCAGCTGTTTCCTATATAGTCATTTGGGCTTTATGGAATGTGGAAGTGGCTCGGCCTATAAACCCACGTGGGTCGCTTTATTTGTCTTTCCTCCTCCTCCTCCCTTGTCTAACATTGGAAGGCACTAGGAGGGAGAACCAAGTCAGTGTCAGGTCAAGAAACTGAATTCAATTAAAGTCTTATTTGGACCCAATCTCTTTTAGGAAATGAAATCAGCATCAGGCTGGATAATATATTTTTTGCAAGTGGGGTCCCTCCTGGGCTCCATTTAGGCAGAAAGATAATTCAGAACAGGCATTCGGTCTGGTCTTATTTTTACACAGCAAGGATTAGGACATCTACATTATCCTGTGGCAATAAAATAACGTTATACCTCCCCCTGTGATAGTCCCAAATAATGATTGAGAAAAATATGGCTCCCAATTCCTCTGGAAAACACTGCTTCACCTTGTTAACTGAGCTCAGGATCTAGTGGGAAAGGAGCAGACACAGATGCTTTGAGATAGTAATGAATGTGAGACAGAGAACAGACAATGGGTTAAGAGACAAGACAAACTGAGATCAATTGTGCAAAGACAACTCTAGTTGAACTTCCTAGAGAATCCATGTCACGTACCGCCGACGGATTCTGTAAGGGGTCTGGTTTCCATTGGTGAGAAAGGAAACTCTTGTGCCTGCCTAAGAGGTTGACATAGAGGGACAACAAAAAGTTTGACTACTTTATACCCCATGTGCATCTCTGAGAAGTGCCAGTATGTCATCTGAGATGCTTCAGGAAAAGAGCTATATTTAGAAAGAGCTTTGTAGTTTAGAAATTGTCCTTTACCTGAAAAAACCTCTGCGTCATAGCAGGGGATGGGGGCATATCCCCAACTGCTGTCTGGACAACAGTTATGTTCCAGAGTATCAGATGCTCTAAAAATAATTAATAATAATAATAATAATAATAATAATAATAATAATAATAATAAACTGCATTTGAGCCCTGACAATGTGCCAGCCTCTATGCAAAGCCTTTTTCTACATAATCTCTGTGAATTCCCTTAACAACTCTAAGATACCTATAACTACCCTCACTTTACAGGGTTAAAAAGAGGAGGCTTTAGAGAAGTTAAGTCATCTGCCTTGCTGGAGAGGCCCATGCAGAAGGAAGTAAGGGTGACATATAACTAACAGGCAGTAAGGAACTGAGGTTCTCATCCAACACTCTGTGAATCCTGCCAACAATCACATAAATCAGTTTGGAATCAGATATGCTGTGGACTGAATTGCATTCCCCTAAAATTCATATGTTGCAGCCCCACCCACCAAAGTGCTAGCTAGTATTTGTAGATGGGGCCTTTGAGGTGTAATTAGGTTTAGATGAGATCGTGAGGGTGGGGCTCCCATGATGTTATTAGTGCCCTTATAAGAAGAGACCAGAGAGCTTGCTCTCTCTCTCTCCACCGTGTGAAGACATAAGAAGCTAGCTGTCTGTAAACCAGGAAGAAAGTTCTCACCAGAGACCACCATGTTAGTACCCTTATCTCAGACTTCCAGTCTCAGCAATTGTGAAGATATGAATGTCTGCTGTTTAAGCCAGATACTCTGATGCTTTGTTTTGGCAGCTCGAGCTAACTAATATAATACCCTTCCCCAGCTGAGTTTTCATATGAGACCTCAGCACCAGGTGATGTCTCAACTGCAGGCTTGTGAGAGAACCTGAAGCAGAGGATCCTGAGGACCCAAACCTGGATCCTTGATCCTCAGATACTGTGAGATCAATGTGTATGTTTTTATGCCACATTGTGGGGATAATTTTTTACTTGGCAATAAATAACTGACACAGTCACACAACCCATAAATGCTTCAGCTGATTCCAAGTCAGGTGAACCTGGTCCCAGAAGGCACTTAGTTTTGCACTCATTCACGCTACCTTTCATGTTTTCTTCCTTCCCTTTCTCCAGACTACCAATACAGGTGCCTACTGCACTGAAACAATCTGATGCTGCTCCTTTTCCTGCTGCCCTGTCCACCAGGGGTAAGAACAGGGCCATGAACACTTAAGCCACAGAGTGAAAGCAGGCAGACTCTGGAGTTAGGAAATTGGAATAGAATCACAGCATTGCCAGCACACACCAACTACATGACCTAGGGCAAGTCACTTCCAAACTCTGAGTCTTCATTAGCCATCTCTTGAAAGATTGTTTCTTTTAAAAAAAAATTATTGCATTTTTCCATTACCATTCATCCTCTTTATACTCCCTTCCACACCCCCCCCCACAATCACCACACTGTTGTCCATGTCCATGAGTCCTTTTTCTTTTTTGCTCTATCCCTCCTCCCCTAACCCCTGCTCCAGAGCTTTCATCCGACTCTCTATGAATCTGTCTCAGTTTTGCTTGTTACTTCAGTTTGGTCATTAGATTCCACATATGAGTGAAATCATACCACATTTTTCTTTCTCTGACTGGTTTATTTTACTTAGCATAATGACTTCAGGGCCATCCATGCTGTTGTGAAGGGTAAATTTTTCTTATTTTTTACAGCCAATTAGTATTCCATTCTGTAAATGCACCATAGTTGGTTTATCCACTCATCTACTGATAGACTCTTGGGCTGCTTCCAAATCTTGGCTATTTTAAATAATGCTGCAATGAACTTAAGGGTCATTATACTCTTTCAAATTAGTGTTCTGGGTTTCTTCAGATAAATATCCAGAAGTGGAATCACTAGGTCAAAAGGCAGATCCATTTTTAATTTTTTGAGGTATCTCCATACTGCTTTCCACAGTGGCTGCACCAGTCTGTATTCCCACCAACAGTGCAAAAGGGTTCCCCTTTCTCCACATCCTCTCCAGCATTAGTTGTTTGTTGATTTATTGATGATAGCCATTCTGACAGGTGTGAGGTGATATTTCATTGTGGTTTTAATTTTCATTTCTCTGATGATTAGTGACATTGAGCATCTTTTCATACATCTATTGGCCATCTGTATGTCCTTTTTGGAGAAGTGTCTATTCAAGCCCATTGCCCACTTTTTAATTGGATTTTGTTTCTTTGATGTTGAATTTTACAAGTTTTTTATAAATTATGGATATTAATGCCTTATCAGAGGTATTAGCAAATATGTGCTCCTATTCAGTGAGTTGTCTTTTTATTCTGTTGATGATTTCCTTTGCTGTGCAAAACCTTTTTAGTTTGATGTAGCCCATTTGTTTATTTTTTTTTCTTTTGTTTCCTTTGCCTGAGGAGCTATATCAGAAAAAAATATTACTACAAGCAATTCTAAGATTTTACTGCCCATGTTTTCTTCTAGATTTTTATGGTTTTGAGTCTAACATTAAGTCTTTAATCCACTTTGAATTTATTTTTGTGTGTGGTGTAATAAGGTAGTATAGTTTAATTTTCCTGCATGTATCTGTCCAATTTCCCCAACACCATTTGTTGAATAAACTATCTTTAGCCCATTGTATGTGCTTGTATCCTCTGTCAAATATTAGTTGACAATAAAGATGTGGGTTTATTTCTGAGGTCTCTATTGTTTCATTGATCTATATGTCTGTTTTTATGCCAGTACCATGCTATTTTGATTACTATGGCCTTATAGTATAGTTTGATATTAGGTAGTGTGTGTCCTCCAACTTTGTTCTTCTTTCTGAAGATCTCTGTTGCTATTCAGGGCCTTTTGTGGTTCTATGTAAATATTTAAATATTTGTTCTAGTTCTGTGAAGTACATCATTGGTATCTTGATAAGAATTATGTTGAATATATAGATTGCTTTGGGTATTATGGACATTTTAAAGATGTTAACTTTTTCCTATTGATGAACACAGTACATGCTTCCATTCATTTGTATCTTCTTCACTTTCTTTCTTCAGTGTCTTATTGTTTTCTGAGTACAGGTATTTCACATTCTTGATTAGATTTATTCCTAAGTATTTTACTCTTTTTGAAGCAATGTGATAGGGATTGTTTCTTAATTTCCCCTTCTGATAGTTCATTATTGGCATATAAAAATTCAACTGATAAGCCCTGGCTGGCATAACTCAGTGGATTGAGTGCGGGCTGCGAACCAAAGCATCACAGGTTCGATTCCCAGTCAGGGCACATGCCTGGGTTGCAGGCCACGGCCCCCAACAATCGCACATTGATGTTTCTCTCTCTCTTTCTCTCTCCCTTCCCTCTCTAAAAATAAATAAATAAAATATTTCTTAAAAATTCATCTGGTTTCTGGATATCAATTTTCTATCCTGCTACTTTCCTGAATTCATTTCTTACCTCTAGTAGTTTCTTGGTGGAATCTTCAGGGTTCTCTATGTATAGTATTATGTCATCTGCAAATAATGACAGTTTTACTTCTTCCTTTACAGTTTGAATGTCTTTTACTTCTTCTTGGCTGATTGCTATGACTAGGACTTCCAGTAATATGTTGGACAAGAGAGGTGAAAGTGAACATACCTGCCTTGTTCCAGATCTTAAGAGGAATACCTGCAGTTTTTGCCTGTTGAGTATGGTACTGGCAGTGGGACTGTCATATATGACCTTTATTACATTTGGCATGGTCCCTCTGTTCCCTTTTTGCTGAGAGTTTTTATCGTAAATAGGTGCTGGATTTTAACAAATGTTTTTACTGCATCTATATGATCATGTGCTTTTTATCCTTCATTTTGTTCATGTGTTGTATCACATTTATTGATTTGTAAATGTTCTACCAACCTTGCATCCTGGGAATGCATCCCACTTGATCATGGTGTATGCTCTTTTGATGTATTACTGTATTCAGTTTGCTAATATCTTGTTGAGGATTTTAGTATCTATATTTATCAGGGATACTGACCTATAATTTTCTTCTTCATAGTGTCTTTATTTAGATTTGGAATTAGGATAATGCTGGCCTCATAAATGAGCTTGGAAGTCTTCCCTCCTATTGAATTTTTTTTGGAATAGTGTGAGAAGGAGAGGTTGTAGTTCTTGGAATTTTTGGTAAAGTTTACTTGTGAGGCCATTTGGTCCAGGGCTTTTGTTCGTTGGGAGTTTTTTGATTACTGCTTCAATTTCACTAGGTGCAATCTGTGTATTCAGATTCTCTCATTATTCCTGATTTAGTTTTGGAAGACTGTATGTTTCTAGGTATTTATCCATTTCATCCAGGTTTTCCAATTTGTTGGCAATAGCTGTTCATATTTTCTCACACTCCTTTGTATTCCTTTAGTATCGGTTGTTATTTCTCCTCTTTCGCTTCTGATTTTATTTATTTGGGTCTTCTCTCTCTTTTTTAAGGTTTTATTTATTTATTTTTTAGAGAGGGAAGGGAGGGAGAATGAGAGAGAGAAACATCAATATGTGGTTGCTGGGGGCCATGGCCTGCAACCCAGGCATGTGCCCTGACTGGGCATCGAACCTGCGATGCTTTGGTTAGCAGCCCGCGTTCAATCCACTGAGCTATGCCAGCCAGGGCTCTCCTTTTTTCTTGATGAGTCTGATAAAAGGTTTGTCAATTTCATATATCTTTTCAAAGAACTAGCTCTTAGATACATTGATCTTTTGTATCATTTTTTAGACTTATTTCATTTATTTCTGCTCTGATCTTTATTATTCCCTTCCTTCTACTCACTTTGTGCTTTGCTTGCTGTTCTATTTTAAGTTTCTTTAAGTGGAAAGTTAGATTGTTTATTTGAGCTTTTTCTTATCCCTTGAGATAGTCTGTAATGCTATGAATTTCCCTCTTAGGATTGCTTTCCCAGTGTCCTACAGATTTTGTGTCATTGTGTTCTCATTTTCATTTGGTCAAGGTATCTTTAGATTTCTCCCTTGATCTCACTGTTTACCCATTCATTGTTTAATAACATGTTATTTAGCTTCCATGTCTTTGTGCATTTTTCAGTTTTCTTCTTGTGATTGATTTCTAGTTTCATAGCATTATGGTCAGAGAATATGTGTGATATATGATTTCAATATTCTTAAATTTACTGAGACTTGTTTGGTGTCCTAACATGCATTCAGTCTATCCTTGAAAACATTTCCTGTACACTTGAAAAGAATGTACATTCTACTGCTTTGGGGTGAAATGCCCTGAATATATTAATTAAATGCATTTGAATAGTGAGTCATTGAAGGCTGCTGTCTTCTTGTTGATATTCTATCTAGAAGATCTAGCCATTGAACTCAATAGGGTGTTAAAATCCCCAACTATGATTTTTTTTCTGTCGATCTCTCCCTTTATGTCCATCAAGATTTGCTTTACATATTTAGGTACTCCTATGTTGGGTGCATAAATGTTTACTAGGGTTATATCCTCTTGTTGGATTGTTCCCTTTATCAGTATGTGGGTGTCATTCTTTGTCTCTTACTATAACCTGGGTTTAAAGTGTATTTTGTTGGATATAAGTATTGCTACCAACGTTTTTTCTTTTCCATTTGCATGAAATATCTTTTTCCATCCCTTTAGTTTTAGTCTGTGTGTATCTTTTGTTCTGATGTGGGTCTCTTGGAGACAGCATACTCATATTTATGGGTCTTCTTTTCTTATCCATTCAGCTAACCTGTGTCTTTTGATTGGAGCATTTAAGCCATCTACATTTAAAGTGATTAATGATATATATGTATTTATTACCATTTTATTTTTTAAACTATTATTCTCCATTTTTTTTTCTTTTTCTTAAAGCAAGCCCTTTAACATTTG
Organism: Phyllostomus hastatus; assembly: GCF_019186645.2. Lineage (NCBI taxonomy): Eukaryota > Metazoa > Chordata > Mammalia > Chiroptera > Phyllostomidae > Phyllostomus > Phyllostomus hastatus. The sequence continues at coordinate 5,771,663 of NW_025333643.1, read as the reverse complement.
TTGTGGTACTGGTTTGGCATAACACAGTCCTTCACCTTTTTCTTGTCTGGGAAGCTCTTTATTTCCCCTTAAATTTTAAATGATAACCTTGCTGGGTAAAGTAGCCTTGGTTGTAGGTCCTTGCCTCCCATCACCTTGAATATTGCATGCCAGTCCCTTCTAACCTGAAATATTTCTGTTGAGAAATCAGATGACAGTCTAATGGGAGCTCCCTTGTGGGTACCTAACTGCTTTTCTCTTGAGGCTTTTAAGATTCTCTCCTTGTCTTGAAGCTTTGCCATTTTAATTATGATGTGTCTTGATGTGATTCTCTTTGGGCCCATCCTGTTTGGGACTCTCTGCACTTCCTAGTCTTGTGTATCTTTTGCCTTCACCAGGTAAGCGAAGTTTTTGGTCACTATTCCTTCAAATAGGTTTTCTATCCCTTGCTCACTCTCTTCTCCTCCTGGTAACCCCATGATGCAGATGTTGTTACACGTCATGTAGTCCCAAGGTTTCTTAAACTCTCATTTTGTAAAATTCTTTTTTCATTTTGCTGCTCTGCTTGTTTTTTTTTTCTACCTTGTCTTTCAAATCATTGATTCAATCCTCTGCTTCATTTAATGTACTCTTTATTCCTTTCCATTTATTATTTATTTCAGATATTGCATTCTTTATTTCTGACTGGTCCCTTTTTATTGTTTCTATGCCTTTCTTTATGCTGTTGAGCACCCTTGTAATCATTACTGTAAACTCTATATTCAATAAGTTAATTGCCTCCATTTCATTTAGTTCTTCTGGAGAATACCCTTGTTCTTTCATTTGGGGCTCATTTCTTTGTCTTCCTGTCTTGACTGTGTCTTTGTGTTTGTTTCTGTATAAATATTAGGTAGATTTGCAAAGACTCTGGTGAAGACCTATATCAGATGCTGCCTGTGACTGGCCCTGGACAACCTATTTGAAGCTATCAGCAATCCACAGCATGTGGCTCCCTCTCAGGGGCCTGGGTATGTGCAGAAAGAACCAGACTGTGTACCAAAGCCAGCTTTTACAAGCACTGGGCCTGAGGGAAGCTCAGCTATAGTCTCAAAGCTCCCAGAGATCTACCTGCCTTTGCCTGCAGGCTCTCTGTTAGGCTTAATCACTGAAAGTGCCTCCAGCTTCTGGGCTCAAGCTCCACAGGGTGGAGCAAGAGGGATTCCTGTGGTGGAGCTATTGCTTCCCCCTATGCTAATGCTACCTGGAAGGGAGTGTTCTGCCCTAGGATGATGGCTTCTGCACTATGGAGGGATAACTGAGCACAGGGATCCTGGCAGCTGACTCTTCCTCTCTCTCCCCAGACTCTCTTTGTGTGGCTCTAGTCAGCTCTTCCCTCCCTTTGCCAGAGCACAGGGTGTCTGCAAATGAAATTTGTGTGTTGGCCCTTTAAGAGCCTCCTTGTTTCTAACCATCTTTCCCTGGCAGACAGAAACCCCACTGCTTTTCACAGCTGATGTTTTGGGATTCCTTTCCTGGTTGTGGTGCTCTAGATTGGGGAGCAGAGCTTAGGATTTAGGCCCCATACTTCTCAAGGGAAAGTCCCCAGCTGCTGAAATATCCCTCCAGAATTTCAGCTGCCACCTGTTGGAGCCCAGCCAGCCCTCTTGCACCTCCGCACTTCCCTTCACTCTTGACATAGTGAAATGGTTTCTTCTGTTTGTCCTTGGTTATAAGGCTTCTCTCAGCCAGTGTTCAGTTGGTTATTCAGGATTATTTTTCTATAATTTATTTGTAACTCCAGCTTGGTCCTAGGTGGAAGTTAGTGTAGTTTTCACCTACTCTACCATCATTTTGGATATCCAAAAGATTGTTTCTTGTAAGATGACTAGAAAGTCTTTATGCAGAGGGCTATACTCTAGGAAGAGTTGTGGATAAGGTCCCTTGCCCTCCTCTTTCAGCCTAACAAATTTCATCCTAAGACAAGAAAAGTCAATGGTCACTCTCCAAGGTGGATCAAAGTTAAGCCTTCCAGTCTGAGTCTACCAACAGATGCGGTGTTCCTCAGCAGTCCTCTGTCATGAGGCAAGACAGAGGTTATTGTTGAACCAGAAACAAGGACTTAGACCAAGTGTCCCCAACAGAGCTACACAGTTACATTTCCTTCAAGATGTCTCTTCTGCCATTGGCATATCTGTGTTTGCCTACCTAGACTCCTCAAGACTGATTCTTATTTGGAAGACACAAATGTCAGCCCTCTGTGTCATTTGTGGACAAAATTTGTACTTGCTAGTTCTACATGAGACAAGGTCTGTTTGTAAATCTGCCCAAGTAAAACTACAATCATTCCACCCAAACACATTTTCAGCCTCATCATAGTATATGGTGGTGACAGCAAATAAAGGAAGCAGTCCATGAATGTGGTCATGTTGGGAAATAATTATCCCAAGAGAAGGCAAAAGCCAAAAAAGGCCACATTTAGCCTCATTACTATAGTTACAGACCATACAAAAAAATTTTAGGTAGATAATTTAACTCATTGTCTGGCATGACATGGTACTGCTTCTGATAAATTGTTACATGAAAAGGTAGAATATAAAAAATGTGAATGTAGTATGATCTCATCTAGGAAAAAAAGAAAAAAGGAAATAATATTCTAAGGAAATAATTCTCAAATATGTATTAGAGACACCTGGAGAACTTCTTTAAACATGTTGCTGTACCCCATCCCTAGAGTTTCTGATTCAGTAGGTCTAGGTAAGGATAAAAATTTTGCACTTCTAACAAGATCTCTGATGTTGTTAGTCTGGAAAGACTTGGAGAACAACTATTATAAGAAAATATGCCAAGATTCATTGGTTACATGTAGGATATGGATCTGAAAAGAATCATTTTTAATTCTACATAATATTATTCTATATTATTGAATTTTAATAATAAAGAATATATTTTTTCAATCAGAAAAATATATAATTAGTATAAAAGAAAGGGGGAAAGTCAATTTTTAAAATGTGTGTAAAGCCCTGGCTGGCGTAGCTCAGTGGATTGAGCGCGGGCTGGGAACTAAAGTGTCCCAGGTTCGATTCCCAGCCAGGGTACATTCCTGGGTTGCAGGCCATAACCCCCAGCAACTGCACATTGATGTTTCTCTCTCTCTCTCTCCCTTCCCTCTCTAAAAATAAATAAATAAAATCTTTAAAAAAATGTGTGTAGCAAACAAGTAAATCCTCTATGACATTCTCTTTCATGTAAAATTCAAAGTGTAATCCATGGTGATAGAAACCAGGGCCTTGGCAATGGTTTTTTGGTATGTGGCACCTAAATAAAAAGTAACAAAATAAAAAAACTAACAAGTAGAACTACACCAAACTAAAAAACGTCTGCATAGCAAAGGAAACCATCAACAAAATAAAAAGACAAACTACTGAATGGGCAAAAATATTTGAAAAGGGTTAACAGCCAAAATATATAAAGAACTCATACAATGCAATAGCAAAAAAAAAAAAAAAACCCAAACAATCCAATTTTAAAATAGGCAAATTACCTGAATAGACATTCTTCAAAGAACACATACAGGCAAATGGCCAACGGGTACACGAAAAGGTGCTCAACAACACTAATCATCAGGGAAATGCAATCAAAACTACAAGATATCACCTCATAGCTACTAGAATGGCTATTATTAGAAAAACAAGAGATAGCAAGTGTTGGAGAGGATGTGTAGAAAATGGAATTTTTCCATAATGTTGATGGAATTATGAATTAGTACAGCCATGATGAAAAAAAGTAAGATAGTTCCTAAAAAAATTAAAATAGAACTATAATATGATCCAGCAATTTCACTTTTGTGAATATATCTGAAGGAAATGAAAACACTGTGTCAAAAAGATATATGGTCCCCACCACCCATGTTCATAGCAGCATTATTTACAATAGCCACACCCACATGGAAACAACCTGTGTCCATTGACAGACAACTAGCTAGAGAAGTTGTGGTATTTACATACAGTGGAATATTATTCAGCCATGAAGAGAAGGAGATCATGCCATTTCTAACAACATGGATGGACCTTGTGGTGGGGGGGGTGCTGTGAAATTGGAGAAAGGTGGTCAAACTTCCATTTGTAAAATAAGTAAGTACTGGAGATGTAAAGTATAGTGGGCTGAGAGTAAACACTGCTGTTATACTTGAAAGGTGTTAAGAAAGTAAATACTAAGAGTTCCCATCACCAAAAAAACACCTTTTCCCTTTTTTTGTATCTGTATGAGATAATGGATTAATTAAACTTACTGTGTGATCATTTAACAAAATATATAGGTCCATCCACTATGCTGTATACATTAAACTTATACAGTGCTGTATGTCAATTATATCACAATAAAACTAGAAAAACAATTTGAGGATATCAGAACAGAAGTTGTCTGTGGGAGTAGGGATTAAACATAGTGGGTCACAGGGGAACTTTCTAGAGTGATGAAAATATTTACCATGATTGGGGTTGTAGTTACCCAGGAGTATACATACATTTATCAAAACTAATCTAATTATACATTTAAGATCTATATGTTTCTCTATGTGAATTTAACTCATTTAAAAAAAAAAAAACACTATTCCTCCAGGGAATAGTGACCTTTTGGTCAAAATGGCAGTGTATGTAAACATGGCTCACCTCTTGCACAACCGCATCAAAATTACAACTAAAATATAGAACAACCATTACTCAGACTTGTCAGAAATTGAGCTGAATAGAAGACTGACAACTACAGAATTTAAAAAAACCACATCCATCCAGACTCGTAGGAGGGGAATAGACCCAGAATGGGCTGACCCCCTACCCATGTGTGGTCCATAAAAATTTGGGAGGGATATCTTGGGAGCAAAGAGTCCCAGCCCAACACCAGGCCCCTAGCCCAGGGTTCCAGTGTCAGGAAGATACCATATTTTTCAGACCATAAGATGCACCTAGGTTTTAGAGAAGGAAAATAGGGGGGGAAAGTGAAGCAAAAAATGTGGCAAAATACTTAATAACATAAATAACATAATATTTCACCAATGTAAATGTAAACAAAACTCAACAGCAATATTAACAACCATTATTCCTCCCAAATCAGGGGCGGGGGGGGGGAGTGTGTCTTACAGTCTAAAAAATATGGTAAGTCCCTAAAACTTCTGGCTGCAAAATCAGAGGGGATTGAGTCAGTGGAAGAAACTGCTGAAGCCCCAAGCAAACAGACACACACACCCTCACCTACACAGACTCAATCACTCTTAGCTCCAGCACCAGGGCAGTAGCTTGAAAGGCAGTGGCATAAAGGGAGAAACTGAAGTGTCTGGCATTAATGCAGGCAGAGGCCATTGTCCATTTTCTAAACCCTCCCCCAATAGAGCCAGCAAGCTGATGCCATATCTGAGACTCCATCCACCTGGCTAACACTATTTGACCTGCCTTGGAGACCTGCCTCACAGTCCCTCAAGCAATCCCCTCACCATTGTTCATGTCCATGGGTCATGCATTATAGGTTCTTTGGCTACTTCATTTCCTATACTGTACTTTACATACCCATAGCTATTCCGTAACTACCTATTTGCACTTCTTAATCCCCTCACCTCTTCACCCATTCCTCCACACACCCCTCCCATCTGGCAACCATCAAAACATTCTGTATCCATGATTCTGTCTCTGTTCTTCTTGTTTGTTTAGCTTGTATTTTAGATTCAATTGTTGATAGATATGTATTTTTGCCATTTTATCGTTCATAGTTTTAATCTTCTTTTTTTAAAATAAGTCCTTTTGACATTTCATATAATAATGGTTTGGTGATGATGAACTCCTTTAATTTTTTCTTGTTTAGGAAGCTCTTTATCTGCCCTTTGATTTTCTAAAGGATCACTTTATTGGGTAAAGCAAGCTTGGCTGTAGGTCTCTGCTTTTTGTGACTGAATATTTCTTGCAAATCCCTTCTAGCCTGCAAAGTTTATTTAAGAAATCAGCTGACAGTCTTATGGGAACTCCCCTGTACATAACTAACTTCTTTTTTCTTGTTGCTTTTAAGATTCTCTTTTTGTCTTTAACATTTAGCATATTAACTATGATGTGTCTTGGAGTGGGCCTCTTTGCATCTGTCTTGTTTGAGACTCTCTGTGTTTCTTGGACTTGCATGTCTATTGCCTTCGCCAAATTAGGGAAGTTTTCTTTCATTATTTTTTTCAGTAAGTTTCCATTTTCTTGTTCTTTCTCTTCTCCTTCTGGTACCCCTATCATGCAAATGTTGGGCTTCTTGAAGTTGTCCCAGAGGTTGCTTAACCTATCCTCATTTTTTTGAATTCTTTTTTCTTCTTGTTGTTCTACTTGGTTGTTTTTTGCTTCCTTATGTTCCAAATCATTGATTTGATTCTTGGCTTCACCCACTCTACTGTTGTTTCCTCGTAAATTAATTGTTCTTTATTTCAATTAGTATATCCTTGATTTTGGACTGGATTTTTTTTATGCTGTTGAGATCTCACTAAGTTTGTTGAACATCCTTACAACATCTGCTTTGAACTTTGCATCTGATAGATTTCTTATCTCCATTTTATTTAGCTCTTTTTCTGGAGTTTTGATTTGTTCTTTCATTTGGGCCATGTTTCTTTGCCTCTTTATTTTGGCAGCCTCCCGTATTTGTTTCTATTTATTAGGTGGAGCTGCTTTGACTCTATGTCTTGGTAGTGTGACCTAATGTGTTAGATGTCCTGTAGGGTCCAGTGTTACAGCCTCCCCTTATCACTCAAGCTGGGTTACTCGAGGTGCACTTTTTGAGTGGGCTGAGTACACCCCCCTCTTGTAGTTGAGACTTGGTTGCTGTTGACAGATCAATGGGAGGGATTTACTCAGGCCAATCAGCTGCAAGAATTGGCTGTGACTACTTACCACCAACTTCCACTTTCTGTAGAGGATCAGCTAGCTGTGCAGGGGCAGGATGGTGGTGATCTGACGTGGTCTGTAGGGTGGCCCTGGGGTTTCCCAGGTGGTTCAGGCCAAGGTCAGGCCCCACCTGTGTTTTTCCCAGGCTGCCCTTCTTGAGCTGTAAAGCAATCTGAAATAGCCATTACTTGTGCTGGACTGGGAGATTCTCAGGTGAAGCCAAGCTGTGAATCTAGGCTGGCTGCTGTTAGTGTCAGGTCTGGGGCTCACTGAGACAGCTCTAACTTTTTTGAGAGGATTTAGGAAGTGGTGAAGCATGAGCCAAGATCAGCCATTCATATGGAAAAGTAGGTAGGCCCACAAGTTAGATAGGGCTGAGTCTCTGGGGATCTTCAAGGAGGGTCAAACAGTGTTAGCAAGTTTGATAGAGTCTCTCTGCCTCTTGGGGGAAGAGTTTAGAAAAGAGACAATGGCCTCTGCCTGCATTAATGTCAGACACTTCAGTTTCTCCCTTTATGACACTGACTTTCAAGCTACTTCCCTGGTGCTGGAGCTAAGAGGAAGTGAGTCTGAGTAGGTGAGGCTGTGTGTGTCTTCTTTAAGAGAAACTCCTTGGGGCTTCAGCAGTTTCTTCCACTTACTCAATCCCTTCTGGTTTTTGCAGCCAGAAGTTTTGGAGACTTATCTTCCTGGCACTGGAACTCTGAGCTGGGGGCATTGTACTGGAACCCTAGACTGGGCTGGGACTCTTTGCTCCCAAGATATCCCTCCCAAATTTTTATGGACCACACATGGGTGAGAGGCTAGCCCATTATGGGTCTACACCCCTCCTACCAGTCTGGATGGATGTGGTTTCTTTAATTCTGTAGTCATCAGACTTCCATTCAACTCAGTTTATGATGGTTCTGAGAAATGGTTATTCTATATTTTAGTTGTAATTTTGATGTTGTGAAAAGAGGTGAGCCATGTCTGCCTACTCCACCATCCTGACTGGAAGTGACAAGTTTTGATATCCTTTAGAACAACTCTGATGTTTGGCCTTGCAAATTAAAGGGCTTCCACTGCAATCTGTTTTCAACTATGCTCTGTCAAGAGGTTGTATGCTCTTTAAGAACATGTCTATTTGTCTTAGTAACCTTAGTGCCTGGCATTGTACCTGGCACATAGTACATGTTCTAAAAATATGCAACCCAGATGTGGCAGGATCTTGGTGGGCAAATTTTGCTCATCACATGCCCACCTTAAACTGAGACTCAGCATTTCAATGCATTCTCAAAAGAGATTAAACTCTCCAACACATCAATAAGGAACATCTATTTTACTGAAAAGTTCTTGGGAAGTCAGAAAGGAAAGTTTACATTGCATATAATATAGCAATACTGCATAAAAGTTCCTTTAAATATTTCTCTTTTTTTCCAAAGTCCTCTCCATTATAGGCTACTTCATTTTTCCTTCCTTCTCTTCTTCCTTTACCTCAGCCTCTAAAAAATATGCTCTATTTTCCCAAAGCTGTTCAGTGTTCAGCCTTAGAGTGCCAACCCACTCAGCCAAAAAACAGCCTGGTGGTTGGTTAATGGAGTAGAACCATCTGTCTATTGTTCTTCAAGCTTGATGCTTATGAGCTCATCTTCACCCCCACCCCAAGCAGCTGATCAAAGTGTTCACTAACCTACATGGGGGTCTTCTGAAAGGGGAGTGAGAGGATAGGGTGCTAAGAGAGGGTAGAATCTACTGCTAAGAAAATAAGACTTTTCTCCTTCAGGTTACAAAGATATATTGAATAAATGAATCAAGATTATCACCATCAAGCCTTAGTCAATGTCAAGACACATATGCCTGCCAGAACTACCATTTCCCCTAATCCTAACCCCTTCTCCTGCAGGATCTCAATCAGCCACCCTTCAATGGGTTTCTGGCTTAACAGAAACAACAGCAAAGTCTGTGCCTGAAATATAGAGCCTTCTGAATAACTAAGGTGTCCCCAAGTGTGCGTTCTCTGGTCCTCTTGCCGGGCCTTCCTTCACTGGCATCTAGGACACATCTGTCTTCTTTGTCTCTGATCCAAGAAAGTGCTTTGACCATAATTACCTGTCTGGTACATCCCCCAGCCTCACTCTGATCTGTGCCACCTGGACATAACCCTCTTCTACCCTTGTTCCACTGCTTCAGTTCTATCATGAACACTGGATGCTGAGCTTTCTAAAGAAATGGAGAGAGTCTCCTGTTATTTAAACACTAATTCTGTGCCAAGGCCTGTGATTAAGGGCTCTTAACCAGCATGTTTGGGTTAAATATTGGTCTTCCTTGGACAAGTTATTTGACTTTTCTGTGCCTCAGTTTTCTCCTATGGAACATAGAGATAATAATAGTAAATTCTCAATTCATGTTCATTGTGGATATTACTATTACTGCTCACATACATTGACTTTATTTAATTCTTGCAAAAATATTGGAAGGTACATATTATTTTCCCTGATTCATAGGTTTTACAGAAGAGGAAACTAGAGTTCAAATAAAGTGACTAACTTGCCTATGGTAACAGAGCCAGTGAGTGGTGGAAGCAAGATCTAAATTTGGGTCTATTTGATCCCTAGACCCCATGCCCTTTCCATCACATCAGGCCTCCTCCAAAGCCAACTACCTCCAAGGTATGGAGTATCCAAGGCTCCTTGGGAAAAAGTAAAGAACAAGAGGCCTCCAGATGGGGCAATCTCTCCTGTAGCATATTTAGGAAGTAATGGAAACAAATGGAATGAATATGAAACTAGAATTAAAATCAGCAGCCCCACTTTGCTACTCACACATGTGAGTATTACACATGTATACTTTGCTACTCACTAGCAAAGTATACATGTGTAATCAATCCTCAACACCATCATCTGGAAAATGGGAATGATAATACTGTTCATAACAATAATAATAGCCCTGTGCTGGGTGCACATGATGAGAGCAGTGAATTGGTGTGCAATGTAAGCCATGTAAAAGTACACTGCCTATTGTGAATTGTGTCACAAATGTAAGGTTACTCTTCAAAGGCAGCATGGAATAGTGAAAAGAGAGATAGTCTGTGGAACCAAGAGAAATGGGGTCAAATAGCAGTAGCTGAGTATCCTGGGTGGGTTATTTCACTTCTTGGAGCCTCGGTGCCCTCATAAATGGGGATATATCAGACTCTTTCCATTATGAGTGGCAGAAAACACAACTCAAAAAGGCATTTGCATAAAAAGGGAGTTTATTGTCACCTAAGTATTTGGACTATAGTTAAGGCATGCAATCAATGACCCCAGTCACCACAGGCTCTCTCTCGACCTCTTAATTCTGCTCTCAGCTTCATCATTTCATTCTCCTTAAATAGTAGCCTCACCCTCAGCACATCAGGATCATATCCAACCGCCTGAACAAACACATAGCAAAAAAACTTTTCTTGAAAAATTTCCAGAATTAATTCTCGTTTACCAGAGTTGGATCATAAGTTCATTCCTGGACCAGCCATTGAAGCTGGGAGACAAGAGGGCTGGATAAGCCCCATTATAAACCTATAAGCTGAGAATGGGATCAGTGGAGTGGTTATCTAAAAGACAAAGTACAGTCACCTGAAAGGGGTAGAATGGATGATGGGTGAGCAGCCACAGATGTCTCTAGGTAGAGTTGTCTCCAGCTTTAAATTAGCCCTGTATGTAAGTAGGTAACTGTTAACAGAGGAGGACAGGGTTCTGCAAAGTAGAATTTGAGCTATTGAGAAGTCAGTCCAACAAGAGGCAAAGGAATACCCCGACTAAGGCAAATGTGGAAGGTCCCAAGACAGCAGTAAGGTGGTGGACCCCACACTGGACTAGTGCTGGGGCAAAACTTAAAGTCAGCCCCACAAGGGGGAGAGTTGAGGGCTCAGTATGGGCAGGTGATGAGATATGGTTGGGATGGTGGCCAAAAAGCCAATGCTGGCAGAGCTGTGCATCTGGCTTTTGGTTGAGTGGACAGCTTGTCCCCTTCAAAAGGCCAGGCCCAGCAGGCGAAGGAAACCATAGCAACCACAAGTTAGGGAAGACTGATGAAAAGCTTGTAAACATAGCTTCCAGCCATGTGGCATAGCTTTGGGCTCCTAGGAGACAGCCACATAAAGACCAGTCTGGCTCATGACAATCAGGCAAAGAGAACTATTTCTGGGTTCAAATGTGGGCCTATGCAGAATCTGCAAACCAGATAGTCAAACAGACATCATGGCTGCAAAACAGTATCTTTGTGTGCTGTACTTCTAGTTGCTCATTTGTGCCAGGGGGCCAAGTTTGCCCTTTGTGACCATACCAGTTTATGCCTACCTCCCCATCCCATCTCTGTACAAACTTCTGACCCACCCTCAGCTCTAGGTGGCAAGTGACCATGTACAGAGTGGCAGCAACTGGGAAACCTACTAAGGGGTTCTGTGTTGTTCAGTCATAAATAACCAGCTGTGTCATACAACTTCCTGAGCTGCACAACTGGCAATGACAACCTGCCTTCCCATCCATCATTCAGGCAGTGATTGTGGGTCCTCAGCAGGGTGCTGATAACTACATTTTTCAAGGTCGTGGCCAGGCCCACTTTTCACCAGTGGAGAGTTAACCGTTACTCCACAATGCTCGGTATGATAGTATTCACCTAGAATGGGCAAATTTAACAAGATATAAAATCTGCTTCTTCTCCAATCTGATTTTCCAAAGAGAAAATAGAAAAATCAGCAAACTCTTTTTGCTTGAGAAATACTTGAAATTTTAGGGGCATGAAACCCAAATAGTAACTATGGCAACACAAGCCACTTCAATAAGACTAACACATTATTTCCAGCACAATAGTCTGGCTTGTGCTCAGAAAGCATAGGTAATGTTAGCTGAAAGCAATTCCTGAATTGGGCAGGATGGAGGGTGCGGGGAAGGGGTGATGTGTAATAAATCCTGTGGCAGTGGAAGCTTCATGCTTAGGCTTCTGGTTTCAGGCCTCTAGATTCAGTGGCAAAATGAATTAACTACTGGATTCATATCTTTCATCTCCACGCTAATGAACTGGCAGTCCCTCATTCTCTGCTTGGACTTCTTCACTTCCAACAATGCTATTCAAACCTCAGGACTCACAGCGACAGTACTGAGAATATGGTTTGTAAAAATTACAGAATCAGGCAACTTGACCAGACCTTAGGATCATCCAGACTGGGAGCCTCTTGAAGGCAGAAGAATGTGCTATATGTTTTACACAGTGCTGAGGACCTGACCATGGTGAGTGAAGCTCCATCTAAACTCATTTGTTTTACAGACCCAGGAAAATTAGGAAACTTGGCCAGGGTCATGCAGAATCAAGAGCTAACATGGACTCCTGCTTATGAAGCAGAACAGAATGGAGTTTGCATCCTGGCTGTTGTAGACTCTGGGCAAGTCATTTAACCTTTGAAACTGGGTTTGCATAAGAATAATAATAATTATGATAATAGCAGTAATATAAGAATAATAAAAGAGTATACTTTTTAAGATTGTTATAAAAATAAATAATCTATGTAGTACATTTAGCATAGAATAGGCACCCCCCAAATAATTGATACTAATATTATTAATGGCAAAGCCAGAACTAGACCAACTACTCCTAGAAGACTCCTGCACAATGAATGCAAGAGGAAATCCAACTTCATTTTAATCCATAGTCCCACTTCTTTCCATACCACATCCTTTGACATAAACTACCATTAATCAGTTCATTTAAAAAAAATTTTTATTGTTGTTCAATTATACTTATCTCCATTTTTTCCCTCATTGCTCTCTCCTGGCCTGCCCACAACTTCCCATCCCTCCAGTCCTCCCCCCATCGTTGTCCTTGTCCATGGGTCTTTTATACATGTTCCTTGACTTGACCCTTCCCCTTCTTTCTCCCATTATCCCCCTACCTCCTCCCCTCTGGTCACTACCAGTTTGTTCTTTTTTTTTAAATATATTTATTTTATTTTATTTTAATCATTGTTCAAGTACAGTTTTCTCCCTTTTACTCCCAATCCAGCCCCTCCTAGTTTGTTCTTTATTTCTGTCTCTAGTTCTACTTTACTCACTTGTTTGTTTTGTTGATTAGGTTCCACTTAGAGGTGAGATCATGTGGTATTTGTCTTTCACCACCTGGTTTATTCCACTTAGCATAATACTCTCTAGCTCCATCCATGCTATCATGAAGGGTAGGAGTTTCTTCTTTCTTTCTGCTGCATAGTATTCTATTGTGTAAATGTACCACAGTTTTTTGATCCACTCATTTACTGATGGCACTTAGGCTGTTTCCAGCACTTGGCTATTGTAAATAAGGCTGCAATGAATGCTGGGGTGCATTTGAAGTGGTGTTTCAGGATTCTTAGGGTATAGTCCCAGCAGTGGAATCACCAGGTCAAAGGTAGTTTCATTTTTAGTTTTTTGAAGAAATTCCATATTTTTTTCCACAGTAGCTGTACTGGTCTGCATTTCCAGCAACAATGTACTAGAGTTCCCTTTTCTCCATATCCTCACCAGTACTTGTTGTTTATTAATTTGTTAATAACAGCCATTCTATCAAAAAACTATGGTACATTTACACAATGGAATTCTATGCAGCAGAAAGAAGGAGCTCCTACCCTTTGCAACAGCATGGATGGAACTGGAAAGCATTATGCTAAGTGAAATAAGCCAGGCAATAAAAGACAAATACCGTATGACCTCACCTTTAACTGAAACCTAATCAACAAAATGAACATGCAAGCAAAATACAACCAAAGACATTGAAATTGAGAACAGGCTGACTAGTGACCAGAGGGAAGAGGGGAGGAGATAATGGGGGGAAAAGGTGAAGGGTTTACAGGAACAATTATTAAGGACACATGGACAATAACAAGGGGGTGGAAACAGAGGAAGGAGGTGGGGAGGGCTGGGATGGTGGGGAGGGATGGGGGGAAAAGGCAGAAGAGTGTACTTGAACAACAATAAAAAAAATGTTATAAATAAATAACTGACAGTAACCAGAGGGGAATGGGGACAGGGTAACAGGGGAAAGATGGGGAAGTATTGTTAAGGAACATGAATAAAGGACCCATGGGCAAAGCTAAAGGAGGGTAGGACTAAGGGTGGGAGGTGGGGCATGGAAAAGTGGTAGCAGAAAAATAGAGACAACTGTACTTGAACAACAATAAAAAAATAAAATTAAAAAAATAATGGCCATTCTGACTGGTGCAAAGTGGTATCTTATTGTGGTTTTAATTTGCATCTCTGATGGCTAGTGATGTTGAGCATCTTTTCATATGTCTATGGGCCCTCTGTATATCTTCCTTGGAGAAGTGTCTGTTCAGGTCCTTTGCCCATTTTTTAATTGGATTATTTGTCTTCCTGGTGTGGAGTCATGTGAGTTCTTTATATATTTTGGAGATCAAACCATTGTCCAAGGTATCATTGGCAAATATATTTTCCTATATAGTTGGTTCTCTTTTCCTTTTGCTGACATTTTCTTTAGCTGTGCAAAAGCTTTTAATTTGACATAGTCCCATTCTTTGTTTATTCTTTCTTTTATATCCCTTGCTCTAGGGGACATATCGGTGAAAATATTGCTGCATGGGATATCCAAAATATTCCTGCCAACATTCTCCTCTAGGACTTTTATGGTGTCACTACTTATGTTTAAGTCTTTTATTTTTTTATGTATTAAGTCTTAAGTTTATTTTTGTGTATAGTGTAACTGGCTGATCAAATCTCACTTTTTTTGCATGTAGCTGTCCAGATCTCTTGAACACCATTTGTTGAAGAGGCTATTTTTACTCCATTTTATGCTTCTGCCCCCTTTGTCGAATATTAATTGACCATAGAGACTTGGATTTTTTCTCGACCCTTTATTGGGTTCCATTGGTCTATGTGTCTGTTCTTATGCTAGTACCATAATGTTTTGATTACAGTAGCCTTGTAATATAGTTTGATATCAGGTATTGTGATTCCTCCTACTTTGTTCTTTCTCATAATTTGCTGAGGCTATTCAGGGTTATTTATAGTTCCATATACATTTTCAAAATATTTGTTCTCCATCTGTGAAATGTGTCATTGGTATTTTAATAGAGATTACACTGAATATATAAATTACTTTAGGTAGTATGGACATTTTCATGATGTTAATTCTTCCAGTCCATGAATACAGTGTATGCTTCCATTTAGATTCCACACATAAGTGAAATCATAAGGTATTTGTCTTTCTCTGACTTATTTCACATAGCATAACACCCTCTAGGTCCGTCCATGTCACAAATAGTAAGATTTCATTTTTTATGGCTGAGTAATATTCCATTGTATACATGAACTACTTCTTCTTTATCCATTTGTCTATTACTAGACACTTATGTTGCTTCCATATCTTGGTTACTGTAAATAATACTGTAGTGAATATGTAGATGCATATATTTTTCAAATTAGTGGTTTAGATGTTTTGGATAAATACCCAGGAGAGGGGTCATATGATAGTACTGTTTTTAATGTTTTGAGGAACCTCCATACTGTTTTCCATAGTGACTGCACCAATTTGGATTCCAACCAACAATGTACAAGGATTTTCTTTTCTCTACATCCTCTCCAAGACTTGTTTATTGATTCATTGATGGTAACCATTCTGGCAGGTGTGAGGTGATATCTCATTGTGGTTTTGACTTGCATTTCCCTGATGATTAGTGACATTGAGTATCTTTTCATATGTCTATTCACCATCTCTATGTCCTCTTTGGAGAAGTGTCTATTTAGGTTCTCTACCCATTTTTTTAAATCAGATTGTTTGGGGGTTATTTTGGTGTTGTTGTATGGGTTCTTTATATATTTTGGATAATAACCCCTTACCAAATATATCACTGGCAAATATCTTCTCTTAATTGGTAGGTTGTCTTTTTGTGTTTTATTGATGGTTTCCTTTGCTGTGCAAAAACTTTTTATTTGATGTAGTCCCATTTATTTTTCTTCTTGTTTCACTTGTGTCAGGATATATATCAGAAAAAAATATTGCTAAGAGTGATGTAAAAGAGTTTACTGCCTACTTTTTCTTCTAGGAGTTTTATGGTTTCGGGTCTTAAATTTAAGTCTTTAATCTATTTTGAGTTTTTTCTTATATATGATGTATTAAGGTGATCTAGTTTCCCTGTTTTTTTTTTGTTTGTTTGTTTTGCATGTATCTGTCCTGTTTTCCCAGCACCATTTATTAAAGACGGTCTTTACCTCATTATATATACTTGCCTCCTTTGTCATACTTTAATTGGTCACATAGGTATGGGTTTATTTCTGAACTCTTTATTCTGTTCCATTGATCTATGTGTCTGTTTTTATTACAGTACAATGCTATTTTGATTACTATATCCTTGTAGTATAGCTGGTATCAGGTACTGTGATATCTCCAACTTTGTTTTTTTCAGTCAAGATCACTTTGGCTACTTAGAGTCTTTTGAAGTTTCATATAAATTTTAGGATTATTTGTTCTAGTCTTGTGAAAATGCCATTGGTATTTTGATAGGGATTTTATTAAATCTATAGATTGCTTTAGGTAGTATAAACATTTTAATGATGTTAATTATTCCTACCCATGAGCATGGTATATGCTTCCACTACTTATATAATCTTCAATTTCCTTCTGAGTGCAGGTCTTTTACCTCCTTGATTCAATTTATTCCTAGGTATTTTTTTTCTTTTTGAAACAATTGTGAATAGGATTGTTTTCTTAGTTCCCTTTATGATAGTTCATTATTGGTATATAGAAATGCAATTGATTTCTGGGTATTTACTTTGTATCTTGCAACTTTACTAAATTTATTTATCACTTCTAATAGTTTTTTGGTGGAATCTTTAGGGTTCTCTCTATATATTATCATGTCATCTGCAAATGAGAGTTTTACTTCATCTTTCCAATATGGATGTCTTTTATTTCTTTTTTTTTAATCTGATTACTGTGGCTAAGACTTCTACTACCATGTTGAATAGAAGTGGTGAAAGTGGACATTGTTGTCTTGTTCCTATTTTAAGATAAGTGCTTTTATCTTTTTACTATGTGTATGATGTTAGCTATGGGTTTGTTTTATATAACCTTTATTATGTTGAGGTAGAGTACCTGTATTCCCCTTTGCTGAGAGTTTTTATTGTAAATGGATGCTAGATTTTTCTGCCTCTATTGACATGTTCACGTGATTTTCATCCTTCATTTTGTTTATATAGTGTATCATGTTACTTCATTTGCAGATATTGAACCAAGCTTGCATCCCAGGAATAAACCCCACCTGGTCATGCTGAATTTTCTTTGCTACTATTTTGTTTAGGATTATTGCCTGTATGTTCAATAGGAATATTGGCCTACTGTTATCTTTCTTTCTTTTTTTTTTCTTTTGTATTGTCTTTGGTTCTGGAACCAAGGTAATTCTGGACTTGTAAAACGAGCTTCCTTCCTCTCCAATTTTTTTGGAATAGATGTTAGGTCAAAACAAAAAAAAATAATAATAATGAAGAAGAGTGGCATTGTTTTACATATGTAAATCTCCTTAATGCCTGGCTTGATAGAGGATGACTGGGTTCTCATATTTGCTTCTGCATGCAATCTATTGTGATTTGTTATTTGAAGTATATGATGAAAATAGGGACTTCCAGCAAGATGGAGGCATCAGTGGATGCACCGTACCTCCACGCACAACCAAGATTAGAACAACAACAATTAAGAGCTAGCATAACACCCAGAACTGATAGAGAATTTATCTGAATGGAAGTCGGACAGCCAAGAAGTTGGTAGACCCATTCCTCCAGACCGGTAGGAGGGGCTGAGAGGAGGAGTGGGTCAAGACGCGTGGAGATCGGGGAGAACTGGGCGCATAAGGCAACTGGGAACACATAAGCCTTCCAGGACGCAGCGGTGGGCCCTGAGTACGCAAGCAGTGGCTGGCGGACCCAGTGAGGCAGCATTGTGGGCCAGGGCAGAGCGCGCAACCCAGGATCCCAGAGAAGGGCCTGAGATCCCAGGAGAACCGAGCTATCGCCATTGTTCCCTCCTGCCCGTGCACCCGCACCTGTGCCCATCCCAGGCCCCACAGACAACGTCACAATGTAGCGACTGGGGTGCCCAGCCCAGGGGAACACCTAAGGCTCCGCCCCTCACCATAACAGGAGCGACCAGACCTGAAAAAAAAAAAAAGAAGAAGGAGAGAGAGAGAGAGAGAGACATGTCTCCAACAGAAGAACAGATCAGTCCCCCAGGACTCGTCCTTTTGAGCGACCAAGAAATAGCCAATCAGATGCACAGTTCAAAACACTGGTGATCAGGAAGCTCACAGAATTGGTTGATTTTGGGCGCAAATTACATGAAAAAATGCAGGTTACCATAAAAGAGATGAAGGAAGATGCACGGAGAACCAATAGTGATGGGAAGGAAACTGGGACTCAGAACAATAGAGTGGACCAGAAGGAAGAAAAAACTAACCAAACAGGAAAGAATGGAGAAATAAGAATTCAAAAAAATGAAGAGAAGCTTAGGAACCTCCAGGACATCTTTAAACGTTCCAACATCCGAATTATAGGGGTACCAGAAGGAGAAGAGGAAAAGCAACAGATTGAACACGTATTTGAACAAATAATAAAGGAGAACTTCCCCATTCTGGCAAAGGAAATAGGCTTCCAGGAAATCCAGGAAGCTCAGAGAGCCCCAAAGAAGTTGGACCCAAGAAGAAACATACCAAGGCACATCATCATTACATTAGCCAAAGTAAAAATGAAGGAGAGAATCCTAGAAGCAGCAAGAGATAAGGGGACAGTCACCTATAAAGGAGTTCCCATCAGACTGTCAGCTGATTTCTCACAAGAGACCTTACAGGCAAGAAGGGGCTGGAAAGAAGTATTCCAAGTCATGAAAGACAAGGACCTATATCTCAGATTGCTCTATCCAGCAAAGCTCTCATTTAGAATGGAAGGGCAGACAAAGTGTTTCTCAGGTAAGGTCAAGTTAAAGGAGTTCATCATCATCAAGCCCTTATTTTATGAAATGTTAAAGGGACTTATCAAAGAAAAGAAGATACAGAAAAAACATGTATAGTAAAAGGACAGCAAACTCACAATTATTAACAAAAGAAACTAAGAAAGCAAAACCAAAAGAAACTAAGCAAAACCAAAAGAAACTAAGAAAACAACTAGAACAGGAACAGAACCACAGAAATGGAGATCACATGGAGGGTTAGCAACGGGGGAGTGGGAGGAGGAGAGAGGGGGAAAAGGTACAGAGAATAAGTAGCATAGAATGTAGGTTGAAAATAGATAGGGGAAGGGTAAGAATAGTATGGGAAATGTAGAAGCTAAAGAACTTATAAGTATGACACATGGACATGACTGAAGAGGGGGATATGGGTGGGAGAGGGCGTACAGGGTGGAGGGGAGTGAAGGGGGGAAAATGGGACAACTGTAATAGCATAATCAATAAAATATATTAAAAAAGAAAATATAGTTTCACACAGATGTATACTAGTCATTAAAAGGAAATAATATTATAATAGACTGCTCATATAATTGTGAATTTTCTTCTTTGATGCTGCATCAAAACTCAGCAAGTGGCGTTTTCTTAAACATTAGTTGTATGTAGAATCTGAAACTATATTAATTCATTTTTTATACTTGTTACATTAAAATCTATTGGCCTATCATACACTTTAAATGGATGTTTTTAACTATGCACAATCTTTCAACATCATGCATTGGTCATTTGGAAAATACTGGCTCACTGACCTATTCAGATCTTTCAAATGTTATCACATTTCATTATATAAGATCATATTCATTAACATCACTACCAATTGCATGAGATAAGTCTTTAAGTACTCGGAAGTTGGCAAGTTCATAGTGACAGATATTCTCTTCTTTTTAATCTTCACCCAAGGACTTTTTTATTGCTTTTAGAGAGAGGGGGAGGGAGAGAAAGAAACATCAATGCAAAAACAAAGCATCTATCAGTTACCTTCAGTGTTCAGACTGGGGATCACACGCACCTGGACCAGAGATCAAACCCACAACCCAGGCATGTGCTCTGACTAGGAATCAAACCTGCAACCCTTTGGTTATGGGACAATGCTCCAAACAACTGAGCCACACTGGCTAGGGCCATAGTGACAAATACTCTGATTTTCACTTGAAAGCTAGAATTTGATCTTTGGTAACAAATACTGTGTTTTCCTTGACATGCTCATTTCAATTACTTTTGGGAAATTTTCTGCCACATACTTAAGATGGAGTAACTATAGTTTTTGTTAAAAGATAATTTTTAAAAAAGCATAAAACCATAACTGTCATACAGATATAAAATGAACACGTGTTAAAAATTTTATTTAACTCATAATGAGGGTACCAGGCAGATGTTTTAACCAGTTCAAAGGAGAAGTCAAAGATGCACAAATTTATAATGAATAAAAGAATGTTGAAATTAATTGTGCAAATGGCACAAACCTGTCCAAAATTGTCCAAATGGCTTTTTTATAGAGGGGGAAGAGATATCTTCCACCTGACAGAATTCATTTGCATATCTATAGACAAGAATTATTTTGCATTGCTATCAGTTATCTACAATTTACAGAGTTGTAATAGCTTCATAGAATCATAGCCAGCTAAGCATGTGCTATAGACAAGGCACAGTTTTCCTGTAAGCACAAATCTTCCCTATACTCTTCTGTCACTCATTCTTTTATAAAAAGGGCATTTTGGGGGGGGGGGGGCGGAAATCAGACACTTTAGCTCACAACTTAACAGTTGCATAAGTGCATTTCCTGAAACAATCATCCTGCTGTGGTATGCAACACAAGTAACACAAAGTTTGGAGCAATTTCTGCTAAGATGCCAGCAGCTTTAGCTATCATCGCATTTGCACCCTTAGTTCAAACATCAACACAGCGAAATGGCAAATGATGGTCTTTGTATTAATCTAAAAATAGTTTTGGCCCTGGCCAGGGTGGAACTTGGTTGGAGTGTCAACTCATACACCAAAAAGGCTGCAGATTTGATACCTGGTTGGGGTGTGTAGGTGAGGCAACAGACCAATATTGTTTGCTCACATCAATGTCCCTCCCTCTCTCTAAAATCAATAAACATGTTCTTGAGTGAACATGTTTATGATGATAGATAGAAGATAGATAGATAGATAGATAGATAGATAGATAGATAGATAGATAGACAGATAAAAACAGTTTTGACCTTGAGGATCCCCTGACAGGGTCTTGTAGAACCCTAGGGGTCTGCACCACACTTTTAGAACAGCTGTCCTAAAGTATATTGTTAGTCAAGGAAATGATCTACAGAAGAATAGGCAAAAAGAACCAAAGAGCCGACCCTGACTGGTGTGGCTCAGTGGGTTTGGCATCACCCCACAAATCTAAAGGTTGCCAGGTAGATTCCCAGTTAGGGCACATGTCTGGGTTACGGCCCAGGTCCCAGCTGTGGGTGTCCAAGAGACAACCAATCGATGTTTTTCTCTCACATCTAAATTTCTCTCCTTTTTCTCCTCCCTTCCCCTCTCTCTAAAAATAAATAAATAAAATCTTTTTAAAGAGAAGAAGAAGCAGCAAAGAACCAGGCATTTGCAAATTGAATAATCAGACCTTGCATAAGGAGGAAAAAGTTATCAAAGAGAATCTAGGAACAGTGCCATAAAGTTGAGGGAGTAAGGAATTTAAACACAATAATAAAACCCACTAAAAATCCAGAAACACCAAGTCAAAAGAACTTATGCACCCCTACGTTTATAGTAATACTATTTACAATAGCTACGTGCTATAAACAACCTAAGTGCCCATCAGTAAATGACTGGATCAAAAAACTGTCATACATTTATACAGTGGGATACTACATAGCAGAAAAGAGGAACTCCTACCTTTCTTAACAGTGTGGTGGAACTGGAGAATATTACGCTAAGTGAAATAAGCTGGTAGTAGAAGACAAATACCATATGATCTCACCTATAAGAGGAACCTAATGAACAAAATAAACTAATGAGCAAAACAGAACCTGAACAAGGAACAGACAGACAGCAACCACAGGGGCCAGGGAGAGGGATAAGGGTGGAAAGAAGGGGAAGGGACTGGTCAAGAAACATGTATGAATGACCCATGGACATGGACAACAAGGTGGGGAATGACTGTGGGAGCGGGAGGTGATCTGGGTGGAGGAGGGCAAAGAGGGAAAAATTGGGACAACTCTAATAAAATAACTATAAAATATTTAATTTTAAAAAACACTAAAAATTGGTATCCTTTGTTGTTACTATGGACTAGCAATTCCAAACAATGCCAGTGATAAAATACTCCTCCCTATGTGGGCAGACCCTTCCTATTGCTACCCACTTGTATACCATGGCCCATATGTGTAGACCTGAGTAAGACATAGGAGTCCATGAGCATTAGAGCAGTGAACTATAGGGAAGTGATAGCAACCATTCTATTTCTGTTCTTTTAGTGACTACCATAGAAAGGTTAGCATGCATGCTTATCAAAATCCAAACTTGATTACTATCTGGGCCATGGCCAGGTGGCTCAATTGGTTAGAACATTGTCTCCAATACCCCAAGGCTGTGGGTTTGATCCCCAGTCATGGCACATACAAGAATCAACAAATGAGTACATAAATTAGTAGAACAACAAATCGATGTTTTTCTCTCTCTCCCTTGCTCTCCCCACCACTGCCCCCACCACTCTCTCACACTCCCTTCCTCTCTCTAAAATCAATAAACTAAAAATTCCCACAATTTAAAAAATCAATCAGTATCTGAATCCTCCTGTGCCCACCAAAAAATAAGTATTATAACTCTTCAACTGTAGTCACAAGACATTGTTGTCTTATAGAGTTGATGTTTTTTTAATCCATTCATGTCTTTGGCATTTTCTTTGCTCTTCATTCCTTCTTGCAAATCAGACCTTTCTTCTGCCTAAAGTATATTTTTTATGATTTCCTTTGGTGAGAGTCTGCTGGTGATGAATTCACTCAGATTTTGTCTGCAAATGTCTTTATTTCCTCTTCCTTTAAAAAAATATTTTTACTGCATATACAATCCTAAATCCACAGTAATTCAGTGGTTTCTATTGTTGCTGTTGGGAAGATAACCGTCAGGATAATCACCATTCTTTAAAAATAATCTGTCTTTTTCTCTGGTTGTGTTAAGATCTTCTCTTGTCTTGGTGTTCTACAGTTTTATTTTGATATATGCAGGTGTGGATTCCTTTCTTTCTTTCTTTTTTAAGATTCATTAGGCTTCCTGAAAGTGTGAAGAGGTGTTTTTCACCAATACTGAAAAATTCTCAACCATCATCTGTTTAAATATTGTCTCTGCTTCATTCTTTCTCTCCTCTTCTTCTAGAACATAAATTACACAGGTATTTGATTGTTTCATTCTGTTTTCCAGATCTATTATCCTCTCTTTGATATTTTTCATCTCTTTGTCTCTGTCTGCTACATTCTAGATTTTTTTCCCAGATCTGTCCCCTAGCTTACTAATTCTCTCCTCAGCTGTGTCTAATTAATTGTTGAATCCACAATTTTTCATTTCTAGAAATTCTTTTTAAAAAAATATACTTTGTCATTTTTATAGTCTGACTCTTTATTCTTAATTTAATTATATTTAAATACTTCTTTTATATCCTGTGAGTGATAATTCCACTATCTGCAATCTTCATGGGTCTGATTCTGCTGTCACTTCTGCTTGCTCAATACTCATGTTGCCTTGCTTCCTTATTTATTTTATAATTTTGAGGAATGAGCTGAAATTTCTTAAAGCTCTATCAGGAAGGATTCCTTGAGGCCTAGGGGAAGACAAGTCCCTCTAAGGGGGTGTGCGTTAGGTTCTACAAGGCATCTCAAGCACATTATAGTCTAGCATCACTTTGGTTGGGTGAATTCATGTTATAGATCCTTATAAGGGTTAAATTGTGGTTACAAATTCTCAGAGAATATTTTCTTTAAAGTCTACCCAGCCTAACATTCAAGACATGTAATTGTTGTTATCCTTCAGGTGACAAATGTATTTCTAAGTCACCCTTACACTGAATCACCTTTACACAGAGGTATGGCCATTGAGATCCTAACTTTATGGGAGGGGTCCTATTAAACCCCTATCTTGGGTAGGTTTTGGGTTTCATCTCCTGTGCCTATGACTGAGGCCATGAAAAACCAAAGTTCCAAAATCACCCAATTCAGCAAGTGTGTATGAGACAAAAAGCAACTGCTTATCCTTCTAACTTAGTTTTTGGCCTCTGAGGATTCCGTAATAACTTGCTGGATCATGAACACATTTCTTTAAAAGGCTTTTGTATGTTATCGAGCATATGAAATTATTTCCAGCAGAAGGATCAGTCAAGGTAGCTATTCTACCCTACTCCAAGACATGAGACTTTACACGAAAGCATGTGGTATGTCTCTTTTGGTCAGGCCTGTAGCACCAGCAGGATGGGCAAATGTCACATTCTTCTTGCTGCCAGCAAGTTCCTCCTGAGCCACCAATGAGATCAGAAGTGGCATGATACACAGTACAAGAAAGCCCATTTGGGCACAGCCCTGAAGGCCAACCCTTTAAGTGCTGTTTCCCAATGCAAAGTAAATTGCACTGGAAAAAGCAGGGGTTGAAGCCAAACAGCCAAATCCTGCCATTAGGAAATGTGTCAGGGTTCAGGCAATCAGGAAGACACACACAAAAAAATCATAGTCTTTGGACCCAGTGATGGTTATTTCAATTTTACTGAGGAAAACAATGAATTTCTGGTTGCTGGATTTGGTCACAAAGGTCATGCTGTTGGTAACATACCTGGTGTCCACTTTAAGGTTGTCAAAATAGCCCATGTCTCTTTTTTGGCCTTAAACAAAGGTAAGAAGGAAAGACCAAGATCATTGATGGTGGTCTTTTGATGGTGAACACACAGTAATAATAAATTTTCATATGCTAAAAAACATATGTGGTGTTTAAATGATGAATGGTTTGATATGGTTTGGTACATGGAACGGGAGTGAAGGAGGGCAACAAGACTGCAGCTGGGGATATAACCGAAAGCTCGGTAGGACTAGTCAATGAAGGAAGGGCCTTGAATGTCATTCTGCATTTGAACTTCATCTAGCAGGTAACAGAGGTACTTCCAAATTTGGACCACAAGATTCAAAAATTTTTTCACAAACTAACATTTTAGGATTCTATTAATGTTTTCACTTAAAGTTGTTTTTCTTAAAGTATATCCAAGTTTCAGTTGCAGCAGCAGCATCTGGTTCACTTATAAAACCTGAAGATTCCCAAGTCCCAGCCAGGACCTACTGAATAAGTATCCCCAGAGAGGGAGGGTAAGGAAGGAGGAACACCCAAGACCCAGGAATCTGAAGTTTAATAAGCTTGCAGGTGAACCCTGTGCACATTAACCCCTGAGAACCTGTGGATGACAGCAGTGCTTTTCAATCTGCTAATGAGACCACAGATGGATTGGGAAGTCTTTTTTCAGTGACATAGAATAAAATCTCACATCATCTCTTGCTATAAGGATGAATATTATTTCATTAAACCTTTGTTTAGGTATTGTAAAGTGTGTGTGCGCGTGTGTGTGCACACATAGTGGGCCAACCTGCAAAATGTGTTTCATGCATTGAGGTAAAAAAAGGTAAAGAAGCATTACCTTAGAGGATGCCCTTTATATTGTTTTTCATCAGACTTTATCTGTAATTGAAATGTTGTGAGGAATTCAGTATAATTTCCCCCTGACTAACCCCACCCATAGCATGCTGGGGCACATCTATGTTTGTACATAAATCAATTAATTTTATCACATCTTGTCTTCAAATGAAGTGATGAAAAAGCATCTCTATGAACCTGCTATGGGTGGAAACTGCTGTTAATTGTCACCTATTCAAGAACAGTTTTCTTATTTTCCTCAAGAGATTAAAAAGCCTATGTTCCAGCTCTCATTACATCTCAGCAACCTTGTACTTAAGGAGATGAAATATTCCAAAATTCTGGCACAACTAACTCCAAAATACTGAGTGGGTCCCTTTGCTGTATAGGATTTTGGTTTACTATATATCGCTCCCAAAGTGGTCCTAGACTGCGTGGCCTGGAACACTTTTTGCTATTTGGCTACTTTTTTCCTTGCACTTGTACTTGCTTCAATGGGGTCTATTATATCTGTGACCTATTTTCCCCACTCCCAAAAAATAAGCAAGGACAAATACAAATCCATCTACGCAAGCATCAATACCAAAGACACACATGTGTGTCTCTCTTTTAATCCTCACCTGAGGATATGTTTATTGGTTTTAGAGAGAGGGCAAGGGGGAGAGAGAAACATTGATGTGAGAAACATTGGTCTGTTGCCTCCTGTATGCACTCCAACCAGGGATCTAACCCACAACCTATGCATGTGCCCTTACCAGGGATCAAACCTGCAGACTTTTAGAGCATGGGACAATGCTCCAACCAACTGAACCACCTGGTCAGGGTACATACACACATCTTAAACAACATTTCACAAATTTCAACCACTCACATAATTCATTTATTATGCTTTCAATTTCCACATAACCTTTGCCACTATCATTTACCTTTTTTCCTTAAATTGAATCACTTTTTTATATTTTAAAAGTTTTCATAAAGAATACTTTATATCCCTTCTATAAATGGAAAACTAGTGTCACTTGCTAAAGGATACAGTAATTGTAAAAATAAACATTAGGGAAAGACAACCAAGCTATCAAACTCAAGTTAAATTCTGTTACCTTCCGAGGCTCTGAACCTGAATGAAACCTGTTCTCTTCATGTAAAAAAAAAGACTTGAACGTATCTTGTTAAAGACCTGCAAGCATGAAATTAAGTCTTTTTCTGGGATGTTATCAAAAGGCATAAAAGATTGGAAAAGGAAATAACTTTCTTTTAGTGACTCCATTTTGTTTTACGACTGCATAGGTACCTCTTAGAATCATCTCCTGTTTCATTAGCATCTCGAACTTTGGGAAAGAACAATATAGATCTGTGGTTCTTAAACTACAGTGTGCATCGAAGTCGCCTGGAAGTCTTGCTAGAACAGATGGTGAGGCCTCCTGCCCAGAGTTTCTGATTCAGCAGGCAAGGCCCAAGAATTTGTATCTCTAGTGCATTTCCAGGTGGTGCTGATGTGTTGGTGCAGACCCAACTTTGGAAACCACTGCATAGATAAATCCCACACATCTTTCACAACTCCGATTAGGTGAGCCAGTCCTTCTCTGCCCTCTCTATCCATATTAAACTTTTCCTAGTCACTTCTTGCCCATCTTACTGATTTACAGTCTTTTCATCCAAACCAAACATGTCCTTATTCTGCCTTCATAAATCCATGCTTTGAAATACTTTTAGTCTACCAAACCAAACACACGTATCAAGTAATAATTTATTTTCTCATGTTTTATTAATCAAAGGCAAGGGTAACTGCCAATCAGAGCTTCCAGCCAGCACGTGGTAATGGGTGTTTCTATACTGAGTTGATATAATTCTAGCCCAGAGCAAAGAAACCTGGTGTTTTAGTTTAATTAGCCTGTGCATCTAATCTTTGGTAAATATGAACTCTTTTTGTTAGTCTTTTGGAAGTACTGAAAATAGCTCATTGGCACCCCTCATGTCTCCCTCCATTACTGCTATCTAAGATCCTTGGGAGGCTGGGAAGCTCAGGTTGGGACCACCCCTACCTATCACTCATTTGGTAATTAATCACTGATAGCCTTCTGTCATTTCTTCTATTGTTCCTTAAGAACAAAACGAGCTGCATCTGATCCTTCTTTGTTAATTATACAGTACACGTTCATGGCTTTAGAATTAGCAACTGCTCCCCCCCCAAAAAAAATTTACACTATTTCATTTATATGTTTGACTATACCATAATTGTCTCCATGGGAAAGCAACATAAAAAAGAACACTTACAATAAAATAGAACAGTGTTGTAAACAGGAGGGTTAACCTCAAAAGTTACCCTTTGGAAGAGGAAAATGAGTCAACAAAACAATTGATTTCCAAGGTTGGTAAAAAGACTTGAAAATAAACACTAAGTTCGCTAGGATATGATTCCACTGGGTTGCTCTGCCTGGTGCCTCCTGGAAAGCTGGGGGTGGGGGGTGGATGTTTGAAGTGTGTCTGACTAAATCAAAAGCAAAGGAAAGATTTGGAGTGATGGTAAGATCTTAAGGAATCAGAAATATCCTTGCATTCCTCAAGAGTATGTGACTCTTCCTTTTCCCAAAACTCTGCTTAAAAATCTTGTCCTCCTGGAAGCCATCCTTGGTGGTGATCTTCACCCCCCAACACCCACTTGATTCCGATTACATTTTATTCTGAATTCCTTTAGCTGGCACACATTTGGGAAGGTGTCCTTCTTCCCTCCAAGAAATAGCCCCCAACCCACCTGTGACAAAGATCTAAAACTTAACTATTTGATAACCATACTTGTGTCAGTCATCTTCTATCAAAATGCCAATGACAGTAAGTTGTTATCCATCTTTAATCTGTTGGTGCCCTTCCTGCCCTTTGCTGATTATTGGGGTGCTCAAATGTTATTGCTAGTACTGTCTTGAAATGTAAGACAATCTTTTGACTATGGATGACTCAAAAATATGCAGAAGGCATGCCCTGGCTGGTATGGCTCAGTGGACTGAGTGCCTGCCTGTGAACCAAAGGGTGGCTGGTTCAGTTCCTAGACAGGGTACATGCCTAGGTTGCAGGCGAGGTCCTCAGTAGGGGGCACATGAGAGGCAACCACACATTGATTTTTCTCTCCCTCCCTTCCTTCTCCTCTCTCTAAAACTAAATAAATCCTTTTTAAAAAGATGCAAAAGGCAAAATTTTAGGTTGTTGTTTTACTTATTCCAAACACTTAAATCCAAAGACTTATTAGATTTAGCTAATTATACAGCTTATCAAAAAATCTTATGGGTGCACATGATGGTCTATCCCATCATTCATGCCTGATTGAATAACATGGTTAAAATCCAAGGAGCTCTTCCTCTAATGAAGTTTCTGCTCTGGTCTGTTGCTATGGAAACTTAGGGCTGTAGTCCAAGATGACAGCGAATATATTAAATATTGCAGCAAATCCATTTTCTCCATGCTTTAGTGACCTCAGAACCAAAAGTGTGTTTGCTAGTTAAACACAAGTTTAGAAGGAGTATTGTGCCTGCTACTTTTTTTTTTTACATGGAAACCAATCATTTTTATATTCTCTAGCACAGTGCTACCCATGTAGCACGCATTAAAAAAATGTTTGAGGTGAATTAATTCTATGTGGTAAACTGACCACACACATTTGTTTCCTACTATTGTCTTTTCCTGAGACCCTACTAAAATGACAGTAAAAGACTAAAAAAGGAGTATGTTCACATAGACAAAGAGAATAGGAAATGATACCATAGTAGGCAAGAGATTTCCATTATTTTTAGCTTTTTTTCTGTAAAATATACATAACATAAAATTTACCATTTTAACCATTATTAAGTGTACAGTTCAGTGGCATTAAGTACATTCACATTGTTGGGCACCCATCTCTAGAACGTTTTCATCTTACTCAGCTAAAACTCTGTCCTCATTCAACACTAACTCCCTATTCACTCCCCCCAGCCCCTGGTACCCACCATTCTATTTTCTGTCTCTATGAGTCTTACTACTCTAAGTACCTCGTATAAGTGGAATCAGATAATATTTGTCCTACTGTGTCTGGCTTATTTCATTTAACATAATGTCTTCAGGCTTCATCCATGTTATAGCACATATCAGAATATCATTCTTCTAAATCAGATTGTATTTTATTTTCAGCTTTATTGGGGCATAATTGACCAAATGTCATTCCTTTTTGAAGCTGAATAATATTCCATTGTATAGCTTTACCACACTTTAGTTATCCATTCATCCATTAATGGGCAATTTGTTTGTTTCTACCTTTTGGTTATTGTGAAAAATGCAGCTATGAACATTGGTATGGAAATATTTATTCAAGTCGCTGCTTTCAAAACTTTTGTGTATATACCCAGAAGTGAAATAGCTGGATTAAACAGTAATTCTATGTTTAATTTCTTGAGATACCATCAGCTACTTTCCACACCAGCTGTACCATTTTTACATTCCCACCAACAATGTGCAAAAGGGTCCCAGTTTCTCCACAACCACCCCAGCATTTGTTGTTGTTGTTGTTGTTGTTGTTGTTGTTGTTGTTGTTGTTTTATAATAGCCATCCTAATGAATGTGAAATGTTATCTCATTGTGGTTTTGATTTGCATTTCCCTAATGATTAGTGGTGTGAAGCAGCTTTTCATGTATTTATTGGCATTTATTCCATTCATTTTTAAAAGACGGAAGACGGAGGAATGGTAATCATCTTAGCAGAGCAAGGGGAATTACAGGTGAAAAGCAATTTGATTTGTCTCTCAATAACTCTGAAAGATTCAGGCTGTGATGGAGGAATGAACCAGGGTGAGGATCAGGGCTGAAAACATCTTTTGCCCCAGTAGCCAAACAGTTACTCCTAACCCAGACAGGAGAAGGGAGATTTATCTGAACTGGTGAGGCCCCAGCTTCCACTACAACTGACACAGTAGCCAGCAGGAGGGAGAGAAGGTCTAAAAATGGGGATACTGAGCAGTGGGACCCCTAGTCCTCTTCCTTGATTCTGTTCCCAAGTGCTGGCAATGCATGTAACTCCTAGACAGGACATGAGAGGATTCTTCTCGTAAGAAACTAAACTTGCCCAGGGGAAGCAAACCATGAATAATGATATTTGGGCTTCCCCTAATAAAACAGCAAAAGCCCAATCAGAAACTCAACAGTCAAGGCCTTCAGTTGATACACTCTGTTTATGCACACAGGATTTCCGATGAAGTTTTGTGCATTACTTTAAAATATAAAGTGACAACTAAGGATTAGCAGACATTTGAGGAGAGCTTCCATCATAAAAGACAGAAACCAAGACAAACAAAAAGAAATAGAAAAAAAGTGGATGATGTTAAGAACAAAAGAAAGCTTCAAATAAACACTACAATTAATATCCCAAAGAGTTAAGATATTGCATCCATCAATTTAAAAAAAAAACACAGAATATTATGAAAAATAAAAAGAACACTTGGAAATTCAGTTATACTCAACATTAAAAAGTTAGTAAGTTTAAAGTAATAAAAAGGCAAAATGATGACAAATAATAGGGATAAGATAAGGATAAAAGACTTAGGGAATTGATTGAATTCAACATTCAAATGAGAAGACAGAGGAGGAGAAAATTATCAAGAAATAATTTTTTTTTAATTTCCTGGAACAGAAGGACATGAGTCTCCAGCTGAAAGCACAATAAATGAAATAGGCCAATGCCAAGTTTCAGATTATGAATGATACAAAGAACTAGAAGTGCCCTAATAGATAAATCACATACAAAGTAATAGGATATAAAATGGCACTGGACTTCTCAAATATGACCCTGGAAGCTGAGAAGATTATGAAACAATGCCCTCAGGGACAATAATTTGCAACCTGATTTGTAAGAGGACTAAATGGTATTGGAAAAAATACAATGAAAAATATTTTTAAAGTGTAGGTTCTGGATTAAGACTTCCTGAGTACTCAGCTTGACTCTGCCACTTGTTATTAGCAGGGTGAATTTTAACAGGTTAATTCAGCACTCTGCCTCAGTTTCCCCATGTAAAATAGGAAATCTAATAGTACCTACCTAATAAGATTAATGTGAGTATTAAATAATGCATGTAAAGTATTTAGTGTTCTGCCTGGCACATTGTACACATTCATAAAGTATTAGTGATCATTAATATCATTCCCTCTTATGGTCCTATCAGCTATACCACCCATGCCACCTTTCAATGTCCTTTCAAAAAGATCACTATGACAGAATTATAGGTGAAGGACACAGAACAAGCAATTGGAATTCAATCCCTTCTCCTCAAGTTATAAATAGCTTTCTAGCTATTTATGCAAAATTATGCAGACTTCTATCTTTCTCCACCTTGTTATTTTTCTGCTTAGGACAAGAACTGAAGACAAATTTCGATAATAGTATAAGGAGTCATTAATGTAGGAGCCTCAAGTCAGACTCGGGTTAAATTCTGGCTTCCCACCTATTAACTACATGAGCATAAGATAATTAATTACTTGATACTATGGACAGAACTTTGTTCCCTCAAAATCTCTGTGTTGCAATTCTGATCTTCAGTACCTCAGAATGTGACTGTGTTTGGAGATAGGGTCCTCAAGGAGATAATTAAGGTAAAATGAGTCATATGGGTGGTCCCTAATACAAAATGAAGGTGTCCTTATAAGAAGATATTAGGACACAGACACAGACAGGAAAGACCATGTAAAAAAAGAGGAAAATAAGACCACCTGCATGCCAAAAAGAGAGGCCTCAGATGAAACCAACCTGCCAACATCTTATCTCAGACTTCCAACCCCCAGAACTGTGAGAAAATAAATATTTGTTGTCTGAGCCAACTAGCCTTTGGTACTTTGTTATGGCAGCCACAGGAAACTAATACACTTGATCTCAGTTTTCTGGAAGGTAAAATAGAAATATATATACCTCACGAGATTATTGTAAAGATTAAATTGTGTAGAAAAGTACTTATTACAGTGCTTGGCACATAATATGTGCACCATAAATGTAAGCTAGTATGATCCTTGAGTTATTATTACACAATGACTCTGGTCTTTCCACAGCCACAGAAGAAAAGAGGGAAGCTAAGCTGAGACCATTTAACCAAAATTATCAAAGTGATGACAATGATTTCATAATTCATCTTCAAATCTTTATTCTTGCCCTCTTCAATCCACCTCCACAATGTTACCAGAACATTCTTTCTAGAATAAAAACCTGTCTGTGATTCTAGTATACAAAGATAATTTCAAAGAATTCCACTCCCTGAACACAAATGCTGCTCCTCCCACCAGAGGTGGACTTCATGTCTCCTCCCTGTGAATCTGGGCTGCCTATGAACACTTCCACCAGGGCGATTCTTAAGTATCTCTCACCAGGGGATACTTAAATCCTTGGCTCTTCATGACCAAATTTTCTTAACCTTCACATTCTATGGGACTTGGGCAAGTTACCTAGTTTCTCTGTGCATCATTTTTCCCCTCTGTAAAGTAGAGGTAATAATAGTACCTTCCTCAAAGGATTGCTGTGAAGATTAAGAAATAATACATGTAAGACACTTGGAAGAGTGTCTGATATATAGTAAGTGTTCAATATATGTTAACCATCATCATCACACCACCATCATCATTATTCTTGCTCTATCTCTCTCTCATCTCCTCCCCAAACATGTGCACTCTGGGTTAAAATCATACTAACATACATTCTCCCCCAACATGTCCCATTTCATGACTCTTTACCTTTTGTACATACTATTCCTTCTCCCTGGAATGTCCTTCACCCACCTTGTCTGCCTGGGAATTTGCCATGTCCTTTTGTGAAGCCTTCTTAGACCTCCTCAGTCAGTGCAGTGTCTGCCTCTGTGCTCCTAAGAGCATCTAGCTCTTGTCTCTATGAAGGGGCTTCTCATACTTTGCCATCTGTGTGGCCCCATCTGTTTCCTCAGCTAGACTCTGAGTCCTTTAAAAACAGAGCCTATGCTTGATTAATGTGCCAACAGGCATGGCTCATAGCAAGCTCTTAATACATGTTTCTGGAAGGGAAGGAGCCTGCTTTTAGACTACCAGTTCTCAACAGACATGGGGAACAGGGAAGGGAGCAATTTTGCCCTCCAGGAAATATTTGGCAATGCCTGGAGACATTTTTGGTCATCACACAACTGGGGGTATGCCACTGGCATCTAGTGAGTAGAGGCCAAAGACGCGACTAAACATTGGACAAGGCACAAGACAGCTTCCACATCAAGGAATTATCCAGCTCCAAATGCCCACAGTGCTGAGGCCAAAGAACTGTTATAGAGGTATATCACACACACTCTCAGGAGAGGGCCAGCTGGCTGGATAAACATCTGCTCGGGAGCCTATATGCACATCCCCATGCTGCTCCAGCTCGGCCCACTTCTCAGTACTTCCAGAAGGTGAGGGTGCCTGGGAGGGTACCCAGGACAAGTAAGGGCTTAAATCTGGTCACCTTTCTTCCTTCTCAATGTGATGTTGATTGAGACTCTTCCCTTGTCAGGGGCCTAATTTCCATATCCTATGGTCCCTTCCGGCCCTGACTGACATTCTGTGATTCTGCAATTGTGGATTGGGGCCTGCTGTTTCCTTCTTAGCTAAAAGATGTTAATGCTGCACAGGCTTCCTCACGTGCCAAGAGTGGAAAAATCCCAGATAAGCTGGCCTGAGTTACTGAGAGCTTGTGTGTTATCCTGGATCACTCAGAACTCAGATGAACTCACATGACTGAGATGCAAGCACCCCACCTGCCCGGGTAGGAGGACTGGAGGCTGCAAAAGAAACAGGATTGAGGGAGGTGGTGCCTGAAGACTGCATGGTGGAGTTCTAATATGAAGAGGCCTCTTTGTTAGTCAAAGCATGTTATGTCTCTTTGCTGTGAAATCTGTTCCTTTATCCCCTCAGGATAAAAGTGGAAGGAAATCTCACCTTACAGAAGGATGGCTTCTATGAGAGAGAGGTCCTGCAGAGAGGTAGTGAACATAGCTGATGCCAAGAGCTTGTTATAGTTGTTTTTCATTGACTTCAAGAAGAGGTCAAACAGTGTAGCAGTAAAGGCCTCATCAGAGAAGACGGAGTGTGAGTCACAGTTCCATCACTTACTGCATGAACCTAGATGAGTGACAGTCTTGTCTGACCCCCACCCCTGAGATACAAACAGTAATAGTATCTACATCATAGGGCTGTTCTGTGGATTAATTGAGATAATGAAATCATAGGCTTACCTGGCTATAGACAGTTATCATGAAAGGATAGTATGGAATGAGTGAATAAGTGAGGAATAGGATGAAATCATACTGAAATTCTCACGTAAACTCCTATATCCAGATAGGACACTTGTAATACTGAGAGCTAACATTTTTATAGCCCTTACAACATGCTTACAACAGTTTGAAGTGCTTTACCAATATTAACTCAATCCTATGTAATAGGTACTTTATTATTCCCATTTTATACATGGGAAAGTGAGACACAGAGGTTCACTTCTTGCCAAAAGCACACTACTGGTAAGGGAAGAATGAGGGTTTGGACAAAGGAGTTTGTCCAAACATCCCTGCCCTAGGCAGTACACACTGCCCCTGACTAACCCCTGGAGGAAACTCAGAAGTGGGAGGAAGGGAGCCTCCCCCAGCCTGCCTCAAGCCCTTGCCCTGTTCCGAACACCTTCTCCACTCCCACATAGCAAATATTACAACTGCCCAGCAGGGAAGCACCTAGCTCTGCAAGGAAGGGTCCAGAAGTAGCTGTGGCAAGTGAGCAAAGGATGTCACAGGCAGGTAGGAAGCAAATGAAATTCAGAATTACGCAAACTGGACTCCACCCCAGCACCACCTTGTGACCATGGGTAAATCTAGGCCCAGAGATATACTCTCTCAGAGCTTTATTTCTCTCCTTCTACAACAACAGCTTAGACACACTCAAAATCCCTGCTAGCTCTAGAATGCTAGGTTCTCCATGTGTGAAAAGGCTAGTGGAGGTTGGGAATCCTACAATGGGGGAAGAGCACCCCCTAGCGAGCCCTCCCAGAATGTGGCGCATTGGACAGAGGACTCAGACCTGTTCCTGCTACTCAGCCCAAAGGTAGCTGTGCTGTCCCTGGCAAGGTGCTTGACTCTCTGAATCTCAGAATTCTGACTAGTAAAGTGACCCCCAAAAATTAGCAATAATGATAAGTTATAATATCAAACACTTCCCCACACACAATTTTTCACTATTTTGAAATAGTAATGTGTTATAAACCAATGTAAATAACTTTTAGAAGTGATATAATATTTCTTCTGGACACTGATAAGTTTTGTAACACTGCCTTTATTTTTTCTTATACTGTACATATTTTTCCTTTACATTTTTTTGTTTTGATTTTGGTCTGAGGGCATTTTTTAACATTGTGGTAAGAGCACTTTGTAAGTGTACAGTACAGTGTGATTAGCTATACTGTGCTGTGTTTAGAGCAGGTCTCTAGAACTTACTCATGTTGCACAACTGATACTTCACACCTGTTAAATTAGCTAACACTTTTTTGAGTGTTTATTGCATGATAGGCCCTGTTCTATCACATATGTTAACTTATTTAACCTTCCAAATAACCAGGTGAGATAGGTACAGAAAGACTACATCACTCACTACATTAATCCACAAGAGACTACACCAATTACACAAGTCTACAATAATGACATTTGTAAGGTGATTTGTGTTTGATAAACAGGAGCCCATTAAATCCACACAACTGCCAGTGTATCAGTGTTATTTTCCTCAGTTTACAGGAGGGAGAGGGAAGACCACTTAGTTAACACATTTGCCCATGTGTGCCCAGCCCTGCTTTTGGCCCTGGGGGTGCACATAAGCAGGGCGCTCAGGTCTGCATCCTCTTGGAGTCCTCTATCTGGCAGGAGACACGAGTGAATGCCCACAGGATGAATGTGAGCTATGGAAAAACCTAGGAGCCACAGGAGCTTCATTCTGTCTGGGAGGGGAGAAATGTCAAATATTGTTCCTAAGCTCAGAGCCGCATGCTCCCAAGCTTTGTGTCTGCCTCGTCCTTGGGCACAACACACTAATCACAGACCTATTGTTCACCCCTAGTACCCACATTAGCATCTGAACTCCGTAAGAGTGGTTCCTGTGTCCTAATCACCTTCCTAAACCCAGCACCCAGCAGAGAAATGGCATGTGGCAGCTGCTCACAAATACTGTTCATCCCGTGAAAAGGAGTATTCCATGGCCAAATGCCCTCCCTTCTCTGTTTCCTCAGACCTTCTTCTCCTTCCCAATAATCCACAGAGATCAGGACAGAGGCTCTTCGGACAAGCCAGATTCTCCAACCCAGAGAAGTTACACTAACATGAACCATTCTAAATATAACAGAATGAAAATGTTGGGGGGGGTGGGGTGGAGAAAGGAAACTGTAACAATTTTTAGATACTCACTTTGCGCTGAACATTCTATCTTTATTATCTGAAAACTCACAACCCTGGGAGGTAGGTAGTAGGTGGCAGTGCTGGAATTTGAACCCAGCCAGCTGGGCTCCACACTCTTACACCTTGTTCACCATGTTCTGCTGTCCTTGGCTCTTTCCTTCAAGCTTCAATGAGTGGTCAGTCAATGAGTGCTACTGTCAGTGAGAGACAGAGCTCAAGGCCTGCCATTCAGGCTTCTCCCCCTCCATACCCAGACCTTCCTAGAATCAGATGATTCTTCTGGAAGCTGCATGCTCATTCCCTGAGGGCCACAAAGCATCTTTCCAGGGTTTCCCACTTCTTGTTTTTAGGCCCTGAAGAAACTCCTAAGGATGCAGGGGTTTGGGTTCAGCCCACTGGGTTGTACCAACTAATGAAACTGACACCTGAAAGATACCCTTCTCCACCTGCCCACCTGGGGGAATAAAATCAGTAAGAATAATAACAACAGCAACAACAATGCATATCCTTCACTGGGCTTTTCCTCGGTGCTAACCTTCTGCTCAGCCCCACTCAAACATTATCTCATTTAATCCTCAGAGCAGCCTTTGGAGAGATGTACCGTCTCGTCTCCATTAGGTAAGGCTCTTGAGAACAGAGCTACATCGGTTTAGGCCTTCCAGGATGCTGATGCTAAGACAGAATTAAACATGCAAAAGACTTGTTGGGAGAAATACCTAATAAGGATAGAAAAGGAAGCAGCAGGAGTGGGCAGGAAAGTCTGTGACCATGATGCAGGTCTGACTCCTGGGAGAGGAGGATTGGGTGGAAAGTGCCCCAAGCTACAGTGTCCTAATACCCTCACCAAGGTCTCAGCACCAGCTCCATTGCTGCAGCTGGTGCAGTGAGGGAGGATGATGCTAACTCCACCCATCACAGAGGTTCTCTCATAAAGTTGCTCTGAACAGCTTGAACCCATGGCTTCCACAAGACTGTTCCCTGCTGGTTCCCCAGCACCTAGAAGAGTGCCTAGAACATTGCACTCCATAAATGTTTACTGAATCAATCTCTTATTCAAATTAATCCCCTTTTATGTATGAGGAGATTTACATGCAGAATAGTTGAGTGATTTGTTGAAGGTCACACAACTGGCAGGTAGCCCAGCCCAAATTTGAGACTCAGTTCTCTAACTTCAGGCTATGGCCCTCAGTGCCCTGGCCTGTCTCCCTGCCTCCTCGTCCTTGCACTGAGCACCCAAACACTGCCTAGCTGTCACACTAGGGCTTTGTTCTTGTATTTTTTTCATTCACTCAGTCAATCACTCATTCACTCCTTCATTCAGCAAATATTTTCCAGGTATTGCACAGGATACCTGGGTAACACAGGCCAATAAATAAGGTCTCTCTCTTTCAGAAACTCAAACCCTAGGGCAGGAAGGCAGTCACATAACAAAGGATTAGACAAGTTTTACAATGGCAGGGCACTGCTGGAATTAAGTCTCAGGGGTGAGGAGGGCCAAGAAGTGGGGCAGAAGCCCACATAGTCCCAGCTACTTTCTGTCACTGCCCACCCCACCCCCCTCCCCCAGCCAGGACACCAAACTTCTGGAGGGAGGTTTTTCTCTGAACACACAGGCCAGCCAGGGGCCATGGGGGTTAGAAATGCTAACTGTATGAAATCACTTTAAGGAAGTAATGGTAGCGAGCCTGGAAAGCATAGTTACGTACAATTCAACTCACCAATGTGGAGGGAGACAGCCAGCCCCCAAACCCACCACACAACTTTTTAGTCAACTAAATGTAGGCTACATTAAAGGAAAAGATTTAAAGGGGAATTTAAAAGTCTACTGTATATTACTTGAAAGCCACTTAGAAATTCCTATTAGAGGTCCTAAACAAAACATATGTCAGTGATCAAAATAGCCAAGGCAAAAAAATAAAAACTGTACACAGATGGTATATTCAGCAAAATGTCCCAGAGAAAGCATGAAAAACTTCACGGCAGATTTGAAATCAGAGTATCAAAGAATTACCTAATCTTCATTACAAAAATTGGAAACAACACAAATATCCATCAATGTAGGACTGAACATACACATTCAGGATGAAATTTTTAAAAATCAGTTCGTAACACTATCCTTTTCACTGTATCATGCATGAAGGCTGTTCACTGAAATGTTAACAGTAGTGCTCTCTGGGTGGAGGAATTTCAAGAGACTTACACTCTTCTTTACACTTATCTATATGTTTGGATATTTTAAAACAAGCATATGTCATTTATAAAGTTATTTTTACTTTGAAAACAAAATAACCAGATAAGCACTCAAAATGATTCCAAAAGTGGTAGATTCCAAAAGCGCTGAATGATTACAAAAAGTGGAAGACTACAGTCCAGGAAAGACTGTCTAAAATATTTTTTCTAAACATTTAACAAAGAAAGCAACTATCACTAAGAGCCGATTGTTAAATGAGACTCAATGAAGAGGTTTCAGAGTCCTCTCTAGAATGTTTTTAATGACTGTAATAGCATATACCTAGCACATAACAGGTGCTCAGAAAATTCATTGTGTGAATCAATGAACAATTATGTTAACAGAACACCCGTTCCTAAGGTTTTATCTCAGTTCCTTTCAAATCCAGGTGAATGACACTGGTTCACCTGATACACTCACTAGATAGCATTTCCTTTTATTTACAGGGTCACTGGTAACTCCAAAACTTATACCTACATAGACCTTAAAAGCAGCAGTCTAGCTGGGGATTCAGCTTGGAGGCTTGTTCTGAAGTCATGCTTGCATAGTACCTTAAGTAAGACTGAGATGATGCCAACTGTTCATATCAAAAGAAGCAGAGGCTGATGAAAAAGATGGGGAACTATAATTTTCTCAAGTGACCCCTTGTCTCTACCAAAGAACAAAGAGAGTCAACTAGATCACAGGGATGTGGTCAACATTCTTGACCTGGCCTCTCTCCACTCCAGCCAACCCCCTCCCCCCAGTCCATCAGTCACATACAACCTTCCCCCACTCTTTCAGCAGTTTAGAAACCACGATCCCTGAGGCTCTATAGGTGGCCCCCAATGAGCCTCACATCCTGGTATTCAAATTCTTATCTGTGGTCTCACACTGACTCTGGGCTTGGCCAATGGCTTGCTTTGGCCACTGGAACATTAGCAAGTATGATGCAAATGGAGGCTAGATAAGCACTTGCACAGTGGATCTTACCCTCTTGAAATGCTCCCTTTGGGACCCAGTTGCAACATAGGAAGGCTGGACAAAAAAAATAGCGAATAATGAGAAACCAAGCAGAGAGAGAGGGCCAGCCATCCTAGTGTCCTGCCTAAGCAGCTACATGAGGGACTTCAGGTGAGACCAGCTGAAGAATTACCTTGTCAAATCACAAAATCATGAGACATAATAAATTGTTGTTTTAAGTCACTAAGTTTTGGGGTGGTTCTTTATGCAGAGGTAAATAACTGAAATAGCCTCTGATCCCTATTTCCCATCAGCTCCACCAGCCTCTTTCCTCATTTACTTCATGTACTTCAGATAACCTTGGGAATAAATGCCCTTTCCTGCTCAGTTCCTTCCTGCCACCTCTAGGATACCTCCCTAATGTTACACCATGCTGTCCTCCAACACTGAGCTCCAGACGAATCCAATAAATTAAAATCAATGCTACTCACCTGAATTTGAAAGGAACAGAGATAAAACTAGACATGGAACTGGTATTCTGCCAACGTGATCGTTCATTGATTCATGCAACAAATATTTCCTAAGGACCTATTATGGGATAGGTATATAATATTACAATCATTAAAAACATTCTAGAGAGGACCCCAAAATCTACTTACTAAGTCTGACTTACCAAACCAGTGGCATTAATACTATCATAAAATTGTCTACTACTTTCCTGTTACAGAGATAGAAAACTGAGGACCAGAAAAGTAAAGGATTTCTCCAAGCTCATTAAACTAATAAGCAGCAGAGCAAAATCAGAACCAGGCTTCCCCTTTCACCACAAAGGACAGGTAGAAATAAAAAGGCATTTCCCAGAATGAAAATGGGTATATACCAGAGTTGTCCCTAGATCAGAACTGTGGATCCTTTTCACAAATAAGCAGAAAGGTAGGATGCCCAATCTAGTGGTCCCTTTCCTAGCATCCACTCCCCTCACTTCCCCTACCAACAGTATCTTTATTACTCATACTCAGCCATGCAGTTTGGGTGGGTTTCCCAGCCTCAAGGTGCAGAGGTGGATCCTGGTTGGAATAAGCCAGGGGTGTCAAACTCATTTTCACCAGGGGCCACATCAGCCTCACAGTTGCCTTCAAAGAGCCAAATGTAATTTTAGGACTGTATAAATGTAACAGTTAAGCGAGAGCTTGGCTGCTGCAGAGTAGAAACAAGGGGCTGGGCCAGATAAAACAAGGTGGGTGGCCAGATTTGGCCTGAGGGTCTTGTGTTTGCCTCCTGTGGAATAAGCCAATTAATGTATCCCACCTTTGCACACAGTGATTGGTTTAGGATTGGGCATGCAACCCAGTCAGAGTCGGTGCCACTCAGAAGATGTTTGATAGTGCTTCTGGGAAGAGGAGCTTTGGCAGGAACTATTAAAAAAGACATCTCCTCTTCCCTAAGATGGTTTAATGTTACAAGGTCTGGAACTGCTACAACCAGTTGGTAACACAAGAAAAGAACTTGGAGTCACCATGGAGAGCCTAAGACTGGAAATGTAAATACAGCTAAGCAGAGGGATGGATCTAACAGGGTCTTCAGTGACATTGTTGGAGTGGCTAGCTCAGGCCTTACCTGAAACTAGTGCTAACCCTGGACTGTTTGGTTACAACAGGTGGCTGTTTAAGCTGGTTGAGTAGGTTTTCTGTTACTTGCAACCAAACAAATTCCTGAATGACACAAAGAGTGACTCTTCCAGGTTTATAAAGGATAACGAATTTCTATTTTGTTAATAGCTAATGAATTATGATAAACTCTAAGAAGATAATTGTGAAAAGATGGAATCTGTGGAATAGAGGCTGATGAATTTCAGTAAGAATAAAGTACAAGTAATGCGCTTAAGAAAAAATCCACACTCATAACATGTGAGCTATTAATAACAACTTGGGAAAGAAATTTTAGCATCACTATAGACCAAGGGTCAGCAAACTCTTTCTGCAAAGGGCCAACTAGTAAATATTTGAGATTTACTAGCTACATGGTCTGTCGAAAGTACTCAACTCTGCCATTGTAGTATAAAAGCAGCCGTAGGCATACGGAAATGAATGGGTGTGGCTGCATTTAAATAAAACCTTATTTATGGACACTAAAATTTGATTTCCATATAATTTTTAATGTGGGGAGGCTCCACCTGCAGGGCCTCCCTGGCCACCAAGGATGAGAATAAGTCTACCATGACATGATCTGCTTGGGGAGGAAAGGTGGCCAATCTCTCAAAGGAGAAGGACCAGGAGTCTGTTCCTCAATGGGCTTTTACTGGGTTCCTTTGCACAAGAATACAGATAAAGCTCATTAATCATTGCCAGGCAGTAAGGATCAAACAATAGATAACAAAGAACTCTGAGTTCTTTGAGTCAGGGTCAGATAGCTAAAGAGCTGTAAAACTTTGAGGAACAAACTTACTTCTTGCTTGGACCTTTATCGTTTACTTGAGAGCATTCTAAACAAAGCAGGTTTCACAGGATTTTACATATTCTTTCTTAGGCCTGATTGCCTGGGGAATCCGCCCTTTCCAGCATAGGGCTGCACCATCCTCTGTCATTGTTTCAGGCTTAAGGCATTGTCTCGGGCTTAAGTCAGGCAGGGGAAGTAAGGCAGCCAAGAGATTAAGAGACTTCTCACAGACAGAATGAGGACTCAGGCTTTATCAAAGCCAAGGAGCAAGGGTCCATCACCCCCTTTTGCTGTATCCCCCAAAGTCCTTCCTTGGGGGCCTCCCACATGATCGTGCCTGCCTTAGGTCATTCCCCGCTTGGGGAATCTTACCCATCATTGGCTAAGCAACCAAGCATTGGGGCCAGTTATGGATGAAATAAAAGGAGCAGAAGTGGTGCTCCTGCCAGGGAGATAAGCTTTTGTCTCCTTGCTGGCTTATGGTCCAAGGTCGTTCCCTCAGCCTTAGCCTTGGCAGGGGTTACAGCTTCTGAAACCAGGCAGGGCAGTTCCCAACATCTTACATATCACAAAATAATATTTTTCCTTTGTTTTTTTATTTTTAACCATTTAAAAATGTAAAAACCATTCTTACCTTGCAGACTATAAAAAACAAACCAGGCTGGATTTGGCCTACAAGCCATGGTTTGTCTACCTCTCCTATAAAGGTGTTTCCTAAAGTTAATGATGCTGGGCTGCATGGGGGATGTGGGATTCGGGGTGGGAGAGATCCATGTACTGCCATAGCCTACTCTGTTGAAATGCTAAGAAAGTTTTATGTGTATCAACACTCTGCCACTGGGATTAAACAGAAAATTACCATAACACTCTACTATTTCTAAAACCATTAACATGAGTGTGAATTCCTCCATATACCAATGCATAGAGTTCAGTTGGACACATCACTGGGAGTTGAGCAATATTATGATTTTTTGGCTCAAAAAATCCCTGAGCACTCTAATGATAGAAACTGGCCTCAGGCACAGGGCTCAGGTGATGTCACTGGGACTGGTTTCTCTCCATTTCTCAGCACAATCTTCAGCAGGGCTGGCTTCACTCATCCTCAGGCTCTTCAAAGGCCCCCGGCCTCTGCCAACAGCTTCAGGCTTTCTCCTCAGGGTGTCAACCTGGTTGCGGCACCTCTAGCCCCACCTTTTCACAGACTTAAGAACCAGTGGGGAAAAGACATCTACCTCTCTATGCCTAAACCAATCATCGTGGTTTTCCCCCTAAGAAAGGATTTGGTCATTTGATTGGCCAAATCGGGATCATGTATTCCAGGCCTAGAGAGACTCACAGAGATCACATGGCTGAGAGGAGAAAACACGAATCTGGGCTGGAACCAGAAGGAAGGGGAATGGTGCTGGAGGAGCAGACAATAACCTCTTATACCAAGCTTAGTTCCATAACCTGGCTTTGAATAAGCTAGCCAAAAAGATAAATAATCATCCTTGATTAAAGAATGTTTCATAGTTTCTGCCACATTCTATAAAATTCAAAACTAAGTGGTGAAATCATATCTTTTTTGCTTAAATAAAAATCAAAGTTGCATAAAATATACTTAAATCATTAAAATACAGGGGGCTTAAATGAGGATAATGATTTTTCAATATAATTTGCTTTCAGGATTAAAAAAAGAATATAATGCTATTAACATACACCTTTAAAAGAACAGAAAAAGCAGGATGAAATTAGGGAAAGGAAACAGAGATGAATGTCTATTATCAAAAACCCATTACAACAGACTCCAAAAGCTGTCTAAATTCCTCTCTGGTAATACAACTTTGTTTTGTCAAATATTTCATGAAAGTGAGTCACTAACTAGAGCCCCCCCCAAAAAAGCAACCCCCACAGGTGTTTTTTTTTTTTAAGCTGTGGGGGTTTTTTTAATGTAGCAATTTAACCCAAATGATTTTTTAAAAAGCTGAATTTCTCAGTTGACCCAGTATTTTTGTCCATCTGAAGGAAAGTATCAAACATATTTGCTTAGAAGTCAACTATCCAAGCAATTTCTAAAATTCTCAAATAAACATTTAATTTAAAAATCGTTCTGCTCATTAACCACTCCCTGCTAAGCATCTTAAAGCTGGAGATGAGGTTGGACGCAGGTTTCGTTTTAGTTTTTTTAAGGCCTGAGAAACTGGGACTTCCCTACATTTTGAAGCACAAAGACCTATTATTCAAGGGAAAGGGCCAGGAAGGCAGATTAATTCAATTTAGTAGGCCACCGTGTACTTCTTCCTTTCTCCTGCCAAATCAAGGCTCACCCTAGTCCCAAGTGGACAACAAGGGGGGCAGTCCTCTGTGAAAAAGTGAAAGCGGTCGAGGAAAAAGAAAAAGCAGCCAGCCAGAAGAGCCTGGGGAGCACTCAT
Source organism: Phyllostomus hastatus (assembly GCF_019186645.2). Lineage (NCBI taxonomy): Eukaryota > Metazoa > Chordata > Mammalia > Chiroptera > Phyllostomidae > Phyllostomus > Phyllostomus hastatus. The sequence continues at coordinate 5,726,734 of NW_025333643.1, read as the reverse complement.
TATATTTGAATACAGCCTGTGAAAGGGGCCTTTGCTGGGCGCTTGGGTGGGGCTGCTCCATTAGGCTCCCATTGTAAATTCCATCTGTGTGCTATCATTTCCTGACCCAGAAACAAGGAAATGTTTCTGGCATAAATCTCCCTAGGACCTTGCCTGGCCACAAAAATCATTCCCTCTGAAGTTCACCAGCTCCATCAGATTTAGTACGGATTTAACACTGTGTTAGCCTATGATTCCCTCTCCCCATTTAACAAAGGGTCTCCTCCCCAATTCCTTTATTTCCTCCCAGGAACTGGATCCTCAGTAAAGTGAAATAAAACTGGGATGGTTACGAGGAAAACTTTGGGGACAAATCAGAAGCTCTCCTGTCCTCATATGAAAAGCTTAAAATATCCAGCTGGCCCAAAGCTGATGACTGTGTTTGAATAAGACTGAGAAACTGAGGATGTAAGATGGGAAAACAGAAATGATGTAGAACAGTGGCTCTCAAACCCTAACATACGTCAGAATGGCCTGGAAGAGTTTCTGAATCAGTAATTCTGGGTTAGGGTCTGAAAATGGGTGTTTCTCACGAATGCCCAGTGGTACTGGTGCTGATGCCGCTGGTCTAGAGACCATACTTTGAGAACCTTTGATGTAGTGAGTGGCTGTCCCAGGCCCCAGACATCAAGCAGGACATTAGATACAGTCAAAGGCTCAATAACACCTGGATTCAGACTCCATAAACATATTCTGGTACCTACATACAGACACAAGCTAAGCAATTTTTATGGTAGTGGTTATGGCTCTCAATATACTACATTGTTATATACAAAATAATATTTTCATAACTAAACTTCATTTTCAGCCCTTATTCCACCAGAGTGGCAATAAAACACAACCTCAGCTAATCCTCAGCTTCCTCCCACTTTCAGGGAATGTCTCTAGGTTCTGGGTGTTTATGGAGAATCATGGTGGGGGAGGTGAGTGGGAGGTGCATTGCTATCCTTACTGTCGTCTATCCATGTAGTTGTCTGGCCCATAGGCTTCAATACTCACTGATCATCACAGACATGTCCATCACCCCTAGACTGTGTGACCCCTTCCAGCCAGCACCACTTCTGGGTCACACTTAGGAACCCAGAATCTGCAGGCCATGTCCTTTCTGCTCCCAGGGCTCTACCCAGAAAGCAGGACACAGGGCCCCTCTCTCTCTGGGACTTGCTGCATATATACTTCATCACACCCCACCCCATCTCTCCTCCTCCTCCTCACCCTACCCCTCTCCTCTGCCCCAAACAGTAGAATCTTTGCCAACTGGAGGTAGAATCTCTCTTCAAACCTCTTGCTCTTACTTATTTTGGCCTTGTCCAGGGCTCTCAGTGTTCCCCTAAGGGCTTCAGACTTTTGAAAACCAAAGCCAGAAAGATTCTTACTTGTTTTTTTCTGCTCTGACATTTCCTTCCCTGAGTTAATGAGCACAGAGTGGCCTAACTGCTTGAATGGGGAAAACTACATAAAGAGAAGATGCATAGAAGAGAGAAAAAAATTAATTTTAAATAAACACACACATATTAGCATTTTAGAATTATCTATTATTTTCTTTCAATATCTACATTCTCCTATTTAATCTTCAAGGCAATCCTATGAGGTAGACATTATTCTACCCATTTTAAAGATGAGAGAATTGGGGCTCAGAGAGATTAAAATCCTTGCCTCAAGTCACATATACCAGATTTTGAATGCACAGTACCTCAGCTTGTCCTCCAAAAGAAGAAAGGGAGAGAAGGAGGCCTGTCAATGGAGAAAGCACAGCACATCACCTAGGAAATTACTTGGTCCAAGAGATACTATTAAACCAAGGCATGCATAGTAACCAGATACAGTACTAAAATAGACCAAGAGACAGGATGCAAGGGAGGTGAGAGGTTAACAAGTTTGTGAATACCAGAGACTAAGGAGTAAAAAGACCCAAAGTCAAGGTCACAGGTCAAGGAGTAATCATTTCCCAACTATGAGAAACAGGTTAGGAGTCAAGAAAATTAAGACCAAATTCAAAGCACTCTGTGCCCCTCAAATCCTGAGCAGACTAGGAATCGGGAATGCGGGGAGTCATGGGAGTAAACCAAGGCATCAGCAGTAAGGAGCTAGAGACCTTAAGAATGTAAAAGGGTCATTTGCCTGTGAGTTGTCCTGGGTAACTCAGAGCCTATCAGTGAAGGAGGAATAAGATTTTGAAAGTCAAGACATAACTGAATGGAAAGCCAGGACAGGAATGGGAGAGCAGAAATGACAGCATGTCCTCAGGGTCAGAGGCATGTCATCTGTTGCCTTCTTCTAGCATGTCCTTTTCTGATAACAAAGCCCATCTCATCCTTTTGAGAAATAAATTACCCCAATATTAGTTCATGGGTTCAAGAGGGACTGACTGCCTAAAAGCCAGGCCAGGATCCCACATCACAGTTATTGGTTTAAGGGTGAGTTCATGACCCAGCATAGGCCCATCAGCATTGCTGTGGTCTGAATGTTTGCACCCTCACCCCAAATTTGTGTTAAAATCCTAACCTCCATAGACAGTATTAGCAGGTGAGACCTTTGTGAGGTGATTAGATCATGAGGGTGGAGACTTCATAAATGTGATTAGTATTCTTATAAAAGAGACCCCACAGAGATCACTTGCCCCTTCCACCATGTGAAGACACAGCAAGTAGGTACCCTTTCTAAACTGGGAAGCAGGCCCTCACCAGCTACCACACCAAATCTGCTACCACCATGGTCTTGGACCTCCAGCTACCAGAACTGTAAGAAATAAATTTCTGTTTTTTATAAACCACCCTTTCTGTGATATTTTGTTAACAGCCTGAATGGACTACAAGATGCATCGACCTTGGAACTTTTCTGGAGCTATAGGAAAAGAAGTAACTTGGTCTCCTGGGCTTACTAAGCTGCTAGAATGTAAGCTTGGAGCTGGTGCTGAACATCTGGACTGCCTCCTGGGGACAGCTCACCTGAGACTAAAGCCAACAGAACAGGATAGGGCTGAAATACAGAGGCAGACCAGAAGAGAAAGAAGTTGTATTCTAATATATTCTTTAAGGCCCTGGATCCTGTCGTGACAAATTTATCCCCTTGAACTTCTCAGTTAAGTGAACCAATAAATTCCTTTTGGTTATGTAACTTTTTGAAAGAGTCCTTGCTAATTCAGTGTGCATACAAATTTTCACTGAATACTGAAAATATGGGCAGAAGACACACTAGACACAGCCCTCAGATGACTGCAGCTCCGTCTGCAGGTCTTTCAACTGAATCGCCCCCAGACAGGGGCAGCACTGAAGGCGCAACACTGTTTTATGGGATTACACACAAGGAATGTGCGCTCAATGTACTTCCCTCAGCTTTCTCTGCCAGACGCCTTATTTCTGGGTCTAGCCAAACCTCTCATTGACTAAGGGAAGTTGTCTATAAGACCCAAGAACAGGCAAAGAGGTTAAGATCCCAAGGCAGTCCTCTCCAACCCAGCGCCTATTTACTGTGGGTGTGCTGAGTATAAGGCTCTGAACAATACTACCAACAAAAAAAAATTAATTCCAACACATATTTATTGATAGTGCTATATGAGACCCACACAAAGAATGTTGCGGCAACACCATCTATGTCCAGTGTGTGCTTAAATCTGGTGCTTTTAAAATATGTCCACAAATTACCTGATGGTCCTGCCTTTAAAAATGGAGAAATAATTGGCTGCCTCTTGAAAATGGCCAAGACTTAGTGACTCATTTCTAAGAAACAGAATGTGGTGTAAGGGATGCTTTGCGATGGCTGTGCTCTCTTGGGATTCTAACCTTTGGAACCAAGGCACCAATCACATTTTGAGGAAGCCCAAGTCTCATGGACAGAACACATGAGGATATTCAGACCACAGCCCCTGGCAGGCCCTCGGCCAACAAGCAGAATCAACCACTAGACACAGCCCTCAGATGACTGCAGCTCCGTCTGCAGGTCTTTCAACTGAATCGCCCCCAGGCAGGGGCAGCAGGGACAGCCATTCTGCTGAGCCCTGTCTAAATTCTGGACCCACATAAATTATGAGAAATCATAAATTATTTTTAATCATTTTTAAGCCACTATGTGTTGGGGTAGTTTGTTACATAGCAATAGATAACTAACACAAAATCCAAGAACAAAATAATAAATGATAATTAGCTCCAATGCTAATTCTAGTCAACTGATAGCTGTCTGGAGCAAGTCACATCAGGCTGAGCAAGGAAGAGAAGATGGAATTAAATCAGATATGTCTGCCATGAGCATGGAAGTGGGAAGTGACAGCTCTTGTTTTTTTTTATTGCCAACCTTTGTCTAAAACAACTGACTACAGACCCAGGAAAAAAAATTAAAAAGAACATTCAAAGAAGGAAAGGGAGAAAAAGAAAGGTAGAGGAGGTGGCAGAAAAAGAAATGGGCTTGGAGATAATACATAAAGGTTCAAATCTCAGCTACTTACCAGTGTGCGGACTTAAGCAGGTCATTTAACCTCTCTGGGCCTCAGTTTCCTTATCTGCAAAATCAGGAATGTTTTGAGGGTTAAATGGTCATGAGATCATGATACAAATATCTGGCAGTAAGTTCTCACCAAATGGGAGTGTGGTGGGAGTTCTGGCTGAGCCTAAGTAAACTGTGGGTGTGTGGGATGAATTTGAGGCAGATTTGACTTTCAAAAACAGCATTCAAGGCTATCCTAAAGCTTTGATTCCCAAAGTGCATTCTGTGGAATACTAGGTCTATGGAATGTTAATAGTATAATCTGGAAATACTGGTTATGTGGGATCTTACTAGGTGCTACACAGATAAAAAGAATCTGCTTACAAACACTTACCACTTACCAAATGACCCAGCAATCAGTCTCATTCCTAGGGACTCATCTTAGAGAAGTGAAAATGTATGGTCACACAAAAACCTGTACATAGCATCTCCATTCATAATTGCCAAAGACTGGAAACAAACCAAATATCCTTCAACAAATAAACTGTGGAAACTGTGGTATATGCATACCCAGCAATAACAAAGACCTCATCACTGATGCATGCAACAACACAGGTGGGTCTCAAAGGTACTGCCTGAATGAAAGAAGAAAGTCTCAAAAGTTATGTAGTGTGTGTGTGTGTGTGTGTGTGTGTGTGTGTGTGTGTGTTTATTTCAATTTATATGACTTTCTTGTAAACAAGGAAAACTGTACTGATGGAGAACAAGTCAGTAGTTCTCAGAGGTTGGGCGCATAGAAGATGGGACTGTGAAAGGATAGTATAGTACAAGGGAGTTTCAGAGTGTGATAAAACTATTCTATATCCTGACTGTCTGGTGGTTACATGAATCTGTATATGTGTGAAATTTCATAGAACTGTTGCCAAAAAATAAAATAAAAATTTTAAAATCAAATCAGAAAAAGAGTTCACTTAAATTTGGGAAATTTGGGGTTAAAGTGAGATAGGGCACTTTAAAACAGGACTGCTCAGAGCCTTTCCATGCTTTAATCACCTATTAAATTTAGTATGTATTAATTAATTTAATATTTACTTAATCACAAATGAGCATCTATGATTCTCAAAGACTGGAGACAATAGGCAGCATTTCCCTAACTTATTGGCCAAGGAATCTTTCTCTCTCAGAGTATCTCAGAAGCCTGATATTTCCTAGATTCACTCTGGGAAATTCAGATCTGGTATCAGGTATGGGCTTCTGCCTTGATATCTGGGAGTTAGGTAAGACTAAAATGGCAGGTTGTGAATCAGGTACAGTAGATCTCCTTTATCCATGGGGGATACGTTCCTAGGTCCCCAGAGAGTACCTGAAACAGTGGATAATGCCAAAACCTATGCATGTATATACACATACATACATACACATGTGTGTATGTATATATTTACACATACATAGCTATTTTTCCTTTACATACATACATTTTTCCTATATATACATACATAATTTACAAAGTGGGTACACTAAGAGATTAACAACAATTACTAATACAATAGAAAAATCACAACAATATACTGTAATGAAAGTTATGTGAATTTAGTCTCTCTCTCTCTCAAAATACCTTATTGTACTGTACTGACCCTTCAGTGTGAGGTGCTACAACACCCGCATGACAAGATGAAGTAAGGTAAGTGCCGTAGCATTAGGTTACTATTTACCTTCTGACCATACTACACACAACAGCACTTTAAGGCTTCTCTTGGCATCTCCGAATGGTCAGCATCACTACTCCTGCACTTTGGGACCATTATTAAGTAAAGCAGGGTTATTTGAACACAAGGTCTATGATACCACAACAGTCCATCTCATGACCAAGATGGCTACCAAGTGACCAAGGAGCTGGGATCCAGCATCTAAAGCGCTGATGCACTGGACAAAGGGACGCGTCACATCCTGGCCATGGCTCCCTGAGATTCCAACACTTTACTCAAAACAACGTACAATTTAAAACTTAGGAATTGTTTCTATTTGTAATTTTCCACTTAATATTTTTGGACTGTGTTTGACTGCAGGAAACCTGAGAAACAAAAACTGCAGATAAGGGTGGACTATTTTATTACTTAACACTGCAGCCTCAATGCCCTCTACAAATGCCAGTTGCAGAGATTACAAATAATAAAAAGTAATGAGTATTTCTGTGGTTTAAAATTATGTGTATATATGTATATATATATACATAAAATTATATATATTAAAATTATATATAACTAAAAATACATGCAAATCTCTGTCTCTGTGTTCTCTGTCTCAATCTCTCTCTCTCTAACATATATTTATTCATATGTACATATGCATTGAAAAACAGAGTCTAGATTCTAGATGAATTTCACAAAAAGACTGATAGTGGCTAAAACTGAGTGGAAAGATATTGTGAAATTGAAATTTTTTTCCTCTTCTTACTTTTATAGATTTCCAATTTTTCTGCAAGGAATGTGAATTACTTATAAAGCAAACAAATAAAACTAGCTGAAGATTTTAAAAATGAGAAAATTAAAAAGTAAAATTAGCTATTATTCATTTGAATACCTACCATGTACCAGGAATCATATAAAGCACTTTCCATACATTATCTCTCACTTAATCTCCACCGTTTCTGTGAGAAGCACTATTACTATTCACATTTTAAAGATAAGGAAATGAGACTTGGGGCAATTTGCCCAACTAGTATAACATGGATTGACTTTGGAATACAATTAGAGAAGCACACACACACACATCTGGCTACTCTTGTATGCACTCCACTTCAGAAATGGCTAGCTCAGTTGGCAACTGATGATCATTATTCCCAGCCCCAAATATTCTAATAATTCTCTCCTAGATAACTAACCATATAGTAGATTAAAAAACCTGGCCAAAATGCTTTTGGGCTCCTTCTCGCAAATGGTAGATTCACTATTCCTCAAATCTGAGCTGATCTTGAGAAACTTGCATTGACTGATAGAATATGATAGAGGTGATATTCTATAAATCCCAGAGTCCTTAAAGCTTCTGCTTTCATTCTCTTGGAATCCCAACACTACCATGGCATGAAGAAGCTCAAAATGAAATACCACATGGAAAGAGAAGCTCAGCCATTTCTGCTAATCCAAATGAACCTAGTCACCAGCTAACCTTCCAAATGAACATAGATAAATGAGTGATCCCAGGCAGAATAGCAGAAAAACTATCCAACAAACTCATAAAATAGTGAAAAGCAATACGCTGTTGTTAGTTTAAGCCACTGACAAGAAAAAAAAAGTCTGAAAAGTTCTAAATTCAATTACAGGGGCTGGAGAAGGAAAGAAAGAGGCAGAGTAATAGTTAGGGGCCAGCTGACAAAATTGCTCACATTCCTGAATGTACAGCAGAGCTTTGAGTCAACATCCAGGTGCCTATTTGGTGGATCACTAGATGCCACTGTATCCTGCATTATTTATAAACTTTCAGGACTGTTGCCTGTAACTAATCAAAAGTAGTAAATAGTTCTTCCTTACAGACAGTGCTCCTGTTATAGAACTGCCCCCACTTCACCTTTTCCCACCCCCATTATCTGTAGCCAATGTAAATTCTTCAAAAAAACTTACATCTTTCTTCCTCAAAACATAATGTATAAAAACACTCGTGAACTCCAGGACATTGGACATGCTTGTCTTCCCACCTAGCCATGCTGCTAGTGGTTTAGACTTCATGTCCCAGGACCTGATTTGGTTTTTGTTTTTGTGTGTGGTTTTTGGCTAGTATTTTTCTTTCAGGAAAAAAAGAAAAAGAAAAAAACTTTCCTCAGTGACACTGATTTTGTTTACCACCACTAAGTTGTCGGGTAGTTGGTTATGCAATGAGAGCTGATACAATTTTAATTTCTCTTGTACTGAGTCCATGCTACATAGAGATACTAACGTAACACAATGTGGTTAATATCCTTTTAGTGAGATCTTGCACTTCTTTTCCTAATACATAGATCAAGCCCACAATCCATGCCTAGAGAGTGATGATAGATCTCACACTCCCAAATGAACTCAAGGTTTCTCCTTTTCAAAACAGAACAATGTACAACTAAACAAATATTGGTAAGAAAGTGTGGAAGATTACATACATACACACACAAAAGAATGTCAAGAGAGATCTTTATAAATGAAAGCCAGGAATTGTTTACGTAGGAAAATATGTGCAGAAACCAATTAATTATTCTCCTTTGCTTTTTTATAGCACACTAGGTTTTTCTTCCAAGATTTATTGAGTCATGAGACATATTAACTATGGCAGACTGAGTTTCAATTAAAGACAGAAGGCAAGGGTCATTTACCTATAACTAAATTCTTCTTTAATAATAACAGACTCATGAGTAAAAGGAACTTGCTGCAAGAAGAATATGACAAATTGTTACCATAGCTGTCATTTTTATTCAGACACAAATGGCTCTTGACCAGAAAATCATATTAGCTCAAAACACATTATGAAACCCATTGCTAATACCAGGAAATGTTTCTTGCATGTGGGTAATTCTCCATTGAAATCAGCAACCATGATAGGGAAAAAACATCCGAGCTTCTTGACATATTATCACTCTTGACAAGATGACTTAGCATATTTTAGTTTTACAAAATAACAGAAGGTTATCACAGATTAATCAAATTCTTAGAATAAAATTATAGCCTACATTTTAAAGGCAATATCACTAACTAAATACTGCAGTGGCACTTGGAATCTGATGAGGACGATTCTTTTTAAGAAAGTGTCTCACAGGGAAAAGAATACAGATGGTATCTTGTGGCTCCTTCACAGAAGGTCACTTTGCATTCCTTACTCTCTTTTAAATGCTATCAACAGAGCACCCTCTCAGCCTTTCCTTCCTCTCCATTTCTCATATTTCTTGGCCCGTTCACTTTGTTGATTTCAATCACTTGGCCCCTTCTAATTCCTCCTTTCCTTGAACCTTAGTTCTCTCTTTCTGCCTTACCTGATACACAAAGAGTGTAACTGCTCCTCATATGACAGCGCTGCGTTTCTCTGGTGTTAGCACAAAGAAAGAATTCTCTCTCAGACAGGGTCCAGTTACCCTGCAATTTCCCATGTCCTTCTTTTCTCAAAGATACCAGTCTCTCTGTCTCTGTCTCTGTCTCTCTCTCTCCAGTGCATCCGATCCATGATAATAGAGTGAGAGTATATTTGGTTAATGTCCAGACAGAGTGAAAGTAGACTTAAGCATAAACAACTTTAAGCGGCTCTTTCAAACATTTTCCTAGAGTGGTAACAAATGTAGCTTCTAACATATAGAAGTGAACATTAAATTCAAATCAACAATTTCTACTGCCTACACGTACCACACCTCATGCTAGGGATAAAAATCCACATAAGCCTTAGGATCTGCCCTTAAAGTGAAAACTTTGCAGAAATTATAAAGGAAAACAAAGAATAATAGTCAACCATTTGATAAGAAACCTGGCAAATATCACCTGAGTATCACCATTTGGAAAGATATTCTCAGGATGCTACTGAGCTTCTGTTCTTCATTTAAAAAAAAAATTTAATTAAACTTATTGGGTTGACATTGGTTAATAGGATCATATAGGTTTCAAATATACACTTCTATGATACAAAATCTGTATATTGCACTGTGTACCCACCACCTAGAATCAAACCATCTTCTGTCACCATGTATTAGGCCCTCTCCACTGCTTCTTCACTTCTAATATGGACATAATGATGTTAATAATACTTGTTTCATAGGATGAATACTATTCAGGTCAAATGAAAATATGATTTAATGTATCTTGCAACTGTGCAACTGAATTTCAATTACATTCAATCAGCATTTATTCAGCACCTACCGTGCGCCAGGTCCTGTGCTAGAAAGCTTGGAAATAGACCTGGCTGGTGTGGCTCAGTGGATTGAACACCAGCCTAAGAAACAAAGGGTCACTCGTTCGATTCCCAGTCAGGGCACATGCCTGGGTTATGGGCCAGGTCCCCAGTAGGGGGCACATGATAGGCAACCATACACTGATGTTTCTCTCCCTCTTTTTCTCCCTTCCCCTCTGTCTAAAAATAAATAAATAAAATCTTTAAAAAAAAGATTGGAAATAAAAAGGAATCTATAATTCCTTGAAACTAGGTTCTGAGAGACAAGAGAGACATGTAAAAAATATATAGTACATGTGTCCTGGCTGGCGTGGCTCAATGGATTGAGCACTGGCCTGTGAACTAAAATATATAATACATGTAATGTAAATAATATATAACACATAATACAGTGTGATTATGTGCTGTAATAGAGATAGAGAAAATATACCAGATCTTAGAGGAGAGGTGAAATTTCCCAGCCAGGGTTATAAAGAGTAGGGAAAACAGGAAAAGGGCATCAAGGGATGCTGTAGAAACAGAGTACGTAACAATAAGAGTAACTATTTCTCATTAAGCCCCTTCTATGCACTAGTCAATACATTAGGTACTTTTTAGAGAATATTCTCAGTAAATAAAGACTAGATAAAGTATTTCCCTTCTTGAAAACGTTAACTTAGAGAGTCTGGTTTTGTAGTGGCTATCAAGTCTATTAGCTGGGAGGGACTAACAGTCAATTGCCCAGAGGGAAGGGAGGGAAGCACTGAAGTAAAACTGAAAAGTGATGGGTCCTCATCCTGGTCGCTTGCTATGTGGTGCTGTTACAGGGTGCAGCCAAGAGGGGGGACCCCAAATAGGCATTTGAAATGGGGTCCAGAACTTAAGGTGTCCAGGAGATTTTAAGATGTCTCCACGCCCCCACCCAGGGTGTGGGTTGGGGGAAGGGACAAATAGAGCAGGGCCATTGAGAGCTGTTTTGCATAGCAACAGCCTTGCAGCTACCCTCTGGCGTGGTCATTTAACATATCTATAGCCTTTGGCTGGTCGCTTAGATATGTTAAATAGCTGTGATCATCTCTGAGCCAGGGGAATGGAAGTAACTTCCCCACCAAGATGTGACTGGGGGCAGATCCCCCAAGCTACAGCGCCTGCGTGGGAGCTCAGAGAAGACTGGCTCCAGGACATGGGGCCACGCCTACCCAGACTCATGATGGCAGCCCAGTAAAGCTGGAAGGATATGAATTCTGGCAAGTGAAGCCGAGTGTGGGAGGAGTCGGAAATGAGGCTGCAGAGGAAGATTGGCCGTGGGGATTTAAAACCCAGACTTGGCGGCCATGAGAGAGAGAACCGTGGTGCTTTAGGAAGGAGAACCATGCTGCCTTGAGAAGGAGAGCCATGCGCATCCCAGAGAGAGAGAACCATGCGGCTTTGGCAGAGTAGAGATTCCCACAGCCCTGAGGAGGGAGAACCACGCGGCCTTGACAGAGTGGAGACTCCCGTGGCCCTGGGAGAGAGGACCATGTGCCTGTGCCAGAGTGGGGACCCCCCACAGCTTTAGAAGGGGGAACCACCACCTGGTTTTAGCAGAGATCCCGGCGACTCAGCCGAGGGTGCCGGGAACCCAGGGAGGTCTCCCAGTCCAGATGGAGGACTAACTAAGAACCAGAGGACTGTCTGAGCCATGGACTTCTATTTCCTTTCCTGAGATACAGTACTCTGGACTGGGAAAAGGGGGAAGGAAGGAAGGACTGTGACTCTGTTTGTGGGTGTTTTGGGGGACTTTGGGATTTTTGATGAAGACATTAGGTCACTACTTGAAGTCTGTATAGCATTAAATAAACATTTCCTTTCCTTTTCACGAATCTCTGGCATTGAGAGACGTCTTTCCTATGGCGGCGGACATAACGGACCCGGGTCCTTCTTTCAATAATAGTATATTGTCTCAGGCCCCCCCTTGTTTGTTCTGTAACAGTGCTGGGTGTGTCCCTTAGTTTCCTAATCCTCAATTTCCTCTTCTACAAAACAGAGATTTAATGCCAACTGACCTTGTAAGGTTTTTGGGATAATGGATATGGAAAAGGTTTTCAAGTTTATTGAATGCTCCTCAGGGCAAGGCCCAGGTTAAACATTCACTTACCTACAGGGGTCAGCAAGACAATATAATTTAGCAAAGAAGGGCTGTGGGAACTCTGCCAATTATTTTCTCAGTTAGCTATTGCTGCATAACAAATCACCCTACAATTTAGTGGCTCAAACCACAAATGGTTTATTACTTTTCACTGTTTTATAAGTTAGCTGAGCAATTTTTCTGCTGGTTTTGACTGGGCTCATTCACATGGCTATGTTCTTTGGAAGTTTGGCTGGGGACTGGGCTCACTTGGGATAGAAGGGTAGTTTACTCCTTGTTAGTTAATGTTCAATGTTGCCATGTAGAAAATTGGGCCTCTCACTGCCAACCTACTGTTCTTTAAAAATTAAAATATTTGTCTATGTGTGTAAATGTGTAAATGTACGTAAGTCCCTGACTTTTAAATATTAACTAGTTTTTTACTGGAAAACACATCTATACACTGATTTGGGGGTTTGGGCCAATTGGTAACCTCAATGAAAAGTAATGTTTCCAGCTAGCCTTTACTAAGTGTCCATTCCCTTAAGTTTTCTTCACTCCAAAAGGGCCATATCAGGCCCATCTGAGCTCTCTTCCTTAGTCTAGGTCATCTTGGTCAGTGATTCTCAAGGCGTGTTTCATGGATCAACAGTGTCAACATCACTTGGGAATTTGTTAGAAATGCAGATTCGAGAGCCCCCATCTTGTGGGAGCGAAACCAACGCCTGGCTCGGAGCAGCAGCAGTGGCGCGGACGCTGAGGGTTTCTCTGGCCAGTGTGTCTCCCTCCGGTCTACAGCATGGGGAATATCTTCGCAAACCTCTTTAAGGGCCTTTTTGGCAAAAAAGAAATGCGCATTCTGATGGTGGGCCTGGATGCTGCATGGAAGACCACCATCCTGTACAAACTGAAGTTGGGTGAGATCGTGACCACCATCCCCACCATAGGTTTCAATGTGGAAACTGTGGAGTACAAGAACATCAGCTTCACCGTGTGGGACGTGGGCGGTCAGGACAAGATCCGGCCTCTGTGGAGCCACTACTTCCAGAACACCCAAGGTCTCATCTTTGTGGTTGACAGCAACGACCGAGATCGTGTCAATGAGGCCCGAGAGGAGCTCATGCGGATGCTGGCAGAGGACGAGCTCAGGGATGCTGTTCTCCTCGTGTTTGCAAACAAGCAGGACCTCCCCAATGCCATGAATGCAGCGGAGATCACGGACAAGCTGGGCCTGCACTCTCTGCACCACAGGAACTGGTACATTCAGGCGACCTGTGCTACCAGTGGGGACGGGCTCTATGAGGGACTGGACTGGCTGTCCAATCAGCTCCGGAACCAGAAGTGAGCCGCACTCTTCTCTCCCCCCTCACTCCCTCCTTCACCCTCGTTTTTCCTCTCATGTGGCAGCCGTGCCCCTGTGGTGTGAGTGCCAGAAGCTGTCTCCATGGTCGGTCCCAGTGTGCTTCACCATGCTGTACATGTGCAGACGCAGCCTGCAACTGGGTTTTTATTTAATGTAAATAGTTTTTGTTTCCAATGAGGCAGTTTCTGGTACTCCTATGCAATATGACTCCGCTTTTTTTATTGTAAAATGAGAATCAACCCACTGTCTAGTACTGAGAAGGGATTTTAGGCACCAGGGCCTCTAGGAGTAGCTGTCAGATCAGTCCAACACTCCTCTGGGCTTTAGATTTGTGTTGAGATCCATTTTGATGGTTGATTTTTAACCCAAGCTCAGTGCATTTTTTAAAATAGTTACAAATACAAGATAAAGAGACACTTGAACACAGAGAAGGGGGAAATGTGCCTACTGTAGGTTCTGTAGTAATGGCTTGAGTCCAGTCTACCCATGGTCTCTTTCGCGTCTGGAGCATGTGGTGGGCTGAACCAGCCACAAAACATTCTGCATGGTCACTTACGGTCCCTAAATGGCTGTCTTGCTGGGTCTTCCGCATTCCATAGTGTTTGCTTGTACCTGTGCTTACACCACTGCCCGAGGGAAGGGCTGGGGCTGTGGCCACCACTGGTGGACCCCTTGGAGGGACCTCAGCCATCCCTTGGGTTGGTGTAGGTGCTTTGGCAGGATCACTCTGGCAGAGCAGGGGCCCCTCTATGGTCCCCATGCACGCTCACTTGCTCCAGGTTGTCTGGGTCTCACCAGTAGGAGCACGGACATGTGGCCGGTCATCTTAGAGCCTAGCTCCTCAGAGCCCCTGTCCACATGTGCTTTCACTCCTTCAGCCTGCAAGGGTCAAGTTTGACATCAAAATCAACAACCTCTACTTTTTTCTTTTATACTTTGATAAACACTGAAGAAGCTGGAGCTGTTAAACTTTATCTTGGGGGAAAACCTCAGAACTGGTTTATCTGGTGTCGTGGAACCTCTTACTGCTTTCAATACGCAATTAGTAATCAACTGTTTTTGTATACTTGTTTTCAGTTTTCATTTCGACAAAACAAGCACTGTAATTATTAGCTATTAGAATAAAATCTCTTAACTAAAAAAAAAAAAGAAAGAAATGCAGATTCTTGGGCCTGTGGATGGAAAAATGGGGATCTATAGAAAGGAACCTCACAGGGTGGTCTTATAAATTTGTAATTGGACAGGTCATGGTGGATAGTCACACCCCAGGCATGGAACTGTTTAGTAAAAGGTTTATCTTTGCCTTAACCAAGTTCTGTCCACTGTGTGTGTGCATCTAGGTTAACACACTTTTGAAATAACCACCCTCAAGAAAGCACATAATCTTGTAACCCAATCCCCACCTTGCTTTCTCTCACCTCCATGTAATCCCTCCTTAATTTCAAATGCACACAAAAAGCTGCATAACCTATTCTCTGGAGCATTTAAAATCTTGCTCCCTGGCATATGTTATTGTTTACACAAATTAACTCATAAAAACTCTTTCAATTTGGACATTTCTTACCTCAACAGTCCCCACCCCAGACTTACTGGTTCACTTGGGGTGCGTCCCAGCTATCTCTGTTCCTACAAGCCCTTAAGGTGAAACTGATATACACTAGAGAACCAATGCTTTCCATATCTGGGAAGAGAAAGGGTAAGGATACACAGACTGCCTTTCAGAACTAGAGAAGTTCTCTTCCTTGAGCACCACCAGGCAAGGTACAGGTTCCCGCTTTTAGTAAGATGAGATCACAGGCCAGACTGTGGTACAGACCGAAAGGGCCATGGGAGAGCTCAGTGCCTGCTGATCAGGAAGACTTCACACCAGTTCTCCATCCTTGCTATGGATCACCAAAATATTGATGCCAGGACCCCATCCCTAGCTATTCTGATTTAAATGATCTGAGGTGCAGCCTGGCCATCAGGATTTTTAAATGCTCTGCAAGTGACTCTAATATGCAGATATGGGACTTCACTTGGGCCTCAAAAAAAGGGAGAAAAGAAACTGGTAACTGTAGATGTCTCTGGGGAAAAGCACAGGGGAAACAGAAGACTGAGAGAGTCTCACTTTACATTCTTTTTTATAGTGGGCACTTTCTCCAGGTCTTCCTTCCTTAACTTCCAGCAGATAGGCATTCCAATCACTTCCCCAGAGAGCACAGTGCTCAGGAATGAAAGTAATTCAATGCTTTTCAAGACTTTTGGCATGGGTTTTGTTTGTTTGTTTGTTTGTTTGTTTGTTTTTGTTATAAAGGAAGAAAGGGGGAACGGGACATAGAGCTGGGTGGAATGTGAAAGTATAGGAAATGGGAGGGCTATATTCTAAGCAAAAGAAACAGTTGGGACAAAGGTCAGAGGTGAATTCTGCAAGGGGTGTTTACAAATAATGAAAACCCAGTTTATCTGGATGGTTCCTATAACACTGAAGCTCAAATCTTACTCGGTTGTTTGGAAAATCAAATTAAATCATATGTGCAAACTATAAGATGTAGTGGTGCCTGCATAGGATAAATGCTAATTTCCTTCTGAGGGAAGGAAATGAATATGTCAACCCAAAATATGCCTCTTTTGTATGTGGATCATTTTGAGCTAAAGTCAATAGAGAATCAGCAGGGGCAAGAAAAATTCTTTACCTACCCCTAACTACCTAAAAATAAAGTATAAATTTCCCCTTTTGTAAAGGAAATTTATACTTATTAAGGAATTTTTCATTTATAAATGTTTCTCTGAATCAGGAGGAGAGACAACTTTTATCACCTGAGAGATTCTGACCTGTATAACCAGGCAACCTGTCTTCACCATATGTTTCCAACCCTTATACCTTCCCATAACTTGCTTTGCCCACCCAGAGGCCCCAAACCCTCTTTCCCTTATCTAGCACAAGATGGTATATAAACCTCAAGCATCTAGCCACCTCAAGCCACCTCCTTGAGTCTCATTTCTTTGTGAAACTCCCATGTGTACCTATGTAATTAAAACTGTCATATTTTGCTCTTGTTAATCTATTATCAGTTTGATTTGAGGGACCACCCAGTGAATCTAGGAGGGTAGAGGAAAACTAATTTTTCCTCCCCTATACGTTCTTCCTATAGACCACAGACACAAACTCAAGTGCCTTTATGTGATCCATTCAGGATCAGCCAATCATTTCCAGGAGGGGCTGCAGGTCAATATTCCAGATCTTACAGTCTTAAAGAGAAACAATGTTGGCAACTAATTCCTAACCCTGGCTAGACCAAATAAATACATCTGGCCCAGGGGCTGCCCATTTGCAACTTTCATTACAGACTAACCCCAAGAAGGAAGGACATTCAGATAACTCCCAGTTTTAAGCTCCCTCTGAGGCATTATTCAGGAAGACTAAGGGACCTCCAGTAAAATCCTTATTTCACTCCAGCTCAAACTCGGTCAGCCTAACTCTCTCCAATGAAAGAGCAACCTGGCGTGACAGGATCATTATCACCAGAGGAAGGTACAATCTCACCATGGGTCCTCAGTTTGTGTTATATAAATGAATCTAAGGGCTCCATATGAAGAAACAATGACAAAGCACTCAGCAGGGCACCAAGGCACAAGCAGTTCAGGAACCAAACGGTTCTGATAGGACTTAAAACGGCCAATCATAAATACACAGGGAACATTCAGTCAGCACTTTCAGGTGTTATTTTCCCAGTGTGATATGCTTTCATGCTCCC
Organism: Phyllostomus hastatus; assembly: GCF_019186645.2. Taxonomy (NCBI): domain Eukaryota; kingdom Metazoa; phylum Chordata; class Mammalia; order Chiroptera; family Phyllostomidae; genus Phyllostomus; species Phyllostomus hastatus. Next base: position 5,709,198 of record NW_025333643.1, on the reverse strand, counting down.
TTTGTCTCTCACTCTTTTTGATTCAATCTATTTTGCTTAAGATTTAATATCTGGCACTATTTCTCTAAAGAGTTCTCACAGTTTTCCTCTGTCTTCTCTCCCCACTCCTGTTTCAGAGCAAGGCAGATGGAAAACCAAATAATAAACAATGACAGATGTAAAAAGATATGAATATTTATGTTGCTTCAGTTTGGGGCCCCAATGAAGCTGGCCTAGCAGAAATAAGGTTGGAGCTATGTCATCCCTACCAAAAGAGTCTAAGTATTATTGGCTCAGACATATACCCTGTTTATAAACCTAGTAATTGTAATTCTGTGCTAGACACCCACACTTCCCCCCTTCTTTTTTTTTGTTTTGTTTTGTTTTGCCACTTACGTGAGTCAGAAGTGACCCTAACAGACTTGAGTCATCTAGAAGTCCAACTCTGGGAAAACCAATATCCAATAGTCTTCTTACCTGTTGGGAGAGTTTGGTGACACTGGAATTGGTACCTAGCCACATTCCTTAATGTGTATGGGACACAAAAGCCCTGTGGAAGAGATGTTGAATACATAGTACAACTGGGATATACTTTTTGTGATAGACAGGCGAGTTCCTATTAAAAGGCCAGACCATTAGAAGAGACAATAGGGCCATAAAGAAAAAAGTCACCATAAATGAAGTAATCTGGCAGGGTGGATGTCTTAGTCAGTTCAGTCTGTCATTAAAAAATACCATAGCTAAAATAAATATAGTTTTTTATATTTCATGAGAATGAAAATAACTTTGTTGGGAATCTGAGCTTGGTGCTACCTTAAGTGTGTGGTTGCAATAGCCTGTAAATTGCCAAATGTGGTGGGAACTTTCCATCAGATATATTATCTGGCATCTGATATTATTGACAATTCCTTCCTTGAAATTCTCTCCTCCCTTAACTTCCTTTCCCTCTGAATCTCTCTGGCCACTTTTGGTGCGGCTGAGCCTTGTGCAGGTAAAGAGGCTGTAAGAAGAGAAAACATGAGACGTGCCTATATGAATAGCAAGAAATTGCTTAAATGGTAGTACCTAGACCCTTGAGGGCTGCCACAACCTTCCCCAGATTGAAGAGCAGCAAGTGGCAGATCAGACTTGAGAGGGACTGTTCTGACCCTTGAATTTTGATCATATGTCCATAAGGAGCAGAAGAAACTCCAGCATCTGTCACTCACTTTCATTCACACTTCTAGTGCCTGTTGCTGTGCTTGCTTACTTTGGAAGTAAGCTAAAATGAAAGCAACCTTGAACTTGTCCAATTAGTCATTCTTGCCAGGCTTTGAACCTGGATTAGCCAATTTTAGGCTGGCCTAACTCATCACTCCTCAACCTTCTCAGCGAACTCCTCTTCCTTGCCCTGCCCTGAATTGCTGTGGTTCCACAGGGTCCCTGCTCAGTTTTTTTCCCACTTCACCGTGTAGGCAAACCTTAAAAACCACCCAGTTCTAACAACTGCTCATAGACTGATGATCTCTAATTCTGTATCTGGTGATCACAACTGAACTTCAGACTCACGTACCACAGCTTAGCATACTCCCACAAACCCCTCAAGTGCCACATGTCCAAAACTGAATTCAGTCTCTTCCTCCACAACCCCGTCCTCCTGTTACTTTCTCTGTCTTGGTCAGCTGGACCTCATTAACTTCACTGAACAAGCCGGAAAACCAAACTCCATCACCAGGCTTGACTCTGAGGTTTGGGTTTTTTTTTCCAATTAATAAGAGAAAGTTTATTTAGAAAATTACAAAGGTAGTAGAAATGAGCCAACTGGGCTGTGGAGGCTCAGCACAAAGCAAAAGAATGGCCCTTAGAGCTTAGGAGAGAGAAAGGCAATGGAAACAGCCCTTTGGGGGGAGGAAGAGGAAAAAGGCGAGGGCATACTCCGAGAGGGAGCACCTGAGTTTCCTTAATAGGGATACGAATGAATCATGTTGGCTCTTTTAAAAGATCAATTTCATCATTGACTTGAAGGTGTAGTATTTGTATAGTTCTCATAGGACTACTGAATATGTCTTCAATCAGTTTTTTCTCCTGTATTCACATCGCCATATCCTTGGTTCCTACTTTCATTGTGTTTTGCCTGAACCACTGCAATAACCTCTTATCTAATATCCCTCATTCATATCCTTCTAACCACTGCTGCCAAAATGAGCTTTTTGTTTCAAGTATATTTAAATATGTTTCTGCTTAGTCCAGAAGTAATGTGTTTTGAGAAAAGTCCACAATACTATAAAAGGACAATCACTATTAATACAGTATAATATATACTCCCAGTCATGTTCTTTTATTTTTTTAATGTATTGATTTTTGGAGAGGGAGAGAGAGACAAAGAGAGAGAGTGAGGGAAACATTGATTCACTGTTCCACTTATTTATGCATTCATTGGTTGATTCTTGTATATGCCTTGACTGGGGATTGAACGAACCCATAACCTTGGTGTATTGGCATGACACTCTAACCAACTGAGCTACCTGGCCAGGGTGCTCAGTCGTTTTTCATCAAATATATTTAAATGCACTGTAATAAACATTTTTGTACATGTATCTTTGTTCATATTCATAAAAATTTCTTTAGGAGTGGAATTGCCTGGTGAACAGGGATGCATATTTTTAAGACTTTGAACCTATTCCCAACTACTCCCTGGAAAAGTTTTAGCTATTTCTTATACTTCTGTTAGTAGAGTGATCATTTTAATGTAGAAATCAGATTGTTACTTCAACTTGGAGGGTGAGTTGCAGGTTCAAGAACACAGGACCAGAGAAGGCTCAGAAATAAGGCTGTGATTGTCATTTAAGCCAGTATGTTTCCAAGTATAGTTCTGGCCCACTAGTTTTCCTAATGAACCATGAAAAGATCAAAATATGCAAGTTCTTTCTTCAACTCTTAGAGCAAATGCCATGCAAGACCACGGGCCTTCATTTTTACGTATGACTAAGTATTTAATACCTTCCTTTGTTAATTGTTAAGAGTGATTAAAATTTTATATTCACAACCCCCCAGAAAAGTGTAGTACTGCCAATTACCAAAAACTTTCGGCCCTGGCTGGCGTAGCTCAGTGGATTGAGCGTGGGCTGGGAACCAAAGTGTCCCAGGTTCGATTCCCAGCCAGGGTACATTCCTGGGTTGCAGGCCATAACTCCCAGCAACCACACATTGATGTTTCTCTCTCTCTCTCTCTATCTCCTTCCCTTCCCTCCCTAAAAATAAATAAATAAAATCTTAAAAAAGAAAGAAAACTTTCACTGCCACAGAAAGTTTAGCAACAATGCAAATTTCCTGCTGCACATGTTATAACATAGATTGTTGGAATTTTCACAATTTTCAAAAAGGATGCTTTTCTTTTAGGACTTCATAGTGTCTTGAGTTTCAAATACAGCCTTTCTGGTGTGTGTTATTTCATATGTGAAATGTTGTTTTCTGTTTTTGATAATTTTGTCCATGCATAGACTTTATGATGCTGCCATTTTAGATTTCTATTTTGTTCCTCTGTAATTCTTTGTTATCATCAGGTTCTCTTCCTACCAGAAGTGGCATAAATAGGGGTATATTAGGTATATTGTGGTGTCCTTTATGCCATTAAGTTAACATGTTTGAGAATCAATGGTCTAAATGCCTCAAAATCTCCCTACCCTGAGTCTAGACTGCTTTACTAGGTTGGTTAACTACTAAAGAGGTCTGGTAAATTATTGTCTATCCAATGATCAGATGTTTGGAGGAAGGGAAAAAAATAGAGTGGCTGTAAGCAATTTTGAGAAAAGGTGTCAAGAGGCTTATAGACTCACCCTTTCTCCTCTCAACTTTCAGGTTTTAAAATATTGGTCTTATGTGACAGAAGAATATATGCAGGAATATATGTTATATGACTAAATAACAGGATTTGATTAAACATTAGCAGCGCTAAGAGGTCTGAGCTACCTATTAGCCTAGCTGAAACATAAAAAGGCTGTGTTGAGAACTGCATCAATACTGTTTTGTATTCAGCCCAACCTACCCAGTCACTGGCCTGCAGATTCATGAAACTCCTTATTTGAATCTTAAAGACTAGCAGGAAAGAGGAAAGAGATCTGGATAATTGTTCCTGGTGATAGGTCCAAAGCTCCTTATTTTCCCATCAAGTCCTGGGAATCCATGATTTTAAAATCTAGGAAATGTACCTTGAAAAATAGTTTATGAGAGGGTATGGGAATCTGATTTCCACCAGTCCAGCCTGCATTTCAACAGGGATTTCATAATGTTACCAGCCTAAGAAAGAACTGGTCCACTGTGTGGTAGTACATTTCCATCAAAAAAAGGGGGAGCCCTGGCTGAGTAGCTCTGTTAGTTGGAGCATCATTCCAATACTCCACTTTGTAGGTTTGATCCCCAGTCAGGGCACATGCAAGAAACAACCAATGAAGGCATAAATAAGTGGAACAACAAATCAGTATTTCCCCACCTCTCTTTCTCTCAAATTAATTGGAAAAAGGGAGGGGGGGAAATTGGCTAAATCAGTTCTACTTGTTCTATTCACATTTCTGCTGTCCCAAGAATAACATGGCTACTCACCAACAGGTACTAGAAATATCCATATTCTCATAAACATGAATGGTCAGACATTTGTTAGGCTATAACTCAATAAACTTGCTATTTTTTCACAATGTATACCCTGGTTAAAATATTCAGTAGTGCCAGAACTGGACTCACCTCAATATCAGAATTTTACATGGAGACCTAAGTCAGCTATGAATCACAAAGAATTAAATTTTATTGAGTTCCAGAATCTTCTGCATATCTCTGAGGTAAGACAACACAACATCTATGAGGGTCTCTAGAAACTCACAAGTAACAGTAGGAGAGAAGATGCACTGACAGAAGTAAAATTAAAAAGAAGAAAGGGACAAAGACTGGAAAGAAAGGGGAGAAAGTCTAACTGTACTAGAATACTTTAAAGATAAATGTGAATGGTCTCATTTATTACAGTACTGAACTGTCATAGGTTATATTTACTGAGCATCATCTACTCTATGCCAGCCATGTTCTAAGTGTTTTTGCATGCATTATTTAATTCATTAATATACACTCATTGCCTATCTTCTGTGTGCCAGGCACTGTTCTAAGCAAAGAATGTTCCAGTGAGAAAAAAATATAGATGAAACAGTCCTGGTTGGGGGGTCAGTTGCTTGGAGCATCATCCCTTACACCAAAAAGGTTGTGGGATCAATTCCCAGTTAGGGCACATACCTAGGTTGTGGGTTCTATCCCCACTCAGGTCACATATGGGAGGCAACCGATTTATGTTTCTCTCTCACATTGATGTTTCTCTCCCTCTCTCTCTCCCTCCTTTCCCCTCCCCTGAAATCAATAAGCATGTCCTTAGTTGGCACAGTTGGTTGGAGCATCATCCCATACACCAAAAGATTGCACGTTCCATCCCTGGTCAGGGTGCATAGAGGAGGCAACCAATTGATATGTCTCTCTCACATTGGTGTTTCTCTCTCACTCTCTCTCTCTCTCTCTCTCTCTCTCTCTCTCTATATATATATATATATATATATATATATATATATATTCATTTAATATATGTAATATTTATTACATATATTACATATATATGTAATGTGTGTGTGTGTGTGTGTGTGTGTGTGTGTGTGTGTACCCATCCATCCATCCTCCAATGAGGGTTAAAAAAATAGATAAAAAATAGTTGAAACATCTCCTCCTTCCTGAAGCTTACATTTCAGTAGGGAAGATCATATTTTATCATCACAACAATGAAAAGAGATAGGAAAGTCATGGTGAGAAGGGAAAGGATACATATGGACAGAAAAAGAGGATTTAGGAAAGAAGACATAAAGAAAGTGAAAGTTAAAGTTTCATTCTCAGGGATTTGAGATGCTAGATTAAAAGGATATGTCTCTGTTAAGGCCTCATATCCTCCAACATAAAGGCTTTGGAAGGTTCCATCATAACCAATTTACTGAAAAGTCTGAATTATAAATCTTTGGAGAAATATGCTTCTATATTTTTTCAAATGTACACATATATGGCAATTTGAAATGCTAACAAAGTGTTTCTGAGTAGATATCCAGCAATATTTTGTTTTAATAGAAAGACAAGACATATTTGTGATAAGCAATGATCATTTGCTCATATAAGCCTCATTTCTCCCAGCCTATTCCAATGAAGGGGGGAAATCAGTGACCTAAGATAAGATGATCCAAGTATTTAGCTGAATCCCTCACCAGTACCAATTATAATTCTAATAAATGCCATTTATTTTTTTAAGATTTTATTTATTTATTTTTTAGAGAGGGAAGGGAGGGAGAAAGAGAGAGAGAGAGAAACATCAATGTGTGGTTGCTGGGGGCTGTGGCCTGCAATCCAGGCATGTGCCCTGACTGGGAATCGAACCTGCGATGCTTTGGTTCAGAGCCCGCGCTCAATCCACTGAGCTACGCCAGCCAGGTCTATAAATACCATTTATTGAAGGCTTTCTATTTGCTGCATAACAAACTATCTCAAAACTTAGTATTCTCTTTTTGTTCACCAAGTATTGGTTACCTTCAATGAACTTACTGTAGTGAACAAAATAGAGGTTTTTCTAATGATATTTTATTGATTATGCTATTACATTTGTCCCAATTTCCCCCCCTTTGCCCCTCTCTACCCAGTACCCCCATCCCCCATCTCTCCTTCAATCCGCTCCCCCTTAGCTCATGTCCACAGGTTATTCATTAAGTTCTTTACTTTCTCCATTTCCTATGCTATTCTTAACAGCCCTCTATTTTGTTCCTATCAATTATGCTTCTTGATCCCTGAACCATTTCCCCCCATTCTCCCCCTTCCTCCTCTCAGCTGATAATCTTCCAAATGATCTCCCTACCTATGATTCTATTCCTGTTCTGGTTGTTTGCTTAGTTTTCATTTTGTTTTGTTTTGTTTAGATTCAGTTGTTGATAGTTGTGAATTTGTTGCCTTTTTAATGTTCATAGTTTTGATCTTCTTTTCCTTAAATAAGTCCCTTTAACATTTCCTGTAATAATGACTTGGTGATGATGAATTCCTTTAGCTTTGCCTTGTCTTGGAAGCACTTTATCTGCCCTTCCATTCTAAATGATAGCTTTGCTGGATAGAGTCATCTAGGTTTTAGGTCCTTGCTTTTCATCGCTTTGAATACTTCTTGCCAGTCCCTCCTTGCCTGCAAAATTTCTTTTGAGAAATCAGCTGATAGTCTTGTCGGAACTCCATTGTAGGTAACTCCCTGCTTTTCTCTTGCTGCTTTTAATATTCTCTCTTTATCTTTAACCTTTGGCATTTTATTTATAATCTGTCTTAGTGTGTTCCTTTTGGATTCAACTTGTTTGGGACTCTCTGTGCTTCTTGGACTTGTATGTCTATTTCCTTTAACAAAGGAAAGTTTGGGAAGTTTTCTTTCATTATTTTTTTCAAATAAATTTTCAATTTCTTGCTCTTCCTCTTCTCCTTCTGGTATCCCTATGATTTGGATGTTGGCACATTTGGAGATTCCCAGAGGTTCCTAAGCCTGTCCTCATTTTTTTTTTTAATTCTTGTTTCTTCTTTCTGTTCTGGTTGAATGTTCATCTCTTCCTTATGTTTCAAATAATTGGTTTGAATCCTGGCTTCCTTCCCTTCTCTGTTGGTTTCCTGTGGATTTTTCTTTATTTCACTTAGCGTAATCTTCATTCCTTCCTATATTTACTTATTTATTTATTTATTTATTTATTTGCCATATTCAATGAGTTCTTTGAGCATGCTGATCACCAGTGTTTTCAATTCTGTATCTAATAGATTGGCTATCTCTGATTCACTTAGTTCTTTTTCTGCATTTTTTTTCTGTTCTTTCATTTGAGCAATATTTCTTCATCTCCTCAATTTGACAGCCTCCCTGTGTTTGTTTCTGTATATTAGGTAGAGCTGCTTTTACTCTCTGTCTTAGTAGTGTGGCCTATGAAGAAAAGGCACCTATAAATTGTGTAGGGCAGAACCTTAGGTAATTGCCAGGGTGGGACAACCTGCTTCACTGTTTTGTGGAGAGGGCTCGGAGAGGGGACAATGCTGCCACCTGGTTCCTGAAGGTTCAACCTGAAGAAACTTCACCCCCTTCCTGTGTACAGCTGGTGCCTTTCTAGCTGCTGCCCCAGTGGTGAATCCCAGAGTGGGTGGGTTTGCGAATGTTCTAAGGCCATTCAGGCCCTTTAAGTTCCCCAAATCCAGCTGTCTTCCACTGCCCCAACCCCCACTGGTTTTACAGCCAGAGATAATGGGGATCTATCTTCCCATTGCTAGAATCTGGGCTGTGCTGTCTGGCCTGGGGCTGGGATTGCTTGCTCCCAAAGTATCCCTCCTGATTTTCATCCACCATATGTGATTGTGCAACCATCCATTCTGCTGCCACCTCTCCATGCCACACCACCTTTCTACCCATCTCTGTGACTCCACCCTTTCTACCCATCTGGATGAATGTGGCTCCTTTAAATCCTTGGTTGTTGAACTTCCATGCAATTCAATTTTATGATGGTGTTAATAGTTTTGAGATATGGTTGTAATTCTTTCTATGGTTGCACAAGGAGGTGAAGCATGTCTATCTATGCCTCCATCTTGACTGGAAGTCAAAACTTAGTATTTAACTGTAATTATTTATTTCTTGTGATTCTGTGGGTTCTGGTCTTGCTAGGTTCACTCATGTGGCTACATTCAGATGATGAGCTCAGGTGGATCACTGGCTCCCTGCTGTCTCTTTCTCCATGTGCTCTCTTACCATATAAGAGTCTAGCCTGGGCTTCTTTATACTGGCACAAGCGGTCCAAGAGAGCAAAAATGGAAGCTGCCAGGCCTCTTAAGACCTAGGCTTGGAACTGGCCAATGACACATCTGCCACATTACTGAATTGTCAAAGTAAGGCTCAAAAGCCCAGCCCAGATTATAAAAAATATAAATTCCACCTCTTTTGGGGAGGAGGAATGGTACTTAAGAACGATAAGCAAAACTGTTGGCAATCATCTGGCACATTTCATTTTCCATGTGCCAGACACTATACATTATCTCAATGGATCTTCACAGCAACTTAGTAGGCTCCACTTTATCCATTTCACAATTAAGGAAATGTAGTTTCTGAAATGTTAAATCTTCCTGCAAGTAGGTGACAGATCTAGGGCTAGATCTCAACCACCTTAAAGTTCCAATTCACAACCATCCCTCAATATAAGGGTCAGAGTTAGAGTGGTTGACCTCATGTTCCCTCTCCCTGAGGGAGACAGGAAAGCATAGTAGTTAAGAGCTCAGACCCTGGGGTCAAATCACCTTCATTCCAATCTTGACTCTAGGTCTCATGAGTTATATGACTTTGGGCTAGTTAGCCTCAAGTTCATCAGCTATAGAATAGTACAGAGAACATTTGCCCCACATGACTATTCTGAGAATAATGCAGGTAAAGCACTACCTGGAAAGAGTACGTGCTCCATAGACATTAATTACTTTCGTGTCCCCTGAGTATCCTGATTAGTTTACCCTCAATCAAGCAGTACTGCAGTCCCAAGACCATGGCCTCCAGGGCTGTTGCTGACCAATGACCCTGAGTCTATATGACTTAATCATCATTTTCCCTGCTGGCCATGCTTCTGCTTTGCTTCTCGTCCCATGCTGCTTCACTGACCACTACTGAGGGTTCTGACTCACTGTGGTCCCTCTTTGCTCAGGACATTGCCTTGTTCCTGTACTTACTCAGTTCCTTTTCTGTTGTCTGTGCTTTGAAAGAACTACATTGTTTCAATTCCTTCTTTCTTTTTGATGCATAGTATTCCATTGCAACAGCATGGATGGAACTGGAGACTATTATGCTAAATGAAATAAACCAGTCAGTGAAAAAAAAAAAAAACACTGTATGATCTCACTTATAAGAGGAATCTAACAAAAAAATAAACTAATAAGCAAAAGAGAACCAGAAGCATAGAATCAGGGGATAGACTGACATTTGTAAGAGGGGAAGGGGGAGGTAGGGACTGACTGAAAGAAAGTGAAGGGAGTGGTCAAAGAGCATAATGAAGGACCCATGGACAATGTTGTGGGGACTAATTATAGAAGTGGAGGGTGGGCTGCGGGGAGGGGGGCAAAAGAGGGAAAAGTGGGACAACTGAAACAGCATAACCAATAAAATATTTTGAAAAACAATCACTAATATTACAGGTGGGTCTAAAAAAATAAAAACTAATGTTTCAGAATCAGTAACCACTAGGTGGCAGGGGTGTTTCACTCTCTAGCTCACTTCCTTCTTCCCGCTTGTAATTTCAATTACATTCAAGATGCAGTTCCTTTCAAATGAGTTGCTCTTAAGTGAACTTTAGTAATCCACATGAAGTTCAAGGTGAACAATAAATTTCACATACACTCCCTTGAAAATTCATTGTGATGTCACTAACTTTATGGGAGAGCTCTCACAGGAGTTATATTACTAAAGCACTTTTATAGCCTTTGGCTTAAAAAGGCATGGGAAAAGTAAATAAACCTCAGCTTGTTTAGGGCATGTCCAAAGCCGATTGTTTCCCCCTCTAGCTGTTAACTCCCAATAGGCCAAAGGTTGACTGAGTTAAGAGTTCGCGGACTGGTAGGCTATCATTCCTTTAATAGGGCTGTAGACATATCTCTCCTTTCCCAATGAAGTCCCAAAAGGTTTCCTTGAGGGAGATGGAATTTCAGTAGCATCTTGCATGAGAAGCAGATGTAGGGACATCCCTTCTTACAATTACATCCCACAGGAATCCAACCTGCCAAGTGGAATGCTCTTTTAACAAAGTGGATGGGGAGATACAAAGAAGAGAGGAGAGGTAGAGGAACCTTCATCTTAAACCTTCATCTTAAAATGTGGGGAAGTAAGAGATGCTATCTAGAGTCCATAGAACTAGATGTTTAGTATGTCAACTTAACAAAGAGGAACAATTTATACTGGGTTATACCTTTAATGGGAGGGGAAGGAAAAGGAAATAGGATGATGGAGATGCTAGTAGGCTAAATCTCAAGTACCACAACAGAGTCTGTAAATAATCCCTAAAATTGAAAAAGCAAGAAATAGCACTACATGCATATCATTTAAAGACATGTGAACAAGAGGCAGAAGTAAATCATCTTTATCTTGATAGAAGAGCACAGGAAGAGGGAGGGCTGGGGAATGGCAGTACTTCTGGACTTTCTAACCATGACTTTATTCTACCCTTAATAATGGACAAGGATAAAAAACCAGTAGGGTAAAATAGATTATCTAGGTTCCTGGGAACAACTACTAAGTTCCTAATTTGTGTCACTATATCTGATAAGAATTATCAAATTCAGCTCTGGCTGGTATGGCTCAGTGGACTGAGTTCCAGCCTGAGGACAAAAGGTCGCTGTATTGATTCCCAGTCCAGGCACATTCCTGGGTTGTGGGCCAGGTCCCCAGTTGGGGGTCCAAGAGAGGCAGCCAATTGATGTTTCTCTTGTGCATTAATGTCTCTATCCCTTTTTTTCCCCCTCCTTTCCCCTCTCTGTAAAAAAAATAAAGGAATAAAATCTTTAAAAAAAAGAATTATCAAATTCAGTTCTTGTTTATATAGGGGTCACTTTAGTTTACTATAACACTACTGCAAATTAGAAAGAAATTAGAAGCTTCTATTCCCACATGTACATGTTACTTACCCAAAACTAGCATTTGTGAGCAAGGATCTACTTTAGTCAATATTTTTACAGCAGATCATCAGGGTTTTTCTGATGTAAGCTAAAAATGCTATTACTTCGCAATAAATCAGAAACCGAAATCTAAAGAGGAAATGTGTCCATTTTTTACTTCTTTTGTAACATTTTAGCAGGAGTTCTTAAGCATGCATCACCCTGCTGAATAAAGAACTGTAAACCTGCCAATTTGCTGGGTCTGACCCTCAAACTCCTTGTTCTTTACTTTCTTTTCAAACCTACATCCAACCCATCACCAGTGACCTGTCATCCTTCAAAAGACACCAGAATTTAATGGGAATAAAAGGGAGAAAACTGTACTTGAACAATGATTAAAATAAAAAATTTTTTAATTAAAAAAAAAGACACCAGAATTTGACAATTGTCACTACTCTTACTCCTACTATCCTAATTTGAGCCATCATCATCTCTCATTTGGACCACTGAAATGGCCTGGCAACTGCTTCCACTCCTGTCCAGTACCATCCTCCACATGGCAGACATAGTGATCCTTTATTTTGTTTCATTTATTGAGAGAGAGATGGGGAGAGAGAGAGAGAGAGAGGGAGAGAGAGATTTGTTTTTCCACTTATTCATGCATTATTTGGTTAATTCTTGTGTGTGCTCTGACTGGGGATCAAACCTGCAACCTTAGTGTCTCGGGATCACACTCTAACACAGCAATTTTCAACATTTTTCATCTTGTGGCACTCATAAACTAATTACTAAAATTCTATGACACACCAAAAAATAGGTATAATTTGATTCATTCACACCAGATGATGATTGTTGTGTTGGCTGTTGTCATTTTTTTTTTTTAACCTGACAATCTAAAGGAAAGGAAGTCAGTGCCCCTGGCTAGTCAGGTATTGCATGTTTGAAAAATTCTTGTGGCACACCCTGGTGCCATAGCACACTGATTGAAAATCACTGCTCTAACCAACTGAACTACCCAGCCAGAGCCAGAGTGATCCTTTTGAAATGTAAATCATAGTGATAATTTGTAGAACACTGGCCTATTTGATGTACCCACCCCATCTTATCTTTTACTTCTCCCCCCTCATTCACTCCTCCCCAGCCATGCTGGCCTCCAGGCTCTTCCTAGCCCCTGATGAACATGTTCCTGACCTGTGCCTAGAATGCTTTTCTCCCAGACATCCGATGGGTTGTGCTCTCATTTTACTCAGGCTCTGCACTGTCACCTTATAAATGATGTCTTTCCTAACCATCTGACTTAAGTATGTATTCCTCTCCATCTCTTCAACACCCTCTATCCCCCCATATTATATTACTTAGTTTTTCTCCATAATACTGAACATCACAGTAATGTTACATATATATTTTCAGTATTGTCTGGGTTCTTTTTTTTTTTTTTTTTCATTAGAATATAAGCTCTAGAATAGGAAGTCAGAGGCTTAGGAACTTTTTTTTCACTGCTGTATCCTCAGTGCCTTTAAACAGTGTCTGGCGTGTAACAGATGATTAATAAGTTCTGCTAAATAACAGACTTAATGTGATACTACTGGTAGATAACATGTCTTTAGAACAATGTTTCCCCAAATGTGAGACCCCTTTATGCAGATGATTTTTAAACAGTAAAAAGGTATGCATTAATAACACTGAATCAAGTGAAGAGAATTTTGAAGATTCTTGTTTTAATCCTTATTTTGTCGAGGTCTCATTTAGTGCAAGTTTGTCCCTAATATTTGATCATTTATCCCTTTGAATAGAGAATGGGCCTTATATTTAGAGACTACAAAGAGCCTTGTGTAGGGAACAGTACTTGGTTAGAATTTAATAACCTTGTTTTGTTTTTATTGTACTTATTTTTAAGGGTAACATCTATTTCAATTATGTGCCTGTCAACATGTTAATCTCATTTAAATCTTGCAATAACTCTTATGAGCAAAGTAGCATTTTACATGAGGAAAAATATGCAGAGGAGTTTCCCATGAGGCCAAAGTTTCCTTTGAGACAAAAATTCATATACCATAAAATTCACCATTTGAAATAGTTTAAAATGTACAATTCAGTGTTTCTTAGTCTATTCACAATTTTGTGGAACACCACTACTATCTAATTCCAAAATGTTCTCATCACACATACACACAAAAAAACCCCATACCCTTTATCTGTCATCCCCAATCTCCTCAATCTCCCTGGGCCTAAGCAACCACTAATCTACTTTGTCTCTATAGTTTTACTTACTCTGGATATTTCATACAAATGGAAAATGTGTGTGTGTGTGTGTATATATATATATATATATATATATATATATATTTCCATATATATGATCTTTTTGGTCTAGCTTTTTTTACTTAGAGTAATATTTTCAAGGTTCATCCATGTTGCAGCATGTATCATTCTTTTCCCTTTTTATCACCTATTAACATTGCATGCCATGGATAGATCACATTTGCTTATTGATTCATTCACCAACGGACATTTAGGTTGACTCTACTTTGGAACTACTATGAAAAATTCTGTTGGACATATTCTTGTATAAATTTTTGTTTAAACATGTTTTCAATTCTCTTGGATATATACCTAAGTAAAATTGCTGTGTCATGTGGCAGTTCCATGTTTAACTTCTTGAGGAAAGGCCAAATTGTTTTCCAAAGTGGCTGTACCATTTTTAAAGCATTCCACAAGCAATGTATAAATGCTCCATCACTCCACATCCTCACTGGAACTTGGAATTGTCTGTTGTTTTTTTTTAATTTAGCCACTCAAATACCTATTTTATTGTGGTTTTAATTTGTATTTCCCTAATGAATAGTGATGTTGAGCCTCTTTTCATGTGATTATTGGCCATGTGTGTATCTTCTTTGGAGAACTAGTCAAGTCTTCAACCATTTTTAAATTGGGTTATCTTTCTGTTGTTGAGCTTTAAGTTTTCTTTCTAAAATAACTTGTAAATAATAACTTTCTAAAATAACTTTAAAATAAGATATTTTTAAAATATTAAGTAAACAATAGTGCAATTGGGCAAAAATAGTGAAGGCAATTTTTGTAGTCCCCCCTTTCCCACAGTGGATATGTTTCAAGACTCTAGTATTTGCATGAAACCACAGACAGCACCAAATCCTATATACACTATGTATTTTCATATGCATGTGTACCCATGATAAAGTTTAATTTTTGAATTAGGCACAGTAAGAGATTAACAGTAACCAATAATAAAATATAACAATTATAACAATATACTGTAATAAAATATCTGAATGTGGTCCCTCTCAAGACATCTCATTGTATTGTATGCATAGTGTAGATACCTTAGACAAAAGAATGTTTCATATCCTGGGCCAGTCAGAGCAAGAGCACAAGATTTCATCATGCTACTTAGAACAGCATGCAACTTAAAACTTATTTTCTGTTTATTTCTGGAATTGTCCACATAATATTGTCAGACCAGGGTTGATGCAAGGGGACTAAAACTGTGGAAAACAAAACCATGAATAAGTGTGTGTGTTGGGGGTAGGGTGGAGGGGCACTGCTGTACGTAGTTACGACTCAGGGGCTACTTTGAGCAACACTAACTCAGATGTTAAGAGCAAGAATGCTGGTCCCACCATCCAAATTCAAATTCCAGCCCTGCCTGGAGAGTGCTGTGCCTTCTCAAGATATTCAGTCAAGATATTTAACCTCTTTGAGAAAATGGGAATGGCCTGGCCACATCAAGGAGCTGTTGAACTGACGAAACGAGGCACGTGAAGCACTTGGTGCTTTGCGAGGCTAAGCACTATGTAAATGCTAGCCATCACCATGACACCGACGAAGCCCGCAACTTTGCAGGTACGGCGTGCAGAGGATACCGCCCCCAATTGCAAGGGCTGATTAACCATATTCGCTGCCATCATGCACAGACCTTTACGCTTAAGTTCCTGTCTCTACCAGCAAGTGCCAGCACCCCCCTAGCTCGGAGCCTCTGTGACAGCACCACCTGACTTCCGTTTCCGGGGCTGTCTAGGCGGCTTCCGTCTGCGTGACCAGAACGCGTAGGGCCCACGGCGTGCTAGCGCTGGAAGGGTCTGTGCTGCCAGCAGGTAACCGGGGGCGGCGGAGGGGAGCCCCTGGGTATGGAATACTTGGGAGGGAGGGGTGACCCTCGTCTTGATATTCGGCCTAGTGCCAGGCTGGACTTCAGCCTGGTGTGTGGTGGAGTCCTTTTCGCTCCTTCTCCCGGGCCTTTACCCTCTCCCGGGATTCCTGTGACGAGGGCCCTGGGGGTGTGTGCGGAGACTGGGTTTTCAGTCCAGCCTGCGACACTGATTGGACCTCTGTCAATGGGCAGGGTACCTCCGTTTACGGGCTTCAGCGTCCTTATTTAGAAGCAGGTTTTATTCACAGTGATTGTGAGCTCTTTAAGGGCAGGAATTGACTATTAGTGCTAGACACTGTCACTTGTCCCGGGTACAGAACAAGGACTATGTAGGTGCTGGGTGCCCACTTAAGTGTTTTAGGTCGTAAAACCTTTGAAAATACAGTGAGAGCTTTTGATCTCCACTTCCCACCTGTCCAACCTTACCCATACTCAGGTACTGGAAATTGGCTTACTATTTCAAATATTTAACAGATCTCTCCTGATGCCCAGCCATAGATCCCAGAGCCTGGCTGGTAATAGGCACTCAGATGTTTGTATTCAGTCGATGTTCAGCTTATCATTTGTAAACACATGAATCGCTGTCTCCGTCACAGGAGGAAGATAGGTATCAGTAAGTTTTAGTCATGGGTCTGGCAGTATGCTGTTTTCACGTAAGTCTTCTTTAGGAGAGAGGTATTATTTAATTCTGATTTTGCAGATGAGGAAATTGAGGCACGAGACAATAAACTTGTTTTAGCTCATTCAACCTATGAATGGTGGGAGCAAGAATTCAAATCCATGTCTGAAGTTCAGAAGCCCGGGGTTCTTAAATGCTAGCTAAAAAAGGCCAAGATGCGGAAATATATTTGAATGTGCTCTAGTAGCCTCTGTTTTTGAATTGTTAACTAGTGTAGTTCTGAGATGGGTATTATTAACAGATGATCCCAAACCAAATATTGCGTGCTGTGGAAATCCTCTTATTTTTCTTTCTCCTTTTCTCCCTTTGTATCTGTATTGCTTGTCTAATATTATTTTACATCTTTGCCCATGTTTTTCAATCCTTTTTGGTGAATACTGATTCAAGTGTGCTGACTGAATATGGCTGCATCAGTTGTGTTGCCTTGTTCTTCTAGCCCTCCAAAGCAGATGTTTTTACTTATAGTTGAAATATGAAGTGATAATGTTTGGAGATTTTTTTTTTCTTTTCCATATTGCTTTTAAAGGGACTATATCAAGGATCTTGGAAGCACTGCCAACATGTCTGACATTCAAGAAGCCACTAACCAACTTTTGGATGTGAACTTGCATGAGAACCAGAGGTCTATACAAATGACAGAAGGTGGCCCCAGAAGTGAGTCTGAGCACCTTCAAGTCACTATTGGAGCCACTGTACCTACTGGTTTTGAGCAAACCGCTGCAGATGAAGTGAGAGAAAAATTGAGGTCATCATGCAAAATCAGCAAAGACCGGGGCAAGATATACTTTGATATTTCCGTGGAAAGTCTGGCTCAGGTTTGAATGAAGCAATATTTAAAATAGTTTTCTAGATAGGTCATGTTATGAATATTTTCTGTTGCATTTTCTGTTGGGTACTGCTTTGTAAGTTTGGTAGCTTTGCCATATTTTTAGAAGTGACCCTAATATTTCCTGAGGATGAATTCACCAGAAGAATTCTGTGTGATTTATGAAGAAATGCTGGGTATCTGCTACACATCTTTGAATTTGTTTACTTCAGCATCTAGCTGAAGTTTAGACTTGGGGAGTGAGGCATAAACAAGGTTTCTTTAAAAAAATCTGTATCAAGAAATACCTGCTCAAAAGTAGTTAGGAATCACATAGAAGGTGAGACATGAAAGTCAGCAAACTTCCATCCCATTAGAATAAAAAGGTAAGCTATGTCTCATTATCACTTAAGCAACATGAGGACAGGGGTTGTCATATTTACTTGTTTGCTTGTTGATTGATTGATTGATTGATGATGTCTCCCAAGCTCTTAATGTGTAACATATAGTAGATATGCCCCCAAAATGTGGGATGAATTGATATGCAAGTGTTTCCCATCCAGTGTTTTAGTGAGAAAACTCTGTAGTTTTGTGAAGATAGGCATTGTTATTAGGCTTAGTAATGAGTAATATGCCCAGGGCTGCTCAGCTAGTAATCATAAAGCTGGAGCTAAAACCCTATTCTCTTAACCACTGCACTGTACAGTGTACCCCAGAGAGCTGTGAGAGAAATACGATAGAGCCTTACTTGACTATCTTTGTTTTTCCCTTCTCCCCCAAACCTGTGTTACCCACATAACACACTAAGCTTGTATCTTTCCACCAGTCCTCCTTCCTTTTATCTAGGGAACAGAAACTGATAGATAACCAAAAAGATAGGAAACTGGGGATATGGAGAAAATTTTTAAATATAAATTATAGGTACAGTAGACTATCCCCATCCATGGAGATATGTTCCAGGACCTCCAGTTGATGCCTGAAACTGCAGGTAGTACTGAGCCCTATATAGACTATTTTGTCTATACATATATACCTATGATAAAGTTTAATTTATGAATTAGATAATTTCATGGGTATAAGATTGATGTTTTTAAAAAGATTTTACTTTTTTATTTTTAGAGTGGGGGGAATGGAGGAAGAAAGAGGGGGAGAGAGACATCGATGTAAGAGAGAAACATTGATCCATTGCCTCTTGAACGCACCCTGAACAGGGACCAAAACTACAACCCATGTATGTGCCCTGACCAGGAATGGAACCAGTGACCTTTCAATTCATTGGATGATGCCCAACCCATTGAGCCACACTGGTCAGGGTGAAGATTGATTTTTGTCATATATCTTAGCAGCCTCAGCCTACAGTTTTTTTCTTTCCTTATTCAGTTGTCAACTTTCAGCTTTTTATTTAAAGAAAGCACTTGACAGCTTCTCTTTGGCATAGCCAAATTGCCAGCATTACCACTTGCACTTTAGGGCCTGCGTTAAGTGAAATAATGGTTAATTGAACACAAGCAGTGTGATACCATGACATGCTACTAAGTGACTAATGGGTGGGTAGCATATACAGCATGGATATAGTAAACAAAGGGATGACTTATTGTCCTGAATAGGATGGCACGAGATTTCATCAAGCTGCTCAGAATAGCCTACAGTTTAAAACTTAAGAATTCTTTATTTCTTCCATGTAACATTTTCAGGCAGTGGTTGACCATGTGTAACTAAAACCACAGATAAGGGACTACCTAGCCAGGTGGTTCAGTTGGTTGGACTGTTGTCCCGTACACCAAAAGGATATGGGTATGATTCCCAGTCAGGGCACATACCTGGGTTGCATGTTCGATCCTGGGTCGGGGCACATACATGAGGCAGCCTATCTGTATTTCTCTCTCACATCAGTGTTTCTCTCCCTTCCCCTCTCTCCGTCCCTCTAAAAATTCAATGAAATCATATCCCAGGTAAGAATTAAAAAGGAGGGGGACTACCATATTAGCTGCTTTATTTTTATTTTTTTAAAGGTTTATTTTATTCTTATTCAAGAGAGA
Organism: Phyllostomus hastatus; assembly: GCF_019186645.2. Lineage (NCBI taxonomy): Eukaryota > Metazoa > Chordata > Mammalia > Chiroptera > Phyllostomidae > Phyllostomus > Phyllostomus hastatus. Next base: position 5,689,861 of record NW_025333643.1, on the reverse strand, counting down.
AGGGAGGGGGAGAGAGAGAGAGGGGGGGGGGAGAGAGAGAGAGAGAGAGAGAGAGAGAGAGAGAGAGAGAGAGAGAGAGAGAGAAACATCGATGTGAGCACATCAATGTGCTTCTGCACAGTTCTGTCACCTTCTGCACGTGCCCCAACAGGGGATTGGGCCTGCAACCGGGCATGTGCCCTGATAGGGAATTGCACTGGCAACCTTTTGCTTATGGGTGATGCTTCAAACAACTGAGCCACGCCAGCCATGACCACATTAGCTGCTTTAAAATCTTTGTACCTAGCCCTGGCCAGGTGGCTGGCTCAGCTGGAGCATCATCCCACATATCAAAGGGTGTGGGTTCCATCCCCAATCAGGACACATACCTAGGTTGCAGGTTTGAATTGGGGCATGTACAGGAGGCAGTCGATCAATGTTTCTCTCCTGTCCTTCCTCTCTAGAATCAATGAGCGTATTCTTGGATGAGTATTTAAAAACAATATATTTTTTAAGTCTTCTTCCTAATTTTTATATCTAAATGTCAGTAGTTTGTGATTCAAATGCATTCTCAGAAATTTGTTCCTAACATTTTTTTCCCTTACCAGGTTCATTGTCTGAGATCAGTTGATAATTTATTTGTGGTTGTTCAGGAGTTTAAAGATTACCAGTTCAAAGAAACAAAGGTGAGCTATCCCAACCAAACATAGTAGCTGATTTTCAGCCATCATCCCCAAAGAAATTATTTCTACTTTACACATTCTGTCTATCATTTAGCATTACTGCTGCTTTTACAATATAGAATACTGGTAGACTTTTACAATAAAATCCAGAGATTTGTTGACAGTCAACTTTTTTCAAGTTGTTTTTAAAAATCAGTATTGCAGGGGGTAGAGAGTGGGCAAAATGGGTGGAGGGTGCCAAAAGGTACAAACTTCCAGGTATAAAAATTAGTCAGTCATGAGGATGCAACATAAAGCATGGCAGCTGTAGTTCATATTACTGTGTAGCATATTTGCAAATGGCTAAGAGGGTAATCTTAAAAGTTCTCAATACGTGAAAAAAAATTTTTGACGTGATATATTGTGGCAAATGTTAACTAGACATACTGTGGTGATCATTTCACAATGTACGCAGATACTGAATCACTGTAGTGTACACCTGAAACTAAAATGTTATGTCAATTACACCTTATTTTTTTAAAAGATGAAAGAATAATAAAATTTAAAAATCAGCATTAAGCCCTGGCTGGTGTGGCTCAGTAGATTGAGCGCCGGACTGTGAACCAAAGGGTCACAGGTTCGATTCCCAGTCAGGGCACATGCCTGGGCTGCCCGCCAGGTCCCCAGCATGGGGCATGTGACAAGCAACCACACATTGCTGTTTCTCTCCCTCTCTTTCTCCTGTCCTTCCCCTCTCTGTAAAAATAAATAAATAAAATCTGTAAAAAAAAATCAATATTGAAAACATCAAAATTTATAAGAAAACAGATTGTTTGACTTTCTTACAAAAGATACATACCTTAGATTAACTTTGCTGATATATATGGTTTCAAAATAGAATTGCTTCCTGACTGAACCAAAGAGCAAGTGACAGTTGGTATCATCTACAAATAACACTTTCCTTCACCATCCTGCTTTTGCCTAGTTTTTTTTCTCTAACTTCATTTTTTGAAATAAAGCCAAAGTAATATCTAAATATTCCTTCAGTTGTTAGGACAACAGTTTTGTCTCCAACTTGTATTTAGCATCTGATTCATAAATATTGAGATGCTGCCTAAGCTGAAGGTTGAAAATAGATCTCAGTAAGGCTTTAGTGTTTTTCCACATTGCTTTTTGGTCAGGTTTCCAGAATCAAATGCTTGAAAACTTTTTTTTTTGGTTAATTTTATTGCCTATATGGGAAATAACCTGTTTCTAAAAACTGTTATGCTGCTTAATTCTCATTTTTATTTGTTGGCAAAAGGTTGATTTCCAAAACATTACTCAAAAACCAATCAAAGTGGTATGAACCCACAGCCTAGAAAAAATAAAACCAGACCTAAAAGAATTCAGACTGAAAATAGATTAAAATTTTAATAACCAAAAATGTAACTTTCAACACTAGTATAACCCTTTAGACTTCTGATAGTCATTGCCAACTGAATTATATCTGTGAAACTAGTAAATAATAGGCAGGTACTGAAAATTTTTGCTGCTAAGTATTTCAAAATTTTAATAGCCATGACTAAATGTTAACAGGCATTTTATAAACCATTAAGTTTTTTTTTTTTAATTTTTAAATTCTTGTCTCTGGCTGGTAGCTCCATTGGTTAGAGCAGCTTTTCAATACACCAAGGTTGTGGGTCTGATCCCCAGTAAGGGCCTATACAAGAAGCAACCAGTGAATGCATAAATAAATGGAACAACAAAAATCAGTGTCTCTCTCCCTCTCTCTCTCTGTCTCCCCCTTCCTCTCTCTAAAATCAATACATAAAAATAAAAGTTTAAATTAAGTTCTTGCCTCTAATTTAGGGCATTATTAATATTCTTTTCAATTCCTATATTTTTTCCACCTTAGAATTTGCATTATTTTAGTGTTTTGGATCTCTGATTAGAGGTGAATTTGATATTATGGAAGTTCCTTGTGAGCCAGCTTTTTAGTGTTGTTTTGTGAGGAAATACAAAAGAGGTTGCTGGTCAAGTCCCAAAAGAAGAGCAGCAAGTGTTCAGGTGGATTTTCAGATGTGTGCATGGGCAACTTATTTTGTGTGTGACCATGAAAAATTCTTAAGCTCTTCACTTTGTGGACTTAAATTGTAACGTGGCCTGGTAAAACCTTGCTTTTGAACATTTGCTTCTAACATTTATCCTGTTGACCATCAATTTTAGTCTTTGTAATATTATAATTTCCCCCATCTTATTAAAAGCCTATTAATTTAAGCATTTTAATGGGTGCTGTTAAGTATTCAGATGATATCATGAGTTTATAACCTATTTTTTTTTAAGATTTTATTTATTTTTTTTTAGAGAGGGAAAACGAGAGGAAGGGAAACATCAATGTTTGGTTGCCTCTTGAGCACACCCTACTGGGAACCTGGCCTGCAACCCAGGCATGTGCTCCAACTGGGAATTGAACCAGCGACACTTTGGTTTGCAAGATGGCCCTCAATCCACTGCACCACACTACCCAGGGCATATAGCCCATTTTTTTTTTTTTTTACTTTTTTTTAAGATTTTATTTATTTATTTTTTAGAGAGGGAAGGGAGGGAGAAAGAGAGAGAGAGAAGCATCAATGTGCGGTTGCTGGGGGTCATGGCCTACAACCCAGGCATGTACCCTGACTGGGAATCGAACCTGCGACACTTCGGTTTGCAGCGCTCAATCCACTGAGCTACGCCAGCCAGGGCTATAGCCCATTTTTTAAAGGCTAACATCTGTGACTTATTTTTCTTTGAGTTTTGCAAACTGCTTTTTCTTCTTCTGGTGCCTCACCTCATCTTTGTACTTTTCTATCTGTGCCTTGAACTCTCATTTTTACAAAGGTCTGTCCTTATTACATTTTTTGATGCCATGTCAATGTGTTTGATCATAACCTTCTGCTGCTCTTTGGCATTGTCTTTCTGGTCAGTTTTTGTTTTTGGGGGGGTATTTTTGGTCTGTTTTTCTGTTCCTTTCCTCCTTTTTCCTTTTTTTTATGTTTCTATAAATCTTGTGCTGATAACTTTTGATAATTGCTTGTCTTTGAACAAGGGAGTTCCTCTTGTTAAGAGAAGGTTCTCCTGATAGAAGTCAAGAACTGCTCAGGCCAGCAAGAAATCCCTCTGGTTCACTGTGAAGTTCCTTCTGACAAAGGGCTGTGGACATTCGTTCACAGGGGTGAGACAGCCCCCTCATGAGGGCTGAGACTCATTCGAGTCTCTTCTTCCTTCTTTTTAAAAAATAGCTTTCCTGAGATATAATTTCTGTACCATTAAGCAAGTTCTTTTAACCATTACTTATCCTTAGCCTGAAGAGATCAGCAACTTCAAGGTTATTTACTATGTAGAGTATTCTCCCCAAGTCTACCTCACCAGTGTACTGTTTCCAGCCAATATAACTTATCCATCAGATTCCTTGTTCAGTCTCCCTTTCTCTCCCCTGCTTCTTCTTGGTACAAATGAAGTCCAGTGCATGCACTTCTTCCCTACTGTTTCCAAAAGAAGAGTTTATTTGCTACTACACTGCAGACTGCTCTACCCTTTATTTGAGGTCAGTAGGCATTCTGTCTTCCTGTACCTGTTTGACATTTACTGCACTTGGAAATTCTTATGTTAGAATTCTCATGTCATGGTTCAAGGTTATAGATACCATGTAGATTCTATTAAGATAGAGTTGGTATTTCTGGTGTTTTTTTTTTTTTTTCTTTTAGAAGGGTTTCTGAAGAAAGAAAGGTGCTGTACCAGTGTTATTCTACCGCGTCAACCCTAGATGCCCTTTTTAGGAAAATTATTTGTGAATAGAATTGCATTTGCCAAACCCAAATTTACCATTATTTTATCAGGTTTCAAGTAGTATCAAAACCTTTACTCACTTACATTTTCAAGCCTCAGTTTTATTAGCCAGCACTGATTTTGTTCTGCTTTGATCTTCAGTAACATGTACTATCTACCAGCACTCTGCAGTAGAGCTCTCTAATGGGAATATTCTGTGTCTTTGCTGTCCACCACGGTAGCCTCTGGCTACTGGTGTGTGAAATGTGGCTATTGTGACTGATAAACTGAATTTTAATTTTAAATCATTGAAATATCAATAGCTACATGTTGCTGGTGGCTGCTGAATTGGACAGCATGATTCTGTAACACCCATTTTAACAATTAGTCACATTTTCCAACATCTGTTTGTTAAGTACCTTTTATGTGCCAGGTACTTTTCTAAGCATGTAGCTTATAGCAATGGTCCAGACAGGTAAGGTCATTTCATTCCCAATTACCTTCTGGGAGGAGCCTTGTTAGTGAGCAATGCATAGACCTAGTAACTTTGGATAATGCTAAGTTCTGTAAAGAAAATAAAATGGGAAGAGAATGACTTGAGAGGATTATTGTAAGTAGAGCAGATCTCTCAGAGGATATTCCTTTTAAATTGCTATTAAATGAGGGAGCTAGCAGTGCAAAGAGACCACTGAACCGAATATCTTTTAAGCAGAGGAAGTGAGGAAGAGAATGATCCTAAAGTGATGTGTGAGAAGTAGTCCGGAGTCAGATTATGTTGGCCTTTTTAAGGAATTTTACATTTTTTTAGGTGCTGTGGGAAGCTATTGATGGGCTCTAAGCAAGGGAGGGGCATGATCAGATTTATTTTTTAAAAAGATGGCTCTAGATACTATTTAGAAATTGTATAAGTACATTTTTAACTGATAATGGTTTTTTTTTTTTCTTTTAAAAAATAGTCAAGCCCTCGCTGGTGTGGCTCAGTGGATTGAGTGCCGGTCTGCAAACCAAAGTGTTACCGGTTCAGTTCCCAGTCAGGGCACATGCCTGGGTTGCAGGCCAGATCCCCAGTTGGGGGCACATGAGAGGCAACTGATCAATGTATTTCTCACACATTGATGTTTCTCTCCCTCTCTTTCTCTCTCCCTTCCCCTGTCTCTGAAAGTAAATAAAATCTTTTTTAAAAAATAGTCAATATGTACACACAGCATAAAATTCAAAGGGTAGTCAATCAGTAAGAGGTAAGTTGCCCTCTCTCCCTGTCTGTCATCTCCCCACTCCCCCTTGTTAGAGGTAACCACTATTTTTAGTTTTTTATTGTTCACATTTTAATCTTGAACCCCAACTTTTAATCTACCATTCAATCTTGTGTTATTCTTAGTGGCTTAATTTGTATACAACCTAATTTTAAATGAGATTTTTATCTTTTGATTACAGCCAATATTTTATAGACTCTTGTTTTGCACCTCTCCCATTCCCAAAATAACAATTAATGTCATCTGTAGACAAAGTAAGAGTTTATTTTTCAATTAAAATGGTGAGAAGTGAATGGATTTCTTTCTTTGTCTCTTATAGGAAGAAGTCCTAAAGGATTTTGAAGAATTGGCTGGGAAGCTTTCATGGTCAGACCCTTTAAAAGTATGGAAAATTAACACCAATTTCAAGAAGAAAAAAACAAAACACAAAAAGATAAATCAGAATTCAAGTAAAGAGAAGATTAATAATGGACAAGGAGACAAAAGAGATGAGAAAGATGTTAAAAACGAGTTCACTAACAATGCCTTAGATTCACATATTTTAGACTACTATGAAAAGCCAGCCATCAAAGAAGAGATATCAACATTAGTAGGTGATGATTTGGCATCTTGCAAAGATGAGATTGATGAGAGCTCAAAAGAAGAAACTAGTCTTGAAATGCTGAAGTTTAGAGTCACATGCAACAGGGCAGGAGAGAAACACTGTTTTTCCTCTAATGAAGCTGCAAGAGATTTTGGGGGTGCTGTTCAAGATTATTTTAAATGGAAGGCTGATATGACCAACTTTGATGTGGAGGTAGGTACAAACTCTGATGATTTAAGAAGGCTGTCATAGATGTATAGAATTTTTAGACTAACCCAGTCTTATAGATAATTAAACTGAGGCCACAGAGCTACATTTTAAGTATTTGATGGAATAAACTGTTAAATAGATGGGAACTGTTAAGACTTGAGCTTTCTAATTTCTAATTTAGTACTTTTTACAACATTACATGGACTTTCAGATTATAAAATTCAACCAGGCTTAAAACAAATTTTTTGTTTTTGTGTGTCTTGATTGTAGAGGTTTGCTACTAAAAAAAAGTAGAGTACATTTCTTTTCTTTTTTTGAGAGAGAGAGAGGAGAGTTTTTATAAGAGTTTACTTGAGCAGAACTGACATGTACCTGGGAACAACATGTCAGATGTTCCCCAGAATACATTTTTAAAACAAACCTTGACCTCCTAAAATCAGGACATCATTGCTAATACTCATCCTTGAGACAGCTCTCCTCTTTCTTAAATTCTGCTAGATTTTAGCATCCTTAGTGTCAATTGCCTACTACACGGATAATTCACATGTGGACCACACTAAGTTGTCTTTAAATCTCTGACAGCTTAAAAGGCCCCTAGCAGCTGATGTTTTTATCAAGAAGTAATTTTCTGTTGCTTTTGGGACACTTGCCTCTGGGGCAAGTCACTTATTCTCTCTGTAAGTTTTTCTTTTATTGCGTATCAAATCAGAGGAACAATTCCCCATTTCTTTTTTTCCTCATAACAGCTGTTATGAAAATGAATATGCTAACTAGAACAGTAGTGTCCAAAAGTTACCAGGGGGTTCAGATACTGGAGCCAGACGACCTGGGTTCAGATCCAATTTTACAAGGCTTATGAATGGGCAAGTAACAGACATCTTTGTGGCTCAATCTCCTCATCTGTAAAAGGGGGTAGTAATACCTAGCTCAGATGGTGTGAATATGAAATGAGGTAATGCATGTAGGGTGTGTAGAACACTGGCTTGCATGTAGCTAGGTAAGTGGCACCTGCTATTGCTAAGGTCCTGATGAGGAAATTTTAAGTAGAAGATTGGAGAACAGTTTTTTTCCACTTTCTTTATTTGAATAGTTTCTATTTAATTATGTTAGAAAAACTATAACTAGGACATAAAAACATTTCACAGACATTGAGTCAAGTTTTAAAAAATATTAAGAAAATAATAGGTAGTAAGGCAAATGTATAAACAAAAGTTAAAATTTTAAAAAATGTGTATTAAGCCCATAGACATTCAAAATATGTTTACATTCAAAATACATTATAAAAATTTGGGGAAAATATGTTTATGGCTAACTTACAAACAAAATGAATGAAAAGGAAAGAATAAAATAAATGTTAAAATTTGAAAGTAGTATATACTATATGGTTTCATTTATATGAAGTTCAAAACAAGACAAAACTAATATATGGTAGAAGTGGTCAGATTTATAATTACTGGGAGGGGCAAAGGGGAGCCTTCTGGTTTGGTAGAAATATTGCATATCTTTATCTGGTGGGCAGTAACAGTGCATATAGGTAAAAATTACTGCACTGCATACTTAAGATTTGTGTATTTTAGTGTATACACATAGTATACCTCCATAATAAAGTTAAAAAAACAACAAAGGCTGAAATTTTAAAATCCTGGTAATAAGTGCAGTTTGTACAATTCTAAAACACTTTATTCTATCTTGTTTTATTTTAGGTGCTTTTGAATATCCATGATAATGAAATAATTGTGGGCATTGCATTGACAGAAGAGAGTCTCCACCGAAGAAATATTACACATTTTGGACCTACAACTCTTAGATCTACTCTTGCCTATGGGATGCTCAGGTAAGAGAATGCATTTGCCATCTAGATTAAAGTGATAACTTGGTTTCAAGTTTACCTCCAAAACACTTTAATTTCTTGTGAGGCACTGTGTTGGAATTTAGTGGGTAAAGAATAGGATAAAAAGCTGATAATGAACTGTTCCTTTCCCTTATATCCAGTGTTAATTCTTTGTGATCCTGAAAATATCACTTAATTACTGTCTCAGTTTTGTTGATTTTAAAATGGGAATGATAGTTTTCATCTACTTCTTGAATGGGGTTGCCACATTTCTGTTTAAAAAGAATATACTGCATATTGGGAAGTAGAGCAAATTTTACTTTGTTTCATTTCTGTCAGTGAAGCAGATGAAAGCAAAGATTTTTTTTTAAATGTCTAATGTATAAATGAACACAGAGAACTTTTACTTATATTTTTAAATTGTATAATCACTGCAACCCAGGAACCATCCTGGAATTTTCTACTTTTCAAATGCAAGATCTAGCTTGCTTTCTCCTTTTCCCTATTCGCTTTTATATTGGGTCCTTCTTTCTACCACTCAGACAAGTTGTCTTCTCTTGTTTTTTCTGGAGACTTAAAGGAGTGTTACAGAGGAGTAAATGCAGAAACATATGCAAAACACCTGCTATATACACCATCACTGTCAGCATATTCTAGGAGTCCTACCAGCGCATCCATGGAATCACAGTTCAGCACAATTGGAACCTGTCAATTCGATGACAATAATAGATAACTGAGGCCATTTGATTAAAGAAAAGTTCGTAGTCTTCATTCAACAAACATTTATTATCTACTGCCAAGCATTGTGGTGGAGGAGCCAGGGAGATGAATAATTATTTTGGGTCCACTGTTAGAAACCTAAGTAAGCTAGTGTAAGATTTTTTTAAAAGTGATGATGGTGTGGGAAAGGGGTTTATTAGAAAAATATTGGGAAATCTTAGAGAATCCACAGAAAACTGAAGGCCATGTGTCAAGAAGGAGAGGAACCAGATCTTAGGAAACTACCTTTTAAACCTAGACAGTCACTTTTGTCTCTCCTGGGAGTTTGTGGGCTCTTTTCTCTGCTCATGTGTGCAAATGGCTGCCCTCATCTAAATTTACACATTTCCAGTTTCAAATGACCAGCTTCATATTGCCTAGGGCTTCTAACTCTTTATTCCCAATTCTTATAAGAGAGAATCTGATTGACATAGTCTTGGTCAAGTGTTCTCCCAGATCCTGACAGCAATGATTAGGAGTATAGGGTTGCTTACTGCCAACAGGGTTGTCAGAGATTCTGTTGCCATTTATTGAAGGGCAAGAATAGGGAGGTAGGGCTAAACAGGTATTACAGTAAGAATCCAGTGTTATCCCCAAGAATCTCAAGTCTTGTGAGGGAGATAAATTACCTTACATGTAGTAAATACCATAATACTCATAGAATGTGAAAAGATTATCAGGACAAAAGGAGAAACCTAATGACCTGAGGAGGGGATGCTTCATAGAGGGGTGACATTTAAGGCACTAACAGTGATGTTTCTAATCCTGACTCTGTCACCTATTAGTTTTGTGTCTGTGGACAGGTTTTGCATCAGCTTATCAGTAAAATGAGAATAATAGTGACCTACCTCATAGGGTTAAATGAAATGATGCATGCAAAGAGTTAAATCCACGCCTGGCAAATACAGCAGGTCTTCCAATGACATTGTTTCTTGTACCACTGATGAGATACTGGAGATGCTGTAAGAATTTAACTCTTGTTTATATCCATTAGCCTGTGGTAAAATTGGTTCCATTATATGTCATTTTGCTTAAGTGAGGAATTATTATACTAAGTACTCACAATAAAGCAAATATTTTTACAGCAAGGTTACTATCTTTAAAATTCATAAGGAAAGGAATACTGAATATCTAATTGCCAGTCAACTTATATTAATACATGTTCTACTTGAAATATGTTTGAAGTTTTTTAATGTAACACATGTTTATATGAAAAATTAAAAATGTATTTTCTAAAGGCATGCATGTATATTAAAAGATCTAGAAGCTAAAGTCCATCTGGAATGAAATGGAATTTTATACAATAATAAAAGGGTACTTTTAATTATAGGTAATGCTTTTATTAACTGCTAGGATATAGAGTCAACATGTAATTACAAATTGATTTTTAAAATGAGTATTGATTGGTGATTCTTCATGCTAATATAGCAGGTCCTTGATCTTACAGCTTCAGAAATAGTCACCATGGAAGCCCGAGCTATTGGTTGAAATCTCTTCACATAGGCTATTTTCTTTTCTCTAGGCTCTGTGCACCTCAACCTACTGATATAATAGTTGATCCAATGTGTGGAACAGGGGCAATACCAATAGAGGTAATAACTTTTCTTTAGCTTTTAATGAGCAGATGTTACATCCAGAATGTCCTAGAATTAATAGGCACATTAGGCATAATGAAACACCAAGATTGGGTCAATGGACCAAAGTTTTAGAGGAATTACTCTGGTAAATTTGGAACTGTTTGTGTCCAGAATGTAACCACTTATTACAAAAGCCAAGAACTTGATAGATTGTAAATTATATTTATTCAGTGGATTACATAGAAGACTAAGGATTACAAACTGGTGAGTCCCTTTTCTATGATGGACAAGCAAGTAGATTTGAATGGAAAACATAATTGAAGGCACAAGCATGAACTGGAGGAAGGCATTTCATCTTTATAAAGTCATTATGTTTCTTAATCTATTTAGTTCTTGGAGTAAGTCTAGTTGTAAAAAGGGGAAGCCTATGGACAACATTTAGTTTTTTCAAGAAGTCTTAAAAGGTTATATACCAAAAGTTTGTAAGTAGTTTTTATTTTTTAATTTCCAATTTTTTTAAATTTCATGTATTTTTTCCATTACCATTTAGCCCCATTATACCCCCACACACACCCACAATCACCACACTGTTGTCCATGTCCATGAGTATTTTTCCCTTTTTGCTTGATCCCTCCACCCCCTTAACCCATCCATTGCATAACTGCCAGCCTGCTTCCTATAAGTCTGTCTCTATTTTGCTTGTTAGTTCAGTTTGGTCATTAGATTCCACATATGAGTGAAACCATGTGGTATTTATCTTTCTCTGACTGGCTTATTTCACTTAGCATAATGTTGTTCTCCAGGTCCATCCATGCTGTCACAGAGGGTAAATTTTCTTCATTTTTAACACCAAGTAATGTTCCATTGTGTAAATGTCCCATAGTTGTTTTATCTACCCATCTACTGATGGACACACTTGGACTGCTTCCATATCTCGGCAATTGTAAATAACATTGCTCGGACATAGGGGTGCTTATGTTCTTTCAAATTAGTGTTTTGGGTTTCGTCGGGTATATTCTCAAGAGTGGGATTGCTGGATCAAAAGGCAGATCCATTTTTAATTTTTTGAGGTGTCTCCATACTGCTTTCCACAGTGGCTGCACTAGTCTACTTTCCCACCAATAGTGCAAAAGGGTTCCCCTTTCTCCACATTCTTGCCAGCACTTGTTGTTTGTTGACTTGATGCTGATAGCCATTCTGACAGGAGTAAGGTGATATCTCACTATGGTTTTAAGTTGCATTTCTCTGATGATTAGTGATATGGAGCATCTTTTCATAAGTCTATTGGCCATCTGTATGTCCTCTTTGGAGAAGTGTCTAATCAGAACCTTTGCCCATTTTTTTAAATTTTATTTTAATTGTTGCAGTACAATTTTCTGTCTTTTACTCCCACCCCAACCCACCCACCCAGCCCTCCCCTCCTCCCTCCCATTTCCACCCGCCCCTAGTTTTTATCCATGTGTCCTTTATACTCGTTCCTGTAAACCCTTCCCCTTTTCCCCTGAAATTCCCTTGAAATTCCCTCTCCTCTCCCCTCTGAACTCTGTCAGTCTGTTCTTTATTTCAGTGTCTTTGGTTATATTTTGCTTGTTTGTTTTGTTGTTTAGGTTCCTGTTAAAGGTGAGATCATATGGTATTTGTCTTTCACTGCCTGGCTTATTTAGCTTAGAGTAATGCTTTCCAGCTCCATCCATGCTGTTGCACAGGGTAGGAGCTCCTTCTTTCTTTCTGCAGCATAGAATTCCATTGTGTAAATGTACCATAGTTTTTTGGTCCATTCGTTTACTGATGGGCATCTAGGTTGCTTCCAACACTTGGCTATTGTAAATTGTGCTGCTATGAACACTGGGGTGCATAGGTTCTTTTGCATTGGTGTTTTAGGGTTCTTAGGATATAATCCTAGCAGTGGAATTGCTGGGTCAAAAGGCATATCCATTTTTAGTTTTCTGAGAAAATTCCATACTGTTTTCCATAGTGGTTGTACCAGTCTGCAATCCCACCAACAGTGTACTAGGGTCCCCTTTTCACCACAACCTCTCCAAGATTTGTTGTTTGTTGCTTTGTTTATGATGGCCATGCTGACTGGTGTAAAGTGGTATCTCATTGTGGTTTTAATTTGCATCTCTCTGATAGCTAGTGATATTGAGTATCTTTTCATATGTTTCTGTATCCTCTGTATGTCCTCCTTGGAGAAGTATCTGTTCAAGTCCTTTGCCCATTTTTTAATTAGATTGCTTGTCTTTTTGGTGATGAGTTTTATAAGTTCTTTATAAATTTTTTTTAAAGATTTTATTTATTTTTTTAGAGAGAGAGGAAGGGAGGGAGAAAGAGAGGAAGAGAAACATCAATGTGTGGTTGCCTCTCATGTGGCCCCCACTGAGGACCTGGCCTACAACCCAGGCATGTGCCCTAGACTGGGAATTGAACCAGCAACCTTTTGGTTCACAGCCCACGCTCAGTACACTGAGCTACACCAGCCAGGGCAGTAAATTTTGGATATTAACCCCTTATCAGATGTATCAGTGAATATGTTCTCCCAGTCCATGGGTCGTCTTTTCATTTTGTTGATGGTTTCCTTTGCTTTGTAGAAGCTTTTTAGTTTTATGTAAGCAACCTATAGATTCAACACAATTCCTATCAAGATTCCAATGATGTATTTCATAGTACTAGAACAAATATTTCAAAAATTTACATGGAACCACAAAAGGCCCTGCCTAGCAACAGCAATGCTGAAAAAAAAAAGAACAGAGTTGGAGGAATCACACTACCTAACATCAAATTATACTATAAGGCCATAGTAATCAAAACAGCATGGTACAGACATAAAAACAGACACATAGATCAATGGAACAGAATAAGAGAGCAGAGAAATAAACCCACACCTTTATAGTCAATTAATATTTGACAGAGGAAGCAAGCATATACAATGGGCTAAAGATAGTTTATTCAATAAATGGTGTTGGGAAAATTGGACAGGTAGGTGCAGAAAAATGAAACTAGACCACCTTTTTACATCATACACAGGAATAAATTCAAAATGGGTTAAAGACTTAACTATTAGCCCTGGCTGGTGTAGGCTCAGTCAGTGGATTGAGCACGGGCCTGTGAACCAAAGGGTCACCAGTTTAATTCCCAGTCAGGGCATATGCCTGAGTTGCAGGCCAGGTCCCCAGTAGGGGGCATGAGAGAGGCAACCACACATGGATGTTTCTCTCCCTCTCTTCTTCCCTTCCCCTCTCCTTTATTCTCCTAAAAATAAATAAAGTCTTTTTTAAAAAAGACAACTGTTAGACCCAAAACCATAAAAATTATAGAATAAAACATAAGCAGTAAAATCTCAAACATTGCCCATAGCAATATTTTATCTGATATATCTCCTCTGGCAAGGGAAACAAACGAAAAATAAAATGTGACTACATCAAATGTTCTTAAGTACTTTTTAAAATTACTGTGACATTGAGAGGACTCAAAAATTGCCTAAAGCAAAGGAAGGAATGGAAAGGCATTTTCTAAGTGGAGAACATCTAACGAGAGTTTCCTTGAATCCATATTATCTATACTTTTATAAATAATTTAGAAGAGGGCACTTTCAGTAAAATTGCTTAAATTTGTGAAACATGGTAAGTTGTTACATATAGTACACTAAAACCAACAAGAGATACCATAGATCAGTGATTTTCAACCGATGTGCTGCAAGAATTTTTAAAACATATAGTACCTAATTATTTAGTCGGGGCACTGACCTCTTTTTCCCTTAGATTATCAAATTTTAAAAATTACAACAATCAACACGATAATAGCTGTCTGGTGTGAATGCCCTGTCTTGAACCACAAATATATAGGTTATATAAGAGTTGCATCTTATTGGTCACCTCGTGTAACAAGGTTGTATCTGATTTGTTAATTCTTGGTACCAGAAATCCTTATATGCAAGTATGTACCTGAGGTGGGTTTTTTTTTTTAAGATTTTATTTATTTATTTTAGAGAGATGGGGAAGGGAGGGAGAAAGACAGGGAGTGAAACATCAGTGTGTGGTTGCCTCTCGCACACCCCATACTGGGAATATGGCCTGCAACCCAGGCATGTGACCTGACTGGGAATCAAACCAGTGATGCTATGGTTCACAGGCCTGCACTCAATCCACTGAGCTACATAATTTTTATTTATTGATTTTAGAAGGAGAGAGGAAGGGAGACATATCAATTTGTTGTTCCACTTATTTATGCATTCATTAGTTGATTCTTGTATGTGCCCTCACTGGAGGATCAAATCTACAACTTTGGGGCATCAGGACAATGCTCTAACTAACTAACAGGTAGCTACCTGGCCAGGGCTAGGCACTTGGGTTTTTTTAAGTCACTTTGGAGCAAAAAGGGTAGGTAATTACTATTATTATTACTTTTTATAAATCAATCAAAATTATACCTATTTTTGTCAGATTGGCAAAAAGGTATAGTTTTTGGTGTGCCACAGAATTTTACAAATTAATTTATGTGTGCTATTAGAAAGGTGGAAAATCACTGCCACAGATTCTTTGAGGGGGGAGAAACTGGATAGATAAGCAAGTCCAAAACAACTTACAAAGGGAAAAATAATCCAGAGTGCAATTAGAAAATGACATCTGTCATCTGGGAGTTAAAATCTCAGGAGTCCTGACTGGTGTGGCTCAGTGAGTTGGGGGTCATCCTGCAAACTGAAAGGTCTGGTTTTATTCCTGGTTGGGACACACACCTGGGTTGTGGGGCACACCCCCAGGAGGGGGTGTATGAGTGGCAACCTGTCCATGTTTCCCTCACACATCGATGTTTCTCTTCCTCTCCTCCTCCCCTCCTTTCCTCTTTCTAAAAATAAATAAATAAAATCTTTAAAAATTTTTTTAGGCCCTGGCTGGCATAGCTCAGTGGATTGAGCACAGGCTGCTAACCAAAGCATCGCAGGTTCGATTCCCAGTCAGGATACATGTCTAGGTTGCAGGCCACGGCCCCCAGTAACCACACATTAATGTCTCTCTCTCTCTCTCTTTCTCCCTCCTTTCTTCTCTAAAAATAAATAAATAAAATCTTTAAAAATTTTTTAAAAATATTAAATAAGTCCCAAAGGGAATTATAGTAGTCTAGGCAACTGCTGCTTTCTGCTCCTGTCAGAGAACTTTACACTGGCTAAAGAAACTGACAGTAAAAACACAGTTGTTATCAAGAATAATTCTGGGAAGAAAGCAGAGTGTTTTTCTTTAGCCTTAAACTATGATGTTTTGTTTTGTTTTTAAAGATTTTATTTATTTATTTTTAGAGAGGGAAGGGAGGGAGAAAGAGAGAGAGAGAGAAACATCAATGTGCGGTTTCTGGGGGTCATGGCCTGCAACCCAGGCATGTGCCCTGACTGGGAATCGAACCTGCGACACTTTGGTTTGCAGCCCGCGCTCAATCCACTGAGCTATACCAGCCAGGGGCAAACTATGATGTTTTTCTTTAGCCTTAAACTATTAATGAAATAGCAGGGAAGGTCACTACGTGTCAAACAATATACAACAGAACTAAAAGTCCAGAGAAGCCCCCTACCCCACCAAATAAAAGATAAAAAGAAAAAATTTGAGGCATTTCCATGTAAGGGTAGACATGAGGATGTAAATATAAAAAGACTTAAGCTGATATTTGATTAAAATGAATGAAATTATCAGTGGAATTGACAAGGTATATATATAGATTTGTTCACCAAAGTATAAAATACTTGACTTACCATACTCCCCTTAAAACTTGGACTTATTACAAAACCCATCTCTAATTTTAGAGACTGAAAAGCTAAATGGTTTTGAAGGAAAAAAAAAAAGAATGTTGGGGAAGTAGAATCACATGAGAGGCTTTCATCAAACTCTCTAGGACTCCTCCACATCACCTGTACATCACCCTTCCTTCTACCTCACCCTCGAGTGCCTAGGCAAAAGAAAAAGCTGTGAAGCACTGTGTTCATGGATGAGGGTATGTTACTGTTTACAAAGGAAGAGGTGTTTGTCACTCATCCCTGAACAGAGTACAGAACTTTCTCTGCCTTCATGTCAGAAACCTGTTAATTTGCATATAACATTGTTCAGGCCTAACTTAGTATGTCACTTCATTCCACAAATGATATATAACATCTTGGTATTTATATTTTGTTGACATGTTTTTCACTTAAACTTACAAAACACTTTCAGGGTTATGGTAGTTATTTAAAAGCCTATACAATGGAGATTATATTTTATTTTGAAATTCTCAAATATTCCAATATATCAGATTATGTAACATCCCATAATCACAAAAAGATATATAGGTTGGTCATTTTGATTTGGTTGTTTTTTCTTATTCTCCTTTGTTTTCAGAATATAGTTATTAAAGCTCCAAGGACAGTGAAATAAAGAAGGGGTTAGGGTGGAAGAAGCAACAGGAGAGAGCTTAGGTGGTGCTCTGCTTTGGCTCCCTAGAAACATTATAGAAAGAATTGAGCCACAATGGGGCTGCTGTTAGCTCATTGATAAGTCAGAGAAATGGGAGCCTTGGAGAAGGTTCAGGGCATAAGCCCAGGACAAGCTACCACTTCCCATTGCTCTCCTGGTTGCAAGTCTCTCAGGACTCTTAGAGTTTAGGAGAGAAAAGTAAAGATGCACCCTGAGGGACGGAAGGCATGGATGTGCTCCCTAGAGAGCCAGCCAATTTGGTTGTGTTTTCAAACTATATTTTCATTTAAGGTCTGTAATATGTATTATGTGCCAGGTACTGTGGGGTGAGAGATTGAATAAATACCAGACCTGAGTTCCCAGGTTCATTAAGAGTCACACAGGTGTAGAAATAATTGAAAAGAAAAAGTGCAGTGACAGATATACAAAGTACTTTAGGGAGGGGCAAATGAGGCAGCTTGGAGAGCTGGGGTTCATGTCACAGAGCTAACTAGGTCTTGAAAGATGAGTAGGAGTTCAGCAAGCAGAGAAAGAACAGGAGGGCATTTCAAGCAGGGGGAACAGCAAAGTTGACAACATGTAGTGTCTTGCCACTTTAGAAAAGTGTTGGACTGTTGGATTTGATGTCTTGCTTACTGATAATCGATTGAAGTGATTTTTTTAATCATGTTTTTACAGTTTGCTACTTTTGTTTCAATATATACTCTTGTCTTTTAGGGGGCTACTGAATGGGCTAATTGTTTTCATATTGCTGGTGATAATAATCCATTGGCTGTGAATAGAGCAGCAAATAACATCTCATCTTTACTGACCAAGAGCCAAACTAAAGGGTAAGATTTTTGAAGTTTTTGTAGCATCTCTTAGACTTAGACATTGACTTTATGATTAATATCCACAGTGCACTGTGACATCATTTAACCAAAATGAACATGTCAAGACTCCATTTAAATTTTTAAAGACTGAAAATGATTTGTAGTTTTAAAATATTTTTAACTGTAATTTCACCACTCTAATGCAACTATTTTTATTTCTGTCTTCCTTTTTCTTTTTTACCCCACATAATGGAAGAATATTATATAGTCTATTTTTAATAACTACATAATATTCCATTCTATAGAAATACTATAGTTTATTATAATAGCCTTTCCTTTATTAATTGGCACTTTAAAAAAATCTGAGTTGCGCCCTGGCTGGAGTGGCTCAGTAGATTATAGGGGCCGGCCTGTGAACCAAAAGGTCTCCTGTTCGATTCCGTCAGGGCACATGCCTGGGTTGCAGGCCGAAGCCCCACTTAGGGGTGTGCGAGAGGCAACAGATCAGTGTATCTCTCACACATTGATGTTTCTCTCCCTCTCTTTCTCCCTCCCTTCCCTTCTCTCTAAAAATAAATACAATCTTTTTAAAAAATTAAAAAATAAAAAATAAATCTGAGTTGTGAGAGACCTGAAAGCCATCTATCCCATGGTTCCTAAGTATCCTAAGAGATCCTAACCATTGTCTTTCGAGCATGTGTAAACACTTCTAATGACTCATCTCTTTGATTCCCTCTTTGCACAGCTAGTCATATCTCTTAGTGAACTGAATCTCTCCCTGAACTTCCTACAGATTTTTTTTTCTCCTCCCACCTGGGTCCATGAAAAAAATTTTATCTCTGTGTCACACGATGATTGACATCAGGTATTTAAAGGGCTACCAAAACTCCCCTTTCCTCCATCCTCACCCCTCCAAATCCTCTCCTCTCCAAGCAAAATATTCCAAGTCTTTTAAATGTATCTTTTTAATATCTGTGCATTGGAATTCCATTAGCCTCTGGGAAATTTTGTTTTTCATCTGAGATATATGTTATAGTATTAAGCTTTAGCCCACTACAACAATTACATTTGAGGATACCATCTGGGCCAGCCTTTCACCATTCTATCAAAGTCTCAGCTGTCTCTGGGAAGAATTGGTTGAAATGTCACTTAGTCAGCAACTTCTTACTAGAGGCCTCATCATAAAATTGTTTCTCTGGTTTCCAATGCTGGTGTCCTTCATTTTCTTATAAAGCAGCAGGAGTAGGTAGTCATCAGCAGATCTGTCAGGTTTTACAACTGCTTCACATCCTGAGTATGTAGCCCAGGAAGTCATTATATCTCATGATTGGCCTTAACAGAATTAAAAACACCTGCCTTCGTAACCCTTCGTGTTAGGTTTATATTTGTAAGTTTTTTAAAATATATATTCATTTTATGCAAATACTCATTTACTAGTTATACATGGTATACTTGTTACTATTTTATGTCCGTGTGTGTATATATATATTTTTAATTGATTTTAGAGGAAAGGAGAGAAACGCTGATTTTTGTTTTTCCACTTATTTATGCATTCACTGGTAGATTCTTTTATGTGCCCTCACTGGGGGATCTAACATGCAACCTTGGTGTATAGTGATGATGCTCTTACCAAATGACCTAGCCAACCAGGGCCTATGTCTGTATATTGGTTATCCTCTTTTCCTTGCTAATTTGGTTTTTCCCCTTTTGATTAGAATTGCCAGCACTTTGTATTGTTTTCATATACTACTTACTCTGTGGTTTTATGCTCCATGCCTTTTGTTTTTATTCCTATCTCCTATTGAGGTTTTAAAGTTTATCTAAAATCTTTAGTTATATGCTGTAAATTTCTTTTTAATGATAAAAGTTTTTATTAGAGGTTTTTAAAAATTTTTTTTTATTTTTAGAGAGGGAAGGGAGGGAGATAGAGAGGGAGAAAGAAACATCAATGTGTGGTTTCTGGGGGTCATGGCCTGCAACCCAGGCATGTGCCCTGACTGGGAATTGAACCTGCGATGCTTTGGTTCACAGCCCACGCTCAATCCACTGAGCTAGGCCAGCCAGGCTTATTAGAGCTTTTATGTAAAATACTCCTGT
Organism: Phyllostomus hastatus; assembly: GCF_019186645.2. Lineage (NCBI taxonomy): Eukaryota > Metazoa > Chordata > Mammalia > Chiroptera > Phyllostomidae > Phyllostomus > Phyllostomus hastatus. The sequence goes on along the minus strand of NW_025333643.1, from coordinate 5,669,878 downwards.
TGACCATATTCTATAGATTTTGATAGTTCTCTACTTTAGTTACTTTCTGCATTCTTAGTTGTATACTTGGCTCTCTGATCAGTTGTTTAGGATAGTGCTTTTCAACCTTTTATGTGCCTATGAATCACCTGGGATCCTATTAATATACAGATTCCGATTCATGAGGTTTAGAGTGGGACCTAGGAGTCTGTATGTCCTAGCAAGCTGGGTGATGTTGATGCTGCTGGTCTGTAGCCCAACCTTGAGTAGCAAGGATAGTTTATTTTTGATAATTTATATTTTATTATGAATTTTTATGGTATATTTTATTTCACATGAGATTTTCTTGAGAGTTAGTACATGACCAGGCTTGTTTTTGAAACCTGATAGACATTTTAAAAACATCGTTTTTCTATTTTCTGAATATTTTCTTCTTTTTCAGACCCTTTTGGGCACCTTCACTTTTCACCTGTTCAACCTGTACTATTTCTGTCATATCAATCTTACCTAGCTTTTAATATTTTCAGCTTGTTTTGTTGCCGTTATTGGTGCTTGTGATTGTAAAGCTCTATTTTCAATATTTGTCCTTTTCCTCATTATGTAGTGATCGCCTTCACTGCATTTTATTCTTAAATTCTTTATCAAATATCAATAATATAACCCTTCATTTCAGCTCATAATCTTCAAATTCTTAACCTGTGTATTATTGCCTGTTGTGTTTTATTAAACCAGTAGTATTGCCTTAATGGGATTTAAATCATGTTTTTATTATTGTTTCTTGTCATCTATTTAACTTTTTTTTGCTTCTTGTTTATTGATAATATATATTTTTTTAATCTTAAAGGTACCTCTATATTTACTAAATTTATCTATGTTTTTAGGTCTCCTGTTATCACTACATAGATTTACCAAACTTTATCCTTCAGATGTGTCTCATCTTTTCCTCTTTAGCATTGTTTCCAGTATCCTTTTCATGTTTCATCAATTACATAATTTACCCTCTCAACAGTTTTCAAAATTGTCTGTTGCAGTTGTGTTGCAGCCTTGTTTCTCTCCTTAATCCTTTTTCTTAAATCATAAATGAAGCAGATATAATCTTTTGAAAGTCAATTATAACAACTTAAAAATATTTTGTTATTCTTACAGATTTGGTCATCAATAATTTATAACCTTATACTTTCTGCATTCTTTTAAAATTTTGATTATTGATATTGTCAATATCAATTAATATTTTAGTAGTATTTTTTACTTTATATCAGTATCTTCAGAAAAAAACTTTTTAAAATTTCCCTTAAGAATATGTTAAAGCACCTTTCCTTTGTCCTCACAGCAAACTGTCCTGTGGCTTGCCCATAGATGCTATTCAATGGGATATCTGCAATCTGCCACTGAGAACTGGCTCTGTGGACATTATTGTAACAGACATGCCATTTGGAAAAAGGTGGGACTTAAGTTTTTTTTAAAATGGGGTTTACTTTCACTTGTTATACCAGTACCCACACGTCTTCTAAACCTGTTACATTTTGAGTTTATGTCAGAAATCTTTCATTCCTTTTAGCAGACTGTCAGCAGAGCAATTTTTCTTTTACGAATTATAACAAGATGATAGAGTCATCCATTTTTTTTCTTCTGAAAACAGGAATGTATTAACTACATTTTAATCCTGACCATCACAGGAGGTTTCATCCACTTATAGTGCATCATTAAATTATAACACTTCACACAGAAAGGTTGAGGAAAACTTGGTTTCTCTCTCAATATAAATGATTTTTTCACTGACTTGGTTTCTATAATTTGCTCATGATCATTAAGAGGGCAGTTTGTATATTTAAAGTTGTCAAAGTTTTTTTTTCTCTGATTAATCCAATTCAAAATTCTATGCAATTTATTTAGGTCTGATCACTCATTTCATTGACATATAATAGCAAAGCTATGGCTTCTAAACAGCAATTATTTTTCATACCTCAGGATGTTCTTATTGCGATGAATTTTTAATAACTTCTCACATAATCCTAGCTATTTTTTTGCAACAGTGTTTGAGTCAGGGACCTTCTTTTATAGGATGGGATCCAAGAAAAGAAACTGGAACCTTTACCCAGCTTGCCTATGGGAGATGAGCCGTGTCTGTAGACCAAGGACAGGCCGAGCTGCACTACTTACTCAGGACAAGAAATGCTTTACCAAGGTGCTGTACAGTAACTCAAAAACTCAGCCTGTGGCATCTTTATGATCTTTTTTAAGTAGAACTGGGGATATTGGTTTCAGCAGGATTGTGCTCCTTTTCCTCAGTGTTTCTTATTTGCAGCTAAGACCCCTGGTTGGCCTAGAAGCAGGCAGGTCATAGAAGCTAATTACTTTTATGCATTTTGTATATACACAGGCATTATCTGGAATGGGACATGTATGGCAGAAGGTGCATACAGTCTGGGTGAACATAGGTGGTCTTCATGCTGCAGTTTACCTTCTGAAACGTACACCTCAAGCTTTTGTTCATCCTTCAGAACAAGATGGAGGAAGAGGAACTCCTTGGTAATGCAAAAATGAAGATGTTTATAGTATTTGTGCTTCCCGACCCTGGAAATGCCAGCATAAACTTATTTGAGAAAAATAGTATTAACAAAAGTGCAGTGTGCCCTGTTTAAATTGGTCTAAAGTTCTTTACCCTGGTTAGCAAAAGGTGTGAATGTACTATCATGGAATTGAGTCTTGTGAGAGAACTTTTCTTTGGAACTGTTGTGAAGAGGTAGCTGGGCAATTGGTACTTTTCTTAAAAAGCTTTGAAGATGCCAAGCCTACTAAAGTGCTCTGGGATTTGGGTTTAGAACATTTTCTTTTCAGGCTTCATACCAGTTCCTATTTTCCATTATAGCCACCCTGGCCTAATGCAAAGGCAGAGAATATAATCGTAGCATCTTAGGCAACCCAGATATTGCCTGTGTAGCTTTGCTATTTAGTTGTTCAAGTTCTCTTTACCTCAACCTTAAAAAAATGAAGCATTATTACATGTTGTGAAATAGTGTTTGCCTCATGACAAGATGAAGTCTCACAAGACCTATAGGAAAGTTTGACATCTGCCTTAATAATTAAAATATGCATCTGTTATTCAGGTTAATACATAGAAGAGGACTAGGATTTAGCAAAGGAATTAAAAAATACATTTTTATTTGTAAATAGCAGCAAATACATTGATAGAGGAAGTATGGGACCAACAAGTAAAATTTAAAGAAATTTTATTTTTCTTTCCATACACAAAAGCGGTATTGCTTATCAAAGTCAAACATAAGCTTGTCAATATTTTTGGTTTCTTAAAAGTACTGATGTATCTTTGAATTAAAAACTTCATCTAAGTTCTTGATTGTTTTCTTTTGGGTGACTATCCACATTTGGATGTTCTTCTAGTTGCAGAAAGGCCCTCATGAGATAGTGGAAAATAAAATGATCTCAACACAGTATTAAGTCCTTGTGAAAAATGGTGCTTCCTTTTTCACAGTACTTGGGGTTTTATGTGGAGTTCTTTAAAGTGTTCAGTTTATTTTATAGTTCCTGGCTGCATTAAGCTTAGATTTTCAGTGTCATATTAGGTAATATAATGTACTACTCATATTTTTTGATGTCTCACATTTAGAATAAAAGGACATAATACTTCTTTGAAAGAATCACGTTCACATCAGTATATCCAATATTCCTATTCTGGTTTTCTCTGATATACTACCTCATACTTGAGAATGAGTGTTTTATATCCTAGCCTGGAGTTTTTACCATCATCAGAATGTAGTTGTATTTTGGGTTCAAAACATTAAACAACTTTTCACCTAACAAAAAACCCATTTAAACTTCCAAATGTTAGTGTAGTTCACAGAAATGCGAAGTATAGGGACCACATCCATTTACACACACCACTGTTTAGCAAGTGCTCAGTATAGTACCTTCCAGAGTAGACATTTAGTATTTGTTGAACAAATGAATATTTTTGCATATTGGCTTAGTTTTTAAGTATAACAAATCTGCGCCTGGCCCATCATAGCTATAATCTTAAACACTACTGTAAAAACATGACCAGATTTAAGATGATGTAAATATGTAGAGAGCATTATCTGCGAGTTAGAAGTCTTTCTTCCCTAGTATTGTTTTGTAATCTGGTGACAGGAACAGGAAATAGGTTATCAGGAAGAGCTGGGATTGAATTATATATGACACTGCCACTTAACTCATTGTGACCTTGGTTTTTAACCTCTCAAGTGGGCCTCCTACACCATAGGAATGTGAAAAGATGGGAAGGTAATTGTAATAATCTGAACACAAAATGAGTCAATTATGATCCAGACATTCTGTTACTGGGAGTCAACAACATAGAGATTTTATAAATTAAGTGAAAAGAAGACGATTATCTCCTAGAGACTAACAATGTAGTAGTGATGAGAAAGGGAAATAACACTTATTTTAAAATGGCAGTTAAGACTTTCCAGAAACTGCCAAAACTACAGATTCTAGCATATCAGTGTCAGATATAGTTCAGCTCTACAGTACAAGAACTAAAAGGTAAGTGAAAACTGGGGAGGCGGGGGGGGGGTAGTATTTTGAAAGGCCTGTAGAGTAACTTAAAATAAAACATCTTTCTTCTCAGCATAGCATTTTCCAAAAATTTCAGGTGAGGTGTTATGTAGGAATTTCAGTGGGGATATAATAAAAGTTTGAATATTCTAAGGGAAAAAAGATCACACTTAATTGTGCCCGTGTACATTTTTTATTAAAGAGAAAAATATACAGGTCTCCCATGCCAAATTTTTTAAATGTGCACACTATGGGAAAAATATATCCTTGTTTAAAGAGGCCTATCACCCTTATACTTTTGCATCAACGCTAACATGTTTGCTAATCAGTTGTGAAGCTGTGGCTATTCAATGATATATTCTACGATAAAAGCAATTTTCACTGGAAAGGAAAATGGTATTAGTTTTTCTCATGACCAAATTCTAAATTTCCAACTGCCTGCTATTGTGATCATTGTGTGTCCCACCTCAAACTCAACATGAACATACCTTTCTCCACTAAAACCTGCTAACATACCCATTCTCCCAGTCATCCAGCCTGAATACTGAGTCTTTTTTTTTTTTTTACTCCATCCAATTATTTCAATAGGCATCTGATATTTTACATTGTGGTAGAACAACTGTTTCTCAAACTTTGGTCTCCGGACCACTTCTTACCATATTAGAAATTAAAACAAAAAAATTAGTAACAAATGCACTACATTAACATTTTCATGGAAGTATTTTCAAGAATGAATTATTTTACATTTTTTGCAATTTGGTTCTCTCAAATGTCTTATTTATTGCTTTTAGAGTGGAAGAGAAACATCAGTTTGTTGTTCCACTTGTTTATGCATTCTTTGGCTGATTCTTGGGTCAAATGCCTGCCTTAAAAGAAGGCAGCTGGATTTTTATCTTTCCTCAAGCAGTTGCTTGAGATGTTAAGTATTTGCAATTTTCTCTAATTTCATATATTGATCATTTGGAAAATATTGGTGTACTTAGTAATACAAATCTCAAATGTTGACCCAGTTCTTTACATATCTAAAAATCATCAGTATCACTACCTATATCATAACAAGCATAAACACTGGAAAAATGCCAAGCTCCCTGACAGTGGACTCAAGTTTTCTAAAAATTTTAATTTTCATTTCAACGTTAGAATTTTACTATTAACATCATTCAGCCCTGGCTGGGAAAGGCTCACCAGTTCAATTTCCAGTCAGGGCACATGCCTGGGTTGCAGGTCCCCAGTAGGGAGTGCATGAGAGGCAACCACCCATTGTTTCCCTACCTTTCTCCTTCCCTTCCCCTCTAAAAATAAATATTCAGTTGTTTTCCTTGAAAGGCTCACTTCCTTTATATTCAAAAAAAGTCTGCCAAATAGTCTCCTCTGACAACCAAAATACGGTAGTTGTTCTTTCCCATTAAAAATGGTGTTCCGAGAAAATAGTATTTAATTCAACTGGCAACTCAACTGCACAACCATTGTTATGTATGCATGTAGGAGTACTACATGCAACTATTCCATTTCATCACTCAGATTAAAGTTATGTACTCAGGGCTCAGATATAAAAAAATTCCTGTTTTCACACAGGTACGAAGTAAAACTGCTCCTTCTTCCCTCTGGGTGTGTACTGCAAATGCATGGCACAGGAGAATGACTACTACAGTTTTGTGCCTCTGCCTTGATTTATGCTAAGATGCCAGCAGTTTTCCCACCTCTGCCTTTTCACCATTAGTAAAGGTATCAGGATAAACCATATTTTAAAATGTTATTCAACATTTTGACTACTTTGAGACATCTTTTGTTGCCAAGCTTTCACTTAAAAATCTCATTAGTTGACACTAGTGCAAGACAATTACAGGGTGGGGCAAAAGTAATTTATACTTGTGAGTACACAAAACATTTTATTCTTGTATTTATACTTCATTTGTATTATTTCCCATACGAACTATAAACCTACTTCTGTCCTACATTGTACAAAATAACAAGCCCATCATTTGTAGTTTGATCCATTGTAAGGCAAACATACACTTCTACAAAGGTATTAACAGATTTCATGTCTGCATATAAGTCTTTAATATGACAAGTTACTATATTATTAAAAAGTGGCACTATGATTTACTTTTCATCCAGCATTCAGCAGTGTTAAATGTACATGGCTTTTTGTAGTTTCTCAGCTATTCTGTTTCTCCAGCCAATGTCATACAATAACTTATTTCAGTAGCTTTTTCTCCTGATTTCTTTGAAGTTGATTCTTCCTATAACAGAACTCTGCAATACCTTTTTAGCATTTTTAGACATAAGCTGTGGGTTGAACAGGTAATCGTGTAATCTTTTAAGAAAATGATCCAGTCTTAAATAAGAAAAATATAAATTGATTTCTAAGTTACTGAATTCTAAAATAAGTTGTAATTAAATTTAGAAGTTTTGAGCAAATATTTAAAGCACATGACTGCATAACAAGGCAACAGGATGTACTTTTATGTCTATGCTTAGGCACAAAGGAAACAATTTTATATTAACAATTGTACAATATTGAGGGTTGCTGGGATTATAGAAGGTATAACCTAAAAAGTGAGTTAATTCCTAAAAACAAATATTTGTACCCTAAACCTACCACCTCAGGAAATTCTAGGAAATTCAAGAATGCATATACACCCTTCAATTAACACCAACATCACGTAGCCTTTGCACACTTCTGCAAAAGGGAAACAGCTTAGTATTATGAAAATAGTTTTACCTCAAAGACCTCCCTATGCTTAGGCAATAGGGAAACAGCCATAATACAAGGTCTGTCCAAAAAGTATCAAGCCATGTACTACGGAAAAGAAACCTTTATTTTAAAGGATGATACAAGAAACATTATACATAAGACAGTAACACCTCAGTCCTCTTGAAAGTAGGCACCTTGGGACCTCATACAATTCCCCGATCTTTGTTGATTGCAGCCTCTACACATTCAATATTCTCAGGCGTTCAGCCTTCCAGAACATGGATCATTTTCAAAACATTCTCAACCAACCATCTTTGAAGTATTTATGCCATACTTTTATTTGCACTGCACTAACTGCATCACCCCCAAAAGCCTTCTGAATAACCCAAACAGTTTCCATGCAGGAATGTTCAAGCTTAACACAAAATTTGATGCAGATTTGTTGCTTTACTGTCTTTTAATGTAACATCCACACAGCACACATGCTCACTCAACACCTACCACCCCCACTGACTAGTACAGTGAAGTCGTTATTGTTCACACATGCGTATTCCAGTCCACTCTCCTTGGCTGTCAGGTTACAGTGATGCCGCATGAACTGTTCTCGTTATATTAAAAACGGTTGCACTTTTTCTGGACAGACATCGTTACAAGTACTGTCCTGCCCTCAAGGAGCAACCTAAAAAGTAAAAACAGAACAATTACTCAATTACTAATTTATAATTACAACTGTGATAGATGCTATGACAACTCAAGTGGAGGACCCAATGTAGCAGAGGAGAAGGCACCAAGCAAGACTTCCTCAAGAAGTGATTGATGTGTTGAGACTATCCTCCCTCCCTCTCAGTGACTTGGTCAGTTATCGAGTCCTTTAACTTCTTTTCCATTTTGGTTGCCATTGCTTTACCAGATCTCATCAATTCACGCCTGGACTACTGTGAAAGAAACTCGTAAATGATCTCTCTGCCTTCAAACTTCTCCATTCCTACAATCCTATATCCTGCAGCCAGATTAAATTTCTTAAAAGGCTGTTTCCATTAGAGAAAGCAGTACCACAAGCTGGTAAGGAACACTAACTTACGTAATTCAGATCAGAGTTTGAATACCTGGCCCTTAATTTGTTGCTGTGTCTACAGAAAAGTTGTTCAACCTCACGGAGCTCTCCTTTCCTACCTTGTAACTCTAGGTTTTACATATCAAGACCACACTACAATGGTACTCAATAAATATTAATTTCTTCAACTCATCTGTTTCCATTAGTTTTCGCCTATAGTGTGCACCAGAATGTTACCATTATGTAGTATAAAAAAGTACAGTATGAGATTTTAACCAAGGGTCAGTGAAAAGACGAGGCTATGAGAACTGTTGACTAAGTTGATGAAAATTCATATACTAGAGATGGGGTTAGTTAGCTTGTAAAATAACTAATTCTATAAACATATGAAAATGTGTTACATTCCTATTGTCAGCAGGAAAAGCCAATCTTAAACATATTTTTAAAAAGAAAAATACTAGAAAAGAAAGGGTGATTTAGTACCAGGACAAACTAAAGGTCAGTGATGACTGAATTCTAGGAAAAAAGCTGGAAAATTAGTACATGCAACTATGGCTTTGAGATATAATCAGAGGCAGAAATAGTCTCTCTAGTCACCATGAAGGCATACATCATGATACCAGGAATAATTCACCAGGTTTAACCCTGGCCTAAATAAAATAAACCTAAATATTTGACTTCATGCTCCTATATGTTATAGAACTGTTCATGTTACAGAACAGTTCTGTAACAATCCAGATTCTCAGGAAAAAAAGCTTCTGTAGAAGTACGACCTCCAATATAAAGTACAGTGCCACCAGGTAAAGTAACAAAATGAAGACGTCTCAGCCTGTAAAGCAAAGTACCAGACTCCTGGATGTGACCCAACAAGGTGCTCTACAATTAAGACTGACGTAAAACGGTCAAACCAGTCTTAACCTTGTACCACTGATCCTTATCACATTCTGGATTAACAACTGCAAACCATAAATGAACCAGACCTCCTCCATGCATAAAAAATATAAGAAAGCAACATTATATAGTTCAATTTTGCACATCTAAAAAAAAAAAGCCCTTTCAAAACTTTCACTCTCTCGTGCAAGTTAGCAACATACTTAATTTTTGTCCTAGAATAATATGGCTCTACTTCAAAAGGAGATAGGCTGCTGGTTTATTAAAACATTATAAAGCCTAAGGAAGTTAAAGAACAGGAAGAGGATAAGTACAGTGGTTCATACAGGAAACCCAAACAAGGGTTGAACAGTGGACAGATGTATTCAGAGACCATGAGGCATTAATTTCCTTTATGAATAGCCAATTAGGAGACTTAGGTTAAGTATGACCCTGAAGTTTCTCCATAAGACTTGTTTCTGTCTTTTGTGGAATTAAACTATCACTTAGAAGTCATTTCACAAATCAATAAAACCAACATTTATTGAATACCTACCTCTGTGTTCAGGCACTGGGGAATCAAAAAATAAGTCTGTATCTTTGAGGAATGCATTTAGTGGGAAAACAGACAAAAACTGGGAACCTTCATATTAAAAAAAATATTTGTAATATGTTAACATCCCTTTTAAAAGGAAAACAATCTGACCTACAAGATCCAAAAATATTAACTTTCACTACTCTTTGCCTTTCCAAATGTTTTCCCATTCAAGTTTCCGTGAAGTGGGCGGGGGTGCAGGGAGCAACTTAGTTGAGGAAAAAATTAGGGACAAAGTAGGGAGAAACACTGTATCAGAGGTATTTCTCAAATTGTAATCATTTTTGTCAGATAAACCATGGCCCCAGGATGTTTTTGCAGTGTAGTTTCTGGGCTGCCAACATCAGAAGCAAATAAGAATTTGAAAAAGAATATAATTCTAGTGCTTCTCCCCTCTGTCTCAACTGAATTCATATCTGGGTGGGGATGGGAATCAACATTATAAAGCAAGTCAATTGTGTGCACTGAAGGTTAGAAAACCCCCATCCAAGGGGTCTCATATTCTAGGGGAAAATTTTCAGCAAACAACTTTAAAATTATAACTGAAATCTGTAAGATGCTATTTTACCACATAAAAAGCATTTTAGTGTTAAAATATATCTATTAATTTATACTTCAAGATGAAACTCAACTTTGTGATGGTTTCCTATAACTTAAAATATTATACTCAGGGCCTCCTCTGATGAAGTTAGGACTGGTTTCATTTACATTAGATATAGTCCTATCACCACATGGTTTCATGAAATTCCACTTTCCTAAAATTCATTACGCATTCTCTTTTGAGATCCAAACTAGTTAATACCTACTTTCTCAACACACTGTTGTCTAAGGAAGATTTACCTTTAGTAAGGGCTTGTTGGATTTAACTCACAGCTGGGTTCAGTTGAAGTACAGAAACAAGCAAAATAAAACAAGCAGGAGAAAAAAAAATAAATTAAGTGGGCCAGAGAAGTCCACTGCTCAATATGGAGAAAATTATCAACGTCCATATTAAGTACGCTGCAATCCACAACACAAACTTGTGGCTACAGCTACACTGCCCATAGTGGCAATTTAAATTACATAAAATTAAAAATCCAGTTTAGTCACACCAGCCACATTTCCAGTGCTCAATATTAATATATGGTTAGTGGTTACCATATTGGATAGCACAGATAGAGAACATTTCCATTACCGCAGAAGATTCTACTGGATAGTGACAATCTAGAGCACTAGCAAGCATACAAAGAATGATTTGAGACCAATAATCTATCAAACCTTATAAAGACATCTACATTGGAGTGGGTCACCCACTCCATTTTACTTAGTATTGGCTACACATCAAGGATATACTAGTTTAGTGGTACAAGACTCAACAAGAGCCTGTGGCTCAGAGTAGTTAAGAGAATTTAAACAAGCAATGACAACAACCTGGGAAGAGCTATGATTCAACATGCTGGTTATGAAAGCAGGGGAAAACACTGCTAACTTTTTTATAGGGGAATCTGGCTATTAGAATGATAGATCACAGAAGGCAAGAACATAGAGGAGATGATTACTTTAACTGAGCCTTAAGTCTTGAAGGGGAACAAGCATCAAAGGTAGCATTCCAGCCAGAATCATCCTACAAAGTGGTGTGTCACTATGATTTGGGTAAACAGTACTCAATTCAGTATGACTTAAGCAGAGAAATAGTATTGGTGTTTACCTGTGGAAAATTGCCACAAATGAAAAAGCTGTTAAGAACAGATGAGGTTAGCCTATTGAGGAGCCTCAAATATCACATTACTGATGATGGAATTCATCCTGTAAGTAGGTGTCAAGTCAGTAAAGGAGTTACATCAGTCATTTTCACGAACAGGCTGTATTTTAGGACAATTGTCCTGGTACCATGTTAGATCAAAAGAGAATACCGCAGGCATAGGCACTAGCTTGGAGGCTATTAGTATCATGGCAATTGAACTCAGTTACTAACTGATGAGAACATAAAAAACAAGATGGATTGAGAGGATATTCAAAGAAGGTAAAAGGGAGATGTTGCTGAACCTCATGTCCAATTCTCAAACAGTAGTCAAGGTCAGAAGTAAAATACCAACAAAAAAAGGTAATCCTGGCATGAGTGAGGCCTCTGCTCAGGTTAGGCAGGCTAACTGGGGGGTGGAACCAATCTGTCTGGTTTCATGACTCACCGGGCTACCAAAAACAGAAGAGGAGAAAGCCAATAGCATGTTTGTGGGGACTGGATGAGCAAGTACAACAAACAGAAAATAGAAAACGGGCTCAAACTAGGAGTTAGAGCTGCTAAGGTGCCTGATCCTGGAGTTGCAAGGAAGGGGGCCTAAAAATTTTAAGATTAAGATTTAATGTGCAATACCGTATTTTCGAGGTTAAGTAAGGGTCTCAAATGGGGTGACTATAAAACTAAGTCTGCCTTTAGGCTCTCATTTTATCCCCAGGAGGAAAAAAAACTACAAAAAGGACTTCAATTAGTAATACACACGCAGTCTTCTTGTAGTATAAAACCAGTCTGCCCTCCATTTCTCTCCTCCACTCCTATTATAATTACTTTGTGACACAAGTCTGTGGGAAGACAAGAGAATTTGGGCTCACCCTCAAAATATTACACCTGCTGAAACCCCTGCAGGACAACGCCCAGGCACCAGGTTAAGCATGGGCAAAAGAATCCCGCCCCTAATCTAGAAAGAGCGACTCGACATGGAGGCGATGACGAGATCACGGGGGAGGGAGAGATTCTTCTAGGCCCAGGGCGGTCCTTAAGAAACTGGAGGCAACAGAAAACTCCCATAAAGGTATTGCGGCACTCCCCTCCCCCTGCCTGAAAGGGTGCGGCCCTCTCTCCGCCTCTTCCACTGCAGCTCCTTCAGGGTAGCAACTCGCGCCGATTTTCAGAGAACATGCGCCTCCCACCCATAAACAGCCTGGCCGACCCCTGCTCCATTCCCCACCCCCACAGGTCCAGGAGCTGGTCGGGCTAGTAAAGCCTTTTGGGCGGCGGACGCCCGGGGCGGAGCCGCGGTGCCACCACCCAGAAGTCTCAGCCCAGCAACCCGCCCCCACCTCCAGCGCGCGCTTCCTGCCACGTTGCGCTCGGGCGCGGGGCCAGACACTGCGGCGCTGGGCCTCGGAAAAGAACGTACCAACGACCGCCTTCCCGCCACCCCCGCCAACCCGTGCAGTGGTTTCGCTCACTTGGGACCCGAGCCAATAGCAAGGGGCCATTTCCCATGATTCAGCAACCAATCAGCTGCCGAATCCGAGCGGCGGGTAAACCGACTCCCCCAAAGGGGAGGGTGGCAGGACGCCCGCACAGGAGTCACTTTCACTGACCCTCCTCCTGCCAACCCCCTCGACGTATACTCTTCCCCCCCTACAGGAGGCCGACCGCACCCGTATATCCAACTCTCCCCACCTACCTACCCACCCAACCTAGGGAGCAACGCGAGAGTTCCTAGGCAGCTACGCATTCCCGCCCTGTAACTGACAAGCCCTTTACTCCAACCAGAACTCGCCATTTGTGTTTTCACACACGGCGGGAGGAGGAGCGGCCAATCAGTGGCAAAACTGAACAGGAAGCGCTCCTCCCTCTGCAGTAGCAATGGCTCCGTCTGGATTCGAGCCTTTTCTACGCCTCCCTCCCCCTCCGGTAGCTGCCGGGCGTGCCTCACTCCCGCCTGCCCCTAACCCCCTTTTCCTACCACCACAACAAACGTTATACTCCCAAATTCTCGAGGAAGAAGGGAACCCCCAAGTACCGGTCAAACCACCTCAGCGAACCATTACTCCCTCCGTATCCACCAGGCAGACCTCCCACCAAAGTTCCGTTCCCCTACCTAGCCGAGGTTCTCTAAAGAGCTCGAGCTCCAAAGCACAGCCTCTTCTCTAGGCAGCCGCGGCAGCTTCCGCTGATTAGCGGCGGCTTGGCCAATGGGTGTGGGGCGGTGGGCGGAGAAGCCAATGGCGCGGCGGGAGGGGGCGTGTCCCAGGTGCCCCTGGCGCCGGCGCTGGTAATCCCCGTGCGGTCAGTGGCGTTTCCGCTCGGGCAGCGGCTGAGTGAGCTGCTGCCGCCGCCGCCGTCGCCGCCGCCGCCGCCGGGGGAGGGGCGGCCGCCGCCCGCTTGCGCTCAGAGACTCACGCAGCCCCAATCCCGCCAGTCCGCCAACACTGTAGTGCCGGCCCCCCCTCCTCCCTTGGCCCTTCCCCCACCCCGCCTTTGCTCGCTCCGCCTTTCTGCCCCCACCCCCACCTCACGGGCACGGGCTATTCCCGGCCAGGAAACGCCGTGGCGCCGCGTTGGGCCTAACTCGAGTCCTGCTGCCTCCCGGGAGTGCCGTGCGCTGCAGCCCGGGCCCAGGCCCCTGCAGCAACTGGGATAAGGTAAGGGTCCGACAGAAAAGAGGGACCTACCCTCTCGACCGGGCCCCGAGGGAGGGAAGGGTCACCTCCTCCGTCTACCCGCGCTCGATCTCGGGATGTGGGCCTGGCCCTCCCCAGGCTTTTAGCAGGAGGATGCTGCCCCTTCTCATCTCCCTCGACACGCCTTACACACCGTTGCATTCCTCTTTCCCAGGGAGAGAGGTCCCCTTAGTAATCTAGTCGACCCCACTACCCTTTTCATGTTTTTCCTGGATCAGGACGCTTCCCCTCCCCCAACGTCTCTTCACCCCTTTTCCTGGGAACTGCCTACTCCACGCTTACCTTGGATTTCAGGATAAGCCTCTTTCTCTTCTCTTAAAATACACAGGCATACTTTTTTTTTCCCCGCAAACCCCCAACCCCCACCCCAATTTGCGGCCTGGTGACACACTGATCGTTCAGGGGGCCTTTATATCCCGTTTATAATGTTTCTCGACGCCTTCCCTGTCGTTCTTGGGTCCTACATCTCAGGTGATTGCTTCCTTTCCCACACTAAAGACATTACCTCTGCCATCCCCACTCCACATTCTTGGGTTCCCTGTGGCGTCGGCCCCAGTATCTCTGAAATAGTTCTATTGAATTTGTAGGGTTTGGGCTTGGAGTTGAGCCAGATTGTGTCGTTCTCCCAGCCTTGGGCGTGGAGAGCAATCACTTGAGAATGTCTTTAAAGGCAGAAAAATTTACCCTTTATGAATTCCCATTCCCTTTGCGTGGAAGCTAGGGATGTGAAGTGAATGGCCGTGAGAAGTCCTGGTTTTTAAGTAGGTGAATCGCGTGAGAGGGAAAGTTTAACTGTTGGGAAAGCCCCCTCTATGCTAATTCATTCTGTAGAGGTCTTTTGCTTGTCTCATTTCTTAGGAATAACTGGTCTTTCGCTTGGATACTGATGCTGCAGCCAGCTCTGCTGGTCTGGGTCAGGAGTGCATATATGACCTGCATTTTCTGCTTTCTCATGTTACTTGTGCAATGTGTTCACCACCACTAACTCATTTCGTGCCCAGATCTCTGGGTTCCATTAGGCTTTGTCTATACTTTAGTTCATTTCTCTCGTTTTCCCCGTGTTCATAGTACAGAAAGAACCCCCGAGTTCTATGCTAATTTATTCCATGACTTGACTAAACAAGTTGCTTTTAAATGATTTATTTGTAACCAAGGTCATATTTACATTTTTTGTTGGGCAGATGTTACATAGCTATACTCTTGAGTTTAGCACTGTGAGCTTTTTCAGGAGAATGTGTACCCCGTATTTTGAAAATTTCTTGGTGGTTGACTTTATATCATTAATGCTTTTAGGTCACTCAGAAAAGAGTTACAAGTTGTAATTTTAGATGTGTGGAATCTGAGCTAGGACTAAAGTAGAGAATATTCACATAATCAGAGGTTTTGGGGCCTCTTAGAGGACACAGGAAAAATTTTTTTATTGGATTTCTTCCAATTTTCTCAGGAGGATCATTCGTTTTCTTCTATAGCCAACAATTCTGCCTGTTAAAGGATTGTAGTCTTTAAGGTTTACTCAGACTGTCATTAAGATACAAAAATGAATTACGTCTTTTGGTAGGGCATGACACAGGCCCTGTCTCTGACTGCAAATTTAAATTTGACTGTAAAAAGAGTGCTTGAAAAATTGGCCTTTTAAAGACTAAAGCTTAATCTTCTGTCCTAAATTGCTGGCTTAATTAAAATGAGTATTTGGAATTTGGTAAATATTGATTTTTCTAATAAAAGGCCCTTAGTTTAAAACTAAAAGGGTGACCTTAGGATTGTTTCTTTCTAAAGCGTAATTCCAGCTCTTCTGGCATGGAGTATTGGTCCAAAAAAAAAAAAAAAGTGCAAGGAGTGGGGGTAGGGTAAGGAGAAGGTTGTTCCTTTGGGTTGGATCACAGGGGTGAGTATACAAGGCAGCAGCAGCTGCTGGCTCTGGAGCTCTGGTTGCTACGTGAGAAGCTTGAGTAGTGCTGGCTGCTGTCTCCAGGGAAGGACAGCAGTGCAGCGTCCATTAATGCTGTTGGCTGCAGGGAGCTGCACTTAGGCAATGGCTGCTTCAGTACTAAGAAGAAACCTTGCTTTCCTGGGAATTTTCACTGCTGGGCTGGTTTGCATTTTATTGGTGAGAGATGAGAATTCATAACCTTCTACCCATTTATGGATATCAGCATCTGGAAACTGGATTATAGTAAAGACTTAAATTTTTTGTTTGGTTTTGTTTTGGGGGCAGACTTCTGGTTTTTATCTGTAGACTTGCGTTAGATAGAACTGAAAGTTCCATTAGAGTTTTAATTTTTCAATCTATTTAAAATGAAAGTAGTAATTTAAGGATCTTTCTGAAAACCAGATGGGGAAAATATCAGGGGTTTTGTTTTTTTTTTTTCTGTTATTGACATGTGTTTCTCCAACTCTTTAATCATTGATTCAGTTTTAATATTGTTAATCGTCTCCTGCCTTTCAGTTTTTAGGCCATATTTACTGTATGGAATAGATGTTTTGCAAAACATTTTACTAAATTTGGAATCTTGAAATAGAAGTGCCCTTTTCAGAATGATTTGTAAATGTAAATCTCAGAAGTATTTTCCTAATTTCTGTATCACTTAATAGATTTCTCCAGATTAAATTATTTCTTTGGAGTTTGATTTATAAAATGGATTCATATTGTGTGTGTGTGTGTGTGTGTGTGTGTGTGTGTGTGTGTGTGTATTGAATGTAGTTCTCCAGGACCACAAGGATGTATATTTGATGACGATCCATCTGCACAAAGGCCAGACTAGAAGGAATATTCAGAAATCTGGTAGTGTAGTGTACACATGCTTGAGAAGATGGCCTCTTAGCCTCTTATGTGGCCTCTCCTCCCCCACAGCTCCTGTACATTAGGAAGATCTCTGATTGAGCAGAACAGTTTGTTGAGTATGGAAGTACTTGAAGGAGAGCCACCATCCAAATGTACCACCAATTTCATGCAGTACTTAACTGATGCAGTGCCCCCCACCCAAGACTCTTAATATCCTATATTTTTTCTCTCGGAATTTGATATGTTTGACTTTTGTGTAAATGTACTTAAAATCCCACAATCATTTATAATGTATAGCATGACTGTGGCATTTGTGGCAGGGAACTAAAAAGAATGGAAATGAGTTTTGTCATTCACGAATGTGGTTTGCATTGTCTCTCAGTGATACACAGTGACTAATGAAACAACCTTTCATGGATACTATTTTTAGGTGCTTCTAATTTTTATTTCTATCATGTATAAAAGATGCATATCAGATAAGTATGGTTTCACTCATGGTAGCTGTTTAACATTTTAGATATAAATGTTTTTGTGTTTAAGTTACTACATGTTAAAGTTACTGATAAAATAATTGTTTTTTCATTTGTATTTCCTGTTGTTTGGAACCCATTGTGATCTTGATGTAATCATTTGCTGAAAGATTATAGAGGCCTTTTTCACAGGATTTATTTAACCAGTATGCTTGAAAATTTTTATATCTTGTGATACTGTTTTGTGTCCAGGAACTTAACATACTTTCCGAAGTTACTCTGGCCCTTCTAGGGGAGAGAGGCTATTTAATTTTGTCTTTGGACATGAAAATAATATGCAGACAACAACTTGTACTTTGTCCTCTTCATCGCAAAATAATTTATGAAACATTAGGCCATAGTTAAGGACAGTCAGTGATTATTAGGTACATCCCCTCAGTGAGAAAGTGGATCATGAATAGAATAAAACTTTCTTGTGACTTCTGGCCCCACTATGGTGATTTGTCACTTTAATTTGAAACTAAAAGGTCTAGCAATGGAATTTAGTTTATAAAAATTTTTTCAGGTATTGTAAAGTAAAATTTTTTGATAGGGATATTTTAAGACAAAAATTATTTTGTAAAATATGTGAGAATGTATATTTTAGTATAACTGGTGGTTATTTATAATTTGATTTAAAACATCCTTTCAGAAAGCACTCCTTAAAAAAAAATAAATGTAATGTACTTGGGATAGACAGTGATTGGTATCATTCCTTACAGAGAAAAATTCCAAAATACATGGTGAAATTGTATTTTTAACCTTTCACTTGATGCTGTGATTGATTTCTCTTGTAAAAATTCAGGGAAGTTCATGAAAGATGAGAAAATACTGTTGTTGTTTTTTAACTTATCAGTATATACTTCGTTGAATTAGAGTCTTATGAAAAGTGTCCTGTTGTATATTCAAGTTTAAATTGAATAAAAGGTACCCAGACTTGGAAGTGGAAGATTATTAGAAAGCATCATTTTATAGAAATATTCAAACTCTTAACATTTTACGAAGGGAATTTGAACTATAATAAAGGAATGATGAAGCTAAATCTCATTCTACTTAAATGAGCCCTCACTGAGCAAGGAATTTGTAATCCCATCCTGCCTCACTCAGTTTTTCCATCATATTGATTTTGTTTGCTGAGTACCTCAGGGAGAGGTGTAAGGGTCACATTAACTATCTTTGATATAAAGACGGGAAAGGAATTTTCTGTTTATTGGAATAATGTCTTAGTAGTTTTAAAACACTAAGATTATTGGCCTGTTTTGCTTTATGTATTCGACTAATGGTTTGGTCTGGCTGCTTTCTCTTTTATGCTCTTCTGTCTTCGCAATATGAAAATTCTCAGAGTTTTGATGGCAAACTGAATTAATAATAATCATTTTCTTAGCCATGTTAATTATGTGTATATACCCAGAGCTGGGAACATTCTTTGGCCTATATTATGAATTGTAAAAAAGCAGGAGATACAGGAAGTTGAACAGAATTTTTTTCTGTCTGGAAAATCAAGTTTTTGATGTGCTACCTACCTAATACAGGCAAAATACCGAATTCCTTGCTGCTCTGTTTAAAAAATAGGTGGAAGCATGGGAGGAGCCTGAGACCTCTGCAGCAGGATTTGGTCTACGTAGAAAGGAAGATTTTTGTTTGAAATTGCCAGCTGCTTATGTCAGACTGACTCCCTTATTATGCTTCTAGTTGGCCTGTCAATATGGCCAAACAGCTAGATAAGTATGGGGCAGGACAAAGGGCTCTTTGCACAGCAGGGAGGCAATGCAGGTGGGGGAGGGGCAGGAGGTAGGGAAGACAGGAGGAGGAGGTTCTTTTCCCTGGGAGATTATTCATTTTGGCATACAATTAAAAGAAATCATTTGTACTTCCCACTGAAGCATTGAATTTGTGCCAGCCATATACTGCTAACCTGAAATTTTGTATATCCCTGAATATCTGGTAGGGAACCATGCCTTCCTCCAAGGAAAAAAATAAAAAAGTAAAGCTTTGTATGGGTGAAAAGAAAATAAATTCCTTGATCTCCACCCTCCTAAAATACAAATTATCTCCTGAGTAGACCAGTTCTAGAGCATTTAGAGCAGAATTCTCCTTAAAAAAATGGAAAAAGAAACCCTGACTGGTGTGGCTTTGTGAGTTGGGTGTTGTCCCTCTTACCGAAAGGTGGACAGTTCAATTCCCCGCCCAGGGCACATGCCTGAGTTGAGGGCCTGCAAGAGGCAACACATCGACGTTTCTTTGGAACATCAATGTTTCTCTCCCTCCCCTCCCCCCTCTCTAAAAGATAAAATCTAAAAAAGGAGAAAGAAATGGGAAGGAATATTCTGAATATTCCTGAATATTTAGGATATTCCTGAAGTTTTATCTGAATAAAACTAATATTCCAACATACACATTGTCTTTATTTGTGTTGGGATTAGATCACATTAAATAATTTGTTTCCCTTTGTGAAGGTTGCATATTGTTAGCTCCAGTTTTATAACAGAGGAGAGCACCCTGCAGCATTTATGGGTTGGCTTGCCATCACCTAAAATACTAACTGAAGAAAGACAATTTCCTGGAGAACCTGATTTTCCCCAGAGATTTCCTTCTCCCCTACTTTTTAGTGTTGGCACAACTTTGATACATTTGTGCTCTACTCCCAACTAAAAGTGAGGTGATTGCATCCATATTACTAGAATTATGATGAATCATAGAGTTGGAGATCTGTGAGTTTATCTGGCACTTTAAGCAAAATTACAATATTTGAACGTTTGGGCCCTTGTGGAACTTTTCATTAATATGTTAAAAGGATCAGTGTCCTGATCCTTTTCAGTTAGTTTTAAAATAAATGTCAAAACAATACATGTGTGCTAGGCTTTTTAAAACCACAATATTAGAGAATTAACATTCATAGACAAGTTAGATAGCAATTATTTAGCTTGCAAAAGGATTCTTCCTTTATAAAGAAATATATGAGTTATGTTCAGTTTCTGCTTTTACTTAATATATTTTAAGAGAATTTGAATTTTAGAAATAACTGGTCAGAACTCAGGTTTTCCAAAAGCACATCTGTTGCTTAACTTGAAATGCCACCTGTATTACAATGTTATTAAACTAGTCTTAAAGTCTTCCCTTCTATCTAGACTGCAGAAGACAGTAAGGAAATTGGAATGCTAATTTTTGCTTATGGATCCAGAGCTGGTGACTGCTAGCAAAGAAGAGATGTTTTGTTTTAACTTATTAGAATAACTGAAAAACTACCTTTAATATACATCGTAATAATAATCAACCCTGATCAAGTTTTGTGTCATTTCCCTCTGTAAAAGAAAGATACATGTGTTCACCTACTTATATTTCTGTGTGTACTGGTCTTGGCAGTAATGATATAATATTTTGTCTGAAAAGGGAAATTTGACTTAATGTCATTGACATTAGTTAGAACTTTTTTATCAGTAAAATAGTGACAGTGTTAACATGAAATTTAGTAGGCTCTATTTTCCATTACTAAAGAAATTTAGGGTAGTTGTTTCTTCTCTTTGTAATCCATTCATATGGATTATTGCCATAGATTTGTGGGACTAAAATAGAAACTATCTAATTCAAACCCTGGCCTCCATTCCATACAGTTTTTTCCCATGTACTAAGACCCACATGGCTAGCTCTAAGGAAAACTTTGTCTTCCTGCACACCCCCCACTTCCCAATTAGAAATTTCTTCATTGTGGCTTCTACTGCTCCTAATACCTGAATCTTGCCAGAGGCCCTAAAAAGTTCCTGGCAAAAATCAAGCGGGGAGTGGGGAACACATTTTCATTCCAAAGGTATTGATAACTGCCTTGGCTCCCCCAAACAGTTTATCTTATTTCTAATAAAACCCTGCCAGCAGTAGCAGTAGACTAGAATGAAGGTGAAATGCAGCACTGTACTTCATCTTGCATTTGCAGCTGCTCCACCTTTTTTCCTGCTATTATTATCCCATAACGCCTCTCCCCAGCAAAAAGAAACTAGGACAAGAGAGGGAAATTGGATGGGCTAATACGATTTTTACTGTGGTTATGGGTTTGTTTATATGTACTTAAACACAAAGCTCATTTGTTTCAGTCTTAAAAGTAAATAGTGAAAGATTTTATAACTCCAGTATATTCTACTGTCTTGATACTATTTTTAAGCATACTTAATTTTCATTGGCTGTCCACACAATCATTCTGACAGATGCCACTGTCTTGTTAGCTTGAAGAAATAGAGATTCTTCTATAGATACTATTTGCCATTTGTATGGGGAATTACTAATTTGTATAACTCAGATTTATGGGTAAAATAAGGTTAAAAATTAAACCTTTATGCTTATCCCTTTATTTTAGTGGAGGTGAAATTGTTAGAATATAAACTTTTCACTCTTCAGAGTTCTTCAGGCTACATAATTAACATTCTCCAATTCAAGCCTTCTTTTCCCACACCACCACCCACAAAAAAGACATTTTATTTTTATCATTTTTACTGTCTTCTGCTGCTGAGATTTTCTCCTCCCCACTCCTAAAATGTGAATACATAAATAAAATCCAGGAATCTAATGAGGTGTGTGTGTTGCTGAATATAGTAAGAAGATAGTTTCATAATTCTTAGAAATTATGATCTGATTAGGTTGTTTTAGTATTATAGCATATTTAATAATATGGACATGTTATTAATATGTGTCCAGATGGATCTCATTGTTTCATATTTGTACCCATTGTCATTTTATCTGAGGTTGTTTCTCTCTGCCAACCCCCGCCTGGTCTCCATGGTTTTGTATTCCTGCCCTGTTATGATCTTTGGCCTGTGTTGAAAATCTCTATTTCCTCCCACCAACCTCTGTGCATGCCACAACACATACAATTTGTACTCGCACAGCTCTGTGAAGGAGGATGATCTGCAGTTAATAATCAACTCTTTGGGCATTCTTGGGATCCAAGGGCAGTTTTATTTATGAGGAAGAACCTGGAAAGACCTGTTGGCAGTTAGACTGCCTCTGCATTCATGTTACCTTTTCCTTTGTTAACATAAGCTGTTGAGTTCATTTGTTTAATAAGAGAAACCAGAAGAAATGGAAGGGCCACAGTTAGATATGGATATTTAAAATAAATGTTTATTATGATAATGTTCAGGATAGAATCTTAGGGCACATTTTTTTTAACTTTATTTTAGTTCTAAAGATAATAGAGTTTAAACTCCCAAAATAAAGGATTGTTGAGGCGGTATAATTGATTGCATGCTCAGTGTAGCATTAGATTATAACATGAATGCATAAGTTTTTATTTTCTCAGTCTCTGTAGTGCAAACTACTATCACTATGCAAGTTTAGTGTCTTTATGCGCACAGCCTGAAAAATAGGTGGAATAACTTCTTAAAAAAAAAAAAGATCTGAGGGAAATATGGAAGCTAGTCCAAATCTTTGAAGTCCCCTTTTAATTTTTTTGTTGTTGCTATTACTAATTTAGTTTTATCTATGGGAATTAGAACTTTAAGTTGTAGATTAGTAATAGAACAAAATAAGGGTAGATTGACATGGTGTCGATGCACATTTTAGGATGAGGCTAGAATTGTACCAAATTGTTACATATTTAGGCTATTTTTATTTTAAAAGTTTACTAGTATTTTTAAATCTGTGAAGTGGCATAAAATATTTACGGATAGAATAGGTAAGTTACCTTATTGGTGGCACATTATAATTTATTAGAAATTTAAAAAATGAAATTACGTTGATATAATATATGGATCTCAGAAGTTACTGTAGCTAAACCACTTAGACCAAGTAGGTAATACTGCCAGCTCCAAGGCTCTTTGGAATCTAGGCTGGTTGACTAACTCAGATTGTTTTTACCTTACTCTTTCTTAACCTCTAGGCTATTAAAATTTTAAGTGTTGCTAGGAATAAATTATTTGTTCATAAATGGAGTAGGGATTTGGGCCATATGGGAAGACATGTAATTTTAGACAAGCAAAGTTCCAGGTGAGTGTAACTTTCCTCTTACAGTTTAGTTTATCATGAAAAGGAATTGGCTGGAAGTGTGCAGAGTAACTGAGCAACAAGGAGAGAAGTAGACATATCCCTCTATGAAACAACTATGTGCCAGGTAAGAGAGAGGGAAAGTTTTTTTATGTAGAATATCTTAGTTTTTCTGAAAATGTAATATTTGGAATGTGTTTCTATGGAAAATAGTTACCCAAAGGATTGAGTTAAGAATCTTTTGTGAAAATCAGTTTATAATTTAATCTTTTACAGATAGAGTGACCATATGTCTTGTTTTCCTGGGACAGTCCTTGTTTATACCTACTTCAAAATTAGAAATAGCACTTCTTTCTCAAAAATGTCCCTGTTTGGACCATAAATTATATGCTAACCCTAATTATAGAGGATCCTGGAACTTTGTCACTACATAGCAACCCATGTATTTGTCTTTTATAGAGTTCTTCTGATTCTCTGCTACGATTTATCTGTTGGCCTCTGAAACCCTCCCCCCACCTCTATTTTACATGAGTGGCTTTTAGAATGCCTTTTCTTTTTAGTTGGTGAGGAAGACGGTAGAGATATATTTGATTAATTTTTCTATTATGAAAAAGTCCAAATACAACAAAATAAAGGGAATAGAAAAAATGGATTCCCTTTGGATTTTATTTAAACGATTCCATTTGATCAAGATAAGGTCCATACATTGCTCTTAGTTGATAAATTTAAGTCTAATTTATAGCTTCTCTCTCTCTCCCTTCCTCCTTCTCCTCATCTCTCCATTTTAAAGGAATTTATCATTGTATAAAGTTTCTACTCTTTGGGTATTGAAGATTGCACCTGTGTGGTATCACTTAACATATTCTAATAGACGACTGGCACGCACACTCCCATTATTTCATGTAAATAGTGATTGGAACAATTGCAAGTATACTGTTATAAAAGTACTGTGTACTTCCATTGAAAGTTACCTAATATCTGCTTGTCTGTGTGATGTTAACCACCAGATGCTATTTATTGCCCAGATCAGCCATTTTTAAACTTTACACTATTAAAAATTGTCTCAAGATTTACCAGATCAGATATTAAAACTGAGACAAATTTTAAATTATCAATAAATTTAAAAGTAACAGGCTTAATAGAAGGCAACTGCTTTCTCACAGCTGCTTTGGTATTTAATTTGTGTTTGTTTTGGTTGAGGAGTATGAAGAAAACCTTTCCTCACACAGGCGAGTCATTGAAAAGGGAAGGATCTCACATACTCCCTGAAAGAATCTCGGGAACTACTTATTATTTGGTTACACTAAGATGCAGTTTGAATACAAAAGGCAAGATTGGTACCTGTTTTTCTCCCCTTACCAATTTTCAAAATAATAGGTATGTAACCTAACAATATCCAAAGGTGATTAATGGTTATTATTATGTACTTGTGGTTTTAAATATATTAATGTGTTTTAGTTTCTGGCAGTTATTTTTGACATTGACAGTATCCCACTTTTGGCACTTCCTCCTGAGACCTTTTAAATACTCATGTTCAGTCACTTCCTGGCTTGTTTTTTTGTTTTTTAATTGATTCCTTGCTTTCTCATATGACAAAATGTTTCAGGATCATTCTTTTTCACATTCCCTGCCCCAAATTCAGAATTACTCATATTTGCAACACTGGTTTCTTTTAGTGGGAAATGGTACTTACAGACCATAGTCTGGAGGCTAAGAGTGTTCTTGCTCTTGGGTTGGTCCTTGTTTCTAGACCTTTTCAATGGAGAGAACTAAAAAATGATTTCTTTTCTGTCCTTTTTTCTTTCTTTTTTTAAATACCAGTTGTTGATGTTTGACAACTTTTGAGTTCAGTACTACACAATATTTTAGTAAACTTACCTTTTCCCCATACCCTAAATTCCAATTTTTGCTAACACCAATGTAATTACTGTTTGCTTTGTCCCACAATGCATGCACAACAGTTTTAGAATCTCAGAACAGTATGATTACTGGAAAGTGAGTTGCTTGTTTGTTTTTGCCCTTAGGATATGTTCCTTTAAAAATGTGTGCTCAAATTACAGTGTTTTTAAATCACTTTGAATAGTTCTCTGGTTACATCACCAACTTGATATACAGTGAGGTTAATTTTTTTTATTCACTTTCAGATTTTTCAGGGATTGCTTTTTGTTTTATAATTATATAAAATATGATTACTTAGTAAAACTTACGTCTGTGTATAGTCCAAGAAATCTAGCTTCTAGTGTTTCCTACCCTGTTCCTTTTCTGTCCTTATAATACAATTTTACAGATTATTCATAACTATTTGAAGTAATTTTTTTGTAATGGTACTTTTATTATAACAGAAGAAGCATTTAAGTTAGTTACTAAAAGTATCTGTTTATAGATTTTTCAATAATTAATAAGTATTTTTAGGCCATGGAAGAGAAAGGTAGACTTTTCTATTTTACTAGTGACCACAATTTTTTGCCTTAATATAAACAGTTAAAATAAGAAACTTCCTTTCTCAAATAAAAATTATCTCCAAATGCTGTACGACTTTCTCTTTGTCCCCAATGATTTCAGATACTAAATCCGACTAACACCTGGGACACACTGGTTCTATAAGTTTTAAATTAAATCTTAAACTTGTTGAATACTAAGTCTTTTATTGTATTATAATAGCCTAAAGGGGTTGAAATATCATGGTTAAGCAATATATATCACATTCTAATATGATATATTTGTATTATAGGCCAAAAAGTATTAAATCAAGCTATATCCAATGGTGCAGCAATAATGATTGAAAGTGCAAGGGTTTTGAAATTGAATCAACTTCCGTTCAGTTCTAGTTTGTAGGGTTTTTGCTCTGGCCTTGGATAAGTTTCTTAACTTGGTGAGTTGAATTCTTTGGCTAAATAGGAATAATGTCTTCCTCATAAAGGTGGTATAAGCATTACATGAGCTAATGCATGTAAACTGATTAAAGACACAATGGCTGATACAAAATAAGCATCCAGTAAATGTTAGCTTTTATTTGGAAGTTGTTATTATGAACATTTTATCAATTCTTTAAACTCTATCTGCAGCTTACTTAGGGTAAATAATGCTTATTACACGCTGTAAATATAACGGTTATTTTCAGGACTCCACTGGTATATGAAAAGAGCCAACTGTTAAAGGAATAGTCAAGGCCTAACTAAAATTTGTTGGAGGCTTGTGGCTTTACAATGTGCCAGTGCTTACTATATAAATATAATTGCATTTAAAAACTTAATAGGTAAGGGATCTTTAAGGAAACATTTTCTTTTCAGCTAGCCAAAGTCCTTTTCAGATATTATTAGAAATTATTTTATTTGAAGTGTCTTTAGGGCACTGTGTATGTTGACCAAAGTTAAAGAAATTTTTTTAACTCTAGAATTTTAAGATACGTCTGTCTCTTAAGTGCCTTCGGATAAAGCTATAACACCAGATTGCTCATTAGGTCAGGTATTTTGGTTTGTTTTAGTTATATTGGCATATAATTGACAAAATTGTAATACACTTAACAGTACAACATGACTTGATATACATTGTGAAAGGATTCTAACAATTGAGTTAATTAACTCATTAATCCCTTACATTTACCCTTTCTTGGGTAGAAGGATAAGAATCCTTCAGTTCTAATCTCTTGGCAAATTTCAGTTATATAGTACATACAGTATTATCAACTATAATCACTGTGTTTATACATTAGATCCAAGACCTTATTCATCTTTTTTTAAATCCTCACCCAAGGATATATTTATTCATTTTAGAGAGAGAGGAAGGAAGGGGAGAGAGAAACATCTCTTGGTTGCCTCCTGAACACACCCCAACCAGGGATTGAACCCGCAATCTTTTGGTGTACTGGATGACACTCCAATCAACTGAGCCACCTGGCCAGGGCATCTTAGTCATGTTTATAATGGAAAGTTTGTGCCCTTTTACCAACCTGTCCTCGTTTCTCCATTCCAGCCCCTGGCAACCACTATTCTACTATTTCTATAAATTTGAGCGAGGGAGGGAGAGAGACTTTTTATTTTTGATTTTTTAACAATTCCACTTATAAGTGATGCCATGCGATATTTGTCTTTCTCTGTCTGGCTTACATTATTTAGCATAATGCCCTCTGGGGTCATCCATGTTGTCAGAAATGGCAGGATTTTCTTCTTTTTATGGCTGAATAATATTCCATTGTGGGTAAATAGCTAGATACCACATTTTCTTAACCCATTCATACTTTGACACACACTTAAGTTGTTTCTATGCCTTGCCTGTTGTGAGTAGCGCTACAATGAACATGGGAGTACAGGTATCTCTTCCAGATGATTTTGTTTCCTTTGGATATATTCCCCAAAGTGGAATTGCTGGATCATATAGTAGTTCTATTTTTAATTTCTTGAGGAACCTCCATACTATTTTTCCATGGTGACTATATCAGTTTACATTCCCACCAACAGTGTAAAGGGTTCCCTTTTCTCTATATCCTCATTAGCATTTGTTATCTATTCTCTTTTTGGGTATAGCCATCCTACCAGGTGTGAGGTGATATCTCATATGGTTTTGACTTGCATGTCCCTGATGAGTATTGATGGGCACCTTTACAAGGACCAATTGGTCCTTTTTATGTCATCTTTGGGGAAATGTTGGTTAGGTCCTTTACCCATTAAATTTTTTTTTCCCCTTGGGTTTTTTGTCTGTTTTTGCAGTTGAGTTGAGTTCCTTATATTTTTTGATTCACCTTATTTTGCCATGAATAATGCGCACCTGCATTTTTGTGCACCTTATGCACATGGGATTATTGTGCACATTATTATACCCACGTTACATAATCATTATACCCATGTATAATGCGCATCCTTACTTTTCCTTCAAAAAATTTGGGCAAAAAAAAGTGTGCCTTACACACAGCAAAATACAGTAACTCCTTACCAGATATGTGGTTTGCAAATATTTTTCTCCCATTCCATAGGTTACCTTCTTATTTTGTTGATGGTTTCCTTTGCTGTGCAAAAAAGCTTTTAGTTCCACTTACAAATCCAAAATATCATTAACAAGATCACCGCAAAAGACCTTATCACCCCTTGATTTCTTCTAAGGGGATATATGGTTTCAATTCTTAACATTCAAGTCTTCATTTTGAGTTGATTTTTGTGTGTTATAAGATAGTGGTCTACTTTCATTCTTTTGCCTATGGACATTCAGCTTTCCCACCACCATTTATTGCAGAGACTGTCATTTTACTATTGGCATCTTTGTCAAAAATTAATTGACTATATAGTATAAATTTATTTTTGGACTCTAGTCTGTTCCATTGATCTGTGTGTCTGTTGTTATGCCAGTTCCACACTGTTATGATTACTGTAGCTTTGTAATATGGTTTGAAGTCAGGAAGTGATATTCCAGCTTTGTTCTTTTCAACATTGCTTTGGCTATTCAGGTTCCATAAAAGAAATTTTAGGATTTTTTTTCTGTTTCTGTGGAAAATGCCATTGGAATTTTGGTAGAGATTGCATTGAATCTATATAGACTACTTTGGGGTAGTATGAACATTTTAACAATATTCTTTCAGTCCACAAGCACAGAATATCTTCCATTCATTTGTCTTCAATTTCTTACATCAATGTTTTTATTGTTTTTAGTGTACAGATCTTTCACTTCCTTGGTTAAATATATTTCTAAATACTTTATTCTTTTTGATGCTATTGTAAATGGGATTGTCTTCTTAATTCCTCTTTCCTATAGTTTGCTATTAGTATATAAAGTACAACTGATTTTTATATATTGATTTTCCATCCTGCAACTTAACTGAATTCCTAACAGTTTTTTGTTGCAATCTTTATGGGTTTTCTAGATGTATTACCATGTCATCTGCAAACATTTCAAACAGTCTTACTTTCTGACCTGGAGGCCTTTTATTTCTTTTTCTTGCTGGTTGAACTGAAAAGAATGGTGAGGACTTTCAGTACTGTTTTTGAATAAAAGTGGCAAGAGTGGGCATCTTAGTCTTGTTCCCGATCTTAAAACAAAAACTTTCAATTATTTACCATTGAGGGTGATGTTAGCTGTGGGTTTGTCATATATGGCCTTTATGATGTTGAAATACATTCCATTTATACCTAATTTGTTGAAAGTTTTGGTCATGAAAAAATGTTGGATTTTGTCAAATACTTTTTTAAAATTATATTTTATTGACTGTGCTATTAAAGTAGTCCTGATTTTTTTTCCCCCTTTGCCTCCCTCCACACAGCACCCTCACTCCCTCAGGCAATGCCCCCACCATTGTTCATGTCCATGTATAAGTTCTTTGGCTACTCCATTTCCTGTACTGTATTTTATATCCCCATGGCTCTTCTGTAACTACCTATTTGTACTTCTTAATCCCTTCACTTTTTTACCTGTTCTCCCATGCCACCCCCCATCTGGCCAACATCAAAACACTCTGTCCGTGATTTCTGTGTCCGTTCTTCTTTGCTTAGTTTTTTAGATTCAATCGTTATGGATTTTATTGTTCATAGTTTTGATCTTTTTGTTAAATAAGTCCCTTTAACATTTCATATAATAATGGTTTGGTAATGGACTCCTTTAGTTTTTCTTGGCCTGGGAAGCTTTTTATCTGCCCCTTGATTCTAAATGATAGCTTTGCTGGGTAGAGGAATCTTGGCTGTAGGTCTCTGCTTTTCAAGATTTTTAGTATTTCTGACTTCCGGCAAGATGGAGGCATAGGTGGATGCACCATACCTCCACGCACAACCAAAATTGAAACAACAACGATTTGGAGGCAGAATAACATCCAGAACTGACAGAAGATTTATCTGAATGGAAGTCAGACAGCCAAGAAGTTGAAATAGACCCGTTTATCCAGACTGGTAGGAGGGGCAGAGACAAGCAGCTGAGCACTGATCGCAGCACGGAGAACAGGGAGAATTAGGTGCGTAAGGCATCTAGGGGCGCAAGATCACAGTGGGTAGACCCTGAGTACGCAAGCGGCAGCTGGCAGACCCAATGAGGCGGTGATTGTGGAGCAGGGCAGAGCGCACAACCCAGGATCCCAGAGAAGGAACTAGGGTCCCACGGAAAGCAGAGCTACCGCCATTGTTCCCTCTTGACTCCACCCTCACATACAACATCACAATCTAGCAACAGGGGTGCCCAGCCCTTGTGAACACCTAAGGCTCCGTCCCTCACCGTTACAGGAGCGGCCAGACCAAAAGAGAGAGAGAGAGAGAGAGAGAGAGAGAGAGAGAGAGAGAGAGAGAGAGAGAGATGGCTCAAACAGAAGAACAAATCAGTGCCCCAAAACTCATCCTTTTGAGCGACCAAGAGATAGCTGACCTACCAGATTCACAGTTCAAAACACTGGTGATCAGGAAGCTCACAGAATTGGTTGATTTTGGTCACAAATTAAATGAACAAATGCAAGTTACCATAAAAGAGATGAAGGAAGATGCACAGAGAACCAATAGTGATGGGAAGGAAACTGGGACTCAAAACAGTAGAGTGGACCAGAAGGAAGATATAAACAACCAAACAGAAAAGAATGGAGAAATAAGAATTCAAAAAAACGAGGAGAAGCTTAAGAACCTACAGGACATCTTTAAACGTTCCAACATGCAAATTATAGGGGTACCAGAAGGGGAAGAGGTAGAGCAACAGATTGAACATGTAGAACTTCCCCAATCTGGCAAAGAAAATAGACTTCCAGGAAGTCCAAGAAGCTCAGAGAGTCCCAAAGAAGTTGGACCCAAGAAGAAACACACCAAGGCACATCATAATTACATTAGCCAAGGTAAAAATGAAGGAGAGAATCCTAGAAGCAGCAAGAGATAAGGGGACAGACACCTACAAAGGAGTTCCCAACAGACTGTCAGCTGATTTCTCAAGAGACCTTACAGGCAAGAAGGGGCTGGAAAGAAGTATTCCAAGCCATGAAAGACAAAGACCTATATCCCAGACTACTCTATCCAGCAAAGCTTTCATTTAGAATGGAAGGGAAGATAAAGTGCTTCTCAGATAAGGTCAAGTTAAAGGAGTTCATCATCACCAAGCCCTTATTATATGAAATGTTGAAGGGATTTATGTAAGAAAAGAAGGTTAAAAAAAAACAGGTATAGTAAAAGGACAGCAAACTCAAAATTATTAACAACCACACCTAAAGCAAAACCAAAAGAAACTAAGCAAACAAATAGAACAGGAACAGAACACAAGAAATGGAGATCACATGGAGGGTTAGCAACGGGAGTAGGAGGAGGAGAGAGGGGGAAAAGGTGCAGAGAATAAGTAGTATAGATTGTAGGTAGGAAATAGGGGGAGGGTAAGAATAGTATGAGAAATGTAGAAGCTGAAGAACTTATAAGTATGACACGTGGACATGAACTAAAGGGGGGAAGTGGGTGGGAGAGGATGTGCAGGGTGGAGGGGAGTGAAGGGGGAAATGGGACAACTGTAATAGCATAATCAGTAAAATATATTTTTTAAAAAGACTTTTAATATTTCTTGCCAATCCCTTCTAGCCTGCAGTTTCTTTAGCGAAATCAGTTGACAGTCTTATGGGAACTCCTTTTTAGGTAACTAACTGCTTTTCTCTTCTTAAGATTCTCTCTTTACCTTTAACCTTTGACATTTTAATTATGATGTGTCTTGGAGTGGGCCTCTGTGCATCCATCTTGTTTGAGACTCTGTGCTTCCTGGACTTGCATTATCTATTGCCTTCAATAAATTAGGGAAGTTTTCTTTCGTTATTGTTTCAAGTGAATTTCCAATTTCTTGCTCTTTCTCTTTTCCTTCTGGCACTACTACGATGCAAATGTTGGACCTCTTGAAGTTGTCCCAGAGGCTGCTTAACGTATTTTTTTCCCTTCCCTTTTTTGGGGGGGAGGGGGTTCTTGTTCTACTTTATTGTTTTTTGCCTCCTTATGTTCCAAATAATTGATTTGATTCTTGGCTGCATCTACACTATTGTTGTTTCCTTGTAAATTGTTCCTTATTTCAGTTAGTGTAACCTTTGTTTCTGACTGGATTTTTTTATGCTGTTGAGGTCCTGAGTTCTTGAACATCCTTATAACCAGTGTTTTGAGCTCTTCATTTGATAGATTGCATATCTCCCATTTCATTTAGCTCTTTTTCTGGAGTTTTGGGTTGTTCTTTCATTCGGGCCATGTTTCTTTGTCTTCTCATTTTGGCAACCTCCCTGTGTTTGTTTCTATGTACTCAGTGGAGCTGCTTTGATTCCATGTCTTGGTAGTGTGGCCTACTATAGTAAGGTGTCCTATAGGATCCAGTGGCACAGCCTCCACTATCATCCAAGCTGGGTACTTATGTCCTTTGTGCGGGCTGTCTCCTCTTGTAGTTGAGCCTTGGTTGCTGTTGGCAGGTCGAGGGATTTACCCAGGCCAGACAGCTGCAAGGATTGGCCATGGCTACTTACCACCAACCTCTGCTGTCTGTGGAGGATCAGCTGTGCAGGGGCAGGGTGGTGATACTCCAACGTGGTCTGTAGCTGTCCACTGGGTGCACTGGCCCTGGGGTTTCCCTTGGTGGTGCAGACCCAGGTCAGCTCCCACCATTGTTTTGCCCAGGGCCACCCTGCCTGAGCTATAAAGCAATCTGAGGTGGCTGCTACTAGTGCTGGGCTTGGAGATTCCCAGGTGAAGCCAAGGTGTGAATCTAGGCTGGCTGCTGCTTCTGTCACATCTGGGGCTCACTGAGGCCAGCTGTTGCTTTTTTGAGAGAATTTAGGAAGTTGTGAAGCTTGAGCCAAGACCAGCCATTCATATGGAAAAGCAGCTGGGGTGGGCCTCTAAGTTGGGTGAGGCAGAGTTTTAGGGGATCTCCAAGGCAGGTTAAACAGTGTTAGCCAGAAACATGATGGAGTCTCAGATAAGGCACCAGCTTGCTGGCTCTTTGAAGGGAGGGTTTATAAAAGGGACACTGACCTCTATATGCCACTGGTGCCTTTCAAGCTGCTACCCCAATCATAGAACAAAGTGGGGAGTAAGTCTGAGTAGGTGAGTCCGGTGTGTGGGTTCTTTAAGAGAAACTGCTTGGGATTCCAAGTTTCTTCCACCTACTCAATCCCCACTGGTTTTCACAGCCAGAAGTTATGGGGACTTATCTTCCTTGCCCAGGAATCCTGGGTGGGGGTGGGGAGGCCTACTGTGGGACTACAACTCCTCGCTCCTGAGATAGCCCTCCCAAATTTGTATCTATCACACCTGGTTGTGGAACTAGCCTGTTCTGCATCTGTGCTCCTCCTACCAGTCTGGTTCTATGTGGTGTCTTAATTCTATAGTTGTCAGAGTTCCACTCAATTCAATTTGTGATGGTTCTGAATGATGGTCGTTCTGTATTTTAGTTGTAATTTTGATGTGGTTGTGCAACAAGGAGAGCCATGTCTGCCTATGCATCCATTCTGACCTGAAGAGCCATATACTTTTTCTGCATCTATATAGATGATCATATTGTTTTTATTCATTTTGCTAATGTGGTACATCACATTACATGTGATAAATCACATGTTTATTGATTTGGATAGTAGAACCATTTTTGCATCCCAGGAATAAATCTCACTTGATTGTGATATATGGTCCTTTTAATGTACTATTAAATTCAATTTGCTAATATTTTGTTGAGGGCTTACATCCATGTTCATTGGGTATATTATATTGGCCTGTACTTTTTTGTAGTATTTTTGTCTGGCTTTAGTATAGGGTAATGCTAATCTTGTGAAAGTTTGGTAGTGTTCCCTCTTGGATGTTTTGGAAGTTTTGTTTGTTTTTAATTCAGTGAGATTGAGGAATGCTAGAATAAATTTAGATTGGATGACAAGTCCTTTGGATTCCAGGATCTTTTCATTATACCATATTACCTATCTTATTATTTGTTATAAAATTTTTATTTATTGATTTTAGAGAGAGAAGGACATCGATTTGGTTGTTTTTGTTTTGTTTTTTTACTTATTTATGTATTCATTGCTCGAATCTTTGTTATTATTATGTAATTATTTGTTTATTTTAGAGAGAGGGAAGGGAGAGAAACATCATTGTGAGAAAGAAACATTGATCGGTTGCCACTCACATGCATCTCGACTGGAGACCAAACGCGCATCCAGACATGTGCCCTGATCAGAAACTGAACCAGAGACCTTTTGACTTGCAGGGCGATGCCCAACCAACCAAGCCACACCAGTCAGCTTGTTGGTTGATTCTTGTATGTCCCCTGACCTGGGATCAAACCTGCAACCTTGGCTAATCTGGATAAGACTCTAACCAACTGAGCTACCCAGCCAGGGCCCTATCTTATTTCAGATATGGAAAGTTTTAGGAAAGAACAAAATGGTGGGTTAAAGTGATCTTCTCCCTTCCCCACAAAACAAAACAGCAACTAAAATGCATGCTTGTTTAGAATTAATGTGCTAAGATATTTATGGATGAAATATGTTGTTGGTATTTGCTTTAGAATGGAGGAGAGGTAATAGATGAAACAAGATTGAATATGAGTTGATAATTGTTGAAATGATAAGTAAATGAAGTTCTTTATAAAATTTTACTTTTATACTTGTTTGAAATTTTTCACAATAAAAAGTTTTAAAGGTTTTTTTTTTTTTAAGATTTTTAAAAAAGAGTTTATTTATTTATTTTTAGAGAGGGAAGGGAGGGAGAAAGAGAGAGAGAGAAACATCAATGTGCGGTTGTGGGGGGCCGTGGCCTGCAACCCAGGCATGTGCCCTGACTGGGAATCGAACCTGCGATGCTTTGGTTCGCAGCCCACGCTCAAGTTTTAAAGTTTTAAATAAAATATCTATAGACTTGGCTGTGGATCTTGTTACATCAGGCTAGTAAACATAACCAGATTTTTCAGTCTGCTCCCCATCGGTGCTACTTGCTCCCTGAGCCCAATTCCTCTTGTAACTATCACATACTTCCAATCAGTGGAAAAATAGAATGGCTATGTAGGTATATGATGATTTTATACTAAAAGGAAATTTTAATACTTTAAAGATTATGGAGTCCATACAGTTCTGGAAAGTATTCCTGGCAGGAAGATTGAGGAAGCAAATGGGTAAATTACCTGAATGTTCAGTATACAGTAGATTTCATTGTTATAAGATGGTTGAATTTCTGAAAAGGTATCTTATAAAAACCTGATCAGTGCCAAACAGTCAAGATATCTTTAAGAAAATTAATAGTATATTTGACTAAAGGTGAACGTTATTCTGTGACGATTAGCAAATCTTACTATTAGTGGATTTGGCAAATTACTAACAGGACTCAAACTATATAGATTTCTCTCCTCCACTTCATCCTGTTGGCTTGGAAGCAGAAGAGTGGTTCCTGTTTGCATTCCTTTTTCCTCTATTTACTTCTTTAATATTGTAACCCTGCATACCAAAAGTTGGGTGCTTGTGTCAGATGTCTTGGCTAGGTTCTCTTGTGAATGTTATGTCACTTCATTCTCAAAATAGCCCTGTGGGGTGATTTACAAATGAACTGAACCAGATTGATCACACAGCTAGTAATAGGGTGAGCCAAGCATTTATGGTTCCAAAATCTTTTCATTATACCATATTACCTATTTTATTTAAAAGCTTTCCCATCTTCACCAATATAATCTTGCCCTTTCCTATCCTCCTGACTTGGGATGCTTCTACCCATCTGTAGTTTTCATGGTTGTTTCTTAGAATTCTTTGACTGGAATTAGATAGGGCTCCTGGATCTGGACAAAGAAGGGAAAAATAGATGGGTTTTTATTGGGCATTATCTCCTACGAGAATGGTTATAAATTCTGGCTTTTTTAGTATTGAAAAAAAGTTAATGGGCCTCTACCAATCATGCATACCTTCCTTATCAGTCAGTCAGTAATGGCTGCCTATACCGTCTGGCTGCAGTTCAGGAAAGAGTATAGAGCAAAGGTCTATGAATCCCTAGAAATTTTACAAGTTTTGTCTACGTTTTTCTGAGGAAAAGGTTCATGGTCTTTATCACAGTCTGAATAGAAATCTGTGATCACTCTTCAAAAGAGTTAAGTAGTACAGGCACCCTAGGAATTCCTTCCTAAGAGAGCAAGAAGATGCTATACTCTATTGATTCTTCCTGGGGCTGAAGAGATGCCTCCTTCTGACCTTTAGGTCAAGTTGCAAACCATCGCAAAGCCCACTGTGAATGTACTTGTTTTCTTCTTTTAAAAAATGACCTGTGTTTTCAGTTTTTATTTTTGAAAATTCAAAAAATTTTGCTACTAAAGATGGAAACCTACTTAGTTTTATTTGTATTAACTTGGCCTAGCTGTACTCGCAGCTGTGCTTGATGAATTCAGTAATTTTTTTCAAAAGCAAATACTTTTTAAATAGGAAGGCCTTAGTTAATAACAAGCATAGAAGTCGGATACAGCTTCCTAAAGGGGTTTACATTTTGGTAGAATATGGAATGATAACAAGCAGCTCCCAAACACTGGCTGGTAAATTAGTGTCTTTGTACTGTAATAAGGTGATAGCCAAATAAATGTTCCTTAAATGTTCCCTCAAAGAAGAGATTAGGCAGATATTGCCTCCTTTGAGCAGTTCACAAAAGCAGAGTTGGTAGGAATTCATACGTGTGTTCAAAGCTGAATCTGCTAGAAAAACAGTAACAAACTAGTTATACTAAGAATGAATGTTTGAATATTGACATTAGGGCAAATAAAAGTCGAGTGGATTTCCTCCTTGCTTTAATATTACAGATGGAGAAGAGTTGAAATTTAAAACATGAGTCAGTATTGAATCTTAGTGGATTCTTAAATCCTAAATGCATTGAAGAGCCATAGGTCGTGTTTTGGGGTAGGGGGAGTTGTGTGTGTTTTTTTTGTTGTTGTTGTTGTTGTTTTAAGAATTCAGAGATAAGTATGAAAGACATTGCTTTAACAAGGTGACCTGGTGATTTGGCCCAATGGGTCAAATGAGGTACCTTCTTGAGCAGAAATCTTTGCACTCCCTCCCCCCCCCCCCCAACTTTGTTTGGTCACCCTTAGTGTTATCTGATATATTTACCAGGCTATGAATTGTGTAGTCCTTTAATGGCTAAACAAATTTTTAAAATTTAAGATTTTGTTTATTTTTAGAGAGAGGGATAGAGAAGGAGAGAAACATCAGTGTGTGAGAGATACATTGATGGGGTTACCTCTGACACGCCCCCAACTGAGGACCTGGCCAGCAACCCAGGCATGTGCCCTGACTGGAAATCAAACCAGTGACCTTTTGGTTTGCAGGTTGGCTTTCTCCACTGAGCCACACCAGCCAGGGCTAAATAATGTTTCTTAAGGATTTAAGATGAAAGGATTCTGTACAGAAGTATTGTCAGTTGTCTAATGATTATTCTTGGACACTGGTACTTTGTGGGCCAGGAGCCCCCAGTTGCAAAGGATCTAATAGCGTGTATATAAGTATATATATATTTACTGTACTTTCCTAAACAACATATCAAAGTTTTTATACTTTTTAAGGGTATAAGTTCAAGATCAAGGTGTTAGAAGGATCGGTTTCTCCTGAGGCCTCTCTTCTTGACTTGCAGGTGTCTACCCTCGTGCTGCCTCATCATGTGGTCGGTCTTTTCTCTGTGTGCTCACATCCTTAATGTCTCTGTGTGTCCAGATTTTTTTTTAATATAAGGACACTGGTCATATTGGATTAGAGTCTACTGTAAT
Organism: Phyllostomus hastatus; assembly: GCF_019186645.2. Lineage (NCBI taxonomy): Eukaryota > Metazoa > Chordata > Mammalia > Chiroptera > Phyllostomidae > Phyllostomus > Phyllostomus hastatus. The sequence continues at coordinate 5,631,784 of NW_025333643.1, read as the reverse complement.
GGCCTCATTTTAAAAAATTATATTAATTGAGGTATATTGAGGTAGGTGCAATTGACTTAATAGTTTGAGGTGTACAACATAGTAACTCTGTATTTGTATACATTGCAAAATGATCAAATAGTCTAGTTAACGTCCATCACCTTACGTGGTAATTTTTTTCTTGTGATGAGAACTTTTACGATCCACTCAGCAACTTTCAAATATGCAACACAATAGTGTTAACTATAGTCACCACGCTGTTTGTTATATCCCCATGATTTATTTTATAACTGGAAGTTTCTACCTTTTGATCCCCTCCACCAATTTCTCCCACCCCACCCCCAAATCTTTGCACTTTTAAAAGACTATACTTTTCCCCAAAAAGATTGGGAACCACTACCCTAAAGTTATTGGTGATCTACAAGAGATCTGTCATAATCTGGGGAGTAGGACTTTTTTAAGTATTTTCATTTTTATAACCAGAAAAGGAAATAATGTATTCAAAAACAGTGAGATTCAGCATTTAGAAATAATTTACTCAGGAAAAAATAATTTATAAACAAGATATCTCAACAAAAAGGGAGAAATAGGTAAATCCTAAGATACTCAGTGTTTTACTCTATTCAGTACTAGAATTCTGGGCTTTGCTTAAGGTCAAATTCTGATATGATAGGAAAACCCACAAATTATTAAAGGAGAATAAAATAACTGGAAAATTTAGCATAGTATATGTTTGTGAGTTTTTTTGCATAAGAATTTGAAGGAGTTTACTATGCCAGTTGTATTCATTAACTAAAAAGTACTCTTTTGTCAGTGTTCTGGGACTAATTTGCTATAAGTATTAATGAATGAGAATTTTGGACAAAATACAGCTGAAGTGTTTACTGAAACTGGACCAAAGATGAGCATCTGTGTTAAGGCTTCTAAATCACTTTTTATATAAAGATCTCCAGAGAAATATTTATAGTATCTTGATATTTTGTGTGATGGGAACTCTTGGAATTTCTGGGACTCATATCAAACAACCAGCCAGTTGGTTCATGGGTGTTCAACCTCTTGGGCTTCTAGGGAAATAATGTACTCACCATTCCAAAGATTTCATTTTACTCAGTAACCTAGTATGTAAGTAAATACAGGCTACTTTTATGCGTAGACTAAACACTGTACAGAGGCGGGCAAAAAGTAGGTTTATTGATGGTAATAAAGAACTCTATGCTGCCCTGGATGGCGTAGCTCAGTGGATTGAGCGTGGGCTGCGAACCAAAGCATCGCAGGTTCAATTCCCAGTCAGGGCACATGCCTGGGTTGCAGGCCACGGCCCCCAGCAACCGCACATTGGTGTTTCTCTCTCTCCTTCTCCCTCCCTTTCCTCTCTAAAAATGAATAAATAAAATTAAAACAAAAAACCAAAACTCTATGCCAAAGTGTGCTTAAGTATAGCAAGTGGACTAAAAGCATGTGTAAATAATGAAGGCCAGCAATTTGAGTGCTTTCGAGATTGTACCTAAGTGCACTGTGCCGCTGTGAAATTCTTTTGAGTTAATAATGTAATAATCATAACCTGCATGTTCAATTGTAATCCTACTTTTGCCCACCCTGGTGTATCAAAGTTTAATTTTATTGTTATCAATAGTTTTGTAATAGAATGTTGTAGTGGTGTATATTTGTAGTGATGTGTGCCTATTTTCCACTAAACTGAACCTTAAGGTACATACATGTGCTTTGTGGTACAAATAGAAATCATACATAACATGTCCCCACTGTTTATATTCTGAGATACTCAACCATCATTACAGAGTTATTTTTTAACTGGAAAGTGTGCCTCAGTCAAGTAGGGCGAGCCTTTTTACTCTGTCATCACTCTGAGACTCCCCTAGTATTCTAAGAAACTGCTAACTAAAAATAAGGAGACCAGCTGGTCACACTACCTTATATGTGAGCCATTAGTTCTGTGATGTAATCTGTCCTTATCTTTAATATACAGGTTTGGTGGAATGTCACACTTCACCTACTTTGGGGTATTTTTTCCTGAGTTTTATCTATTTATTGACATAACATACATAGGACTGCTGTGTCACAGCCATGGGTCATGGGTGTACTTGCAGTTAGCTCTGCATAAGGAGATTTTTGCATTCCCAAGAATGCAAAAAATTTTATTATCAGCCAACTCATGTCATCAAAAAAATTGATTGCTAACAATGATTTTTTTTTCCTAAAAAATGATTAAGGTATTGTTAAAAGCCACAAGTGTATAATTTTAAAATGTAAACATTACTGAGTATTAAGCTCTTTATCCACCTTAATTTTTGAAAAAAAAATAGGGCCTTTCTTTCCTTATCATCACCACCTATCATTGTAAGCAGACCCCTATCACTCATTTTTATGATGAAAAGGAACTGTTGAACTTCACTCAACAGTTGTGATATGTACAACTGATATTTCTGGAATTTGCTGAAACATAATCCTGTGGAAGAGTAAAGATTACAGTTAAAATAGCCGTGAGTTCATTATTGATTAAATCTGGATAGGGTCCTTGAGTTAATTACAGGGTTTTCTCTGCTTTTGTATTTGTTTGAAATTGCTCACAATAGTTTTGTTTTTTTTTTTAAGGTGAAAAATTAGCATATCAATCAGGATAAATGGTGTGAACAAATTTTTGAAGAAGAAACAGTTTAATAGCTAATTAACCAGGAAAGTTTTACTCCATTCAGGCAATGGAGTTTGAACTAACCCAGTAGGCATTAGGGAGCCCATGTAGATTCCTAATAGTGGAATGATGATGATCAAAGTTCTGCTCCAGAAGAATAATGTCAGAGAAGAATGAAGAAGAGAGTGGAGGGTTGAGAGCCCAGAGTGAATGAGACCAGTTTATTGCTATATTGCAACCTTGAAATCATAGCCTGTAGTGCTAGTGAATGGATGGATAAAAGACAGTCTGTGAAGCATTTCAAAAGAGAAAGAATAGCTCTGCATCCAGGCTCTTAGTCAGTGCTGGTGCCAGCACAGTGAAAAAGAGAAGTTTTTGCCTCATTTCTCGAGGGCTTAGGTTTGGACTATGTGGTCACCTGTTGTCATTATGGAGTATACCAAATGAATTTGTAGCTACAGTACAAATTTAGTCAATAGTTTGGCTCTTTTAGTAAATCAGTATTGACAAACTTATAGTTGCAAAGTTTCTTTCCAAGGGTAATTTAAAATGAAGGTACCATTTTATACTACTGAGGCACAACTACTAAAACAGTTTTGATAACCTATTTGAAACTCAAGAGTTCAGATCTTCTAGGTTACTTGCATTTTTCAGTCAGAATCCTACAGATGCCAACTAGATTACAGATGGCTAACATAATTTGTTTTTTCATTACTGGAAGAAGAAATTTAGAGCTTAGTGCATTCTACTAAAAGAAGTAAATGTTCTGTCATGGGACAACTCTTAAGAAAATACTTTGGCTCTGAAATAGTGCTTTATCTAGGTTTCATTTTGAAGATCCCAGCCCAAATTTAATGACAAAGAACTGAGATTTTCTCTATTTACTATATAAAATTTTAGAGGACAACAGCACGTCAGTCTTAAAAGTGTATCACAGAATTGATGAGAATTTACATTTAACTTACATTTTAGGCTTTTCTTTTAGAATGTAGTCTTCTGAGAAAAAAGCTTCTGAAGAAAGAATTGAAATTATTATAAAACTTAAGAGAAAATGTGGCCTTTCCACTATGTGGGAGTGTAAAATGGTTTTTACTTTCTGGGAGGTGGTTTGGCATCACTAATAAATATGCTCATGCCCTTCTGGCAGTTCCACTTCTAGGAATGTGTCCTAAGGAAATGTGCACATATATAAACAAAGGCATATGTACATACCATTCAGTGCATAAGTTGCGTGTGTTGTGGAAAATTAGCAACAATCTAAACATCCACCAGAAGAAAACTGACTTAAATTATAGTATATCCATGGGATAGAATACTGTGCTATCATTTAAGATGAAGAAGTAAATTTGTACATCTTCTTTGTATATAGAAAGATGTTTAAAACTTACTGCTAAAAAAACAAAGCAGATTACTGAACAGTAGGGTTATTTATCTTTAAATATCTTTGGGAAGTGGAATTGGGAGAATTTCACTTCACACTTTTGTAATGTTTGCATAATTTTTACAAGCGTTTTTTAAAATAATAAGAATAAAGATACAGCTATTGGGAGGGGAGGGGAATCCTGTTGTGCATATCAGTATTATTAAGCTTTAAATTCCTTTGCTGCATTATACTTAGCCACCTGGTCTGCCAAATAATTGCAGAACATGTATGGTCAGGTTCTGTTCATCTGTGTTTTGCAGGTTCTTCCTGCCCATTGTCCTTCGTTCTTAACAGAATTTTTCATGAGACCATTCAGTAAGTTTTGTCTAAACAGTTTAAGAGATTTATAAAAGAATCTGTTTCCATAAGAGAGTCCTCCGTGTCACAGGTAAATTGATGAGGTGGTTTGGAGGTTTTCTTTCTTTGGAGAAAGGGTGGTGTTTATCTTCAGACTTACTTATCAATTATAAAGGCATACCTAGGAATTTTTTTCCCCCTTCATGGTTGTGAAAATACAATACTTGGCACATAGGCAAAACTAAAGAGTTTGCAGATTCCCTACCCTTTGGATAAGAGAAACACCTTAAAATAGCACGTAACATAGCTTTTATGCGTAGTAGTTCTTTCATGTTGGATGTATGGATGGATATATGGATGTGAATGAAAGAGAGAGAGAGAAAAGACAAGACAAGGGTGAGACTGGCAAATCTAGATAATATAAATCCCAAGAGAGCCAGGAATTCTAATATGAACTTGTTTGTCTAACATAGCACCAATAATTGGTACTTACTTTAAAAGTCTTTTTGCTTTAATTCAGATACTGCTTTCTAAAGTAAGTAGTGATTACTGTAATAAATAGGAGCTATACATTATTTTTTTCCTGAACCCTAATTTTTTTCCTGAACTCTACCACTGTGTTATGACTTCTTATAGTTAATATATTTATAACTTTTTTATCTATAAAATAATGAATTAGACTTTAATCTTAAAACTCTAAATTTGTTATTAATTGGAGAAATTTTACCTAAATACAGAAAGTATAATAGATATTGATGCCTCAGATATGCATAAACCAGTTTGTCTGGAGTAAGTAAACCTGGTTCACATTTCAGGGTTTGGAAAGGGTCTAGACAGAAGAGACAAACACAGAGGTATGAGAGATGTGTTCTTTTTCTTTCTTTTTTTTTATTTTTAATGTGATCTGGTACATGTTTCTAAAGCATATACTGAGGCTCCAAACACAGTAGGACAGAACATTCAGAAAGTCTTGAATATAGTCCTTTACAGAGGTAAATCAAAGATCATGTCATCTTTATTTGATACTTAAAAGCCTAAAATTTTTCTAATTCATGTTAAGAATAGTGTGTGCATCCTTGGTTAGTTTAGCAGTAAATATGTATTTATCATTGTTTAAATGAGTTATAAATAAAATATTTTTTCTACAGTGTCAATTTATAATAACTTCAGATTGTAGCATGTATTTAGTTTGTGTTTAGTTTCATTATTTACAGCATCTACTCTTATCCTACCACCTCTTCTCCCTCTCCTCCAAGTAAGTATGTCTTGGCCTCCATAATATTACCATTAATGGAATTTTTCATGAGGAAAAAAATTCTTACTATGGAATAAAACAGGATTTTTTTTTAAACTGGATTTTAATTACCTCCTATTCTAGTTACTGGTTTGTTGTGCCAAGCCCAGTAGCCCCTAGAGGGAATATAAATTTAGGCAAAGTGGCCAAGGGATAAACAAGTGTTGCAGGAGGAGAGGTGGGGGGGGGGAGAAAACTTTATCTTGGCTCTAAATTACTAAGCCATGATATTTCTTTAGTCTCTTAATTGTTTCTCCAGTGTTTCTCTCTTTTCTTTTTTCTCTTCGTCCCTGAACTTCTCTTAGATCCTTTGCCTGCATTAACGTGCTTCAACATTTGTAAGCCTAACTTAGAATTTATACTATCCCAGATATGTGAACTTTTCACTGAATTTATTTCTTCTAATGCTTACCATTTATCTCTCCTATACTTTGTTTTCCACATACTGTCTTCTCATATTATTTACTGTAGCAAGATTGGAATACATATTGTTGAAGAAGAGTGAAAATCATTTTTAGCCACTTTGAGGTTGCTAGTAGCAGAGCTCCTTTTTCTTCGCATATATTTATAGGTTCTAAAGAGCCATTTAAGCTCTTAATTTGCCACAAACACTAGTCAGTATGCACCCAAGTCAGCAAGACAGGTATTATTCCTTTCATTATACAGATGAGAAAACAGACTTTGAGACATTGCATGAATTAGATAAGCCAATGACAGGATTCATAGAAATTTGAAGCTGGAAAAAACCTAACGAATTTTTTTTTTTTTTAATTTTAATTGTTCAAGTACAGTTTTCTGCCTTTTACTCCTATCACAGCCCACCCCCCTAATGAATATTTTACTTTGAGGAATTTAAGGTTCATCTATTAAGAATTATTTTTCTGCCCTGGCTGGCGTAGCTCAGTGGATTGAGCGCGGGCTGCGAACCAAAGTATCGCAGGTTCGATTCCCAGCCAGGGTACATGCCTGGGTTGCAGGTCATGGCCCCCAGCAACCGCACATTGATGTTTCTTTCTCTCTCTCTTTTTCCCTCCCTTCCCTCTCTAAAAATAAATAAAATTTTTAAAATAATAATAAAATAAAATAAAAATTATTTTTCTGAGATCACCAAACTAATTAAGTTGTAAACTAGAACTCAAACTTCCTAACTCCTAATACAATAGTACTTTTTTCTTTTTTCAAAGTAAAAAGCTATTACAGGACAAATGGCAGTGTGTTGCCTCAGTATTTTCATTTAGGTTGGAGATGAAAAATAAGCATATAATGTAGCTGCCACATTAGTTCTCAATCAAGTTGGTCATGTAAGAGATAAAATGCATTCGTATATTTGTTGCATTTCTTTCCTGTGATTTAAAAATTAAATTGATCCCTGGCTGTTGTGGCTCAGTGGATTGAGCTCTGGTCTGCAAACCAAAAGGTTGCTTGTTTGATTCCCAGTCAGGGCACATGCCTGGCTTGCCCACCAGGTCCCCAGTTGGGGGAGTGTAATGTTTCTTTCCCTCTTTCCTGCCCTCCCTTCCCCTCTCTCTAAAAATAAATAAAATCTCTCAAAAATAAATTTAGGGTAATAATCATACCAAAAAACCTTCTAATATTTTCCCCTTCTCCTTTTTACCATTTTGTAAATTTCATTCAAAAGAAGGAAATTAAAGTATAGAAGTTTGAGAATAAATTCAACTTGAATATATAACAAAATTTGAATAATTGCTGGGTTCAGAAATTGAATCTTAAAATTAATGACTATTATCTTTTAACCCTAGTTAGTTAAAATTTTTTCTGACATGTTTTTTTCTCTTCTTAACCGAGTTAAATGTATTCATTTGTGGACCTATTAAAGAACTTTTATGGCTTCAAAGTTACTCTGTATGTCTGTTAATTTTCATTATTTAATAGTTTAAATATATAGGTAGATTGGGCTGAATATATTGATTTCAGGATCTATTCTAAACGCTTGTTTCTGTCAGTCTGACAGTTATTGTTTAAGGGAAGAAATTGGTTGATTGTGGTTAGTTGGAGTTTAGAGAACTGAGGTTTGTTGTATGCAGAGCCTTTCAGTTTGTGAGGGGGGAAAAAGTCCTAATAATTTGGTAACAGTGCTGTGTGAACCTGATACCAGAACTCTGCCTAAGCAAGAAGGTATTTTCTCTTTTTCTTTAAAGACATGCCTATTTGTAAGTTTCACATAATTTCAAAATGTCTATAAAATACACCTTTCTGGTCCTGGATTACTGAGTGCGCATATTTGTCCTTACTTTGAAATCTCCTAATTTGGCCCCAGATTCCAGAGTGATTTTCATATTTAAGGAAGCCATTACCTTCCAAAAGGTTTTCTTAGAAGAGTGAAGAAAATAAGTATAAATTAATAGCCCTGGCTGGCGTAGCTCAGTGGATTGAGTGCGGGCTGGGAACCAAAGTGTCCCAGGTTTGATTCCCATCTAGGGTACATTCCTGGGTTGCAGGCCATAACCCCCAGCAACCACACATTGATGTTTCTCTCTCTCTCTCTCTCTCTCTCTCTCTCTCTCTCCCCCCCTTCCCTCCCTAAAAATAAAAATAAATAAAATCTTAAAAAAAAAGAAAAAAGAAAATAAGTATAAATTATTAGTGTGAATACCTTGCTGTTAATATGCTTGGGAAATTATATTCACAGTAAAAATTGTTTCAGTGTTCTGTTAAAATTTAATGATGGATGATCGGTATTATAAAGCCAAAGGGACATTTTGAGAAAATGGCTTGCTTATTTATTTATTTATTTATTTATTTACATGTTTTGTCAGAGACCAAAATTGAGGAAGAGATTTGTCTTTCTTTTGATTTGTGAAGTTGATCAGAGATTGCTCCTTGGCTGAGTTGCTGTCTGCCTAGGCTGTTAACAATTGTTTCTCTGGCAGCAGATCTTGTTCATCAGGATTGCATCATTTCTGGGAGAAGGGCCAAGGTCCACAGCCTCAGTACAAAGACTGTCTGAAGCATATGAAGCCTGTTCTCTTTCTGAAGCGGCACTCCTCTTCCTGCCAGCCCTCTTCACAGGATTACTGAAGCAGGCTTGTTCTGAATTTCTTTCATTGGATTGGCTGTTTATTGGACTCTTGTCTCCCAGCTGCTTCCGGCTCACCTGGCTGATGCAATTTCTCTTTCTGAAATCTCTGTTGGAATTGTTCTTAAAACACTGTCTGTCTTCTGAGAGTGACCAGGCAGATCACATGGGGCTTGTGCTTTCAGCAAGTCATATAGAGAAGAGACTGTCAGAATGACAAATACAGACTATTGACCATTTCTGAACTCAATTAAAAAGGGGATAATTATAAACTATTTCTGGCATGTTCTATTTAACAGCCTTTGCCCAAGAAACTATGTAAATGGAGACTTCTCAAAAGAGTACTCAGTACTGGACGACAGGCTGGTTCTGCTTTTGAATCTGAGAACTATACTAGTGTTTTTGTGGATTCCGATGGATTGTTCTGGGGATACTTAAATTTGAAATAAAATTGAAATTCTGATACATTCATTTTCCCCCCGTTGTACATTCCTTCTTGTTCTTTTCCTTCTGTCATTTCTTATATTTCTTATTTATTGCTGCTAAAAGAATCTACATCTCTCCTGATTTATTTAATTTCTTCTTTCTTGTACTGTTATCTTTATCCTTTTATTTTTATAATTCCTAATATGCTCTTTGTGAATTGTTTCTAAAGAATAGTTCAGTTTCCAATTTTTAATCAATTGGAGAGTAATAAAATATCAACATAAAGTACATTTCTTCTCCTTAGTAACTGAAATGACATGAACAGCTCTTTCACTTATATGATATATTAACAGTTCAGGTGTTAACACCTCATTCTGGCTAATGTTAAATTTCACTTCTCCCCAAAAGTCCTAGGTCACCACCCATTTTTCTTTCCTTTTTGGAGGGTAAAAGTTGATGAAGGCTTTATTTTTCCACATGTTTCTGTTATGGAGTTAACCACAAATAGAAATGACTCTCTTTTTGTCAATCTTTTTCTATAGTAGGACAAGAGGACATAAGTGGGATGGGGGAGGGGGTAAAGGAGTAATATGAACTTAACTGGGTGGTGGTAGCTCCTTGTCTGACTGGAGAGTAAATTGACATTTGGTTAAAGAAAAAGCCTCTGAATTTGGGATGGGGTCAGTGAAGAAGAGCAGCACCTCCTGGGAGAAATAAAAAGAAGGAATCCGTTGGGAAATGGGAAAGAATTCTGATTTGAAGGAAACAGAAGGAATATCCAGTGACATAAGTATTTACACTTAAGTCAGAAAAAATAATTTTTCCCTTTTCACACTTTATTTAGGTCTTGCTTACAGGAAAATAGAACATAAAGGTTAAAGAACAAGAACACAGTACTAGAGGGAACATCGGAGGGTAAACAAGACAGTATGCAGAGATGAAACAAACACAGTTGCCATTAAAATATTTGTAGAATTCTATGAGTCCATTGATGTTATTTCTTTCTATACTAATTTGTATCTCAACTTTTTCTAGGTCTTCAGAGCTACTGACAGATAATTTTTTGGGACTTCATATTCAGAGGTCTATACAAAGGTGACTGAGCCAAATAAATTCTTTTGTTTTGATTTTTGTATTTTGATAAATGCTAAAATCATATGTTGAGGTAAGGATGATCAAAATTCAGCAAATATTTCTCATAAATCATCTGTGTGCTAGGCACTGTTCTAGACATTAGAACTACAACAGAAGATTAAAACACAAAAATCCCTGTCCTTAGAGAGTTCATATTCTAGTAGGAATAGACAGACAGATTAGCAAGCAAAAAATATCTTGAAATTGTTCCACCCAGAGAGAGTATTAATTCTTAGTCTCTCTAGGACACATCTCCAAACTATGATAAATGTTAGTAAACTATACTAGGAATCTATTGTCTAGAATTATAAAACTAGTGTCATTACCATAAGAGAAATTATATGTAGATGATCTGTTAAAAGGTCTTCAGTTAACATTTTAATAGCTACATTTTGAAGAGTGTTAAGAAAGGAACTATCTTCAGGGTTATTGAGAAATTTGGTTTTGTTACCATTTTTTGAGTTAAGAAACTCCCACAGTATTATAAAAACATTTAGAACAAGATGGCCAAGCTAACCTGTGATTGCTTTCATCAGACAGTGGAAGAATCATGTAAAACTGGACAAAAGGAAAATGGAGCAATCCATTAAAGATAAATGTATAGTTAACTACTTAATGTTTCTTAAAGTTATTTTTAGCTATCCAAATTTGCTGGGGTGGGATTTCATGAAGGATTGTACTAAGGGGTTACTATCTGAAGTAATCTTATCATCTTTTCCTTTTAGTGTAACTTCTAAAATTTACTCTCAGAAAAATAACTCTCAGTGTAGATTTATAAGTTGTATTTATCTAGAAGTATACAGTTTTTATGGGCATTTAATAGTGCCTGTGACAGGAGTTTTAATGGTGCTGAGTAACTTTTTTGTTGTTCTTTACTGAAAATAATATAATAGTAATTATATATCATATATAATAATAGTAATATAATAGTAATTCAGATTATTATATATTGGTCAGGGAAGGTATGATTATTGTCAGACTCTGTTTAGATTATCAAACCAGGCAGTTGGAGGGTCTTTTTATTTTCCTCTTGAATTTGAATTATACAGTGATACTAAAATTAGAGAAAATTGGACCACCAGGCCCCAATATTTAGTTTTATGCCCTTTGGGCTTATTTGATGTGTTCTCTCTTATACCATTTGCAGATTTTATTTCAATTTTCCAGAGACTTTAAGGATATACTGCTTAAATCTCTGTTTGGCTATATTGTTAGTGAAAGGAAAGTTATGTGTAAGATGCGCCCAAAGGCAGAAGTTATTAGTCACTTTTATGAGCTGTGAGGAAGCAATAGACAGGAAGGTTTGCCCTTTTCATTTTAGTCCCAAGTTTTAGCAGTGTGTCACCTTCTTGTTGAGTGGGAACAGATCTATTGCCACACCCATACTTGAAGAGTCCTAGATCCACTCTTGAGATCAAGCTCTTGAAAAGTGTAGGTGCCAAGGAGGACTGCTTAGCTTATAGCTGTTCTAGCATTCTAAAACAACGTCACAAACAAGTGCTATTATCTTTATGCGTGATACTGGTTTGATTCACTGTTCACAGTTATGTTTTTTACTCACATTAATTTGCTTCAGATATCAAAATAAGATTCAAGCATCTCAGATTGTCTACCATTTAAAATTTGCATTAGTTCCCTGGATTGACTCAATAACATATACTTTTCATTTCATTTAGTTTTTCTAGTATAAACAATCATCTGACATTTCTTCGATCTTAATTGTTTTATCATGAATCACTATATCAATCATGACTTCTTGTAGTCTCTCTGTGCAGAAATCTTTATTAGTCTGGGTCTTTGACATTGCCTGCCTCCCACATACAGTGCTTCTTACTTCATCCTTTTAGTGGTTATTTTTACAACATAAAGCCACTCATATAAAGTACACTTTTTCTCCCTTTTGTACCATACTTCAAAATCTCTTAACTCTACTTTTGCATTTTTACACTTAAGTTGTTGTGGGTCTATCTGTTCCCAACTTCCTCTGGTTATGGTTGCAAATTCAAGGTATCCTCACTACTTTTCCATACATGAAGCTGTACTCTTTGTGATTTATGTTTTTATTCATACCTAACAGTGGATATTATCTCACAGATACAGTTAAGATAATTGCATCTTCTCCCAAAATTATAGTTAAAATAAAAATGGTTTTAAAAAAGGAAGACTGTTCTGTGACAGAAGAAGGCAATAAGAAACAGCTGTGTCCAAACAAATAGAAACAAACTGATCTCTTGTATTTGGAAGAAATAACATTGGCTGCTGGAAAAAATGCAGTTGTGGCAGACAGGCAGGGTTTACACGAAAATCTTGAATTGTCAAAAAATTAAACTGTGGTATTTCTATTAACCATTCCGTGTCTTTAAAGGTGTTAGTTCCTGCATTACTAGAAAATTTAGTTTGATGAGCAGTTGTAGAATGGGGGGAATGTGCTTTTTAGTAAGCCGGGCAGACTATTATTTTCTCTTTATTTGAAAAGGAAAAAATAAAAACAGAATGAAAAGAAAGCATAACTTTTTTACCTCATTAATGCAGTACATAGTAAACTTGGGACAATGTATAGATCCCTTGCTATACTTGTTTTATATTTATCCTTTTAAAGTCTTATTCAAAAATGGGTGGGGGAGGGGAATAGTAGCATTGAGGATAAATTTAAAGAACTATCAGTTACTAGATATTATTTTCCTTTTCTGTGACAGGATTCCTCATGTCCATAACATGTTGGTCGAGGCTCTGCAGCTCACCCCCACTCTCAGAGTGGCCAGTCTCCATTAATTGGACCCCGTGATTTCCACTTTCTGCTGTGCTGGACGTCATGAGCATTGCAATCCCTCTGGGAGTCACCACACCAGATACATCCTACTCAGATATGGCTGCTGGATCAGAGTAAGTGCTACTTCCTAGGTAGTAGGTGAATTACCAGTTTGTGTGGAGACAACTTTCTTATGGGCATCTAATAGTAAATATGGAGTATTTTCTAAACTCAAGCCTAGCCCACACTGTAAATGAGATTAGACCTTTCGCTTTCTCCCATAGATGCTGGAGGGGGAAAAATAGAAAAGGGAGGAAAAGAATTGGGGGAGGGAGTTCTGAGTAAATAATAGAATGAAATGTGCAAAGTAATGATGATATTTTCATTTGTTTTGATGGGTGGGGAAGATTGAAATAAAGTAGGTATCACTACCTGCTTCTGTAGAATTAATGATTATCCTGATGGATGGAGATAAAGGAGTTCTCTCCAACTGATTTTCCTTGAAGGCCTCTTCCTATGTACTTCTTATTGTTCTAGAGTAAAAGGGCTGAACTTTTATATGGACAGGTTACTTAAACTTCCTGACATTTTGGGGTAGAAAACGTGGAAAGCAGTGTCATCTGTTTTATTATAATATTCATTGCCTAGAAAGAGGACCTTCAAAATCAGTGGTACCAAACTTTTTTTTCAGCTAAGAGCAGCTTTAGGAATTGTCGAAAATCCCAATCCCTAAAAATAGACTCTCAATTCTTGAAGAATTTAAATGCTAAATGGCAATGAAGGTAGGCCTTTGTTATAAAACTTTATATATTATTCACAGTTTTAAAATTTTTAGCCTTTTGTATCCCTTCTCTTTAAATGTCCGAGATTCCCCCTGCTTACAGATTCCCCCTCTTGTCCTTTTACCTCCCTTGTACCCACTCTTCCTTGCTTACAGAAAGGAAGTGGAAGCCCCCTACCTTTCAAGACGAAGTGGCACTACACAAGGATGTGAAAGTCCAGCGAAAGAGACCCAAGGGGCCTAGGGGGCAGCACACCCCCAGAAGCCAAGTCTATTCCAGGCAGTACCAGGGATTAGGGTCTGGGCTGGAAAAATCCTGGTGTTTTGAATATGTTCAGGTCCAGTTCAGACTCTTGATCCCACAGCCACTTCTTGAGTGAGGTGGGTGTTGCTCTAATTCCCCTGTTTCTCTTGCCATTTTCACAGTCCCCTGGGGATTCTTCCCCCTTCAGCAAAGAAAAGCAACTGTACCAGAATTCTGGGTTCAACTGCATCCCTGATTAATAGTGGTTTTCTTCCTTAAAACTGAGAATATTAGTAAAGAGCTTGTATATTTCTTCACAAAGCCACCTAGGACAGTTTAACTGTTTATTGACTTCCTTAAAGAGGAAGGCTTACAATGAAGCTACCCTAAGCAGCAGTGTATTGTATTCTGGGGTAGTCTACAATTTAAAGCAGTTTTTGGCCTTATTGCCATACAAAAAGGAGGGTGGGGGGTGGGGGGTGGGGAAGGGTGGGTTGTGTTTCTTCCAAGACCTTTTTTTTCCCCCCCTTTTTTCCCGTTTTGGTTTTTGTGTGTGTGTGTGGTTTTTTGTTGTTTTTTTGTTTGTGTGGTTTTTTGTTTTTGTTGCTTTTTTTTTTTTGAGAGGGTGGGGGTAGAGGGTCTTGGGTGGGGTTGGTTTTTTCCTTTTTTGGGTTTTGGGAGGTTTTTTTTTTTGTTTGTTCATTTATTTTGCATGCCAAAGAGATTTAGTTAATACCAGTAGCTGAGGTTTCCAATTTTACAACTGTTTCCCAAATAAGGTGCTTAAAAATCTTCTTGCATTAGTAGACAACTAGTTGTGTAGTGTTGAGATTTTTCCAGTCAGCCACTAACTTCTATATGGATTGACTAGGAAGCTATATAGGTAGACAGCATTAACATTTGTGAAAAATTTCGACAAAGAGATTAAATCAGTAAGTTTGGGATAAGTAGATAAAGACCAAAAGCAATTATTCTTAAAACTGATATTTTTCCCAGAGTATACAGATGACTGCCCATAAGTGTTGCTAGGGAGTACAGAAGTAATTGCAGGAAGAAAAAATAATTCTGGCTTGAAAATTAGCCTGCATTGCTTCTATTTCCTGAGACATTTCATTCACAATCTCCAGACAGATTTTTAATGCTGTGGTCATAACTAATTATTGTAAACAGTTACTTGTTTAATATTTCTACAAAGCAAGAGAATGTCAACAACTAGCTTATGTAATGTTCTGTTAAATTAATGATGATATATTTTAATGCTTCACCATGCATATTTTACTGTCATGCATATTCCACTATTCTGGGCTCTGGTATGAAGGGCAAAGTACTCAAACAAGGAAAAGACCCAGATTTTATCTTACAGTTTTTTTAAGCTGATAGCAACATTATGCATTATGCATTTTTAATATATTGGGGGGGCTCTAGATACAGCAGTGGGCACAAAGATTTTTCTGAATTTACAACCCTGCCACAAATGAATTTAAGACATTTCCAAATAGATAGCATTATAGCAGCAGGTTGCATATTGTATTTTGAACACAATTGACGGAGTCTGTTTTAAGCATGGGTTCTGGGTATGTGCCCAACTGTCATAGCAGTTCAAACATAGGGGAAGAAAGACTATAGTTACATTTGCATAAAGTGGTTGACTAATAAAGACATGCAGTCCTAACACTCCCAAGTTTTTCATCCTTTTAAAATATAGATAAAAGCTGATATATGTGTGTGTTTGTATATATACATATGTATAAAATCAGGGAATATCCTAAGAAATCTTATATTTACCTGTTAACTTGTAACTATTGAATCATTGACCAATGTGGAAATTACAAATTTTCCTCATCAAAACATAGAAGCTTAAATTTTAGTACTTGGCATGCATAGCTATATATTAAATGCTGTATTTGACTAGAAAGTATTGTGCAGTGAGATGGCCTTTTAACCTCCAAAACATACATTTTATTTTTATTCCCTCAACTTGCACATGAAGTGCATATGTTTGTATTTACCCAGTTTGGAGATGGGTAAGGTACAACCAACATAGCTATATCTCCATGGCCATCTTTTAGTTCATATCACTTTCTATTTTCCTCTCAAAAAAAACATAAACCATTCCTGATAAACAGCTGTCGTGTTTCACTCCATGTGTTGAGTGGTACAAAATCTCCTAATATAGAATTGGTACAGTTCTTTAGAATACTTGTTTATCAAGTAAATTAATGTATGAAATTACTTTTTCTTAATTGTCCATCATAGAAACTAAATTCTACCTTCATTTTATTAATGCTTATTTGCCTTTGGTTTCATTTAGGAAACTCCACCTGTTTCCTAATACTCAGAGTTGATGGCCTCCCAGTGGGCCATGTTCAGATAATCTTTTTCTCAAGAATACTGACCTCTATTCTTGATGTATTATCACCCCCAGTTCCCATCTGCAGACACTCTTTTAGAGTAATAAAATGCATGCAGTCAGCAACAGAGAATACTTTCCTATGTCTGAAGTTTTTCTTCACCTAGAAAGTATCTTTGCTGATATAGATAAGTCCCTTCTCACAGTTTTGGAGCATATAACTGGGTGAGTTGGATACATATATCAGAATTTTCTTTTATCCCTCACTTCTCAGTTGACATTGTGCCATGTTGAACCTCACACTTCATTATTGCCAAGTACTATATGTTGTGTGTTTCTAAGCAGGAAAACATACATTACTTGAAGCAAACACTATGCATTATTTGATGCCCTCAAAGACTCTTTGATATCTAAAGCTGAGCTATGTGTGATATCCTTGGAATTTCTAATTTGTGAATCTCTGTTCTGGTTAATTTAAATGACATATCTATTATGCAGTTCTGCAAAGTTACATAGTACAATTACCTTTCAAATTCCCCAAAGTCTAACCAATTAAAGTTCTTTTTCTCCCTAAAATTAATTTTTATCCTTTGCCAACGATGCCTTTTTATTACCAAGTAAAGAATTACATTAAATTTCTAAATTTTGAACACTTACATAATTCTTTTATTTTACTAAATTGTGCCTGAACTGTTTATTTTCCACTCAGGGAGGGTACAGAAAGATACTTAACCAAGCTTCTGACTAAGCCTGGTTACTTAAGATCTCATATAATTTTCTTTAAAGGTAGAATGTTATCCTAGTTTACAAACCAATTAGGCATAGTGGAAAGAGCACAGGCTTTGGACTCAGACATTGTTTCAAATCCTGGTTCTGTTAGTATGTGACCTTGGCGAAGTCACGTAAACTCACCACCTTAGTTTACCCTTCTGTAAATATGGGGTGCTATTTACCATGTTTAGTAGTCGTAGAGTCAATGAATGAATATATATATAAAGTACCTAGAAAGTAATGGGGAATTCAAAATGGTGGCCACTACTACTGTTATTGTTTGTCACTAGATTAACAAAACTTCTAAGTACAGTTTTATTTTGAAGTTCTGTTATATTACTACCATGCAGCTGTAAAATAATTGTGTCCTTTATATGCTTGCATGTCACTGGTGGATGAGAAGTTATTACTCTAAAGGTATTTGGGGGTTCATCAAGATGAGAGGTATAAATATAAGATGCCATTGTTTTTACCTGTACTTTCTTCAGGGTATCCTGTCTTGGTAGTGAATGGAAGAGGGCCTGGTCCCTGGGGCAGTACAGAAGGCACTTTCATCATCTCACTCACTGCAAATGTCATGTGAGGTTTCATGGAAGTATTAAGAGATCCAATTAAGAAGAATAGTTCTGAGTCTAAAGCAGCCCAGAGTGGCTTCTCTAGGGGAAACTCCCTGCTCAGCTGGTACGTTTGTGTTTGTCATTAGGGACACCTTGTATCCCAGGTGCCTGCCTTGAGACATCTACCTGTACTGGCTTCGTGTTACACAAATCCACATTTAATAACATTTCCAGTGTTATTTATAGGCTTAGTATGTTAACAAGATTGTTTCACTGAGTTCTTTCTCTTATCCCAGTAGCTGGTGGTTGTGGAAAGAGGAGGGGTTAGAATGGGAAGTTAAGCCTTAGTTGAAGGAAAGATTAGGTGTTATGCTATCATGCATTGCTTTTCGCCTTTGTGCAGCCCTGAATCTGTGGAGGCTAGTCCAGCAGTTAATGAGAAGAGCGTGTATTCCACTCATAATTATGGGACCACTCAGAGGCATGGGTGTCGAGGACTGCCTTACGCTGTGAGTATGCATTTGTTTCTCTCCAAAGCAGTGATCTTCCTGGAGTGTAATCCATTCTTATACATTGTGACTTTCTTGCAATGTTTATATGCAGCATGACGAAGTTGCCCCTTTTGCACTTCCCTGCCTCCAGCGGACGTCTAGCCCTGCATCATTGTTCTTGTTTTTATGTCCCAGTTGACCTTGGCATTTTGTTTTATCACTTTCCTGGTTGAAGCCAAAAAAACGAAGGGTACTACTTTCTTCTTTCTTTCCATATGTACCATACTTTAGGGGAGAGAGGGGCCAGTGTTTGGACACTGTTGATTTAAAAAATCTTATTTTCAGGATCATAATTACGGAGCCCCTCCTCCTCCGACACCTCCTGCTTCTCCCCCTGTCCAGACGATCATCCCTCGTTCTGACCTGAATGGCCTGCCGTCGCCCGTAGAGGAACGCTGTGGAGACAGCCCGAACTCTGAAGGAGAGACCGTTCCTACCTGGTGTCCCTGTGGTCTTTCTCAGGATGGCTTCCTTCTCAACTGTGACAAGTGCAGGTAAGATCGTGTTCCATCTAAGTTCAAGCCTGGGCTGCTGGGATTAGGGTTTCTTATTAGTAGGAAAAAGCTCAAAGTATTCTTTCTTGTGTTTGTTAATGTAGATGATTCCTTAGTGCTCCTTGGCTCGAATTCTCTGCACTAGGTGAGAATTGGTGACAACAAGGAATGAGAGATTGATGTTAAAGCTATTTGAATTTGATATGAAATTTAATGTCCTGGAGACTTTGGTAGGTGGGAGGAGAAGGGGGTAGTGTATGCAGAGACAGTTCTCCCATTTTTGTGATAATGTGCTGCATGCTATTGGAAGGACTACTTTAAGTTTATTTTCCCTCTTTAGGGGAATGAGCAGGGGGAAGGTTATTAGACTTCATCGGCGGAAGCAGGACAACATATCAGGTAATCAATCATAAGATGGGTTATGCCCCTATTTTGACATACGTTGTACTTTAAATGTTTGTCTAAACTCCTCTTATAAGTTCCTGTGGTCAGTTCCCTCGCTCTTTTCATGGAAAGAGATAGAAGTCCCCACAAGACTACTGTGTAATTCTCTTATTGTGAATTAAATGTATCCATAAATGGCATTTAGCCCTGTAGCAATCAAAATATTTCTGGTGAGCACAGAAAATCAGATGCTTTTTAATATGTTACATATTGAGGCAATGGAGCTTTGGGACTGAATATAAGGAGAGAAATACATACAATGTAGAGTTTATGTCTTATTGCCAATGATACAGAAAAATCTTCATAAATAAGATGGGTATTTATGTTCTACAGATGATAGAGTTACCATACTTTGCTGCATGTGATGTGCTCCCATGTATAATGGGCACAGTGTTTTTGTGTGCATTATATGTAGGATTATTGAGCCCATGGTGGGTAACCATCATATCCATGTATAATATGCGTGCTTATTTTTCCCTCAAAAATTTGGGCAAAAAAAGTACACATTATACACAGTGAAATACGGTGATAATAGAAGTAATGACCTACTGGATATGGAATAAATCTAATGGAATAAGCTGTTTTTAATGTTCTTTTAAATCTGTTTATATAGTGTAAACTATAAAATAACCTTTTTTCAGGTGGGGATAGCAGTGCAACAGAAAGCTGGGATGAGGAGCTTTCTCCTTCCACTGTGTTGTATACAGCAACACAGCACACACCTACTAGCATCACCTTAACTGTTAGAAGAACCAAACCCAAGAAGCGGAAAAAGAGTCCAGAAAAGGGTCGTGCAGCACCAAAGACAAAGAAAATCAAGGTATGGAGGGTAAAAGTATCTTAAATAGAAATATTTCTGAAATAGCTCAAATTTTGGACCAAGAATGCACCAAAAATTTTTTAAGAAGTTTGATCCAGATGTTTGAAGGGCCACTTTTGCTCTACTTGCCAAAATCAGCTAATCTGTGTTGTGAACATGTAGACCAACCTCTCTTCTGCCACTCCATACCATCACAACTGGCACAGTTTCTTCTCCTCCAAGCCCCATCCCAGGTATGAAATCCCGGCCCCACCTGGCACAAGCCTAAATGTGCTATGGTAGCCTCCAGTCTAGGCTTCCACTATTCCTTCTGGTGTCTCCCTGCCTCCACAGCCCAACACAGTCAGCAGTTCTTGTCCTGGTATATGCCCACCTCATGTCATTGGGGTTTCCTTGTTTCAAAAAAAAATAGATCAGGAAACATCTCTTGAATGGTCTAGGCTTCCTCAGTGTCGCGGTCACTTTCCTGTATTCTCAAATAAAAAGTCTCCAGGAGAAACCTCTTCTGTTTTGTGTTCTGTCTTCCCCATCAGGGCAACTTTGTTGTTCCTAGGTGACTTGCCCATCCCTTGTTAAGGGGATTGGTCTTTGTTTCCTTCTTAATTTCAAAATTGGTAAATCTGCCACCTTAACATTTTGATTTGCTTTTTCTTTTAGTGTCAGGGTGCCTTTAGGGTTTAAGTGATGCATGCTCTTCCCTGTTAATTACCTAGTTTCACAATGGGATGCACTGGAATTAGCCACAGAGTTCACTGGCCTTGAGGTACCCCTACTCTTGATAACAGTGTGGGGAATTCAGTTGTGTTTGTTACCTAGGGAAAGGGGGCAGACTAGAACACTAATTCTTGCCTTAGTTTTAGGCTCAGATAGGTATAACTGTCATTCTTGGTACCAAGTTTTGTTTTGTTCTACTTGTTTTCCTCTTTGGGATAGGCATTTCGAGAGGGATCCCGGAAGTCCTTGCGGATGAAGGTAAGGGGTATTCTTCCCTGATGCTGTGTTTACTTCACTGTGATCTTGCATTTTGGTCAGCTTCTTTCCTGACATTGATGGTCTGGGAATCTTGGATTCTGCTTTTCATTAGTTTGTAATTGTTGCCATTCGGTTTTCATACAGCCTTTCTCCAAAGTAGATTTTCTTGGCCATTTTCTGAAATATTTTCCCTTTCTGTAATTAAGACTTCATGTGTTAGTTTTTCATCAGCTGCTTTTCTGGGGGTGACATTTTCCTAAACAAAATGAGGCTGACGTGTTCTGTCATTGTGATTAGCCTCAACCTCAGGACTGAGGGTTTTCTGGGGATAGAGCATCTCTTATGTACCCACTCTACCACCATATGGGCTTTAATCACCATTTGAAAGGATAATTTTTGTCAATAGGAAAGTAGTGTTTATTGATAGGAATTACTCTTATTGGAATTACTTATATTTGAACTGATTTCTCCTGGCATATCGATTTGGTATAGAAGATTTTGATTATGCTAATATGTTTCTTTTCTGAGGTTATTAAATAGAAGAGCTTATGAGGTATGATTTTGGATAGCGGTTGGAGAATAGAGAAGTTATGTGCGATGGACTTTTAGGTACCGGGTGATAAAAACAGAGTTTGCCCAAAGGAGATTTGACTAGATAGCCTGGTATCTTCCTTTACTGATGTATATATAGGATGACATACCTCTCAGTTTTTTAGGGGACTTCAAAGCATGTAATTACAATTAAGATCTATTTTAATTTTATAAGTATTCATATCCCTAAATGTATAAATTATATAGAATAAGGATCTTTCCTGTTCAGAGTTATATATGGAAAACATTAACATCTTTTAGTGAGAATAAGCTTAATATGACCGATGTTAGCAGAGATCACAGGTGGCACTTTACCTAAAATTTGAAGGCTTTGCCTTGCATGTATCTGTAAACAGACTTGTACATACCTGCAAAAGAGATGGGAAGAGGACTTAGAGCCCAAGAGCATCAGAGTCCTGAGATGCCTTGGAACACAACTTAATTATCCTATGCAAAGGGCCAAATTTGCGTTAACTGCCCCTTTATTTTTGTCTCCTTTGCTTACTGGGGACCTTTAATAGATACATAGAACAGACATAGCCCTGGTCCCAGCTGCTAAGCCCTTTCCTATTTTATCAACTGGTCTAAAGTGCCTTCAGGAGCTTGAAATGTTTTGAAAGATATTTAGTGACTCTCCCAAAAAACTACACGTAAACTCCAAGTGTTGCTTGCTATTTTGAAATGTTGACAGATAGTCCAATAAATGTGTTAAAATTTAGACAATAAAAAATACTGGTCAGTTTCTTTAATTCTCACACCAGAATTTTAGGTTGAGTTACAGATTTTGTACTTAGAATTCCTTATTGTTAAACTCCACCAAAGATCTGGGTGAAAGCTATAAGAATGGGGGCGGGGATCATTTAAATTTTTAGTCCCAAAGTCAAGAGCTTCCCTACTTGGAGACTACTCAAAATTTCTCAACCTTGATACCATTGACATTTTGAAGCAAGACATTTTTGGGCTGTTGCAGAGACCTGTTTTCTGCATTGCAGACAATTTAGCAGCATCCCAGGCATCTACCTACTTTGTACTAGTAACACACAGGTATGATATTGAAAAATGACTTCAGGTATTAATCAAATGTCTCCTTATGGGCAAATTATCTCTGGTTGAGAACCACTGTTCTAAACCCTCTGAGACGGGGTGTTCAATACCCAGAAGAATGGGACAGTAGAATAGACAAGAGTTGTATTAATAAATAGCTTATGATACTGTGGCAAAGGCTTCCATTATGCATTAAGTTTAACAAGTCAAAAGTTTAATGATCCCTACTGGTTGCTTAAGCTTGAAAATAATGTTTGGCCACCCATAATCCTCAGTCTTATAAGCAAGCACCCTTAAGTCCCAAGTTTTGCACTTCTCTTTTGCTCAGCCATTACTGACATGTCAAGCAAATGATGTTCTGTTCTCAGTGTGTTGGCCTTAGATCCTTTGTTTGTTGTTCAGTCATTTGGACTAGTGAGAAATGTAGAAAACAATAGTATTGTTTTGTTTTTTCATTTTCCGTTTCATGGGGAAAGGATGGTAGACAACAGTCGGTTAAAACCAGTGACAAAAATGAAAGAAAGCAGTTGTTGTAATAGATATAAATGTTTTCTGCATAATTTATGGAGTCTATGTTTAATTTTCTTATGCCTATTTTTGCAAGTTTAGTGTGGATGTGACTTGTAAGGAGCTTTGGTACTATACTGTCTTTTCCTTCTAGTCATCGCTGGTATGACATCATCAGTATCAGTGTTTGTTTTGTTTTCTGATGGCACCTTAAGTCTTGAGCACCATGAAAGAGAATGTGTGTCAGACTTAAGCTTTGTCTCTGTAGTTAAACACACAAAACCGTCTGTTTAGGATGATGTTTCTGTAATATAATAATATTTTCTCAGCACTGTCCCCATAGAGAGCAATGGTTTTCCTAGAGAAGTATAATGAAGTACCTCTCAACATTTTCTACACTATAGCTACCCACCCTTCCCCCTCATCTTACCTTTTCAGAATGTGGCTATTTAAACTGTCTAAAAAGAGTGTTAGATACACTCCAGAATAATAACTTTTTCTATGGGAAGTGAGATGATGGATTATTTATTTATTTTGAGTCACATGTATATTTAGAATGACCATGTATTAATTGTATAAAAACATTCTCCTGGAGAGAAGTAAAATAATATCAGTTTGGGCTGGCACACTAAGGCAGATGTTCAAGAAGTATTGAAATTTAAGGGATATGATATTTGACAGGTGTCTTGTTCATTTTCATGATAACTTTCTTGTTAACTTGATATCATTCTTTTAATAACAAAATTGATTTTTATGACTTAAAAAATCACCTAAAAATGGTCATAAAATCACAGCAATGGGATGGAACTATGATCCAGATTAATTTCTCCCTTTAGAAATGAGGAAACTGAGCTTTTCTATGTTGTTCAAGGCTTCCCTGCTCATTGGTAATGAAACCATGGTAGAAACCAGATCCCCTGACTCCCAAGCTGTTCTTTCATGCCACACCAACTGCCGAGCAAAAACAAATTTTCTTTGAGACTCAGTCTCTTTCCTCCCTTTCCCATTTTTCTTCATGGACTCTGCTAACCTACCTGACCTTTGTTCTCTACAGAATTCTCCTTCTGAAGCACAGAATTTAGATGAGAATACAACTGAGGGATGGGAAAATCGGATAAGACTGTGGACTGATCAGTATGAAGAAGCTTTCACTAATCAGTACAGTGCCGATGTACAGAACGCCCTTGAACAACATCTACATTCTAGCAAGGAATTTGTGGGCAAACCTGCTATTTTAGATACTATCAATAAGACTGAATTGGCCTGTAATAATACAGTTATTGGTTCCCAAATGCAGGTAAGGATCAAAGGATTAATGACTCTTAAGTAAGTAGTTGATTTTTAAGAACCCAGGAAGAGGTCATATGTTGGAGTTATCATATCTTTCAAATGTTCAAGGACTTAGAATAACAAATTAGCTACCTACTGAGCATCTTTAACCAAAGCAGGTTATAGTGGCTGGAAACTATCCAGATACATATTTTTAAACTATCTTTATTGATTAAAAATAGATAAATTAAGATAGAAAATTTTATACAGCCCCAGTAGGAATTATTATGATTCATAGAAAGCTAAGCTTATTTTTTCCTCATTCTTACATTAAACACAGACCACTAAAATCTTTATCATATATTTTCTTGGATCTTGTCTTGCCTTGGTGGAGGGAGTGACAAGTTCACTACATTAGAGTCTGTTTCCTAGAAATACCTTTTAGCAAATCAAAAATTTCTGATCATTGACCTAAATAATATATACAAATTCCTCAGTTAAGAAATATTTTTAATGTGCTAAGCTACTGTTGCTATTGTCTAATGTTAATACTCTGGTTTTATTCAGCTACAGTTGGGAA
Source organism: Phyllostomus hastatus (assembly GCF_019186645.2). Taxonomy (NCBI): domain Eukaryota; kingdom Metazoa; phylum Chordata; class Mammalia; order Chiroptera; family Phyllostomidae; genus Phyllostomus; species Phyllostomus hastatus. The sequence goes on along the minus strand of NW_025333643.1, from coordinate 5,606,823 downwards.
GAGTCACTCGTGTACAAAAGCACCGGAAGATCCTGAGGGCTGCAAGAGATCTGGCTTTGGATACTCTTATAATAGAGTATCGAGGGAAAGTCATGTTACGACAGCAATTTGAGGTCAATGGGCATTTCTTCAAAAAGTAAGAATATCATTTATTGAGCAGTGAGGGCTAAAGAGGGCCTGGCTGAGTAATATGGCTATAAAACCATCTGGTTGATAGACTACTCTTCTGAGGGGAAAATTACAGCTCAAATAAGCTCATTTCTGTCTGCATTGCTGGAGAAGTGGAAATAAATCTGCAGATTGTTTAATGAATAAAGTAGTGATAACACCAACCCAAGTATTTCTTGTTTTGTGCTTATTCTTTAATCAAAAGCAGACAAGCATGTGATACTTTCCAAGTTTAGGAATTGTAAAAAATTGCTTCTGTCAACATATGCTTCATATATGCTTCATATTTGAAGTCAGGGGGTGGCCTTTTTATTTGTGTTGAGAATTACAGGAATTTTAATTATATCCCTAGACCATACCCCTTTGTGCTCTTCTACTCAAAATTCAATGGTGTAGAGATGTGTGTGGATGCACGTACATTTGGTAATGACGCTCGGTTCATCAGAAGATCGTGTACACCAAATGCAGAGGTAAGATTTCTGTAGCAACTTCTCTTTGAATGGAATCACCAAAGAAAAGTCTACTGAAGAAGCAATCTGAAAACTTCACCCAGATTAAGGTCTGTAGATAATGGTTGTGATCTTCATTGTGAGAGAAACAAAAAACAAAACTAATGATGCTTTTATTCCAACAGGATGGAGGCAGGGGATAGATTTTCTTTTTTTTTATTTATTTTTTTTCTATTTATTTATTTTTAGAGAGGGAAGGGAGGAGGGGAGGGAGAGGGAGAGAGAGAGAGAGAGAGAGAGAGATATCAATGTGCGGTTGCTGGGGGTCATGGCCTGCAACCCAGGCATGTATCCTGACTGGGAATCGAACCTGCGACACTTTGGTTCGCAGCCCACGCTCAATCCACTGAGCTATGCCAGCCAGGAGGTAGATTGTCTTTAGCAAGGAAAAAAGCATTTGCTGAAGAGAAAGAGCTAGGTTGCATTAGAAGTCAAAGGGGTTATATTGAAGAAGTTGCCATATAATATTGCAGAATATGTCATTGGGCCCAAACTAAGTTGGGTGGTTGCAATTTTTTAGATTTTAGTTAATAGTGTTATGAAAGAGAATTCTAGACATTTTCAGAATTGATTTCGCAGTGCACCCATATCAAATGAAGCAAGAAAATTACAGAGCTTTTCTTACAGACTAAGAAATTTTAATTCTCTGAAGTAGCTTTTAGATGTAGAACAGTGACCTTACCCTGGTTTCTTACCTCTCAAAATTTATTTAAGTATTTTAAATTTTAGAATAATTACTGTGTAATGGTTTCAAATGAAATGATAAATAACAGACTATAATAACTCATAAGTGGAGAGAAATTACTAGATTAAAAGTTTTTCTTCTTTTGAAGGGTTCCTCATTTTTTATGATAAATCATCAACCATATGTGTTGTTTACACAGGTTCGACACATGATTGCAGATGGGATGATTCACCTGTGTATTTATGCTGTGTCTGCTATCACCAAGGATGCCGAGGTCACCATAGCATTTGATTATGAGTACAGTAACTGGTAAGACCTCCAAATTTTCCTGATATGAATGGCCTTATCTTACATATTAAGTTATTAAGTCTGCTTTTGTTTCATGACATTTTCATCTATTTTTAACTAATCTTTTCACAAGTATTGCATTTGCTGCCTAGAAATTGTGGAGGGAAAGGTAGGCTTAGGGCATTTTGGGGTTGGTTAGTTTTTGGAAACATTAGTACATTGTATAATACAGTTTAATAGTCTCCTATCAAAGTTATTTTGGTTTACTCCTTTATAGCAAGAATAGTAAAGGGGGGGGTGTATGATACTCCTAGAAATTGCAATAGCATCTGTTGTTATGCACACAGCTCTTGTGCTAGGGGTCCTGTAGAATGAGAGGTTAAAGTTTCACCCCATCCGCTCAAACCATGTAATCTAGTTATGTATGACAATGCAGAAAAACAGAGATGGCAAGTCACAGATGAATATGTGATGGGTTTTATTAAGTGGATGCTTTTTCTTTCTTGGTCCTTTGCGGGGGGAGGTTATATGGTAAATTGATGTTTGGCACATGCACAATAAGAAAAGATAATAAGTAGGGAATTAGTAGGTAAAAGTTATGATGTGGTGACTGATTCACTACCCATTAAATAGCAAAAGAGAGTTGGGAGAATTGAATTTGGTGGTGGCTTTCTTTCCTTTCCACTAACCGTATATCAGTGGGAAGAGATGGGGTTATACAGAAGCATGGAATATTGAAAATACTCATCTAACTTTTCTTTGAATGAGTTACACATACACTCTATAATGACTCTGTTTTACTTATTCAAAGATAATACCACAAGAAATTATACTAGTATTTCAAGAGAAAGAATGGGTAATATAATTGGTTTTTAAGGGTACTAAGACAGGCACTTTTGTTTGTTTCTTTGGAGCAGTAATTATAAAGTGGACTGTGCATGTCACAAGGGGAACCGGAATTGCCCTATACAGAAAAGGAATCCCAGTGCTGTGGAACTGCCACTCCCACCTCCTCCAAGCCTACCCATCATCGGAGCAGAGACTAGACGGAGAAAAGCACGACGGAAAGAGCTAGAGATGGAGCAGCAGAATGAGGCTGTGGAAGAGGATACAAACCCACAACCAGAAGAAGTTTCTGAGAAAGTGACTGTATCCAGTGACCATGAGGTAATTTTCCTTGGTCAGAGGCTACTGCTATGGTACTGACATTCTCTAAATGAGGAGGATCCCAGGTTGCCACAAGTCTGATGTAGAGAATCTATAGTAACACTTAATGCCCTTCATATCAAGGTGGATGTGGATGTGTGTTCATTTTTTTATTTCTCTCTTTTTAAGCAATGTTAATAACATTTCTTCGGCTACTTTCCAAGTTTTAGTCCCAAGAATGGGGCTTATTATCTGTGTTTACCTTGTGGTCCCACAAGTAACACTATCAAGCACTAGAAATTGTTTCTAACAGAGTTTTAAGCTACCAGGGGGGAAAAAAAAAAAACTGATTTTTTTCCCCTAGAGCTTAAGGGTACAGCTGAATATTGACTCTGTCTTAAAGGAAATAGACAATCCAGAAGAAGAGAAAGAAGAGGTTACAGATGACCAGGAGAACCCAGCTCAGAGCAGGAGGGTGGGTACCTTCTAACATCCTTTTGTTTCTGCTGATGTGTCTACTACCTACAGCATGTGAAGGCCTGTTCTCCTAGTTTGTGTCATCTTTGACAACATACTATACCATCATCTGCAGGTTAAAAATAGGGCTTTTTCTGTAAAGTAGATTTCATTATGGGTTTTTTTTTTGTTTGTTTGCACACGCACTCGCATAGTATTTGTCTAGTCATGGCGGTGATGAGTATTTGTCCAGTGATGGTGGTGGTGGTTGGTGGTGGTGATGGTGATGGTCTTTAGAAGTGTCTTACCTAACACCCTCATTTCCCAAAAACTGTCTGGTTGAAACAAAATGTCTCTGTTGGGACTATTTGCTCTGACTTAGGAATTTCCTAAGTTTGTGAGTTCCAACATTTAAAGATCCCTATTGGTTATATAGGTTCAGAAAATCTACTTTTTTGCTGAAACCATTCATGTTTATTTCTGTCCCTGCAAAGAAGTTCAAGAAAAACTATTTGATTATTTTTGAACTCTGAAAATGGAGAGAAATATTGGTTTTGATGACTTTTTTCTTTTATATTAAAAGTTTCAAAATAGCTGGCCTTCTTTGACAAGTTCATGTTTGACCTTACCTCCCTTTACAACTCCTAACACTTAAATATTTTATTTTTAGTTTTTCTCTTTTTCTCCACGATATATGTACTAGAGTTTTTGTAAATGTCTTTAAATTTTCATAAATAACATTTCTGAAAAGCTGTCTCATCTTGGTTGAGGCTTCTATGCTATTGCTATTTCTTTCTAGACTCGGGAAGATAGGAAGGTTGAAGCCATCATGCATGCTTTTGAAAACTTAGAGAAAAGAAAGAAGCGACGCGATCAGTCCTTGGAACAAAGCAACTCTGATGTAGAGGTTACTACCACCACCTCAGAGACACTTGTAGGGGAAGAAACAAAAACTGAAGTCCCTGAATCTGAAGTTAGCAACTCTGCTTTAAACGTGGCCATCCCAAGCACCCCACAGAGTATTGGGGTGAATACCCGGAGGTCTTCCCAAGCTGGGGTAAGAGAAGAAAAATCTCTAGGCCTTCGACACCCTTGCTTTTGCTAATGCCAGTGACCTGTTTTTTTGGAATGGTTAAAATCAGCATTTTCAGCTTTACCTCATAATGCATTAAATAAGGTCATCAGCTGCAGGATTTAGGGAGACAGAATTGGAATGACTAGACACTTTAGACTAGAATAAAACTTCCTACTGTTTCTGCCAAGTAAACTGTTGGTGGTGAGCCCATAAAAATTTGGTTTCTCTTTTGGCTCCTCCGTATAGGAAATTATACAGCTGCCCTTTCATAGGATTCTCAGGATAAACTCACGTTTCGGTATCCTACCCTGGCCATGAATTCTAAGCTTTAAGCTAAAACTTCAGTATCTTGATAAGAAAGGGAAAAGTTGTCTTTTCCCTTTCCCTTGATAAGAAAGGGAAAAGCTAAGAACCCTAAAATTAGATGGCTGCTGTCAGCTGACTTTTGACCTATTTTATAAATACCGGTAGTTAGAGGAAAATAAAAACAACTAACCAAGACATCTACCAGCAGCCTATTTAGGTAATTTAAATGTATACATTTTTTGTAAGAATTACATTTGAAATTAGTTCTTCTAAATACTCACTTTTTTTACCAATAAACATTCACAATGCTTAAAATGACTAGAAGCCTAGATAGAATGTTTGCTGTTAAGAAATTCCTGGTGAGCATTTTACTCTGCTATTGTTACAGGATGTTGCTGCAGAAAAACCAGTCCCCAAACCACCTCCAGCAAGGCCTTCTAGGCCCCGACCGAAGAGTCGAATTTCTCGGTACCGGACCAGTTCAGCCCAAAGACTAAAGCGTCAGAAGCAGGCCATTGCACAGCAGGCAGAGTTGTCACAAGCTGCCTTGGAAGAGGGAGGAAATAACAGCTCAGTAACTCCTACTGAAGCTGGAAGTATAGACAGTTCAGGAGAAAACAGGCAATTAACAGGGTCTGACCCAGCTGTGGTATCAGTTGCTGGATCCCATGTCAACCGTTCAGCATCTAAATACCCCAAAACCAAAAAGGTAAGTCATGAAAATATCTTTGAGTCCAGTCTGACAAGGGATTGTATCTCAGTAAAGTGAGAGGACCTATAATACCCTGAAAAAAAACACTCTACATATTATTAAGTTAAGTTTTAGACAAAATGCTTTGACACAGAGGGCTGAAGCCATTCTACTACAGTTCTTTTGTTCCCATAATTTTAAGGCAGAGCTAAATAGTGTTATTTGGGATTGTTCTATCTTAGTGGTTATAGAGAGGGTGAAGAAGAAGATATCCTTGCATTTTGAATGCCCAGTTCATATTTTCTGCAGCTGTTGTATCTACCTGTGTCCTAGTTTCTAGATATGGTTTGTTTTTATCATCTTAACACTGCTGCCTCTGGCATTTACACCTGCAGCATCAACTAATGATCTCTTTTTACCTTAGTATCTAGTTACAGAATGGTTGAATGACAAAGCAGAGAAGCAAGAATGCCCTGTCGAGTGCCCTTTACGTATTACCACGGACCCAACTGTACTGGCAACGACCCTGAACATGTTACCTGGTCTTATCCATTCCCCGTTAATTTGCACCACCCCTAAACACTACATTCGCTTTGGCTCACCCTTTATCCCTGAGAGGCGTCGAAGGCCCCTTCTGCCTGATGGCACATTCAGCTCCTGTAAAAAGGTATGTCTATATTTATTTTTAACCTAGGTTGCTTGTAATCATGACATATCTAATACATCCTCCAGATAGCCACTCTCTGCCCATGTGAGTTTATTAAAAGTTAGTTGTTCAGCCACGAGTATTGATGCATCAAGAGTCAGTGGGACTAAGGTGGGGTGCATACTGTGTTTTTGGTGCTCAGATTGTGAGTATTCGCTGTTGTCTTTGCAGGGAGCCCTTGAGGTTACTGAGTTGAGAGCGCACAGCATTTGATGCCTGGGTAGGGAGGGATGTTTTGTGTGTGCTCTTGTGGTATTGGTTAATATGTTCATTTGTGAATTTGAGTGAGATTGGGCCCCAGGTGTTCTAGAGCACTGTTGCATAAGTAAAAAATGATCGAATTGTGTTTTAAATTAATTCAATCACTATTATCATTTGAATGCGAGTAGAGAGAAAGTCCTATTAAATTGGCATAGTTCCTGTTCCTTGATCAAATGACAAGTTGGATTGTTTATTCCCTAGTGAATATGGGACCTACTATAAAATTCATTCTCTCTTTCTCTTCCTATCTGTCCTTTCTCTAGTTACATACTGTTTTTGGATCTAGTGGCATTAGTGTTTGATGGTTGTTTGTTTTTGGAATGCTCCTTCTTAATTCCCAGAAGCCCTGAATATTTTCCAAAGGTGTCTCTCGGGAATAGATCACTCCCTCAGAGTATAATGTCGTTTTTGTGTTTCTAGAAGTATAGGACACACTTTCGTTTGGTCTTCCTTTGAGGTAGTCTGTTCCCTGGAACACCCTTTTCTCTTATCCTCAGATCTGGATTCAGGCTGCCTTCCTCAGTGTCTGCCATTGCCCTCCTCCACTGGCATCACGTACATGAGGATGCTGCATGTAGATTATTTGATGTGATGAAGTCTCCAGCTCCAGGCAGGTCTTCCCTGACTCCTCCAAACTTAAAAGCTTTTCTCTTTCCCCAAAGAGCAGAAGTTATTTCTTGGGGGGAGGGGGGCATGAAAGATGAGCCAGAGTGGTGTGGGATATGGAGGGGAGGAGGGCAGCAGGGATCTGCACAAAGGAAGGGCCCAACCACTCAATGAGCAGCATACATTGAAGAAAGTCTTGTCTTAATCACACATCTTACCTACTTAAGTATTTGAGTCACTTACTGGTTTGGGGAAAATTCCCAAGTAGAAGAACTCCTTAAGAGAAATTGGACCATGAGATCTTTGCAAAAAGGGTTTGTAGATAATGCAATAACAAAGTACTAGATTTTTAAGGATGTTAACTGTTGAAGTATCTTATCAAGCCAGATTGTAGAATCTCCTCTATTTTGGTCCTTTATGAAGTGCGGACAATTATCTGGTACAGATTAATAGTGAAGTCTGAATTGTAAATAGTATGGACAAGCCTCTGGAAATGACGCCTGGATGATTCTGATACTGAGTTATGATCATTCTATTCCCATCTTGCTCTTCCAACTAGCAGAGTACTGTAAAAAACAAAAACGTAGAAATACGACTTCAAATTTCATAGAAAATCTACTTCTTAGAGCTCTGTTTACCTGGTTATGGTTTAGAGCTTGTATCTATGGTTCATCTTTGTATCTCCACTGTCAATGGATAGAAATCCCATTTAACTCATGTTTGTGTTACATTCTCCAAATGTGTCTGTCTGTCCTTAGTCTTGTTTTATACAGGCTCTGCTCAGGCACTTTGATCTGTATGTATCATACCACTCTTCAGGAGTTCAGGCTATGTATGCTGAGTTAGCATAACAAAATTACCTTACTTAAATTGGGTCTTGTTTAAGTTTAGATCTGAATTGTTTATATTTTAAAATCAGAATATAGTTTTTTATGGGGTAAAACTAATGAAATTGAGTCTTTCATCTAGCAATTGAACTCAGCTTTATTCTAGATGGAGTTGGAGAAGAATTATTCATAGATTGGTTAGAAAGTATTCATCTAGTGCAGGACTTAGGATTTCTGTGATTAAACAGAATCGTGATAAGTTTCTGAAGATCCCTTAAGAGAACAATGTAAGTTAAACAGATAAGAAAAACCATCATCCATTAAATTGGTTAGAACAGTATATATTCTTTTTGTTTTAATATATTTTATTGATTATCCTATTAACAGTTATCCCATTTTATTCTCCTCTTTTCTTCCCCTCTGCCCAATACCATCCCTCCCACCATCATTCCCCCACCTTAGTTCATGTCCGTGGGTCATACATATGTTATTTGGCTTCTCCATTTCCCATTTTATTCTTACCTCCCCTTGTCTATTTTGTACCTACTATTTATGCTTCTTATTCCCTGTACCTTTTACCCCATTCTTCCCCCTCCCCAGAACAGTGTATATTCTTAACAGGCATACTGTTTTATATCTAATTAAAGAAGGTACAGACCTCATAAGTTAAAAAGGAGTATAAAGTTTCATATGTGTATTTGCACCCAGATTCTTAGAGTATTTCACAGAACATTTTATGATCTTCCTAGAGTTTCTAATGTAAACTGAATCATAGTTCTTAAAAAGCATGTTATGGTGTGTATATCTTTTGTTGGATCTTCCTTCAGATCTTATTTTAGAATGGTAGCATTTATAAGTGGCTAACAAGTATTTCAGTAGTGTCCCTCCTTGTTCTATGTAAATCCTCTCTAAACTTACCTTGTAGGCATAATGTATGTGGGTCATTTGGTCTTCCAGCTTTCTTAGGAAACCATCCTGACTGAAAATGAAACCCTGCTTTACATTGGTATTTCATTGTATACACTGGAGTGCTATTAATCTCTGTCCCTCTATACATAGCACTGAAATTCAGCTGAACAAGTCCTCTCTGAACATGTGTGTTCAGTACTCTGCTACACGCTTTCTTCATATGCATTGTCTCACTTAGCCTACATGACAATCCTGTGAAGAGGGGATAATCTTTGGCTTAGAAGGGTTCAGTAACTTGCCCAGAGTTAGACAGCTAGTAAAAGGCACAGCCAAGTGTCAGCACAGACCTTTGAATTCTAAAACCCAAACTACTTCCTTGCTCTCTACCCTTTTAAACATTTCTCTCTCCCATCTCTTGGGTTCCTATACAGAGTTACAGAGAAGGAAGAAATGTTCTTTTGACCTTAATAACTATAGTTAGGACTTAGGGATGGGGGTATCTAATGTTGATTTATTGTCAATAGGGATGATTCAAAGGTATTAGGTACAAATGTTTGTGTTCCCTTTTTATGGGCCCTAAAATATTGCGTATAGAGTAGGGCCAGGAGGAATGGGTTACATCATGTTTGCGAAGCTTGACCTTATATGTATTTGACCTTGTATCACCATAGCAGCATCTTATTTTTTAAAATACCCCATCCTGGTTTTATTTTTTTTTTTACCTTTTTGTACTTAATCAGATTCAGGTTGTAAATTTCTTTATGGGTGCATGCACTTTTCTCTTGAAGGAAAGCACAGTAACCCCAAATGAGTCCTGTCAGTCCACTCTGAAAAGAAAAACTTGTGCTAAAGAAGATACCCCTAACAAAGAATTTTTTATCCTTTCTTCCTGGCCCTAATTTTTTTTTTCCATCTATACACTGAGTGATTTGGACAAGGTGACCTCTAAGATCTTTTTCTTAGTCATAAGGAGCTGTGGTTCTGGCAGTTCATCTTTACATTGATATTCTGTGTATAAGAGACTGCATTTTTTGTCTTGTTTTGGCTTTTCAGACACCTGGTCATATCCTACAATGTTGGTGTAATTCAATTGATCGTTGAGATCTCTTTTTATATACTTGTTCATGCTTTTGTCCTCATGTTTGCAACTTAATTTTTGCTTTCATTTGGCAGTCCACAATGCCATTTGCATAATGTGAAATTTTTCTCATTTATTTCCTAAGAAATAATTACTTCCTAAGCTTCTCAAGGGTAAATCAGAATGCTCTGTTTAGTGAGGAGAAGATTTACTTACCTGTAATACTTGTTCTCTGAAGGTGTGAAATTATAATCACTTTTGCTCTTCCTACTTGGGGAAGGGTCTGACTCAGAAATTGATGTTTATCAAAATTTGATGTGTCTTATGTCAGGGCAGGAGAGCCACCGAGTTGTGAGCAACCTACAACTGTGTATCTTAAGGGAACACAATTACAGATAAAAAATCTCTCACAGGGTGCATAATCTTACTCTCCTAATCTTTGCAGGCTTACTTTCTGACCTAAATTTATTTCTCATCATTTAGTGAGTCAGTATTCACTGCAAAAAAAGTGACCTTTTTCCCCTTTTTGATTTCTGCAGAAGATCATTTATCCTGATGATTTGCATTATTCATGAAAACTTACTTGATAGGGAGAAGAAAATTCACAAGATATTCCAACTAAGAGTTGACCTTTTAGAAGTATTTTGGTACCTGTAGTGAAGAGCTGATCTCATCTGAAGTCTTCCTATGAATCTTTTCTGTTACCTCTTCAGATGTCGTCCCAGCACAGGGTAGACAATTCAAGATCTTCTGTCTCCCTTCTCGGCACTTATTTTATGTGCTGGTTTTATCCTGTATGGTCAGTCTCTCTTAAATAAATGCTAAGATTTCTTCCTGTCTCTTTCCATTTCCCCCAGTCTAAGCAGTATGAGAAGTTGCGGAATCTTTTTTTTGTTTTGTTTTGGTTTGGTTTTTCAAATGGAATCTCATTGTGTATAATCTAGGTTTTCTCAATTTTGCCCAGTAGAGGAATTGATGGGTAATATTCTAATATGCTGAAACACAAGACAAAAATACTTGACTGTGGAACTGAATGAGTGTTTGATTACATCTCTCACCAGTTAATATGTAATAACCTGGTTAATGTATTTAAAATAGATATATTGACGTTTTAAGTGATTATTGATAATTCCCTGGTTCTTTTCCCATTATAGCGCTGGATAAAGCAAGCCTTGGAAGAAGGGATGACTCAAACATCATCTGTACCCCAAGAGACTAGAACTCAGCACCTATACCAAAGTAATGAGAATAGTAACTCTTCTAGTATCTGCAAAGACAATGCAGGTATGTGTCTCAAACCTTTCTGAATATTATGAACAATGATTATTTCAGATCCACATAAAAAATTTCAATATGAGTACTGAAAGTGTGACATAAAAAAAGAAATAGCAGCCCTGGCCAGTGTGGCTCAGTTGGTTAGAACATCATCTGGTAAACTGAAAGGTTGCAGGTTTGATTCCTAGTCGGGGCACATGCCTAGGTTGCAGGTTCGGTCCCTGGTTGGGACACATATAAGAGGCAACTGATGGTTCTCTCTAACATCACTGTTTCTCTCCCCCTCTATTCCCCTCTTTCTAAAATCAGTAAGTGTGTCTGTCCTTGGGTAAGAAAAAAAAAATACGTATGAAATAGCATTCTTCTCCAAATAGTTACTTTACATCTGTCTTTACAGAGGAGGAGAAAGATCTCAAGTCAGGGATCAGTTTTCACAGGATGACAAAGAAGGAATTAATGTGCAGGTAACAGCAGAAATGGTCATTAAAGTGTTAGATACATTTAAAGTAGTAAGTTTAGGAAATCTTTATTCACATTTATAAAAGGGAAAATAAGCAAGAGAGATGTGGAACGCATCAAGAATGAATCACAGGTGTAGGTAATTCAGTTGAATGTGGCTTGGTTGAAGGGTTGGGGTGAATGGAATAAATGAGAAATTACTATGAATTGTTTGTTTTAACAAGGACTTGCACTGTTAGTGTAAGATTTTTTAGAAGATACAACCTTGAATCCAATTTAAAGTTCTCATAAGTTTTTTTAAACTACAGGGTCATGAAAAATCTGGCCCACTAGTTTTCACGGTGACTCTTGCAGAGTTTCATTGAATTGCAGTTGAAATCACAGTGCATGAATTTATGATACCAACTTATTTTGCAACAGTTCTTTTACTAAAGTTTCTCCTGCCAATATCAATTTAATTGAGGTCTCTGTATTTCCATAAGTTTATCTCTAAGTCAATTTCATAGATATTATGCAATCGAAACAAAATAAATTAGATGCTAAAGGTTATGTAAGGCTACAACTAACATGAGAATATTTCAGATTTTCCTAAAAACCACTTCATTGTTTCTCTTCTTGGACCTGTTGAGTAAATATGAACTTGAATTAAATAAGTTTGTCTGCTAATGTCTGCTTTATTTTAAAATTTTGTATAATGTATGTTGGAAAAAGTCGGCTGCTAAAATTTTTTTCTCCAAATTATTTACTTCATTTATTCTTTTTTCTCTACATTGGATTATGCCTTATAAATTATAACATGTATAACCCTAGGATAATAAAATCCCAGTGTGGAATATGGGGAAAATAAATGATACCATGTATTTAAAACTTTACTCCCTTCTTCATCATGTATTATGGAGATTTACTCAAACCAGATTAATATAAATTAAAAGGCAGATAGCAGACTGGGAGAATACAACACTTTTGACAAAGGGTCAACATTTGTATTGCTTAGTCCTTACAAATGAAGAACAAGATTAAAATGAAAAATCCTTAAGTGGGTTAAGTTTTAACAATATGAGTGCCATACTGCTATTAAAATTTTAATTTACATTTCTATTGTCATGGAAAGATTTTTTTACCATGTATTTCTGAGTGAAAGTACTAGGTTATTGAGCAGTGTGATTTGGGCAAGAGTCAATAAAGCCATGTTAAATAAAAAAGAGGTCTATATGAAAATACATCAGGATGTTAGCAATACATTAATTTTGGGTTGTGATTTCAAGTTGTATATTTATATATGTGGATGTTCACTTACGTAATCTTGGAAAGTAATTGAATAAAGGTAAAAAACCCTGAAAGATGGATAGATTTAAGCACATAAAATTTGAAAGCTATGTATGGCAAAGAAAAATGAAACTGGAAAACATTTTTTCATAAATACAGTACTATTAACAGAAAAATGCAAATGAATACTGGCCCATAAACTTCATAAGGGCAGGCATTGGGTCTGTTTTGTTGATTGTGATATCATGATAAGTACTCAGTAAATATATTTTAAATGAATGACCTATATGTTGACTGGGGAGTGGGTTCATCTGTACTTTCTAGCTTTTCCACAGTGAACTTCATCACATACAATTGCTTTTGTAACAGTGTTGGACCTAGCAGTATAGTATTCTTTTAAAAGATGCATTGTTTCAATACTGTTGGAATATAGAAAAGGTATTCTAAATCATGAATCACACGTTTGTTTGATACCCAGGCACTTTTCAAAAGGAGAGAAGAAAAATAAGAAAGAAAACGTACTGTCTGGAGTAAAAGGAAAATACAAATACACTTCCAATCTAGGAAAATAAGTTCTCAGATATTAGAAAGGAAAAGATGCATCTCCAATATTTTTTGCACTTATTCTTCCGTGTGTTTAAAATCTACTGTAGTTCAGTGCCTCATAACTTTTCTACTCCATTAATTCAAATAGTTTCCAAGTTCAAACCATTGGTACCAGACTAATGTTCCTGAAGCATATGTGTGATCTGTAGTTCCAAAACTTTTCTTTGAAGGCCTGGAATAAATAAATGTTACTCTATTTACCAAGCCTTTGGGATATAATTTAACCTAGTGATTATTAAAAATATAGACGGGAACCAGATTACCTAGTCTTTATCTCTCTACACATCAAATTCCTCATCTTTAAAATGGGGAATGATAATAATAGTTCCCAATTTGTAGAGTTATTGGAATTAAATCTAATTCACGTAAAGCACATAGTATAGTGCTTGGTATATAACAAGCACTTAAACACATAATTATTTTTTACTAATGTAGAGCAGTTTGATCATCTCTGTTGAATTCTTAAACTTATACTAAACATGTTTTACACATATTTTATGTTTCATACAAATTTGTAAATATCTTTAAATAGATATGATGGCCATTTCCCTCCACATAAACTAGGTCACTGATTTTCATATAGGAGTATATTAAGTAAATAAAAATCTTCTAACTGTTGTAAATGAGTAAAAATAGGGGTTTTTTCCTCAAAGAAAGTGAGATGGGTACTTTGGACCTAAGTGTAATCACTAAAATATGTACAATAGTAGCTCATTTTTAAATGGACCTAAAAAGTATAATGAGTAGGGTATTCTAATGAGAAAAAGTACCAGCCTAGTTTTTTTAAATGGTTGGGAGTTTTTGTAGAAGTCATTTCACACTTTGAAGCACTCTAAATTAGGAACTAGATACAGATCAGGCAATCCAGTGTACCTCTTTTCTACTAAAGATTGTTACAGAAAGCTGCTGAAAAAATGGCAAAAATATATGAGAAGAGAAATATGTAGTTAGCATTCCGGAAGCTTGAGTTGGTGACATGTTAACTAAGTCATGGGTGATTTAACTAAGTGATACAGATTTGGGATTTTTGGAAACTCTTTAAAAATTTATATTTTTTACCAGAAGAGATTAATTAGCTCCAGGAATCAAATATCTGATTCATCTGGCAGTTTCTCTGGGAGATCTATTTGAAAATTACTTTAGTGTAGCAATTAAAGAATTTCTTTGGGCTTTTGGTTTGATTTCAGGAGATAACAATGGGATAAGGCAGAAGAGGAGTTAAGAGCCATTGTGGACTAGAGATTAATGGTTTTACTACAGAGCCTCCTTTTAAACTGTGGTTTCAGCCTCTCATCCATGCTTTGTATTTTACAGACCTGTTGAGCCCATTAAAGAAATGGAAGTCCCGCTACCTGATGGAGCAGAACGTCACCAAGTTACTTCAGCCTCTTTCTCCAGTCACACCACCCCCTCCTAATTCAGGCTCAAAGAGCCCCCAGCTGACCACACCTGGCCCATCCCACCCAGAAGAAGAATGTCGAAATGGATACAGCCTCATGTTCTCACCAATTACGTCTCTTACTACTGCTAGTCGCTGCAATACTCCTCTGCAGTTTGAGGTGATTTGGGTTTGGTTGTTGGGAGTGCTGAATATAAAGTCATCATTTGCACCTCCTCATTTCAAATACAGTATCATTTCAAATGCTTTTTTACCATGTTCCTTGCCTGTCTCAGCAGTAGAATGGGAAACTTCAGGGTCAGTGTGAACTATTACCTGGTAGCCTCTCATCTTGGCAGTCCATATAATTCCCAAAATAGGAATATTTCTGCCACAGGTGACATTCATTTTCATTTGCCTTTTGCATGCAGTCCTTCAGTCTCCTTAACTTTAGGGTAGTAAGCCTGCTAGATCTCCATCTTTGTCTTCACTACTTTGGTTAGTGAAGATAGGCATCTAAATGCCTAGTAATCATTAATGGCACCAGCCTGAGAGCTCTGATCATACTGTTTGTCTTTGTTTCTAGGCCTGTAAGTCAGTGAAGTGTCTTTCCCTATTGTTTTGTATTCTCATTATGGACTCATTGAATAGAGATTGAGAAAGCATATGGTTTATGGCAAATGGGTTTTTTTCCTACCACAGTACCTTCCCTTTTTGTCATAATTAGAAATGAGACAGAAACTGGCAACATGTGTTTATAAAGACATTGATTACATTCACTCTCTGGATTAAGTTAGAAATGCATATCAACTATTTCAAAACACTCTGAATCACTTTAGTATTCAAGCTTGGGTGACAGCAGATTTGCCAAGTAGATTCCATGTGTATTAAAAAACTCATCGATTGCATGTTGCTTTGATTTATAATTAAACTAAACAGACACGATCTTTTCCTTCTCAGAAAAATGTGTTCTTATTCACAAAACACACTCATCTCTGCCCCTAGTTTGCACTTCTCCAGATGTGTTCTTTCAAACAGTGAATGTCCTAACCAGTGCCATCCTCCTCCCTGGTCAGCTTTTATGAGAGCATGGGGATTAAAAATACATGGACTTAAAAATGACTAACTCAGAAAGAAGTAGCTAGCAACCTTGAAAACCTTAGGCAGCTATACCTAAGCTAGATCATATTAATTTTCCTTTTGGTGCAAACTTCTTTTAGTGGGGAGAGGTAAAAAACTTCACTGCTTACATTTGATTTCTAGAGAAGTTATTCTACCAGTTCTTATGTGGTGTTCTTTTAAGCCAGATAGTAAAGCAGCTAATTCAAGCCTTACTATGTTTACCTGATCTAATTACAGTTGACTTTTCAGTTACCAACTAGAGTTCAATAAGTAACATTTCATGAGAGGACTTGGAGGGCAGTATATTATAGAAATAGGGTTTTATACTTTGTCATTACAGGTTTTATTATAATTAAACATAAAATTAGAAGGTAAGTTGCCTTCCCAAAGAGCCAAGTTTAGTACTCAGTGCATTTCCTGTCTCTTGTAGCATCTTGGATAACTGAAACACTATGAAAACGTAAGAACTTACCATCCTGACCATTCTTATTATTATTCTAATTGCCACACCTGCTCTTATTTTTTAGTGTAAGGAGGTGGGGAACCTTATTTCCATCCAAGACTGTGACACAGAGAAATATCCAAAAGGTGTTGCAAATAAAGATCAGCTTGGTAGGGGGAAGAATATTTTTGAAAGGAAAAACAAAAATTATTCCAGGAGAAAAACAAATCTCTCCAATTCCAGGGTAAGGAGTTCAGGAGTTAACAGCCAGTGCCTAGCTCTGCTAAAGCAGGCTCGCTTCCCCTACCACAGACACAGTTGTCCATAATCACAACATAAGGAATCCCTCCCCTTTCTTACCCTTAGGCACCCTGAATCATTGTTACAACAATCACCATTATTCTCTCCACTATTTACCATTCAGATCTTCCCATCAGAGTTCACTGCCCAGTTTCTGTTTGATATGGGAGTGATACCTCAAGTGAAAACCCTTAGAGTAAACCTGTTTAGGACTCAGGGACTCAAGAGTGTAGACATCTGCTTTTTTTCCCTTCTGTTCCCAAAAGTACAGTGGATTATAATATCAGAGAATGTTAGTAGGTGTGG
Source organism: Phyllostomus hastatus (assembly GCF_019186645.2). NCBI lineage: Eukaryota > Metazoa > Chordata > Mammalia > Chiroptera > Phyllostomidae > Phyllostomus > Phyllostomus hastatus. Next base: position 5,589,958 of record NW_025333643.1, on the reverse strand, counting down.
TCAGGTTTAATTAGATTATGCCAAGAATCATCTAGTCTATGAGCTAGAGAGTCCATCAATCATATCTTCTATAACTATAATTCAAGAGGAATTGGCCATCTTCCTAGCCATGTCATCCCCCAGCATGCTAAGTGGTTTCCTTGGATAACAGCGATGGGCCTGAGTCACATAAGAGAACGAGAAAATATAATGTTCAAAAGGGTCTGTGGGGTGAAGGAAAAAGGTTCCCCAAAGGAGGAATAAGTGGTCAGGTGCCCAATAACAAATACCACAGGTTGCTAAACTCTCATCTAACATAAAAAGAAATATACAGTTGACCCTTGAACAACATGGGCATTAGAGGTACCAAGCCCCTGCTCATTTGAAAATCTATATATAACTTACAGCTCCTCAAAAACTTTACCACTAGTAGCCTACTCTTTACTAGAAGTCTTACTGATAACCTGAACAGTCCATTAATACATATTTTGTGTTATGTATTATATATTCTTAAAGTAAGGTAGAGAAAAAATGTTAAAGAAATCATAAGGAAAATAGATTTATAGTACTGTACATATTTATTTTAAAAATTTACATATAAGTAGACCTGCACAGTTCAAACCAGTGTTGTTCAAGGGTCTGCTGTAATAGTGTAAAATTTCACCTCTTTCCTGATACCTGCTTGAGATGTTTACTTGTAGCATGAAACGTTATTTATTCTTAAATGCTTTCAGAGGCACCAGGAAGCATTTTAACAAGTCATCCTGTTCATTAAGATGAATTCTGCAGTTAAACATTTCCCCTTGTGCATTCTTGTCCCCCCCACCCCCAAAGTTGTGGCTAACCATCTATGCTTGCTTTTCTTTAGTTTTTGTTTTGTTTTGCTTCTTGAATTCAAGTAGATGAATAACAAGATGCTTTTCCCTCCTCTAGAACATATCCTCCCCTGAGAGTTACCCTGCGAATAGGCCCGAGTCCCTGTCACCCGAGGTAGTTATCACACCATCTCAATCACACTTGGAGGCTGAGAGTGAGTGTGCATGAGTGTGTGGGAAGGGCTGGGGTATTCAAGTGAATGGGGTGATGGGCTGGAGGGTGGCCGATTGGTCACTGTAAGTTGAATGAATCTTCCCACGTATGACTGGTTACTCAGAGCTCTCAGTGTAGGCGGAGGAAAATAAAGTAGCTATGTGTGTGTGGTGGGGGTCTGTTTTTGTTGTTGTTTGGGGGAGGGAGTGGCTAAAGAGTTTTTTTAAAAGAATAGAATCTAAAAGTAAAAAGTTTAAAGAAGGCTGAAGATGTGGTAGGAGACTTGTAAAAGAAAGTCTAACAAATAATGTGTTTATTAAATAAGAAAAATTGAATCAAAAGTTGGTAGCAGCTTTCTTTTGCTATTTATTATCTTAGGCTGATAAAGGAACAGCTTCCTGGAAAAGTGAAGCAGTGATTTATGCCTTGTTCCTGGGTTAATCTGAGAGGTCTGTTTAACTGGATGTTTTGGACTATGGTTGATAGATTGAGTAGCTTCATTAAAATGGGAGAGTCAAGCCTCTCAACTTTCTGTATTTTCTTTATAGCTCCTTACTGGGTACACAAGGAAGCTACATCAGCTCAGAGCTTCTGTGACACTGGCCTCCCTTCTGCAGTGTTTGGGATGTGGTTGCTGTACAAGTGGTGTCTCTTAGGATATCAGTTGAATGCTTTGTTCAGAAATTCTGCTGTGGAGATGTAAAATTCAGATTTTAATGGTGGCATTTTTTTTTAACTATTTGAAGATTTGGAAAGAGTATGATTTAATGCCATGAATCCACATGGAGTCTTTTTCATCTTAAAGAGAAAGTTATAGTCTCAAAACCTTTTAGAAATTAACTGAGCTGTTAACCCCTTCCTTCAAATAAAAAAAAATAATGTTAAACTCAGTGACAGTTGACCAAATTCTGAATCAGTAGGATTTTATAGATTAATGTGAAACTGAGAAAGCTTGTATTCGTAGTGTCCTAGAGGTTTTCTGGGTGGTTTTGCCCTGTCTTACAAGGAAAGTACAGTGTCCTCTCCTCAGGTGCTAAAGGTTCTAAGATAGCATAATTTGAAGGTTGACATGGTACGGTGTCTGGGTTTCTGGAACCATTCTTTCAAGACAGCTATTTGACATAGTGATAAGAAACCTAGGTGTTAGGAGGTAATGATAACCAAATAGCACATGGGGTTTATTTTTGGTACAGTTCAGCATTTCACATGCTCTGCATTGTTGGGCATTAGTGGTGTTGTGGTATGTTGACATACAGTAGAGGATAAAGAAAAAAGAATTGAGTGGCCAGAAGGTTTTATGAGAAATATACCTACTTGGTAGTGAAAGTGAGTGGAGAACTGGTTGGTTGATGTCTTTAATACTATTTATTCTCCTTTACTGAACCAGTACCTTAAATACTTGACTTTCCATCTACTTTCTACTATCTTTCAACTTTTTCCCTCCTTCCACCTTCCATCAATATTAACTTAGAAATGAATAACACCAGAAGCCAGTTATCTTAAGACACCAGCTGGTCTCACCTCGGTGTAGCATACATGGGGCTCGGGTAAATCCCAAATTATACTACCAACCCCTTAATATAGTGCAAGATAGTTCAGCAAACATGATGAAAGGCTAAGCAGGCAAAGTAGTCACATTTGGCCAATTATCTAATTCTGATTTTCCCAGTATCCTCCTCCAGAAAGACATTAATTTGGGCAAGGTATGGGTTGTTTAGTGATCTGGCCTGTATACACTGTTGCTACATGGGACTCCTAACAGATGTTAATGACTTTCTCTCTTCTGCTTCCATCCCTCTTGTTTTTGCTGTTCACCTGTGCCTCTCTTACCTCCCTTCTTTTCTGCCCTTTGACTTTCTCCCCTCTCCCCTACCCCATGTCTCCATTGATTTTTATTTTTTCAGCTTTGTCACCGAAAAGACCTGGACTTGACGAAAGTAGGCTACCTTGACTCCAACACTAACAGCTGTGCTGACAGACCTTCCCTGATCAACTCAGGTCATTCTGACCTGGCTCCTCATCCCTCCATTGGACCCACCTCTGAGACTGGCTTTCCAAGCAGGAGTGGAGATGGACATCAGACCCTCATGAGAAACTCGGACCAGGCATTTCGGACAGAATTTAACCTAATGTATGCCTACTCCCCATTGAACTCTATGCCTCGAGCAGATGGATTGTATCGAGGGTCTCCCCTAGTAGGGGATAGGAAGCCTTTGCATTTGGACGGGGGATATTGTTCCCCTGCAGAAGGGTTTCCCAGCAGATATGAACATGGTTTTATGAAAGACGTCTCTCGTGGATCCATGTCACCTGGTGGTGAAAGGGCTTGTGAAGGAGTCCCGTCTGTCCCCCAGAACCCACCACAGAGGAAAAAGGTAAGTTTCACATGAGGCAGGCCCTTTTGAAGAGCACTAACATTCAGTAGATATGTACAAAGTTAACACCATGCGTTGAACACTATTCCCAGTGTAAGGAAAACTAAGTAAGACAAGGTCCCTGCCATGTCCCATAAGAGACAGATTGCTTTAGTACAATTTGATGAATGTTGTACATAATCAGGAAATTTAAATGCCAATAATGTATGTGCGGTACATGCGGTAGGCAGTTCAAAGAACAGAATGACGGAAAAGAATATTATTACTTGTATTATTTAGCACTTGCCATGTTCTAGGCACTGTTAAGTTCTTTTTACGCACTTAATCCTCACAATAATCCTGTAAGATAGGTAATTCCCATTTTGCAGATGAGGAAACTACAGCAAGTTGAATAATTTGCCCATGGTCACACAGCTAGTAAATGGAAGAGCCAGGACACTACCCAAGTCTGTTGGGTTCTAGATTGCACACTCTTACTGCCACCATGCTATATTGCTGCCTAGGTTTTGCCCTGATAGAGCTTATAGCAAGGGAGATTTAGTTTAGCAGATAATTATATTAATAAATAATTACAATGCTGATGGATGCTCCAGAGGAGTTATTCAGGTGTGCTGAGTTGTTTTGTTTTGTTTTTTTAAGATTTTATTTATTTTTAGAAAGGTGAAGGGAGGGAAAAAAACATCAATGTTTGGTTGCCCCTTGAGTGTCCCCTACTGGGGACCTGGCCCAGAACCCAGACACGTACCCTAGACTGGGAATCGAACCGGTGACCCTTTGGTTTACAAGCCGGCACTCAATCCACTGAGCCATACCAGTCAGGGCCAGATGTGCTGAGATATCTTAATGGGGGAACCTGGCTTAGCCAGAGATGTGGAAGGTACTTTAAGAACAGACAGGCTCTTGGCCAATTTGAGGGATGCTGGAGTAAAAGATGACAAGTCATTGATTTAGTTGATCTCAGATAATGAGTAACAAATGAGGGTGAGGATATTATAGAAGAGGGAGCAGAACGAGTAATTATGTGACACTACACTGGATGGGCAGCAGGGATGCTGCTATGTGTTTGCAAACAGTTGAATCCTGCTATGGTGTCAGAGGAAAACTGGGGAGAGTCAAGAGGAGAATAAAGAGACATGGGCAGGGCATGGCCATTGAGAGCTGGCTAGTGGGTTGGGACTTGGCTTTTAAGCAGTGCCTGTTGTAGAAATAACAAATCCAGAAATCTGCTTTTTGTATCAGTGGTTTTCGGGTAGGGGTATTAGGATATGCATGGGAGTATTTTGGGTTGACACAGCAACTTTTATTTATTGGGCAGGGCTAGAGAAGCTAAGTGTTCTGTGTATGTGACAGTCTCACATAATTGCAAAATATCTGTAGTACTCTTCGTAAAAAGTGGCTTTTTAAGCCCTGGCTGGCGTAGCTCAGTGGATTGAGCGTGGGCTGGGAACCAAAGTGTCCCAGGTTCGATTCCCAGCCAGGGTACATTACTGGGTTGCAGGCCAGAACCCCCAGCAACCGCACATTGATGTTTCTCTCTCTTTCTCTCTCTCTCACTCTCTCTCTCTCTCTCCGTCCCTTCCCTCTCTAAAAATAAATAAATAAAATCTTTAAAAAAAAAGTGGCTTTTTAAATTTACAATAAACTACATAACCAGAAATCACTATTATTAACTTCTTTCCAAGATTGTGTACGAAAAATGCAAATACAAAATTGTCTGAGATTTTGTTATATTTTATATTTAGGGAAAAAACGAGAGCCGTAAGGATAGAAGGAGGAAACACTGGCAGAAAGTTTGGAATAAAACAGCAGTGTGTTTTGAAGACTGTTGCATGAACAGCATTGCCTATCAGGAATAAAAATGGAAACAGTCTTTGGATTTTTGGTTTCATTTATTACGTGCAAAAATAACTGAAATCATGATTTATTTCAGAATTGTTGCTGAGCATCTGCTTTTGGCCAGTTATGTGCTGGATGTTACACATAAATAAATCTGGTCTTTGCCCTGGTAGAACATACAGTTTAATGGAGGAACGAGCACAACATTGTAACAGGTTGCCAGCCATGTAAACACAGTGTATTGTAACAGCACAGGAGAGATGTGCCAGGTAGGGTAGGGAGAGGATTCTGTTTTGGAGGTCAGGAAAGGAGGCAGGTGAAAAATTTCCAAGTGTGTGTAGGGTTAGTAGAGCTGGCTTACTAAAATAAAAACCAGAAGTCATTTCCTTTCTCCTTGTACACTAGTTTCTCTATGTGTAAACAGAAACACTAATGAATCTCTGGGTGTCTGTTGGAAAATTGAGTGCATTTAAGAACGCTGAAGCATTCATTGGCTTTTGCTTTTGTTTTGGAGGCATGTTTTTTCTCTCTATTTTTAACAGCTGTCTCTAAGGATTTCTAAGGGGTGAGAAAGATATCAGAATCACCTGGGAAGCATTTTCGAACTACTCGAATTCCCAGTTCTCCACCCTCCCTTTTCTGGGAGCTACCATTGTTGCAGATAACTATGATATGTACACACTTGTGTTACCAGGTAACTAATTTCACAGGTTTTTCTGAAGGCAGAAAAAAGGTTGAGTTATATTAGTGAACATCGATCTTCAAAAATGTCATCTCTTGGAATCATATCTTCTCCTTACCAATTTCTGATATAAATATGTAGCTGTGCCCAGATCTCTCTCTCTCACCTTAAAAAAGTCATCGGTGTTGGTTCCTGCTTTGTTTGCATGGCTTGCTAATGGTTTACTAGGGTTCCATCTTTCCCAGTTGCTACTGATTAAGTAACAGTAGCTAGAGTCCTTCTTTCTTATTTCCTCCCTAGGTATCCCTGCTGGAGTACCGCAAACGGAAACAAGAAGCCAAGGAGAATTCTGGTGGGGGAGGTGACTCTGCACAGAGCAAAAGCAAGTCTGCAGGAGCTGGGCAAGGCAGCAGTAACTCACTTTCTGACACTGGTGCCCACGGTGTGCAGGGATCCTCAGCCCGAACCCCATCTTCCCCTCACAAAAAGTTCTCCCCGTCTCATTCCTCTTTGTCCCATTTGGAGGCGGTAAGCCCGTCTGAATCCAGAGGCACTTCATCTCACTGCAGACCTCAAGAGAATATCAGCAGTAGGTGGTAAGTTGGTATTCGATGCTTAAAATGATTAAATGGATCATTCCCAGTTTTACCTAAAATGTGCGGTAACACTTATCTGAGAGAGTGAGCCAACAGTGCCTCTATTCTGTTCAGCTGAGTAAATAATATCAGCCAGCGCACCTTCCCAGCCCCCCATGCTGGTCTTTCAGAAGCAAAGAATTGCCACTGAGTCTTTGGACTACCACTTTGGACTGCATAGTTGTGAACACAGATAAGCTATAGTATTTGCTGGGCACTAACACTGCTTCTTCTCTTTTCTCATTTCATATGAAAGGTAAGTCAGGAGTTCAGCTCAGTTCCACTTAAATTAACAACAGATGTCTCAATTCTACACAGCTAGCATATAGAGAGATAAGATGTACTCTGAAAGGACTTGTCTGGTTTAGGGGAGATCACAGATAAATCAGTAATACTAATGGCAAGTACTGAGTATCAGATGAGTAATACAGAGAGTGAGGCAATTCAGGGATCTTGAACTGAAGAAATGGAATCTGTGAAAGAAAAGAGAGGGCTCAAATGAATAATGTTCATTAATGTATGAAACATATATTAAACCTCTGTGCCGGGCACGTGACTTCACAGAAGTGAAAACTTAGCCTGTCACAATGGGGGTTAAAAGTAGACATCTTAACATTTACTTTTTCCTTGATTGCTTTTTACTTAAAAGTATTTTTTTCTTTCGTGCCTGACATAGTTTGAGGCAGAGAAAATACCTTGTTTTAAATTGGTCCTGAAGAAAATGATGTCTAACAAGATGTTTTTAAGGGAATATGTTGTACAACCTTTGTCAGACCTTCAGTTGTTCCAGGTTCTTGACTCTAAAATTCTGTTTCATAAACATGCACCCTGTTGCCTTCGCAGGATGGTTCCCACATCAGTGGAACGACTCCGAGAAGGAGGGAGCATCCCCAAAGTCCTCCGAAGCAGTGTGAGGGTGGCCCAAAAAGGAGAGCCTTCTCCCACGTGGGAGAGTAACATCACAGAAAAAGATGCAGGTGAGCTACGGTCTTGTGCTGCTAGTGAGTTCCAGGTACACATGAGCCAGGCTTCACATAATGCATAATGAATGCTAGGCTGAAGTGTCAGCTTCTTACATAGTTGGGCTCTACTCTGCAAGATTCCAGTTCAGTTTGCTTCTCCTCTTTTGGGCTACAGCATTCTTAAAATCTAGCATTGCTTGCTCTCTGTCTGCTCTTTTTTTCCCAAGGGATACCTTTTTGTAACTCATCTGTCCAAAGGCCTGGAAATCCACCTTGTTCAAGGATGAAGAGAAAGGAGGAGACAGGAATCAGATCAGGCATTTAAGACATAACCCATAATTAACCACTCCTTTTGCCCTTCTGGCATGCTGCACTCACCTGATTGGTCAGAAAGAGAGTAGCATGGGTTAGTGATGGCATTGGTGAATTGAATGAACAATGGCTATTTCTCACTTAATTCAAAGAAGCCAAGTTGATTTCTCTATTACATTCCAGACTCTGCAGATGGAGAAGGCCCAGAGACACTGAGCTCAGCACTCTCGAAAGGAGCAGCTGTTTACAGTCCTTCCAGATACAGCTACCAGGTGAGATGAGAAATTGCTCATCTCTGGGCATAGGAGTATGTTCTGGGTTCCAAATGTTTTGAGATGCCATCTTTGCATATAGTTTCAGCAGCCTTGGAAGTAAGCCATCATCTGCTCACCTTCAGGTAATAAATCATTCCAGAAAAATAAAGTGACCAGAAATAGCCATGTTACTGTCTTTGGTATTCTAAAAAGAACAAATAGTTAAGGAGATGAAGAAGAAAAAGCGGCATGTTGTAAATATTCACAAACCTAAACAACTTAAATAGGGACTTATTCACCTCTTTATGCTTTTCTTTTCAACTCTAGCTCCTGCAGTGTGATAGTCCACGGACGGAATCACAAAGCCTCCTTCAGCAAAGTTCCTCCCCCTTTCGAGGACATCCTACCCAATCTCCAGGATACAGTTATCGAACTACTGCACTGAGACCTGGAAACCCCCCCTCTCATGGTTCTTCAGAATCCTCCCTGTCCTCTACATCCTACTCCAGCCCCGCCCACCCTGTGTCCACAGACTCTTTGGCTTCATTTACGGGGACACCAGGGTATTATAGCAGCCAGCCACATTCTGGAAACAGCACGAGCAGCAATCTTCCGAGGAGGAGCTGCCCATCTAGTGCTGCTAGCCCTACCCCACAGGGCCTCTCAGACTCACCGACCTCAGACTCGGTTTCCCAGTCCAGCACAGGAACTCTGAGTTCCACCTCCTTTCCTCAGAACTCTAGGTCATCATTGCCATCAGATTTACGGACTATCAGTCTGCCCAGTGCTGGGCAGTCCGCTGCCTACCAGGCCTCCAGGGTATCTGCGGTTTCCAATTCACAGCACTATCCACACCGCGGGAGTGGGGGTGTGCACCAGTACCGACTCCAGCCGCTGCAAGGGTCAGGAGTCAAGACTCAGACAGGACTTTCCTAGGGCTTCTGGATTTGGGCAAACAGAACTGAATGAGCCCATAGCTGCTTCCTTCCAGCTGCCTCTGGAACCTAGGCCAAGCAGATTGCTGGGGAAGAGGGTACAAGGTGCCAGAGGATTGGGTCTGGTCAACAAGAAACAAGACTTGTGGTCGCAACTGGCTCTGGCCTTGGGAGAAAGATGTAAATCTTGTCTGAAGCAGAGACTATAAAGAAGTTTCTCCCTGCTGTTAAGGGTACATTGTTGACAAGCAAATGGTGTTTCAGTTAGTAACGGTTCTAAGTGCAATGAGTTGTGTTGAAGCCTCCATCTCCCATCCTTGCCTGTAGCCTGTAGTCACTTGTGCAGTGAGGACATCTTTTTTAAATCCAAAAAAAGTTTTCAAGGGGGGGGGATATGAAAAGAGCCAATCTCAAAGCCCCAAGCCATCTGAGTAGTGTTAGGGTTTTATGCACTTATGAAAAAAGTTAGGTATTTAAAATGTCCACCATAAGACAACCATTCCAAAAGCAGACATCCAAGTTGTGTCCACCAAGAATGCTCCCTACCTTTGCTTTAAATCACCATGAAATAGGCAGGGATAGTGAAGCTTGCAATGTGCTCTAAGGGGTGCCTGGCTCTCTGAAGAAAAGCTTGTGGTCAGCTCTTGATTATTCAGGAGCAGATTATCGTAGTAGATTGTCTGAGCCCCCAGCTTTTACCATCCCACTCCCCTTCCTCAAGCTGTTTCACAGTTTAGTTACCCATGAAGTAGATAGGTAAAGAAAAGACGAATGTTAAGTGAGATGGGCCCATTGCTGTGCTACTTATCAGCTGTTGGCAATAAATTTGATTAGGAAGGATCCCAGGTGGTTTGGGAATTCTTTGAATTTTATTTTTCTACTCCCACTTAATCAGGAGTTAATGATCCCATGAGTAGGACCACCTCCATGATTCGGGAGCATGCACTCGTGACTGCAGGGTAAGAGTGGAAAGGTGTGTGTGTGTGTGTGTGTGGGGAGTGGTGCCAACAGGACTGTGATTGTGTGTGGGCATGTTCCACATTTCTTTGGGGGATGCTCATTTGAGAGTGGCGCAGGTGAGAGAGTTAGAAAGCTGCCCATGCACCTAACTGTTTTGGATGAGAGACGAGAGCAGACTGGCTTCTCCCCATCAGTGCATTGTGCCTATTGTACACCCCTGGAGGAGCTGTGGAGCCAGCCCAGGTGGGGTACACAATCTTTTTAAATTCCATACGGTTGCCAGCTTATTTCTTTCACTTGTTTACTGTAATATCCGGCGTGTTTTTATTTATCTAATTTTGTATTCAGTTATAACCATGGTAGGGGTAGCAGATCTATGACAGGTGTAATCCCTGGTGCTGCAGTGGACCTTACTTCTTTTCTTTTGGACAAGATAATACTGTGAGTCTCCCTCCTCCCTTCCCTCCAGGTTGTTTTCTCCTCTGCCCCGCCCCCCATCCCCCAGCCTCTTGCATCCTCTTCCTTCTACCCTCTCCTACAACTATCATATGCACAGTCTTCTCTCTTTGTGTGTGACTGTTACAAAATTTCACTTTTTCAAAATTGAAATCAGGTGTTTGCTCAAATGAGGGGAGATTTATTTTTTTTTTTTTTTAATGCTGAGACTTCAGCAGAATATTTTCCTTTTTGTTGTTTCCCCCACAAACCCATCAGTCTGAGAGAGCCTTGGGAGTGGAAATCATGTTGCCTGGGATGCTGGTTTCTTTGTATATTATATAAAACGTATGTAAATGTCTCTCCATTTGGGCTGGGGTTTGCATTCTCCCCTTGGCTGTTAACCAAGGGGAGAGGCCAGCGGGCAGGCTGCCCTCACCCTGCCTGGCACGTGCAGAGACCCCAGCCACTCTGTGTGGGCAGGGTGCTGTCAAGACCAGACCTCTAGGGGGGATGGGGGCGGGGGGTGGGGGGAACTCTTGGAAGGAAAGAAGTATCACTTCTTTCTCAAGTGGAGTGTTTACACCTTGATGTAACATTTGAACTTTCACAAGAGATGTAATAATTTTGATAATAAAATTCTTAACCATAATAATCATAAAGTTGAGAACTTATTTGTCCAATTTTGTGACCTTGCTATACCTAGTTTTCCTAACTGTTTCCTTACCTGAAGAGGGCAAGGTGTACAATCAGGATGATACACTTTTGGTGGAGTTGTTTTGCCCATCATGGGGCCAGGAATATAGATTGATTGTCTTTCTGCCTTTTAGGGTGAGTAAGGGCAGGTCAGTCTGCAGCAGTGGAACTGAACGTTGCAAACTGACTGGAACCAGACTAGAGTTCCTGACTTTGGCTTTACTCATTTGGCAACTATTTATTGGCTTTTTTTCTTTTTTAATAAACAGTTCTAGGCATTGTTTTTGGTGGTAAGTTTATGCTGACTAAAATAGGGCATGAGGCAGGCAGATAAAAATCTGTAGGCGTTTACACTCTAGAGCAGGGTGAGAACTAAACCAGTCCATAATTTCAAGTAGTCATTACCATGTTACTGTTTCATGGCTGATAATGTACATAGGGGGATTGAAAGGGCCACTCCAGATCGGTTTATCGGGGAGGTTTCCAAGGAGGTGACATTTAAGCTGAGACCTCAGTGATAGAGGGGCAGTCATGGGATGGTGAATAAACATAATTTCTGGGGAGTTAGAACAGTAGGTGCAAAGCTTGGAGCAAGAGAGGCTTGGTTAGGATACAGTGAATCACCAGGGCAGGGAAACGGGTGGCAGGTACCCAGTAAAACAGGAACTAGGGCTTGGATCATAAAGCACAAGGGTCAGCAAACTGTTTCTATGAAGGGCCGGATAATATTTAGGCTTTACAAGTCATACGGTCTCTTGTCCTAGTTCCACTCTGCCATTGCAGTACAAAAACAGCCATGGACAGTAAGTACATGGCTGTGCTCCAGTAACACTGTATTTACAGAAATATGTGGCTAGTGCCCTGGCCAGTGTGGCTTGGTTGGGCAATATCCACAGGGTACAAGGTTACCAGTTCAATTCCTGGTCAGGGCACTCGCCTGGGTTGTGGGTTCAGTCCCAGTCAGAGTGTACACAAGACACATCCTGTCAATGTTTCCCTCCTCTAAAAATAAGTAAAATCATTTAAAAAGGTGGGGAGCGATACATGTGGCTAGTCAGCTTTGGCCTGCAGGCTATATATAGTCATCCCTCGCTATATCACGGTTCACTTATTGTGGCTTCACTGTATTGTGGGTTTTTTAAAGCCACAATAAGTGAACCGCGATATAGCGAGGGACAACTGTATACTTCACTAGTGAGTACCCATATAGAATTGTGTATGTTAAAATTACGTAGGTTTAAGAGTGTAGAAAGTGTTTAGAGCATATGAAGTGTTCATAAGAGAGTGGGAAAGGTTTATAGGAGTGTGGAAAGGGTTTATAAAGTCTTAAAATGTAAAAGTCTTATATATGTAAATAATAAATATAACGCTGATACTTGGCAGATTTTCACCTCTCGCAGAGGTCTCTGGAATGTAACTCCCGCGATAGGCTAGGGATCACTGTAGTTCGCTGGTCCCTGATATAGAGCCTGTGGATTTAGTTTAAAGAATTAGGATTCTAAATACAGTGGGAAAGTCCTTGCAGAATTTTAAGCAGAGAAGTGACATGGTCTAATTTATGTTTTGTTGGTTGATTCAGGGTTTTTTATTACTCTGATTGTTTTGTTTCCGTGGGGGAGAGATGAATAGATGGCAGGAAGCCATTTTGGAAGCTGTAGCAGTTATTTAAGTCTACCACCAATATGGCGATTAATGATGAGGATAAGAAGTACTTGTTTTCAGGGCACGTTTTACCAAGCAAACAGTGGTGCTTGTTGATGGGGTACTGTGGCAGTATTTTGCTCTAACATCTATTTGACAAATATTATCTGAGACCTATGATAGATTGTATTTTGCTAAGCACATAAGGGATTCAAAAATGGAGAAAATGGTATCCATTTTTTATTTGTTTTAGGGGGGAGTTAAATGATTTTACAGAGAGAAACATTGATTTGTTGATCCACTTGTTTATGCATTCTTGGTTGCTTCTTGTGTTTGCCCTGACCAGGGATCAGACCTGCAACCAACCATGGTGTATCAGGACAACACTAACCAACTGAGCTACCCCACCAAGGCTATCCATTTCTTTAAGAGGCTTAAAAAGTAACTAGTTGAAGACATACTAAAAATGATTGTCTTTTTAGAAGGCCTTCCCAAAATCCTATTGGAATACTTAAGTAATCTTCCAACTGCCACAACCAAATTCTGCCTGAGGGAAGGGGAAAATAGGTGCATGATCTTACTCAAAAGCACCTCTGTATATAGTATCTTATTTGGTCTGATAGTTCTGGGATGAAAGCAGGTCAGATACTAAAGTTTAAAGATGACAAATTGAGGCCGGGTGCAGTGCTCCAGCTATACCAGAGGGCTTCTGATTATGAGTAAGCTCATCTGATTTTTGTCAGAATTGGAAGGTTCTGTTCCATAATTTATGAAACACCTGTGATGCTGTGATGTGTGGAAGATGCTAGGAATATGAATGTAAGGCAGCCAACTGCCTATTAGGAATTAGTAGTCTATTTGCTATTGTTATCAGGTACCTACTCTATTACTAGGTACTTAGCTTTTGATATATTATAAGTGTAAGGTGAACAGTGTTAAACTAAACTAGTGGGATGGTGCACCTTATTTGGGGCTTTACAATTTACCAGACTCTTCTTCCATTTATGCCATTGGCTAGCACATTCACACTTCATATATAAAGTAGGTATTATTTCTGTTTTATGTTTTTTTAATAAACTTCAGAGGATACAGCTTATCCAAGATTTTTCTCTTCTAAATGGCAGGCGCAAACTGACAATTTTGGAATTTTGCAGTATATCCGGGCATTGAGGTGGGGGGTGGGGGAAGAAAAGCTAGAGATGCTGTGAAATGGACTAGAAATCACTTAACTAGCTAAAAAAGTATGTCATACCTTTACCTTGTAAACAGCAATCAGGCCATTTTGGCCCTTGGGCATCAGTGTGGTGGTACAGGGTTCTCTCTGTAGCAGAGGTCACCCTGACAGGAAAAAGTGCACAATTGTCTAAATGAAGTAGACCATTTGCTTTGAAACTACATAGGTCATCAACTCACCAACTGAAACTGGGCTGCCTGTATAACCTATGAGGTGCAGAGAGATAAAAGGATTTGCCAAGGTTCTTAATATACCCTGTGCTCAAGATTGATAACTACATCAGCTTGGAGAAACACATAATTGGAGAAGATGGTGGTCTCCTATAATTTTTACCTGCTTCTACATTCAGATTTACCTGGCAGAGATTGTGAGGTAGTATTGTTTTGAATATTTCTCAAATCCCTCAAAAAAGTGCACAGACCAGTTGTGGTAGCAAAACAAAACCTTGGGCAACAGTACAGGAGAATTAGGTATCCCCATGAGCCCCAAAAGAAGGTATGTAGAAATAAAGCACCAATAGTGACAAGACCTACATGGTATCACATGTTCCAGGGGAAGCAATGGAACATGCGATGACCGCTCCAAAACAAGTATTCACTTGAAAGTTCAGTGAGCCAGTTTGAGGACAAGAGCCAAAATTTGAGAAGGGTTTGCTGTGGGTACCAAGGGTGCTTGGTTAGGCCAAGGGTCTGGAGTAGCCTGGGCCCAAAATACTAACCAGCAAAGCCCCCAGGACAGAACTCCACATTGACAAGTTAGTAACAGCAAGACAGTCAACATAAAGATGGGGTTCAGGGTTCATGTTCAGTGAAGTAATTGAATGAGTGAAACTAAAATTGTCCCAGTAAATCCTGGATACATTGTCCTAGGAACACTATAAGGATATTAAATAACTTACCTTGTTCTTTAATTCCTGAAAGTTAAAACCTTGGCTGTTGTGGCTCAGTGGATTGAGCACTGGCCTGCAAAACAAAATTCACTGGTTCAATTCCCGGTCAGGGCACACATATGCCTGGGTTGAAGGCCAGATCCCAAGCTGGGGGGATGTAAGAGACAACCTACTGCACATTGATGTTTCCCTTCCTCCCTTGTCTTCTCTCTAAAAATAAAATCTTTTTTAAAAAAGAAACAGTTTAAAGTCCTACCACATTCTGTGCTGAATTCAAACAATTGTTTGTACATTTCATATTTAATATTTTATACAAAAAGTACTGTAGAAACTTGAAACTAGAAAAACTCATAAATCATGTCTCCTTAAAATTGCAGAAAAACTAAAATACAAATATGGGTAACAGAAAGGACCAGTCAAATGCCAAAGAAAGGAGCAGAATAATATCCCCACAGATGATAAAAGCATGCTAAAGATGTGCAGATAAGCAAAATGATGCATCCAAAAACTAGGAATATGGGGATATCTCAACTTGATAAGGAATAGCTACAAAAAACCTGTAGTTAACATCCTTAGTTGAAAGAGACTAGAAGCTTTGATACTAAGATCAGAAATGAGCTAAGGATATTCACTCCCCATTCTCACAATATTTATACTGGAAGTCCTAGCTAATGCAATAGGACAAGAAAGGGAAATAAGTGTACAGATGGAAGAAGTAAAATTTTGTTCACAGATGACATAGTGTCTTGAAGAAAATCTAAAAGAACACTTGTAGAACTAATAAGTGATAGCAAGGTTGTAGGATACAAGATTAATATACAAATTTTAATCACTATCCTGTATACCAACAACATATGATTGGAATTTGAAAATGAAAGTAATGTACATTAGCACCCAAAAGAATGAAACAAATCTAGCAAAATATGTACAAGAACTATATGACAACTACAAAACTAATAAGAGAAGAACTAAATAAAAGGATTTCATGGCCATGGATAGGAAAACTCAATGTTAGGAAGTCAGTTCTCAACTTGATCTGTAGATTCATAACCCAGTCAAAATCCCAGCAAGTTATTTTGAGTCATACTAAATTTGTGTTAAGTAAAAGAACCAGAATAGCTAACACAATATCAGTAGAGAAGAACAAAGTCAGGACTAATCCTTCTGACTTAGAGAATTAATATAAAGCTACAGTAATCAAGACTGTTATTGAAATAGTAGACAAAGAGATCAGTGGAACAGATTGCAAAGCCCAGAAATATACCCACACAGTCGACCAATGCTTGACAAGCAGAGGCAATACAATAAAGAAAAGATAAGTTTTCAACAAATGGTCCTGGACCAAACTGGACATCCACATGCAAAAAAAATTCAAACACAGCCCTCATACCATGCACAAAATTTAACTGAAAATGGATCACAGACCTAAACGTGAAAAACAAAACAATCAAACAACCAGAAGATAACAGGAGAAAATCTAGAAAGTCTGGCATTGACTTAAAAAAAAAAAAAACCCTAATGATATTCCCTTATTTCCCTATTCCCACCCCCACCCATTGGATTTTGTTTCTGGCATTGACTTTTTAGTTGCAACACCAAAACCACCATTCATGAAAGAAATAATTGGTAAGCTAGACTTGATTAAAATTCTCCACAAGACACTATAAAGAAAATGAAAAAACTATAGTCTGGAAGAAAATATTTGCAAAATACATACCTGATGAAAGACTTAAAACTCAGCAATAAAACAACCTAAAGCAATCTACAGATTCAATGCAGTCCTTATCAAAATTTGTCTTTTTTTTTACAGAAATAGATAAGTATTACTATAAAGCCTTAGTAATCAAAACAGTATGGTGTTAGCTTAAAAACAGACATAGATCGATAGAACAGAATAGAGAGCTCAGAAATAAACCCATACATACATGGTCACTTTTTTCACTTTAGACTTTTTAATATTTCTTTAACTAGAGTGCATTTAGGAACCCAACCTTCCAAACCCCACTAGGAGAGCCCCTACCCATACCCTCCTACCCCTTTTGAGGGCCCCAGGGTATAGAGTGGAGGAAGGAAGGTAACTGCCATCTAGGACTGACCCCAGAGACTTCCTGCCCTGCCTCACTCTCCCCAGGGGTTAGGGGTTAACACCCAAGCACAACCCTCCATGAGCCCCTCTGTCTCTGCCTGTGCACATAGACATACTGTGGTTCCTCACTGAGTTGTTCAGCTCCTGGCAGGACCCCTACTCAACAGCACTGAGTGGGATGGGGGCAAGAGGTCTAGGCTAAGGAGACCCTGAAAAGGAAGAGGCTCCACCTATAGAATGTTACAGAAATGCAGGAGGGATAGATTGGGGGCCTCCACCTCATTCATCTCCCAGAGAGTCTCTGGCAGTCCTCAAATTCCCCTGTGGCTGGTGATTATAAGCAGGAGGGTAGGAAAGCAAGTGTTCCAGGCATGCTTTCCCTTAGGCATCCCCAGGGTCTGATGATGGTCAGAGTTCTGAATAGGGGCTATGTCCCAGCATTTAGAAGGCTGGGAGCAGGGCTCACAACCAAAAGGACAACAAATTTAAAAGCAAAAAAATAATCAGAACTGCCAGAAAATCAAACTGTGGAAGTCCAACAACCAAGGAGTTAAAGAAGAAACATCAAGACTAATAGGAGGAGCAGAGACATGCAGCTGGAGTGGAGAGGACTCAAGGCAAGGTGGCGGCTGGAGGACTGGGCTGGTGAGGTGGCAGCAGGCACTCCCACATTTGCGTTCAGATAAATTGGGAGGAACAACTGGGGAGAAAGGCACACCACACAACCCAGGGTTCCAGCACAGATAAATAAAACCTCAAAATCTCTGCCTGAAAAAACCTGTGGGCGTTGAGGCAGCAGGAGAAACTCCCAGCCTCACAGGAGAATTCATTGGAAAGACCCACAGGGTCCTAGAACATACACAAACCCACCCATACAGGAATCAGCACTAGAAGGGCCCAATTGGCTTATGGATAGCGGAGGAAGTGACTGAAAACAACGGGAGATCTCAGCAAGCAGCATCATCCCCTCTCAGACCCCTCCCCCACATACAGCACCACAACACAGCCATGTGCATTGCCCCATCCTGTTGAATACCTAAGGCTCCAACCCTTACTACATAACAGGCATGCTAAGACAAAAAAATTTGGCCCAGATGAAAGAACAGATCAAAGCTCCAGAAAAAATACAACTAAGCACTGAAGAGATAGCCAAATGCAGAGTTCAAAACACTGGTAATCAGAATGCTCACAGAAATAGTTGAGTATGGTCGCAAAATAGAGGAAAAAGTGAAGGCTATGAAAAGTGAAATAAAATGTACAGGGAACCAACAGTGAAGAGAAGGAAGGCAGAACTCAAATCAACGATTTGGAACAGAAGGAAGAAATAAATATTCAACAAGAACATAATGAAGACACAAGAATTTTAAAAAATGAAGACAGACTTAGTAACCTCCAGGACAACTTTAAACATTCCAACATCTGAATCATAGGGGTACCAGAAGGAGAAGAGGAAGAGCAAGAAATTGAAAACATAATGGAGAACTTCCCTAATCTGGCAAAGGAAATAGACTTCCAGGAAGTCCACGAAGCTCAGAGAGTCCCAAAGAAGTTGGACTCAAGGAAGCACACACCAAAGCGCATCATACTTACATTACCCAAGATTGAAGATAAGGAGAGAATCTTAAAAGCAGGAAGAGAAAAGGAGACAGTTACCTACAAATGAGTGCCCTTAAGACTATCAGCTGATTTCTCAAAAGAAAGCTTGCAGACAAGAAGGGGCTGGAAAGAAGTATTCCAAGTCATGAAAGGCAAGGACCTACATCCAAGATTATTCTATCCAGCAAAGCTATCATTTAGAATAGAAGGGTAGATAAAGTGCTTCCCAGATAAGGTCAAGTTCAAGGAGTTCATTATCACCAAGCCCTTATTATATGAAATGTTAAAGGGACTTATCCAAGAAAAAGATCAAAACTATGAACAGTAAAATGACAACAAACTTGCAACTATCAACAACTGAACTGGAAAAAAAAACAAAAACAAACTAAACAAACAATTAGAACAGGAACAGAATTACAGAAATGGAGATCACATGGAAGGGAGGGGAGAGAGTGCAGGGGAAAGTACAGAGAACAAGAAGCATAAATGGTAGGTACAAAATAGACTGGGTGAGGTTAAGAATAGTATAGGAAATGGAGAAGCCAAAGAACTTACATGTATGACCCATGGATGTGAGCTAAGGAGGGGGAATGCTGGTGGAAGGTGGGGTGCAGGGCAGAGGGGAATAAAAGGGGGAAAAGTAGGACAACCGTAATAGCATAATCAATAAAATATATTTTTTAAAAACTACTGTGGGAGGGCCACATGCAGGTGGTGAGGACCAGCCAGTCTGTGTACAGAGATTACGGTCAATTTTTAACGAAGGTGCCAAGAGTATACAACAGTGCTTGGAAAACTGGACATGCAGAATAAAGCTGGACCACTATCAAACTCCATACACAGCCCTGGCTGGTGTAGCTCAATGCCTTGAGCGTGGGCCTGCAAACCAAAGCAGCACCAGTTCAGTTCCCAGTAAGAGCATATGCCCGGGTTGCGGGCCAGGCCCCCAGTAGCAGGGCCTGAGAGGCAGCCACACATTGATGTTTCATCCCTCTCTTTCTCCTTCCTTTCCCCTCTCTCTAAAAATAAATAAATACAATCTTAAAAAATTTACACCATACACAAAAAATTAACTCAAAATGGATTAAAGACAAGTTTAAGACTGAAATCATAAAAATCTGAGAAGAAAACATAGGTGGTAAGCTCTGTGACACCAGTTTTGGTGACGATCTTATGAAGTTGACACCAAACAAAGGCCAAGGAAACAAGCAAAAATACACAAGTGAGACTACTTCAAACTGTGAAGCTGCACAGCAACAGGCAACCTATGGAATGGAAGAAAATATTTGCTAGTCATATATCTGATAAGAGGTCAACTTGTATATGAACTCGTACAACTCAATAACAAAAAAAGTCCATTTAAAATGGTTAGAGGATATGAATAGATATTTTTCCAAAGAAGACATACAGATTGTCAACATGTACATAAAATAGTGCTCAACTTCACTAATCATCAAGAAAATGCAAATCAAAACCATAATGAAATTACTCAAAATGTATACATATGTAATATTTAGCCCCTTACTTACACAATAATTTAAGACACGTCTTTACTAAATAAAATTTCATACAATTTCAAACAGAATCATCATGAAATATCGCCTCATTCCTGTCAGAGTGGCTGTGACCAAAAGGACAAGTGGCAGCAAGTGTCAAGGAGGGTGTGGTGGGAAGGCACCCCTCGAGCACTGTTGGTGGGAGTGCAAATCGCTGCCACTGTGGACAACAGTGTGAAAGTCCCTCAAGAAATGAAAATAGAACTGCATATAATCCAGCAATCCCACTTCTGGGTAATTATCCAAAGGAAATAAAAATGCTAACAAAAAAATACCTACACCCCCATGTTCATTGCAGCATTATTTACAGTAGCCAAGATATGGAAACAACCTGAGTATCCATTGATGGATGCATGGATTTTTTTTTAAATGTGTAGATACACACAATGCAGTGTTATTCAGCCATAACAAAGAAAGAAATCCTGGCGTTTGCCACCACATGGATGGACCTTGAGGGCATTATTCTAAATGGCATGTCAAAAAGACAAGTACCATGTGATCTCACTGATGTGTGGAACCTTAAACACAAAAATAAAGTGAACTCATGGCTACAGAAAACATATGGGTAGTTGCCAAAGGCCTGGGTTGGGGCCTGGGGTGGCAAGATGGGTTAATGTTATTGAAACATCAAACTTGCCGTTTTAGAATAAGTCTTAGTGATGTACAGCATGGTGACTAGTTGATAATACTGTATGTGTATTTCCAGGTTGCAAAAAAGAGTAGATCTTTAAAGTTATCATCACAAAATTTTGTAATGGTGGTGAAGGATGTCAGACATTGTGGCTATCATTTCACAACAGGTACATATATTGAATCATGTTGTATACCTGAAGCTAATGTTTTATGTCAGTTATATCTCAATTTCAAACAAATGGGGTGAATGCAACAGTATGTGTGCATAGCCTTCATGCTTTAGATCCAGCCTATACTTCAAACCTTATTTCCTCTACTTAAATCTTTTATGTCTCCCAATACAATTATAATTTCCTTATGGTCAGGATTTTACTGTTTATTCTCCACAGTTTTGCATACAGGATATGCTTAATTCTTTGAGAAAGTGACAGAAGGGATGTGAGAGGGAAAGGAGAGATTTAACCTCCTGGAGGAAATAAGTGGATTTTCCTAATATCTTAGAAGATCCAGTAGATAAAGTTAAGGTCGTAAAGTATAAGTTAAGGAAAATTCCTACTGAAAGAAACATAAAAAAAAAAAGAAACAATGGTGAAGAAAAGGGGTTGTGTTCAATTTACTAATGAAAGCTTTAGTGAACCAATCGGCACATTGGTTTTTAAAGGCTCTTCTTAAAGATGCATAAATTTTAAGGTCCAATGGTGTTATTACCTACCAGTAGGTATAAACCTACTAGAGTTCAAATAAAGTTTCATGTGTGGTTAAATGCAGAATTTTTTTTTAAATCACATCCCTGGCAAGAAAACAACCACTTCCTTTTTAAATGGCAAAAGATCTGAACAGACACCTCACTTGCAGATGGCAAATAAGCATATGAAGTGATGCTCAGTATCATATCATATGTCCTTAGGGAATTGCAAATTAAAACAGTACTGAGCTGTCACTAGATAACTGTTATAATGGCCAAAATCCAAAACACTGACAACACCAAATGCTGGTGAGGATGTGGAGCAGCAGGAATGCAAAATGGTACAGGTGCTTTGGAAGATAGTGTGGCAGTTTATTTTTAAAAACCAAAATATACTCTTAGCATATGATCCAGGCATTGTACTTATCAGTATTTACCCACAGAAGTTGAAAATGTACGTCCACACAGAAACTTGTACATGAATGACTACAACAGTTTATTAATAACTGCCAAAACTTGGAAGCAGCCTGGAAGTCCTTCAGTAGGTGAATGGACACATAAACTGGTACATGCAGAAAATGGAATATTCAGCGCTAAAAATGAAATGAGGTTATCAAGCCATGAAAAAAACATGTTGGAATGTCTCATCATTATTGCTAGTAGTAAGAGAAGCCAGAACTGTATGGTTCCAATTACAATCATGCACCACAGAGCAATGTTTTAGTGAGTGACAGACCACATACACGATGGTGGTCCCATAAGATTCTAGTGGAACTGAAAATTTTTTATTGCCTAGTGACATCGTGGCTGTCCTAACATTGTAGAGCAGTGTGTTGTCCTTAGGTTTGTGCTGATGCTGGTGCTGACAGCACTGCTAATGGTGTAAAAGTATAGCACATACTAGATGTTTTGTGTACAGTACATGATACTTGCCAATAATAATACATTACTAAGGAACTGGTTTATGTATTTACTATACTATATGTTTATTGTTATTTTAGAGTTTACTCTTTCTACTTATAAAAAAAGTTCACCACCCTGGCTGGTGTGGCTCAGTGGATTGAGCATCGGCCTGCAAACCAAGGGTCGCCGGATCAATTCCCAGTCAAGGCACATGCCTGGGTTGTGGGCCATGTCCCCAGTAGGGAGTGTGTGAGAGGCAACCACCCATTGATGTTGTTTCCCTCTCTTTCTCCCTCCCTTCCCTTCTGTCTAAAAATAAATAACTAAAATATTTTTTTAAAAAAAAGAAGTCTACAGTAAAATGACATGCTGTGTTACACCAATAGCAGCCTCATCTCATATTCATTGCATGCACCTTTTGATAGTATTTTCTTTTGTGCTTGACTTAATCTTGTGTCGTTTTGTGCAGTGACGTGCTGGACTGACTTGTAACCTAGGAGCAGTAGGCTATGCCCCATAGCCTAGGTGTGTAGGGGGACTATACCACCCAGGTTTGCATAAGTGCACTCTGACGTTTACACAAAAACGAAGTTGATGAACTACAGTCACTAAGCAGTGCATGACTGTAGAAGATATTCTAGAAAATGCAAAACTATTGGAACAGTAAAAAGATTGGTTGCCAGGGGGTTGGGTAGAGAAACAAATGGACAGAGCACAGGATTATTCGGATGATGAAACTATTTTGCATGATACTGTAACAGTAGGTACATGTCATACATTTGTCCAAGCCCATAGAACACACAACACCAAGAGTGAAGCCTAATGTAAACTGCAGATTTGGGGTGAAGTGATTCGCCAGTGTAGGTTCATCAAATAGTAACAAATGTACCACTTCCGTAGGGGGTATTATTAATGTAGGGGACAGTGTGTGTCAGGCAGGGAGAATATGGGAATCTCTGTACTTTCTGCTCAATTTTGCTGTGAACCTAAAACTTCTCTTTAAAAAAGGTGACAAATATAGAAGACAGGCAAAAATAAAAAGACACAGCAAGTGTATAAAAGACAAAAACAAGGGAACAGAACAAATGTCAAAAATTACAATTCAAGAAAACATTCCTGAAATATTTTAAACTATAAATTGGAAGAGCATATTGCATACCTAGTAAATTTTACCCAGAATGACCAAATACCAAGACATCCTAGTAAAATTGTGGGAGCTTAAAGAAATGGAAGAAATCTTAGGTGCCCAGGTTCCCCACGAAGTTACTTATAATGGAGGGGAAATTAAGTGTTGGCAGGAACACTCAATGGCAAAAGAAAATGGATTGATACAGAGACTGAGTCCAGAGTCTTGTACCAGTTGGATTGACTTTCCAGCATCATAGCAGCAAACTCTCAGCACCATGCCAGAACTTGGGGGCTTTTATTTCCATTAACTCTTCCTTAGGACTCTTTTAGAAACTGAGCTTCTGACAACCAAACTGTCTTGAGAAACATAACATAAAGTCTGGTATTGAGTTAACTATGTCATTAACTACATGCAGAACTAGGATTAAATGAGGGATATAAGGAAACAGTGTAGTATAAAATGGTTTATGTGATCTGGGCAATTAGATAACAGTGTGACTATAAAGATAAGCAGAAAATATGTTTTTGGTAATCATATCATTGGTAGTATATCTGAGAGCTTTAATGTAGGGAAAAGCAAATGAATCCGATGTCCTTGAGAATCGGATTCTCAGCGCAGGGGAATGAGGGAATATATATGTTAAAATAGAAGATGTTAAGCCAAAACCTTCCATGTATCACTATTAACTCATGAGGTATTTTATTATAGTAGATAAGTCACATATCTATATATGTTTTGTGTCTATGACATGTACACTTGCTCCCTCCCACTTATATAGTGTCTGTGTCTTCGCCTTGTCAACTGGGAAGGTTTAGAAATGGGGCTTCTTAGAGAAATGGCTGATTCTGAGGGAGGAAATAAGTGTACAAGACCAGCCCGGAACATGTTATACCAGAGAGCAAGGGTATTATCAGATAATTATGGTTAGGTTTAAAAGACTCATATCAATCTAAGGCACCTTCTACTGACTAACAATGGGACATTTTTTTAAAGATTTTATTTATTTATTTTTAGAGAGAGAAGGGAGGGAGAAAGAGAGAGAGAGAAACATCAATGTGTGGTTGCTGGGGGCTGTGGCCTGCAACCCAGGCATGTGCCCTAACTGGGAATCGAACCTGCGACACTTTGGTTCGCAGCCCGCACTCAACCCACTGAGCTATGCCAGCCAGGGCACAATGGGACATTTTAAGCATTAATTAGGGTAATAAATATAGTGGACCAAATACATGAAATATGCTTAAATCCATGAGTTCTAGTGGTACAAGACATGATCATTGTTCATCTCTGGAGGTGCTTTCCAGCACCTCCGGATCTGTGTGGATGCCCACAGCTGCCTCAGCAGTTGTTTCTTTATTTCTTTCTTTCCTTCTTTCTTTCCTTCTTTCTTTCCTTCTTTCTTTCCTTCTTTCCTTCCTTCCTTCCTTCCTTCCTTCCTTCCTTCCTTCCTTCCTTCCTTCCTTCCTTCCTTCCTTCTTTCTTTCTTTCTTTCTTTCTTTCTTTCTTTCTTTCTTTCTTCTACCTAAGTGAACTTGAAAGCTGCTTCAAACTAGAACTCTATGTGACACTTTCAGTCTGGTGAAATCTACCAACTTTGTCCTCCTGTTACCGTTAGTCACTTCTCAAAGTGAGAGTTCTCTGTGTTACCGGGCTGCACAGTGATCTTTACTCTTATAATGTGTCTCTGTCCCTTCCTTTCTACCACACTCTCTGGACACCTTTTATTTGTTTGTTTATATGTTTGTTTGTCTGTCTGTCTGTTTGTTTTTTTGTTTGGAGAGGAGAACAAAGTATTTTATTACCAAAAGTTCAAATAAAGGAAGTCTCAAGCCTGATGCAACCTGGTAATGAGACACTAGACATGGAAGACTACTGTCCCATTAACAAAACCTACACATGAATCTACACATTGGGTCACTCAGAGATGTGTCTTTTCCTTGCTATACAAACCTTCATGTTGTCTGTTGGCATTCACTGAGATACAGTTCTCTCCCCTTAGGACACTACCACCTTTGCAGCCCTTTTAGTGGAGACTGTTCCTTCTCTCCCGTCCTGTTGCATGGAGGTTCTCCCCAAATGTTTCCAGAAAAATACATCTTGTCTCTCAGATAAAAAATGCCTATTGCTCTTGAAGCACACGACGTCCAGTTTTTGCACTGTTAACCCTCTTCATTGCTGTCATCTTTCAACCTTCCAGTCACTCTCATTCTTTGATTTGTGGATAAACTGACTCCTCTTCATTCCAATTTCTGCCATTTGGGTGAACATCCTAATCAGGGTGCTTTGCAAAGTATTCAAGAATTACCCAGGATAGCCAGGCCAAACACTAAGTTTTCTAACCATAATCTACTGTCCTCCCAGCTCTTTCATGCAAACTTGAGTCCCTTAAGTTCCTTAGTTTCTCTCTATTCTCCATCTGCCTGTCCCATTCTGGGCTCTTCTTTTTAATACCCAACCCACATATCATTGCGAATCTCTGAAGCACTCTCAGGACACACGGCTTACCTTGCACCTACCTCTCAATCTACCATCAGCCTTCTCTGTGCCCGCCCTTCTGTCTGTTGGTGCTACCACAAATTCACGGTCATCCATTAGTCCTTTACATATCCTTGGACAGCTCCTTTAGCAACTCTTCCAGACTTTCTTTATTCTTCTCAAACCCCCTGCTCATTCCCTTCTCTCTGAGTATCCAATCTTGCCTCCTGCTTCACTGAGGAAAGGATGTTAACAGGCAAGGGATCCCTAAACCTCACACTTCCCTCTACTCTAAAAAGAGGCTTCCTATCCTCTTCCATTAGTCAACCTCTCTTTATCATTAAAATTTTACCGGCCATGACCTATGAACAACCAGAACTCTTCAATATTTAAAGAAAGAAATTCCACATTCTCTGGATTACATGCTGATCCTTGTCCACTGCTGGGCCACTTCGTATACTTTATATTTCCTGAATGAATGGAGTCATATCCCCTTATCTTCAATTCTTCAAAAAGTGATCTTCACGCAGTCACCTCCCATTCTCTCCCTGAACAGACCTCAGTTTGGCTCTCCTCACATTTCAAACATGCTCTTCAACCATGGCATCTTTGATCCCAAATCCAGTGGATACATTTTTCAGTCCTGAATTTTGGACCTCTCTGTTCCACCTGACTAGTTGGCCTTAACCTTGAACTCTAAGGCCTTGTTTTTCATAATGGTACATTCTTATGGTCCTATAGCTTTTTCATTGTCCCATCCTTTTGGACAGCCATTACTCTGACCTTTATATGTTGGTGTTTTCCAGCATTCCATAGCCCCATGGTCTTTTCACATTATACAGTCACCCTAAGCAAGCTCATCTGTGCTTTACATTTCAACCATCACCTGTATGTTCATGTTTCTGACCAGGTCTTTTTCTTGAGCTCTCAAACCCATGGAAGTCAGCTAACTACTGGAAAACTACACTGGGTTGCCCCACATGCATCTCAGACTTAGCATGTCTCAAAGTGAACTGATCATCTTGTTCCCCTGTGATACTGGTAAATGTTCTTTTTAATTGTTCTCCTGATGCCACTCTGTATTCCTTACCACCACAATCAATCAGTTACCAAGTATCCTCAATTCAACTTCCTAAATATTGAATGTTTTACCTCTCAGGGACACTGCCACCACCTTGCTTCAGGCCAGACTCCTGATTTCCTTTTAATTAAAATTGTCTCTCTCTAGTTCAGTTGGTTATAACATCATCCCAATACACAAAGTTTTTTGGTTTGATCCCTGGTCAGGGCACATACAAGAAGCAACCAATGAATGCATAAAATGAATGGAATAAATACCCTGCCTGGTGTGGCTCAATGGATTGAGCACCGGCCTACAAACCAGAAGGTGGCAGGTTCAGTTCCAGGTCAGGGAGTAAGCCTGGGTTGTGGGCCAGATCCCCCATCTGGGGTGAGAGGTAACTGATCAATGTTTCTCTTCCTCTCTTTCTCCCTTTCTTACCCTCTTTCTAAATATAAATAAACAAAATCTTTTTTAAAAATAAACAACAAATCAATGTCTCCTTCTCTCTCAAATACATAAAATCAAATAGTCTCCCTCTAATTAGGCCCCCTACCACTGCAACCAGAGTGATTTTTCTGAAATGCAAATCTAATTGTGTCTCTTGCTGCTTTAAATCCTTCCATGGTTCTCCATTGCTCTCAGGTCTGGAGCTCTGTCATCCTTTGGCCTTTGCCCATCTCTCCAGACTAATCTCTGACCCTCCCTGCCTCACACTTTACAGTTCAGCATTCAATTCTCTGCACAGACCATTCTGTTTTCTACCTCAAGATCACTATCATCATCCCCCTTCATTCAGTGAGGATTTAGAGAGAGGGGAAGGGACTTGTCCAAGGCCACACAGGCAGAAAAAGGTGAGGCCTTGTTTGTTCTAGTCAGAGCCCTCAGTCCAAAGTCAAGCCTATGAGATCAGGCATGTGCAGACACTGCCAGCTGCCCATTCCATCCATTCCCTCCTTTCCCCTGGTAATGGAACTTCAGTTTTATTTGGGGACGCAATGTGCCCGGTTAACAGGATACATCTCAGCTAGGTGAGCTATCTGATTCAGTCTTATGGGATTTCTAGAAGTCTCCTTCAAATGAAATGTGAACCAAGTGACCAGAGGCCCAGCAGTCGGTTTGGGGCATTGGATTACCTTTGAGGATGGAAGCCAGGATTGGAATGGCACTCCAATCACACTGTGATCACACTGTGGTCCAGAGGGGTCATGGTCTCGGTTCATAGGGTGGGAAAATAAACTATGCTGTTAAGTCATGATAGAAGAGCTCTGTTGATACGCAGACAAACCTGGTTCAAAGAATTGGGCTGAATTTCATCCCCCATGATCCCCCAGGGGCCAACTCAGAGAAGAAGCCAGCATGGGTGATATAAAGTGTTTGTTTATTTGAACATCATTCCACCTGTACTGAAGCTCAAATCCAGCAGCAGCAGAAGGGGTCTGGACTGAAATAAGTGTTACCAAATTGGACAATGAACAGTGAGGACACAGTCAGACAGAACTTACTAATGGGGTGTAGACGACACCAAGCTATCCTAACATCACACAGCACAGGCCCTCTGAGGTCTGCTGGTCAGAGCTCTGGGAAGGACTGTGGCTCCCTTGTTCCCTTCTCAGGAAACTGCAATCCCACCCAGAGGCTAGCCCTGAGCCAGGCAGGGGCCTGTGGAAGTTTCTTGTGCTGGGAACAGCCCAGCTTCTCCAGAGAGTCTCCCTTTCTCAGTCCACACTGGAAACTGGAGAAGGGGGATTCCCCCAGGTCCAAGCAGGAATCTCAAGTGAAGGCAAAGGAATCCCCCCCCACAGCCTTGTCTATAAACTCCCAACGTCTTGGATTTTCCAGGCATGAAAAGGATCTTGATTCTACTCATGGTCCTCACACCCTCAGGAAAAGTGTTTTCCTCCATGGGTACTGGTCCCCAAAGAGGAAAGTTTTCGCATCCCAGGGCCCCAGCAGGACTCGACCAACCGGTGCTCTAAACCACATCTAAGATGCAGCCATTTTGGTCTGCCCTGCAAGAGTCCTCAGACCAGGGCAGAGAAAGCAGGGGAGTGCCAGCCCCTCTGACGCAGTCACAGTCAGGGCAGGAGTACCTCAGAAGGCCCACTCAAAGCTCAGCTTTCGGGCCCAAGAGAACAAGACAGTTCTTCTGTCTCCTCCCGAAGCCTACATACCAATGCCTGCCTGGGGTAAGGGCATTCCACAAATGTCCCCTGGCCATTATGGCTTCCTTGCCCCAGGAGCCATCTGGACCACACTTAGGCTTTCCCTGGGGTCCCTGGCTGGAGCATCTGTTATCTGCTCTGTGCCCACCTTTGCAGAAGCCTCAGGGACAGAGCTATGGTTTGGTACCCACTCTAATTTCTTTCCCTTCCCTGTGTTATCCTGGTGTTCCTTCAGCCCACCCAACCCTGCTTCCCTAGCCAACTTCTTTGCCAGGGCAGCAGGTGGCTGAGTAGACTGCCTCCAAAGGAAATTAACCTCCCTCTTCTCTACCACTCACCCACTCCAGTGGCACTAACCTGCTCAGCAATCATCTGGGCTATTCCCTGGATGTGAAGGTGTTGGCTACCTGGACCCCTGTCCTTGGCCTCTGAGGAGGTAGGTTCTAACCTCTCCATGAGACACAGGGGTCTGGCGGCCCCTTGGGTGGTCCCCTCACACAGTGCCCAGAGCAGCTGCTCCCTAATTCCTCAGCATCCTGTTGCCTTCATCATCCTCCTCTTCTTCCCCCTCCATTTCTCCCCACATTCTCGCTCCCACAACCCTTCTCTCCATCTGCCTCCTTCCCTAGACTAATCATTCTTCCATCTTTCCAGTCTCCTGTCCTCCCCCATCCCAGATTCTCTGTCCCTCTGAATGCCCCCTCAGTTCACTCTTCCTCTCTCCTTTCTCCTTCCTCTCTCTGGATCCCCCACCTACTTGCTCTGCCTCTGCCTCTCCATTTCCCTCTCTCCTGTCCCTTCTATTCTTTGTCCCTCCTCTACCTTCTCCCCATTCCCGATCACTTGCTTCAACCCCTCCCTCGCAGCCTTCCAACACTGGGCTTTGGTTTGGACCTGCCCCAGACTCCCTCCCTCTCACAAGGCTCCATGCCCGCCCCCCTTTTCCACCTGGGATCCTGGTGTCCAGCCCCACTGGCTGGGGAAGGTGCCAGCAGGGGGACTGCTGTGCAGGGCTTGGTAGGAGCAGGAGAGGGGGGCCCAGTACTGGGTAGAGCATGGGGGAAGGTGTTTGCCCAGAAGGAGAGGGGTGGAGGTCAGGACTTGGGAAGCTCCAGGTTTCCGGAATCCTACCAGGACCCAGCATCCAATCCCAGTTAGGAGCCAGATAGGAGACTAGGGCATGGGATTTCTAGGGTCTCTCTTGGAAGCCCTCCCTCTCAGGTTCAAGTCCAATGGAAATGGACACAAGGTTGGCAAATACATGGCACTCACTGATTTTCTCCCCTTCTTTGGCTGAGGCCAACATAACAAAATGGTGGGGCCTCAGGCTCCTCTCCAGTGGGCCTGGCAGCCAGGACCCGCAGACAGAAGCAGGCACACACTGGAGGAGGCCGCCTGCCTCCTAAACTAGGGCCTGAAGGGGGCTGTCCACACCCCTGGCCAGATGGCTCTACCGCCAGGTCCATGCGGCAGCGGCAGCGAGGGGAGTCCAGAAACACCTGGAAGTCTCCCTTATTTGCTCCCTGCCAAGTGGGAAGGAGATGCTCCCCACAGTGGGAGGAGAGGGGAGAGATGACTTCCCACATACTTACACAGGCACACACGCTCACACACACACACACACACACACACTCATGCCTCGGCTCCAAGCATTGCCCATTGGGCTGCAAACCCTGGCCATATCCCAAGGCGAGAGGTGGGTAAGGAGGAAGAAGAGGTGGGGACAGGGTTACAAGGCCTGGGGATGGGGACAGGGGGTACCCTGTTCAGAGGTGACCTGCAAGTTCAAGTTATGCAGAAAAGTATCAAAGAGGCAAGATAGTCTCTGCCCTTAATAAATGCCAGGGTCAGGTGGCATGAGACGGGGCAGAGGGGTGATATCTCCCCCAATGCCCCACTGTTAGGCCCCCTCTCCAACCTCCAGCCCTAACAACAGGGCCAAGGAGTCTATGCCGTACAAAACAGGCTGGGGTCAAGGGTCCAGTCAGTGGCGAGACATCCCAGCAGAGAGGCCAGGCAAGCCCCAGCTGCCCAGAGCCCATGTGTCTCCTCCAGTTGCCTCAGAGCCTGTCTGTCTTTTCTCAGACTCTGGGCTGAACAGGGTGCCAGTTGATAGGGAGACCCTGTGCTTTCTCCCTCGGTGCAGCTCAGGCTCCTTTGGGAGAGCTGGGAGCACCCTGGAGCAGGGGCAGAGCCCTGATGAGGCCTGGAGCTCTGTAAAGATGTGATGGAACCATTATAGGCAAAGGAAGAAAGGAAGGAAGAAGGGAAAGGAGGAAGGAAGGAAGGGAGAGAGGGAAGGAGGGAGGGAGGGAGGGAAAAAGGGAGGGAGGGAGGGAAGAAGAAGAAAAGAAAGGGGGGAAAGGAAAGGGAAGGGAAGGGAAGGGAAGGGAAGGGAAGGGAAGGGAAGGGAAGGGAAGGGAAGGGAAGGGAAGGGAAGGGAAGGGAAGGGAAGGGAAGGGAAGGGAAGGGAAGGAAAGAGTTTGGTAGCCCTGGGGCAGTGTCTTGAGTAAGTTTCTGTGGGAGGAGGGACCAGAGGAGGCAAGGATACAGCCAGGCAGCAGCTCCCAGACTGAGAGAGCCTGAGGCACTGGAATCACAGCGCCTCCTTCCCCTGGAGACTGCAGAGCCCCCAGGCCAGATGGGGAGAGGGGAGGAGACCCCAAGGGATGTCCAGCTCCCTTAGGTCAGTTGAGGGAGGGGAACATTCAGGCCTTGCTATGGTCTGCAGGGCCTCTCCCCTCCTCCAGGCCACACCCAGCCCCAACAACTCTTCAAAGTCTGGAGCTGGCAGGTGGGTAGCAGGTGAGAAGTCAGTCCGAGATTGGTATCCTCCCTCCTTAGCTTGAATGGAGGGTGAGAGGCCAAGAGATGGGACACGCAGAGGGCAGGTCAATTCCTGGGCTGTGATCCTGGCCTTCAGGGTCCCTGTGAGTGAGCGACAGGACAGGGAAGGACTCCCCAGCTGGAGACATCACCCCCTGGCCGCAACACGGAGCTTACTGTAGAACTCACAAAATCTAAGAGAGAGAGAGAGAATTGGAGAAAGTCAGAGACCACCAGGGCATTGGAGTTCCCCTCGGCCCATCCTCAGGGCAAAGCTTGGCAGAGGGGTGAGCTCCACAGGCTCTGAAATCCCACCCAGGCCTCTGACCCGCTGGATGGCTTTGAGCCGGCCAGTGGACCTTACTGAGTCCCAACTTCCTCGTCTGCAAGTCAGGCAGAACAACCTCATTCACAAGGTGCTTCTGAGGGCCAGAGAGACACAAAGAATGCCAGTCAAGGACTCAGCACAGTGTTTGGCACATATTACCTGCTGGAAATTACACCAATTTATACTATTTTTTACTTCTGTACCAGAGGTCTTTGGCTTAGAACTGAATTCACTCATTTTAAGCTCTTAGTGAGGGATGGAGATCCCTGGATGCTGATGTCACTTTTAACACTGAGATATTAGGGCGCTTGGGGAGGGAGGAGAGGATGCCAGTGGGGCTACCTCAAGCCAGTCACATCCCAGACCAAATGCCTATAGAAAGGGTAGATGGCTTAGACATGCACTTCTGGATCCTGCCACCAGAGGGCAGGCCCTGACTTCATACCAAGACCACAGAAACCACAGGGGATCAGGGTGTCCAGGGGCAGGAGGCTCAGAACTTAGGTTAGCAGCTAGCAGGCCAGGAAGGCCTGAAAAGGGAGCAGGAGTGGGGAATAGCTTGGCCTTTGGACTTGGAACTGGGCTCAAATTCTGGCTCCACCACTTAGGTGACTTTGGGCAAGTGAGTGAATCTCTCCAGACCTTGACCTTCTCATTTGTAAAATGGTGATCCTGATGCCTGACTGACGAGTCATGAGGAGTGGCTGCCTTTACTGAGCATTCACCACATGCTCATTTACAGGCATAATCTTTCTTCCTTCCTCACAGGACAACTCCATAAGGTAATACATTCTCACCGCACTCATTTTGAGAAGTGCAGGAAACTGAGGCTTAAGGAGATGGTCACTTTTTAGCTCAGCTTGCTTCCAGCACAGACAATCTGCCTTCGCAGTCCAAGGGTTCCACCACAGTACTAAGTACCTCCTGCCAAATGAGACAGTCTCACCACCATGTTCTCTATTTTATAGATGGGAAACTCCAAGAGATAAATATAATTAATGGAAAGTGCTAAACATAGACCCAGCTCATGCTAATAGCTCAAGGAAGAGTGTGACTACAAAAATGACTGTTTCTTGGGGCAGGAAACACACACCTAGACAGACAGGGGTCTGTGCTTTGATGCCATAGTGTCTCCCCTTGCTCAGCGGGCAGGGTGGGACCCTGGGGCAGAAGGCCGACCCTCCCGTGGAGAGCGATCTGGCACTATCATTTCAATGATATGCACAGTTTCACTTCTGGAAAGACACCAAGAAGATACTTGTATATGAAATGACAGAGACAAAGATGTTCATTGTAGCACCGCCAGTAATAGTAAAAGCCTGGAAACCTCACTAATAGCCCCTAAAAGAATGATAAGAAAGTACAGTTCCTTTATTTTATGCAATGCTAAGCACTGGATAAAAAAAGGCAAGACGGTTTTGCATGAAATGATAAAGAGAGATCTTTATCACATGCTCCAAAGTGCAGCACCAAAAGTGATCTGAGGAGGGGTTTGTTTAGGATGATACCGGTCTTATATCATAACAGCTCCTAACGCCACTCTGTTTTGTGAAGAGGCAGATTGGGTTTGAGGACGCACAGGTAAGCATGACAACAGTGGTGACCCTTGAGGCTCTGGTCTTATGTGTAAGTTTTCTTCATTGTATTTGAATGTTACTTGATATATATAATATATAACATATGCAATATACTAGATATAAAGCACAATTCAAGAACTATCCGTCTACCAGTAATTTGTGCCCACCTACCCGTCTGCCATCTCCTGCTCCTGGCTTCCCCATCCACCCCAACATATGCAACCACCATTCTACCGTTTGTATTTCTCATTTCTTTGATTTAAAAAAAGAAACAGTATTACCCTAAATATGTGTATGTTTAAACTACACATTGCTTAGTGATGCTTGGTTTTTGAGCTCAATAAAAATCTCACTGTGTTGGCCCTGGCCACATAGCTCAGTTGGTTAGAGCATCCTTCCCATAGCCAAGGTTGTGGGTTTGATCCCAGACAGGAAATGTACAAGAATCAACAAATGAATGCGTAAGTAAGAGGTACACCAAATTGGAGTTTCTCTCGCTCTCTCTAAAATCAATCAATCAATCAATAAATCTTACCGTGTCAACCTCTGGAATTTGACCTGTCCCCTCCCCAGCCCCAATAGTATGTCTTCAGTGTGCACCCATTCTGTTTCTATAACTGAAGTTGATTCCTTTTCAGTTATGAACTACTCCGTGATGTGAATGCATCACCATTTAGTTATCCATCCTTCTGTGAATGGCCACTAGGATTATTTTTAGTCTTCTAATTTCAAACCGCTGCCAAGAGCATTTTTGCTCATTTCTCATGGGTTTATGCTCACAGGTGGGTTTGCTGGGTCACAGGCACGCAGATGTTTGGCTCTAAGTGATAGGTCAGATTGCTTTCTAGGTGGTCGTACTGTCGGTACCATCCCCAATTTCTGCCTCACTGTTGACTTTGAAATTGCCCTGCCGGGAAAGCGCAGGTCCGACCTCCGCCCCCACCCCCGACCCGGCAGCCGCCCACGGGAAGCGGGAGCGCACGTACCTTTGTTGTCCTGCTTGAGCTCTTCCTGCAGCAGGTCTGTTTGCCGGTTGCCCAGCACGAAGGCTAGGAAGGAGAGGATGAGGGCGTTGAGGATGCCGATGATGGCCAGGATGTACGCCCAGCGCACCGAACAGTCCCCCAGGGAGTACTTCCCGGTCTTGGCCCCGCACATGTCCCGGATCGTCTCGGCGTCCCAGCCGTCGGGGAAGATCATGCAGCCCAGCACGAGGCACAGAGCTGAGGGGGCGCGAGGCCCAGCCCCGCCGCGGTCAGGAAGGAAGAGAGAAGGGGATGATTACTTCCCAGAGCCCGAGGACCCCAGGAACCCTCCTCACTCCGCTCATCAACCCAAGATCTTGTTAACTGATTCCTGTGGGTTCCAGAAACTCTAGGGCTGGGATGACCTACAGCCTCGCAGAGCAGAAGCTTTCCAGAACCCACAATGCCCTCTCGCGCCCCGACCAAAGCAACTCCTCCAGGAAGCCTTCCGGAAATGTGAGAAAATAGCAAATCATGGCCGTATCAAGCATGTTGGCCGTATTTACCCTCTCCTATCTTCATCACTATTTATTTAGATCGTTCACTCAACAACTATTTATTGAGCGCCATTTTTCTTCCCATCAAGATGCTGGAAATGCATTCTCATTCACACAGTTGAGTACTGTGCTCAGAGAACAGACTGGGGTGAGAACTATAGGGTCTGACCCGGCCTCTGTTAATTATTATTATCAAAACTAGTCATACTGATTAAAATAATAACCACAAATAAGGAAATAATTGGGGAGGAGAGGGCTTGGTTTCAGATGAGGGGAGAAGGGGCAAGGCCAAAAGGGGACTCAACGCATTTGAGTCCCAACGGGCCCCGGCTTACTCCCTACTTGGCACCTACTCCCTCTGGGTTTCGTGACCCACTTTGGTCAATTTCTGGGGCTCTTCCCAGTGTTCAGCGTAGTGGGTGGGACTCAAATGTGAGCCAATCAGCACATTGCATTTCTCTGACAACTGATTGGCTCACAGAGGGGGCACACGCCCCACGCGACCAATCAGAACCAAGTAGGCTCCTTAGGCGGAGAGGCTGTGACCTCTGCTCTTGCCCCCGTAGCGCCCTGGCCGGGGGACCTGTGACTGTGCGGTTCCACGGCGCCCTCCTAGTGTCTGCGGGTCCCGCCAGCGGCTGCGCTACTGCGTCTGAGCCCCGAAGGTCCCACACCAGCCCACTGGGTGTTTAACTGGGTATCAGATGACAGCGATGACAAAGTGGGGGGGGTCAGTTCTGCCCACTGTCCATGAGCCCCGTCTAGTCCCCAGGATCAGGAGGGGACCCTCGGCTTTGCCACCTTCCTCCCTAGGTCCCAGGCTCCTGCCTGACAGCGAGGTGAGGCCCTTCTGCCTGTCCCTTTCTCGCTTGGCTTCGGGGGGCCTCGCCCGCCCTCCGTGCGACAGACCGAGTCCCCGCTGCCCCCGGGCTGTGTTCCGCGCGCCCCGCAGGGCCCAGCACAGTACAGCGATCGCGCGGACACTCTCTAGCAGGGCTCCCGCCCCTCCTCGCCGCTGGCCTCCTTCAACAGGACGCTCAGCTCCGGGGGAATACCTGGCCACCTGAGGGCTGGGGAACGCGCTCCTGCAAAGGGAATGGCAAATGCAAAACGGCCTGAGGCGAGGATGAGATGGGCGAGTTAAAGAATTCAACAAGTTAGAAAATGCCCCTTAGACACCCAAAAGGAGAGGGAAGCTGGGGTGCGGGTGGGAGATCAGTGCTGTAGATGTAATTTCGGGAGCTGTGAGCACGCAAATCCCTGGGGCTGGACATCACGGAAACTGGAGAGAAGGCTCAGGACTAAGCCCTGGGATGCTCTGGCAATTAATTGCTCGGCGGGAAAAGAGGAGGAACCTACGGAGAAAGCTTGATCCATCCGTCTCCCCAGACAACCCTGACACTTTGCTCCTATTGGAGTGGGGAAGAGAAACAAACTTCAGGGTGAGGCGGGGCGGGGGGCGGGGATGAGAGGGAAGGGGCGGACTCAGCGCAGCCCTTCACCCTCCGCGGGTGGGTGCGCTCCCGCAGTGCACCCCATCCCTCTCCACCCGCCAGCAAGAGGCAGGAAAGAGGAACGATGCTGGTTGGAGCGCAAACCCAGCCAGCCCCCGGCCTCCTCTCCCACCCTCTCCTCGGGGTGCAGTGTCTCCTCTCCTGCGAGGGAGAGCGTTCCGAGTCGTGAGAGAAACCAATTCAGCTTCCAGAGCTCCCAGCCACGCCGCTGCAGCTCCTGCCGCGGGTCAGAGAGAACCCTCTGCAACCCCGCGCTCCTCTCTCAGCGAGGTTTTCTTCTCTTGGCTCTGAGCCTGCACGTCGTCCTCTCTGTCTCTCTCCCTCTGCCTCTCCCTCTCTCGTTGCGGGTTTCCATTCCTTTCTTTCTCCACCCTTCTCATGTTTCTCTCTGCACCTGTCTCTTCACATCCCCGTGTCCCCTCTCTCAGGCTAGTCTGTATCTTGGGCGAGTCTGTGTCCACCCTCGCGCTTTTCCTCTTCTGTTTAGATCTCCCAGCATTTAACATTTATTCAACACCCCATCTCTCTTCTCTTCCTTCTCTGTATCTGACCCTTGGCCCTTTCCTTTCCCTGGCTTTCCCTTTGCTCACTTCACGTACAAATTCTGAGTTCCAGGCAGGGTGCGCTGCACAGGGTGCTGGGGACACTGGCAGGCATGGTTTCTGGTGTAGGGAGCAGAGGTGTGTGGGGAGGAATAAAATCAAGTGCACACACAGTGCCTGGAAGAAATCAGACTAGGGCTGAGGCCCTGAATATCAGGGTGCTCAGAGGATGCTGGCAGGGGAGCCTCTCCCCATTTCTCGCTCTCTCTGCCTCCTTTGCTCTGCGGGGTTTTAGTCGGTGAGTGTGTGGCCCCAAAGGTTACTCTGGGAGTGGGGAATATCGGAAATCAACTGAATGAAGGAAAGCAAACCCGATGGGTTTCGCTGGACCCCAGGGAAGATAGGAAAAGACCACTACGGACTGCCTAAACCAGGGAAGTGACCAACAGGCTCAACCACCAGGTGATGGAATAACTAGGAGCAAGGCAGCCTTCCCCACCCCCATTTGCTGGATGAGGATGGTAACACTGAGTTCTTTGTGGAGTCCAAGTTCAAGTCTCTTGAAAATAGTCCGCTGGCTGAAGAACTGGCTGCTTCAAGCAAGGCACAGGCACAAATGCAGGGTGCAGCATGGGGTAGGGGCTCTCGGCTGCAGCATTTCTGATGCTTGGCCTGATGATTGTGCATGACAGTCTGTCCTGTGTGTTGTGGGATGTCGAGCATCATCCCTGGGCTCTGTCCACCTCGTGGCAGTGGCACCAGCACTCCCAGTCATAATAAAAACTGCCTGCAGACATTGCCAAATGTCCCCTGGGGGATGGAACTGTCCAAGGTTGGGAACCACTGGTACAGGGGAAGGGGCCCTCGGATGGGGCATGTCTCCCTGCTCCAAGAAGTCAGGGCGTGTGACAAAATTGAGATCAATAATATTAATATTATTAGTAACATGGCCCGCATGGAAAGCAAATAATATTGAGTGCTGAACCATGTGCCAAGGGTCTAAGCTCCCAACATTCATGATTTCATTTAATCTTGTAACAAAATTTATGAGGTGGGAAAAATTATTGTTCTCATTTTACAGATGAGGATACTGAGGCTCAGAAGGACCAAGTTATCATATCCAACATCACACAGTTAGGAAAGGGTGGGATCTGCATTCAAACTGAGGCAGTTCTTTACTTAATGATTTTCTCTGAATGGATTCATTTTCTTAAAGTAGAGGCATTTACTTACAAAGTAAGATTTACACTGTCAAGGAAAAGGAACCAAGATTATTTGCCATAAATAGAAAGAAACTATTTATGAACTATTTATGTAAATATAAGTATAATGAAACCAAAACAATGTTCTTAGATTCTAGCTGCACGCTTTGCCTGCCAAATGCTCTGAGCCTGAGGGCTTCTCCCTCATTTAAAAGTCTTAGCCTGTGTGAAAGGAGTTAAAGACACACGAGCACCAAATGGAGCCTTTTTCCTTGAAGTTATGAAACACGGTCCACCTTGTACTGCCTCAGTAGGAGGCTTATCTCCGTCTCTTTTGTGCACAACTATGGGCAAAATCAGTCCACCTCCCTGGGCCTCAGTTTTTGTCACCTATAAAGTGGAAGTCATGACATCTGCCCTGTTCATTACATAGAGCTTTTGTGAGAATCAAATGACAGAGAAGAGGACTGGCAAATTATTAAGGGTAATGTGGAGGCAGGTCATGGCAACTCTTGGCCAAGTGGGGAAAAATATTGAACAAAAGAGCAGAGTCGTTTTCCAGAAATAAAAGACATGTTAACGGTGACTGCTGAGGGTAGAACCTGAATTTTTACATATAACCATGACATAAACCAATAGTTTACTACAATATCTGTTTAATCCCCTCTTTCTTACCATCAGAGCCCCAATTTTTAGCTGAGAACTTGTCTATTGAAAATAAAGACCATGCCCTGGCTGGGTGGCTCAGTTGGTTGGAGCACTGTCCCATACAGCAAAAGCCTGGGGGTTTGATTCCCAGTCGGGACACACACCTAGGCTGCAGGTTTGGTCCCCAGTGGGGATGCATGTAGGAGGCAACCAATCGATGTTTCTCACATTTATGTATCTCTTCCTTCCTCTCTCTCTAAAATAAATAAACATATTAAAAAATTTTTTGAACCCTTAGAAAAAGGAAAATAAAGACCACATTTTCAAGTCTTATTTGCAGCTGGATAACGAGGCCACGAGACTAAATAAAAATGCCTTCAGATGTGTTATGTATCTGTTATGTGTTATAAAAAGATTTATAAGGATGCTAGAGTGTGCCCTTTGCTGCCCTTTTCTTCATTCATTTCTCCATCCTGCTGACTGGAATGCAGATGTGATGGGTAGGGCCCTAGCAGCCATCTTCAACAATGAGGATAAGGGCTATACTCCAGGAGTGGTGGAGCAGAGCTCTGGAAGGAGCTACTATACCATCTCTGGACCACCTAACTCAGGCACTGGTTTTACAGAAGAGACTAGAACTGAGAGTAATTAAATCACCATTATTTGGGGTTTTCCTACGGCATACAGCCAAGCCTAGTCCTAACTGATATGTTTTTCCTTCTGAATTTTGGTATCATGTGTATGCCTTAGGAAAGAAAATTTTAATTGTGTGTCCTTGGGCAAGTCACTTCACCATTCAGAACCTCAGTTTTGTCATCAAAGGAATGGCGATATCAAGGCCAGAGACAGACTGGGTGGTCGTCGTCATCACTGTAATGGCAATAGGCTCCATAGTGCAGTGTGAAGGTAGCACATGTGGAGAACTAACAGTGGTGTCCATAGAAGTCGAAGTCGTAAATGCACTTATCTCTGACTCAGAAATGCATCCTATGGCTAAACTTGTGCATGTACCCAAAGGATGTGTACAAGGTGCTTACTGAACTTCCTTTTTTATGACAAAGGACTGAAATGTCTACTAAGAGGAAATGTTAAGTAAAGCATGATGTATATGTACCATGGAACACTACATAGCCATTAAAACAAATGGAGAACAACTGTGTCATCATAGAAAATCTTCTAAGATATAATAAGTCATTTAAAAATCAAGGTACAGAATTGTCTATATAGTGTGATCCCATCTATGGTTTTTAAAAAGTATGTACATAACTATGGAATGCTTGCAACATTTAGAAAGAATGGTAGCTCTATAAGGACTGACACAGCGAGCTTTCTGAGACATGCTGTCTACTGAAGCCAGCAGTCATAATTTTTATCAAATCAACATATAGCCAGTGTTTTCCTGTGCCCTACACGGTTCTGCTTTATGTGTATGAAATGATGGTTTTCCCCCTTTGGAAGGACACAGAAGCCTGGGAGGAAGGAAGGAGAGAGCACTTACTCTTCATTCTATACCCTCCTGTACTGTTGAAAGTGTTTAATATCTGTGTGTATTACTTTTATAATAAAATGATTTTATCAAGTCCAATCCTTTTCCACCTATGTCAGGTCATGAAATGCTCTTAAACTTTATTTTTTAAAAGATTTTACGTATTTCTTTTTAGAGAGAGGAAGGGAGACAGAAAAACAATAATGTGCAAGGGAAGCAGCAATTGGCTCCCTCTCACATGTCTCCAAACGGGGACCTGGCCCACACCCCAGGCACACACCCTGGAATCAAACAGGCGACCCTTCAGTCTGCTGGACAACACCCAACCAACCAAGCTACACAAGGCAGCGTGATCTTAAGTTTTTAAGAATTAATAAGTGAAAGGAGAGCTAAAAGGAAAGATAATACTTGAGCTTGGGGAATAAAATTAGGATGAGACTAAGAAGTGGTAAAGAATTAGTAAGAGAAAATATATACACAGGTGTTTTTTTTGTTTTTTTGAAGCTGTGCTATAAATGTGCCTTGAGATAATTTTTTAAAGATTTTTATTTATTTATTTTTAGAGAGAAGGGAAGGGAGGAAGAAAGATGGAGAGAAACATGGGTCAGTTGCCTCTTTCAAGCCCCCAACCAGGAACATGGCCCACAACCCAAGCATGCTCCACGACTGAGAATCAAACTGGTGACCATTTGGTTCACAGGCATCACTTGATTTACTGAACCACACCAGCCAGGGCAGTTTCTTTTTTCTTTTTTCTTTTTTTTTAATTGATTTTGCTACTACAGTTGTCCCAATTTTTTCTCCTTTGCCTCCCTCTACCTGGTACACCCCATTCCCTACAGCAATCCCCCTCCCCACACTCCTTAGTTCATGTCCATGGGCCATACATATAAGTTCTTTGACTACTTTTTCTATACTGCTCTTAACATACTCATCTATTCTGTACCTACCAATTTGTACTTCTTAATTCCTGCACTCTGCATCTGACAGATTGCTTATCTCCATTTTGTTTTCTTTGTCTCCCCATCTTGGCAGCTTCCCCATGTTCCCCATGTTTCTATGTAGTAGGTAGAGCTGCTTTGACTTCTTGTGTTAGTGGCATGGCCTATGCTAGAAAAGCACATTGGCAAGTTGAATGGGGCAGAACCTTAGGTAATTGCCAGGACAGGGCAACCCATTCAAACCAGATTGATGGAGTCTCTGATGTGGTGTTGCCACTCTGCAGCTGTGTGTGGGGGAGGGTTCAGGAAGGGGACAATGCTGCTGCCTGGCCTCTGGAGTTTTGTCCAGGAGGAAGCTGTCCCCTGGCACTTTCCCCGATGCCAGACACTTCAGTTTCTCCCTGTATGCTGCTGGTGCCCTTTCAGTTGCTACCCTGGTGCTGAAGCCTAGAGGGAGTGAGTCTGTGTGAATCCTAAGTCTGTTGTGGGACCTTTAAGAGGAGACTTCTGAGAATCCCACAGTTCTCTTTGCCGCCCCAACTTCCACTGATCTTTACAGCCAGAAGTTACAGGAACTTATCTTCCTGGCACTGGAACCCTGGGCAAGATGGTCTGATGCAGGGCTGGGATCCCTCGCTCCCGAGGTTTCCCTCCCAATTTTTATCCACTACACGTGGGTGTGGGACCATATATTCAACATCTCTGTCTCCGCACCTCTCCACACATCTCCGTGTCTCCACCCCTCCTACTGGTTTAGATGAATGTGACTTCTTTAATTCCTTGGTTGTTGGCCTTCCATACGGCTTGATTTTCTGATAATTCTGGGTGATATTTGTTTTGTAGTCTAGTTGTAATTTTTGCTGTGGTTGTGTAAGGAAGTAAGCTGTGTTTACCTACACCTTCATCTATATATCTTTTTAAAGATGCATTTTACACTTAACTATTTGAATAGTTTTATTATAATACCATTACACCATCCTTGAAGGACATCCGCTGAGCTGAACACTCCTAGAAGGAGGCCTCTATTTTTGTTCATCGCCCCAGCCATGCCTGACACACCACAGCTAACACTCATTACTGGGTGGTTAGACTGGATGTTCCCCAGGGCTTTCTGTCCCTGAGCAGACTCCCAAGAAGCTTGCTAAAGACTTAATTATATCACCACAAAATTCGTATGTGGAAGCCCTATCACCCAAAGTGATGGCATTTGTTTTTTTAATATATTTTGTTGATTATGCTATTACAGTTGTCCCATTTTTTTCTCCCATTTATTCCCTTCCGCCATGTATCCCACTGCCCACGAGCATTCTCCCTCCTTAGTTCATGTCCATGGTCATATATATAAGTTCTTTGGCTTCTCCATTTCTTACACTATTCTTAACTTCCCCCAGTCTATTTTGTACCTACAATTTATAGTTCTTATTCCTTTACCTTTTCCCCCATCCTCACCCATCTCCCTCCCACTGATAACCCTCCATCTGGTCTCTATTTCTGTGATTCTGTTCCTGTTCTAGTTGTTTGCTTAGTTTGTTTTTGGCTTTGTTTTAGGTTCAGTTGTTGATAGTTGTGAGTTTGTTGTCAAAACTACTGTTCATAGTTTTGATCTTCTTTTTCTTAGATAAGTCCCTTTAACATTTCATATAATAAGGGCTTGGTGATGATGAACTCCTTGATCTTGATCTTATCTGGGAAGTACTTTATCTGCCTTTCCATTCTAAATGATAGCTTTGCTGGATAGAGTAATCTTGGATGTAGGTCCTTGCCTTTCATGACTTGGAATACTTCTTTCCAGCCCTTTCTTGCCTGCAAGATTTCTTTTTGAGAAATCAGTTGATAGTCTTAAGGGCACTCATTTGTAGGTAACTGTCTCCTTTTCTCTTCCTGCTTTTAAAATTCTCTCCTTATCTTTAATCTTGGGTAATGTAAGTATAATGTGCTTTGGTGTGTGCTTCCTTGAGTCCAACTTCTTTGGGACTCTCTGAGCTTCGTGGACTTCCTGGGAGTCTATTTTCTTTGCCAGACTGGGGAAGTTCTCCATTATTTTTTCAAATAAGTTCTCAATTTCTTGATCTTCTTCTTCTTTTTCTGGCACCCCTATGATTTGGATGTTGAAACACTTAAAGTTGCTCCAGATGTTCCTAAGCCTCTCCTCATGTTTTTGAATTCTTGTTTATTCATTCTGTTCCAGTTGAATGTTTATTTCTTCCTTCTGCTCCAGATCATTAATTTGAATCCTGATTTCCTCCCCTTCACTGTTGGTTCCCTGTATATTTTTCCTTTATTTCACTTTTCATAGCCTTCACTTTTTCCTCTATTTGTGACCATACTCAATCATTTCTGTGAGCCTCTTGAATATCAATGTTTTGAACTCTGCATCTCATAAGTTGGTTATCTCTTCATCGCTTAGTTCTAGTTTTGGAGCTTTGATCTGTTCTTTCATTTGGGCCATTTTTTTTTTATCTTGGCATGCCTGTTATGTAGTAAGGGGCAGAGCCTTAGGTATTTGCCAGGGCAGGACAACCCACATGGCTGTGTTGTGGTAGTGCATGTGAGGGAGGGGTCCAAAAGGGAACAGTGCAGCTGACTCGGCTCTCTGCAGGCTTGTGGCCCCTTCTCCCACTACCCACAAAAAAATTGGGCCTTTTTGGTGCTGATGCCCAGGTGGGTGGATTTGTGTATGTTTTAGGACCCTGTAGGTCTCTCCAGTGAACTCTCCAGTGAGGTTGGGGGTTTCTTCTGCCACTTCAACCCCCACAGGTTTTGTAGCCAGAGTACTAAAGGCTTTATTTCCCCACACTAGCACCCTAGGTTTGATGGTCTGTCTTGCTCCTCAGTTGTTCCTCCTGGTTTATCTGCACACAAATGTTGGACCGCCTGTTCAGCCCCCCACTACCTCTCCTGCCTGATCCTCTTGTGCGCATCTTC
This sequence comes from Phyllostomus hastatus, assembly GCF_019186645.2. Taxonomy (NCBI): domain Eukaryota; kingdom Metazoa; phylum Chordata; class Mammalia; order Chiroptera; family Phyllostomidae; genus Phyllostomus; species Phyllostomus hastatus. The sequence goes on along the minus strand of NW_025333643.1, from coordinate 5,545,308 downwards.
TCCACCCCAGCTGCCCATCTCTGCCCCTCCTACCAGTCCAAATGAATGTTTCTTCTTTAATTCCTCAGTTGTTGGACTTCCATACAGTTTGATTTTCTGGCAGTTCTGATTACTTTTTGTTTTTAAATTTGTTGTTGTCCCTACTTTTGGTTGTGCGAGGAGGCAAAGTGTATCTACCTATGCCTCCATCTTGGCCAGAAGTCTCCCAATGTGATGGTATTTGGAGGTGGGTTTTTGGAAGGTAATGAGAGTTAGATAAGGTAATGAGGGTGGGGCCTCCATGATGGCATTAGTGTCCTTATAAGAAGAGAGACCAAGAGCTTGCTCTCTCTTCCTCTGCTATGTGAGGACACAGCAAGAAGGCAGCCAGCTAAAAGCCAGGAAGTAGGCCCTCATCAGAACTCAACTGTGCTGGCACCCTGATCTTGGACTTCTTACCCTCCAGAACTATGAGAAATAAATTTCTGTTGTTTAAACTGCCCAGTGTATGTGTGGTATTTTTCTTCATTAGCCCAAGCTGACAAAGACAAGGCTACTCCCCTCACTCCTGATGTGGCCTCTCTGATGTGCCACCTCATGCTTTTTTTTGCCTGGGTCCCTCACACCCAGACTCTGTAGACAGACCCTAAGCTAGATGTGAGGGATAGGTCTCTGTTGGGCAGGAAGCTCAGTTTATGTAGTGTGAGTGAAGCACAATGAGGAGCTGCCCCCTCACCACCCACAGGTCCCCACAGGCTCTGTGTTAGGTCCCTCCTCAGCAAGGGAAGGAAAAAGCCTATGGATTCAGAGGGGCAGGGCTACATAGTGGCCCTTTACTGTGGATCACAAGCTTCAGAAAGCTGTTTGCCACAATATCTCCGTGAGCTGAGCCTGCACAATCATGCCCAAGCCATCCTCTCCTCTGGGTGCTCCCAGTGGAACTGTGCAACTGTGTTCACCACAGACAAGAACTAGATGGTGCAGAGCCCCAAAATGGAAACAACCCAAATGCCTATTCACACTGTGATGGAGAAATAAATGGTGCAGTCTTATCCGATGTAATATTATACAGCCCTGAGCATGAACTAAGTGTTGTTATTGGCAACAACTTAGGTGCATCTTATAGTGATAACATTGAGAAAAAGTGTGATTCCATTTACATGACATTTTTAAACAAGACAGTGGTTACCTGTAGGGGCATTGATTAGAAAGAGGCATGAGGTTATTAATCTGGATGCTATTTACATAATCATGGTCACTTTGCAGAACTTCTCTGCGCTGTAGACCAGGTTATTTTTGCACTTTTCCGTAAGTATGTTATACATATGGACTTAAAGAGAAAGCTGCATACCACTGTATATAATAAGTAAACCCAAATGCCCACTGATAGGTCACTGATTAGAGCATGCCCATACAGTGGCACACATGGCAGTCACAATGGGAGGGAGGGAGATTTTTATTGTTTATTCTCACCCGAGGACATTTTTCATTGCGTTTAGAGAGAGAGGAAGGAGGGAGGGAGGGAAAGAGAGAGAGAGAGAGAGAATCTAAAAGGAAAAAAAAAGAAACTTCTGTGTGAGAGAGAAATATTGATTGGCTGCCTTCTTGTACACACCCTGACAGGGGACCAAACCCACAACAATAGACTCAAAGAAAATATTTGCAAATCATATATCTGTTAAGGGACTTGTATCTAGAGTGTATAAGGAACTCTTACAACTCAATAATAAAAAGAAAAATTACTCACCCTGGTCAGGTAGATCCGTTGGTTAGAGCATCACCTAGATATGCCAAGGTTGCAGGTTTGATTCCCAGTCAGAGCACATACAAGAATCAATGAATGCATAACTAAGTGAAACAATAAACTGATGTTTCTCTCTCTCTCTAAAAATCAATAAGTAAAAATTTAAAAATAACCTAATTTAAAAATTATAAGAGCAAAAGATGTGAGTAGACATTTCCCCAAAGAGGATATACAAATGGCCAAGAAACACAGGAAAAGATGTTCAACACCAGGCAGCATAGAGAAGTGTGGTACTTGCATCCTCCCATAACCACACATCCCAAATGAAAGAACGAAACTTCAGAAAAAGAACTAAACAAAATGGGGACAAGTAATGTACTAGATGCAGAGTTCAAAACACTGGTTATAAGGATGCTCAACGAACTTAGGGGAAGAGTAAATGAACTTAGAGAGAACTTCAAAAGCATAAAAAAGGACATGAAAACAATACAAAAAAGAACTGGTTCTGACTATGAAGGATACACTAACTGAAATTAAGAATAATTTACAGGGAATCAACAGTAGTGAAGTAGATAAGGCAGTGAATCAAAAATGATGAGGATAATGTAAGGAGCCTCTGGGACAACTTCAAACATACCAACATTCACATCATGGGGATCTTGGATTAAAGAGAGAACAAGAAATTGAAAACCTATTTGAAAAAATAGTGACAGAGGCCCTGGCTAGGTAGCTCAGTTGGTTAGAGCATTGTCTTGATACACCAAGCTTGTGGATTCAATCCCTGGTGAGGGCACATACAAGAATCAACCAATGAATGCATAAAAGGTGAAACAACAAATAGATATTCTATCTCTCTCTAACTCTCTCTCCCTTTCTCTCCCCCCCTCTCTCCCTTCTCCTTCCTCTTTCTCTCTAAAATCAATAAATAAAATTAAAAAAATAATAATGGAAAACTTCCTTCATCTGGTAAGAAAAATAGACATACAAGTTCAGGAGGCACAGAAAGTCCCAAACAAGTAGAACCCAAAGAGGCCCACACCAAGACACATCATAAGTAAAATGCCAAAGGTTAAAGACAAAAAGAATCTTAAAAGCAGCAAGAGAAAGCACTTAGTTATCTACCAGGGAGCTCCCATAAGACTGTCAGCTGACTTCTGAACAGAAACTTTCCAGGCCAGAAAGGATTGACAAGAAATATTCAAAGTGATGAAAATCAAGGACCCACAACCAAGATCACTTTTCCCAGCAAGGCTATTATTATTTATAATTGATGGACACATAAAGAGCCTCCCAGACAAGAAAAAGCTAAAAAATTTCATCACTGCAAAACCAGTATTACATGAAATGTGAAAGGATCTTTTGGAGAAGGAGGAGGAGGGAGGGAGGGGGAGGAGGAGAGGAGAGAGAGGGGAAGAAGAAGTATCAAAAATATGAACAATAAAATGGCAATAAATACATATCAACATTGAATCTAAAAGACAAAAGAAATGAGCAAGCAGAATGAAAACAGACTCATAGATACGGAAAACATTTTGATGGTTGCCAAATGGAAGGGGAGTTGAGGGGCTAGGTATAAAAGGTGTAAGGATTAAGATGTAGAAATTGGTAGTTATAGAACAGTCATGGGGGTGTAAAGTACAGCATAGGGAATATAGTCAATAACATTCTAATAACTAAGTATGTTGTCAGATGGGTACGAGATTTATTGGGACAATCACTTAGTAAGCTATATAATGCCTAATTACTGTAGTATACACCTGAAACAAATATAATATTGTATGTCAATTATAATTGAAAAAATGATTTAAAAATAATAAAAATAAAATGAAGGTGTTCATTATCACATTTTCACTCCTTTTATTAAGGCCCAAATATGTGCCTCAAATCCATTTCAGAACTTTAGAAATAAATTTTGATTAGTGCATTTTCTGTCTAAATAACCCCAACTTCTAAGTTGAACTGAGATGATAATTGCTTCATATTTCTCCTTTTAAGACATATGTGTAGCCCTAGCTAGGTAGCTCAGTTGGTGTCATCCTGTTTTGCCAAGGTTGTAGATTTGATCCCTGGCTAGTGCACATACAAAAATCAGGAATCAACCAAAGAATACATCAATAAGTGGAACAACAAATTGATCTCTCTCTCTCTTCCTGTTCCTCTCTCTAAAACTAAAACAAACAAACAAACAAATAAAGATATATATGTAAAGCCATCATTCAATTTACATTTTCTTAACAAAATTATCTTCACAACCTATTTTTGTTTATCTTTTAATTTTTTTATCCTTACTCAAGGACATGCTTATTGATTTCAGAGAGGAAAAGAGAGGGAGAGGGAGAGAAACATTGATGTCAGAAATATTGATTAGGTTGCCTCTCCTACTTGCCCTGATCAGGGACCAAACCCACAAATTAGGCATGTGCCCTGACCAGGAATTGAACCTGTGACCTTTCAGTTTATGAAACAATGCTCCAACCTACTGAGCCACATTGGCCAGGGCTGCTTATCTTTTAATTTTTATGGTGTGTTAGAAAATTTATTTTTCATTGCTTTCACAATAATCTTTTTTTAGTACTCTGGTAACAGTTGCTGTAATATGCCAAAGAAAGTTTTTCTTGAAAAAAAATTTTAATGTAGAGGGAAAAATAATGAGGCCAGAGATTACTGATTTCAGAGATGATGCTTCTCAAGGTGAAGTCTGTGATCAAAAAGGCCTTCCATGCCCCCAAATATCCAGGTTTCAAAATGACTTAGTGTTCTACCTTTAAAGAATAATTTCTTAGTCCAGCACTGAATTTTCCTTGTAGTTCTATTTTATTTTGTACAGTAAATATGTAGAAAATTTAAAAACATAGAAAAGCACAAGAAGAAAAAATAATTTGTAATCTCCCATTGAAAGATAAATACTAATAATATTTATCTATATAGTCTTCCTATATAGTATAACTTCTAAAATAAAATGGAAACATGCTGGAAAAAAATGTTCAACAGCACTAATCATTAGGGAAATGCAAATCAAAACCACAATGAGACACCACTTCATACACAGTATGATAGCTATAATCAGAAAGTCAGATAAGTCCCTGGCTGGATAACTCAATGGGTTAGAACATCATCCCGATACACCAAGGTTGCCGGTTCAATCCCTGGTCAGGACACATACGAGAATCAATCAATGAATACACAAATAAGTGGAACAATACATCAATGTTTCCCTGTCTCTGTTTCTCTCTCCAAAACAAATAAATAAAAATATTCAGATAATAGAAGTGTTGATGAGGATATGAAGAACTGGGAACCCTCCCAGGGGCACTGCTAGTGGTAATGTACAATGGGGCAGTCAGTTTGGAAAACAATGTGGCGGTTTCTCAAAATTTTAAATTCAGAGTTGCCACTGAGCCACCTATTCCACTCTTAGGTATTGTACATACTCAAGAGAAATGAAAACATGCGTCCACACAAAAACTTGCACACTATTGCTATGTTCATAGCAATAGTCATAATAGCCAAAAGGTGGAAACAACCCAAATGGCCACCAACTGATGACTGGGTAAATAGAGTATGATCTATCTACAAAATGGATTATTGTTCAGCCATAAAAAGGAATAAAGTATTAATACATGCTACAACATGATGAGCCTCAAAAACATTATACTAACTGAAAGATGCCAGTCACCAAAGACCACATATTGTATTATTCCACTTATATGAACTGTCCTGAACAGGCTAATAGAGGCTGAGCAACTTGATGGAGAAATTTTTAGTTTAGGAAGTGATGGCTAAATGGCATGAGGCTTCTTTTTTTTTTTTAGATTTTAAAATTTATTTTTTAGAGAGAAGGGAAGGGAGAGAGAAAGAGAGGGAGAGAAACATCAATGTGCGAAAAAAAATATCAACTAATTGCCTCTCACACGCCCCCAACTGAGGCCCTGGCCCGCCACCCAGGCATGTACCCTGACCAGGAATCAAACCAGTGACCTTTCAGCTTGTGGGATGGCACCCAGCTCCCTGAGTCACACCAGTCAGGGCACGAGGCTTCTTCTTGAATTGACAAAAATATCCTAAAATTGACTGCAGCCATGGTTGCACAAATCTGTGCATATGCTAAAAATCACTGAATTGTACTCGTACATGGCTGAATTGTATGACATATGAATTATAGCTCAATAAAGCTGTTATCAAAGAAAGCAGGTGGGCAGTGTAGTCTCTCTCTCCACTCATTCTGAAGTCTCCTGCCAATACTTCAGTGCAGCTAGAGTCCTCCAGCTTCAGTCAACCTTCAGAGGATTACAGCCCCCACTGAAGTCTTTTATTTTTTTGTTTAAGATTTTATTTATTTATGTTTAGAGAGAAGGGAAGTGAGGGAGAAAGAGAGGAAGAGAGGCATTGTTGTGCAAGGGAAACATCAATTGGTTGCCTCTTGAAAGCATAACCAACCAGGGACCAAACCCGCAACCCAGGCATGTACCCTAACTGGGACACAAACCCACAACAAATGGCTTTGTGGGACGAAGCCCAACCTGGTCAGAGCCCCCCACTGAGGTCTTCCTTGCAACTTCTCAAGAGACCCTGAGCCAGAACTACTCATCTTAGTTCCCCCCAAATTCTGATGACTCAGAAACAGAGATAATATATGCTTGTTGCTTTAAGCCATTAAGTTTAGGGGTACTTGTTATGCAGCAACAGATAACTAATTTATGTTTTAAAATGTTGTTTGCATTTGCTTGTATATTTATGTGAATTTTGGAAAGGATGCCCAAGAAACTGGTAATAGTGATTGCCTCACTGAGGATCAGTGAGGGATGGAAGGCAAGAAGGAAACATGTCTGATTGTGTACCTTTTTACCTTTTGAATTTCAAATCACGTGCATATATTAAATTTTCCAAAGGTAAATAAATGTCTGGAAAATTTTTAAACAAAACACAGCCACACAACTATCTGTTGCCTACAGGTAAAGCCTAAATTCCTTAGCATGGTTTAGAAAGCCTCACAATCCATCTCCCAATCTCAGCTCTCGCTGCTCCTTGCCCTAATTGCTTGTAGTCCCCAAAACACAGTAGGCTATTTCCTACCTCCATGCCTTTGATCATGCTTTCTCTTCTGCCTGGTTCCCTTTCTTCTTCCTTCCCATCCTTTAAGACTCAGCTCAAATGCCATCACTTTTTGAAAGACTTTCCTGGCTGTCCTTAATCATGTCAGAAGTCCCCTTTGTGGCCCCAGAAGACCCCTTGTGTAACTCAATCACTTCAAGTGTCATACATGATGGGATGATCTGTTTTCCTCCATGCCTCTCCCATTAGGCTATGAGCTCCATGGGAGTGAGGACTCTTGATCAGGATTCCCAGAACATAGCATAGTGCCAGACACACAGAGGATACTGTCAGTAATGACTGATGTGAGAAAAAAAGGAAGAGGTTGGGGAGGGAGGGATGGGAGGTGGGAAGAAGGAAAGAAAGGAGGGAGAGATAGCTGGGGGAGGAAGAAAGATGAGGAAGGAAGAAAAGAAATTCCCCCAATGTGCTCAGCAGTGTCATACACATCGACAAAGACTTACTTGGATGAATAAAATCTTAAACCAAACCTGAAACAAACAGCAAGAAATGGGGAAGAATGTAGATGTATATTCCAAGCTGTAGTGACAGGAACTCTTGTCATTGCTGTTGCTAGCCCAGAGTCCCCCGCTGAGTAATGGGGAAGATCTCACTTCTTGATGACCATCTAGCCCCTGCTCTCCCCCCATCTCCTCACACACTCTGTTCTCTACTGTGATTCCAGCACCAGGCAGAGCCTGGCAGCTAGTAGGCACTCAATATTGAATGAACTGTGGTCAGAATCATCCCCTTTCTGTGGATAGAGGGTGTCACCCTGTGACCATGAACTAGTCTCTTCTCTCTGGAACTCAGTATTTATTTTCATCTGTAAAGTGAAGGAGTTGAGCAAAGCTGATTGGTAAGACCCTTTCTGGCAGATAGTTTATGATTTCTCAAGGCCTTTGATCACCTGTCAAAACTCTTCCACCTGAGTATGAAGGACCCCTCACCAACTAATCTTCACTCCAAATATGTCACAGGAATAACACTAACCATTTATTGAGCGTTTACTGTACACCAGGAACCATTTTACACTTGTCACTGTATTTATTTCTTTCTACCACTTCTGAGATAGGTGCAGTAACAATCTTCAGCTTATAGGTAAGGAAACAGAGACTCAGAGAGGAAAACCCACTTATTCAAGACCAAACAGCTGGGAAGTGGCAGAGCAGGAATTCTAAGTCCTCTGTCCTTCAACCACTGCCTCCTCAGACCCTCAACCAGGCTTCCAACCTGGTGGTCTACTCCAGACAGCAATCTCCCTTTGGCTAAACTCACCCAGCCCACAGGTAAACACCGAGCACATAGAGCTTACAGCTATAACTCATAATTTGTATATTCATTTCCAGGGTCCCCGTTCAGTGGTATGAGCAGGTCCTATATCCTTTTGGACTTGTGTTAAGTTTCAGCTCCACTTTTCACTAGATGTGTGACCTTTGGGCAAGTCACTTTAACAGATGAAGATTAAATGACATAATGAATGTGAAAATGTCTAGCACAGAAGCTGGCACATTGTATGTTCTCAGTAAATGGGAGAGATCAGGTCAAAGTTAGCACAGATGACCTGAGAAGTCCTGAAAACCTGACCCCTAACTCCATATAGAGTCACCTGGGTCTTCCAGCCTCTCTACTTTGCTTTCAACTCTTCTGGCAAGTAAATCCTGCCATGATCTTTACCGTTAAAGCTCCTTAATAAACCCAAGGGCTTTAGAGTCAGAAAGACTGTTATAATCCTGGCTCCACCACTTACCACCTGTGTGTCCTTGGACAAATGACTTTTTACTCTTTAAGGTTCAGTGTTCTCATGTATAAAATATCAATAATGGCATCGACTCCATAGGATTAGATGATAGTATGCATGTAAATGTTTAGCAAATGGTTTAGCCTATAGTACAGGCTTAGAAAATGTTAACTATTTTTCCTGAATAATAATAACAGTCATAGCAATTTCAAACTGCCTACTGATTAGAGTTAGAGTCCAAATTCATTGACTCAGTATTGAGAGCCTTGCATAGTGTGGCCCCATTGTTGCTTCCTGGCTTCTCCACTCATTGTTCCCTTATGTAGATGTCACACTGAATCCCATTGTGGCTTTTTCACCTCTGTGCCTCTGCCCATGATCCTCCTTTTCATTCAGAATACTTTCCCACACCTAATGCCTATCTACACCCTGCCCACTCAAGCCTCACCTTCCAACTAAGCCCATAGCCTTTTTGATTGCCCTGAGTTTCCACTTCTGTCTGCACATGTATTACCTAGAGTAACACTCTTCCAGTGGTTACATTTGACTTCCCTTTGCAAGAATTGACCTTTCTGCACTATTAGTCCATGTGTTCTAGGGGTGGGGATGTGGCTGAAGTCTTAGACAAAATCACACTGATTAATTAAGAGATGCACATCTGGCCCTGGCTGGCGTAGCTCAGTGGATTGGGCATGGGCTGCGAACCAAAGCATTGCAGGTTCGATTCCCAGTCAGGGCACATGCCTGGGATGCAGGCCATGGCCCCCAGCAACCACACATTGATGTTTCTCTCTCTGTCTCTTTCTCCTTCCCTTCCCTCTCTAGAAATAGATAAATAAAATCTTTAAAAAAGAGAGAGAGAGAGATGCACATCTGACCAAAGCTTAGCCAATGAGAATCAGCCCTGGAACTTTTGATGAAGCCATTGAGTAACAGATGTTCTTTTTCAACAGGTATTGCTAAGCTATAGCAATGCAATTTCAGAGTCACTAGTAGTCATATTTATCACCTTCAAGAGAGAAGTGAACTTAAAAATAAGCCAACACAGAGGAACCAAGAAATGGAGAGAGAGATGTTTGAATGGCATTATTTGAGCATCTGGATGCATTCATGCCTGAAGTCAGATACTCTTGACTTTTAAGTTATGTGAGGTACTTGAACAACAATTAAAATAAATTTTTTTAAAAAGTTATGTGAGTTAAAAACACTACACTCTTTATTTTAATCTATTCAAGCCAGTTTGAGTTGGATTTCTGTCACTTACCACTGAAAGACTGCTGACCAATATAGTGATCCAATAAAATGGTAAGTTTTTTGTGAGCAGGGATTGCATTTTATAGACTTAAAATCCTTATGGACAGGGATGATTTCAGCATTGCAGCACCTGGCTTAAGGAGGATAACAAAGCAGGTGAGGAACAAAGGAATAAGTATCTCTTTGTATTTTTTCAAAGGTCCAGTGTTCTGCACTTGGGAGACTCTAAAATACTTGAATAAAAGTTCACTTGAACAAGAAACATGCAATAAGCATTCTAAATCTTATCTGAAACAAAAAGTCCCTTTGCTTCTCTGCAGTTTCTCTGAGGAAGAATGATTTCTCACTTTCTGAATGGAATGATGTTGGTGAAAGAGTTTTTCTAGGAGCACCACAGGGTGGAAAGAGATACTTCAAGTCCACTAATCTAATTGATTAGCTCCCCATCTTGTACAGGTGAGAAAATTGAGATTTAAGCTAAAAACAATAGCTTGACACTGCATGGTAAGTCACAGGCCATCAGCCAAGACCATGACTCATAGTCCAGTGCTCTGGCTTCTATTCTGGTGTCACTTTATTAAGCAAGAAGTATCAGTTTCTTACCAAAAGATCTCAGAAATCTCTAAGCAAAATGGAATAAATTGCTCAACTCTGATAACAGCCCTCAGGGATGGGACAGCAACACAAGGAAGGAGCACTGGGCTAGTTTACTCACTTACTGGCTATGTGACTTATATAAGATTGTAACTTTTCTAGGCTCAGTTTTCTGGGGGCAGGGGAAGGTGGTGTTTGAAGGAGCCGATCTCTAAGATCCCTGAAATTTTATAAATGCATGGAGCTTGTTGAACAGTTCATCCAACCCCCAAGATTAAATCCATATGGATTACAGAGAATTAAAAGGCCAAGAGGTCAGCAACCCATCTGCAGGCTCCAAACTAAGGCTGAGGAATTGGGGGTTCCAACTGGGCATATTCTTTCCAACTTGCCTTTGGAAGGAGAATAGAATGGAAATACATAAAATCACTTTCTGGGTACCACTGGGAAATAGGGAGAGATATGGCCCGTATCCTACAATTCTTTTTTCTCACCTTCTTCAAAGATTCTAAAAGACCCATATCTAAGTTGAATGGAGTGAAACATGCCCATGAGAAAGTCCACATCTGAATAAACACTGTCTTCTTCAAATGATTTCTTTTGGGAGTTTGGGCAGTTCTTCCAATGGTACAGTAATTCCTCCCTGCATTTGTAGAAGTCCTCTTGGGAAGCAAACCAACTTCATGATTTTGCCCTCACACCCTGGCTTTCATCCCAAGTGACAATTGTCAATTTGATCACCCGTCATATTTCCTACACTTGGCCCTGAGTGACTTTCCATCATTTCTAAAAATCATAATCTTCCTTGAAGAAATGGAGGTTTCAGTGCACTCTCCCTCCTGGGAGCATGCCTGTACCTTTCACTTCCGCCTCTTCTTCCCTCTCGAAGGGATCCCACAAGACTTGTAACCAGAGGAGACATGGGCAGTGGCAGCTCATCTCAGGCTAACCCCCTGAACCTGTCTCCAAGGTGTCTTTTCTCTGACTCTTCAGTGAGCCAAAGAAGCTCCATGTAGGCTCATTTCTTTCCTGTAACACTTCTAGAGAGTGAGAGCAGCCCCACCTAGTTCCTCTCCTGTTGTTTCTTCTATTCTAAGCCCTTCCTTATTTCACTGTCCCCAGCTTTAATAAATGTACTCTCCAAAAAAAAAAGATGGAGGTTTTCTCCTTAATGATGACCTTCAAGAGAATATACCTCATGCTCCAAACATAATTCCCTACAATATTTTCAGCAAGAGAAAAATCAACAAATGATATAACACCTCCTCCAGGGAGGTTCTTTTGAAGAGGCCAACACTTGTTGAATACTTTGAGGTACTTACTTGAAAAACCATGTCTGCTGCATGATCATCACGTTTTCCCTTCTCTATCTCACCCCTGGGGGCTCCAAACTTTTTCCTAGCCTTCATCAGCCCTCCTCCCCCATCCTCTGGCCCCACTTTCCCCGGCTCAACTCTCTTCCCTGCCTGCAATCAGGCAAATGCCCAACTTGCTGAACCTTCAAAATCTGTCTTTGATCGAAAGGCAGACAGGCATGGGGGACTCTAATGGATCCTGGAAAACTGTCTCAGCAGTTTTTATTCCAAAAGACCCTTTTGTGATTCTTGGGTAAGATGTCTGTATTAGCCAACATTTCAGAGGGGCCCAGGAACTCATTCCCATTTGGGAATAGCACCAGAACCCTCCTTCTTGCATTGGGTGAGGGTAGGTAATGAAGATCAGTCCAGTGGAGGCCCAAGTTGCCAGGTTCTGTCAACCACTCACATTTCAAACACTGAATAGACACTATAGACATCCTCCTCCTATAGGTTAGCACAGCACTTCAAAGTTTACAAGATACACCCATTTGTTCTTGGAATCCTCTCCACTGTTTTATAGATAAGAAAACCAAATCTCAGAGAAGTGAAACACCCAAGTTGATGATGTCGGAAAGTTAAAGGTCAAAGTCAGATCTCTTGAGTCCCCATCTCATGCTTTTTTCAATACAACAACAATTGCTGCCCTGGCTGGGTAGCTCAGTTGGTTTGAGCATCAATACTCCAAGGTTGCGGGTTGGATCCCTGGTCAGGGCACATACAAGAAGCAACCAATGAATGCATAAATAAATGAAACACCACATCGACGTTTCTCTCTCTCATTCTCTCTAAAAAACAAAAAAAAACATTTTTCACACCTAGATTAACCCCTCATTATAATAGTTATTTCCCCTAAAACAGCCCAAAGAGTCTCAGGGACCCTCAGAGACTTGACATAATGCTAGCCCATCAGTGAATGCAGTCTGCCCATATCCAACCACACAGCCCCCAAGACCCAGTTCTAGGTCTATGACCCTTGCCCCAGAGAGTCTCTCTCATAGAATCCTCCTGCCACCACGAGTGGCTGCTGAGGGGCAACCAAGGAGGTGTGTCTTTGGACAGAGGAGCAGAATCTGTCTCTGAGTCCTCCAAGAAAGGGTCCTAGAAGGAAGGAACTCCCGTCCCCGGCTCGCGTTCTACATGTCCCGTCCCCGCCCCTCCCCTACCTGCCAAGAGCTGCATCCAGGCGCAGATCTTGTAGACCGTGGCCGTGTTGCAGAAGAAGAAAAGCGCAAAGCAGGTAATGCAGCCGAGGATCAGCACCATGGAGAGCAGCACGAAGAAGGCGGCTGCCTTGAAGGCGCCGGACGGGATGGTGCTGAAGTCGGTGAACGAGCCGCGGCAGGTGAGTTCGCGACCCGCCAGCCCGCTGCCCACACAGTAGTGGAAGAGGCCGAAGTAGCCAGGCTTGGGGGTGCTCACGCTGTCGCCCACCCAGTAGGGCTGGATGAAGACCACCACGTTGATGATGGCGAAGCAGATGGTGAAGATGGCCCATAGCACGCCGATGGCCCGCGAATTCCGCATGTAGTGCTCGTGATAGAGCTTGGAGGCCTCCTGCGAGGGCAGCATGGTGCCCGGGGGCGGGGCCGGCGGCGGCTGGCAGGGGCCACCGGCCCGGGACCGACCGCGGGGCTGCCGGGCGGGAGCTGGGGACGCACGCGAGAAGCCGCCCTGAGCCGAGGAACTCGGGAAGGCCAGACCTGGGGCGGGCAGCGCTGGGGAGACCCGAGGACTGCGTTGGGGAAGCTAGCTAAGGGTCACGAGAGTGCCGGGTTGGTGTCTGTGGGCAGAGATCTCCAGCTGGGGACTCAGGAAGGGGCCATGTGAAAGTTGGGGGGCTGGGTGAGGGGGCTGTGGTGAGGACAGGGGAGCTGCAGTGGAGGGGCCAGAAAGTAGTCACGGGGGAGTTGAGGAAGGAGCTTGGGGGCTGGAATTGGGGGGGGGGTGGGCAGAGAGGAGGGGACCGTGCGGAGATGGAATGGAGTCTGGGGACCGGTGTTGGAGGCTTAGCAGAGGAGCTGTGTGCAGGGAGCTGGGAAGGGAATTTGGGGGCTGGTGCGAGGGGCGGGAGGTCTGGTGTTGGGGGTCTAGAAAAGGACTGTGGAGAGGGGGCAAGCGCTTCTACGAGAGGCTAAGGAGGGGACACTAGGGGTTGGGGGTCGGGGAGGTGATATGGGGGCTGGGACGGGGTATCGGGGTGGCCTGAGGGTCTGGGAAGGCGACGTGCAGGGATCTGGGTGAGGCCAGAGCGGAGTCGGGGGCTGGGCTGCGGCTCCGGGCTCCAGGCGCGCGGGGGTCTCCAGGGGTCGCTCAGAAGCCGGGGCTGGATGGGGCTGGACGTGGGCTGGGAGGGAGCCTAGGACTGGCGGGCCCGGGCTGGGAAGAGCGGTTTGCAGGCCAAGGGGACGAGGCACCGGGGCCGGCGAGCCGCCTGGGCCGGGAGGGTCGGGCGGCGGGCGGGAGCTGTCCCTGGGAGCCGGAGAGCCGCCGGGCCCGGGCAGGGCCGGGGGTGGGGGGGCGGCTGCCCCGCGCCCAGGCCGGACGCGCACGGAGGCTGCGGCCGCGGGGAGGGGGTGCGGGGAGACCAACCTGGGCCCGGTCCGGGCAGCGGGTCCGGCACTGGCACAACCTAGGCGCCGCAGCTCGGCGCTCCCAGGAGCAGCTGCCTCGGCCCAGGCGGCGGCCGCCGCGCGGCCTCCATCTTGCTCGGGCTCTCCACGGGGCGCGCTCCCGCGCCAAAACGCGGGTGCCGCGCACTGGCGCGGCAGCGCGGAAGCTCGCTCCCGCCTGGGGCAGGAGGGGATGGGCGGAACGGGGGAAGGGTGGCGCGGTCCCCAGCGCGCCCCAGCTAGAGCAGTAAGTCCCCTCCACAATAGGGCCCTCCGGTTTGGGGGACTCCCTTCTTCCAGCCTAAGCTGTGGAACTGTGGGTCCCTGCAAAGTCCATGGGAATGGGGGAGGCGCCGAACGCGGTACTACTTGATAGGGTTTAAACTGATCTCTTCCTCCCAAATTACCTTCCTCGCAGCCTATCACAGTGCCTCAAGTTGCACCATCACGCTTCCAGTCCTTTGGGTCTTGGAGGCGTTGAAGGTTCCCAGAGTCTCCTAGGAAACTGCCAATATCCCTAGGAGAGGGAACCCCCTAAACCGTTAGCAGCCCATGCCTGTGGTGGGGATTCATTGGCTGCCAGCGCAAAGCACAGGACCCAAGGTGAGTATCAGGGGACAGGAGACGAGGCTGGGAACGCCTTGGTTACCCTCCCTACACTTTCCTCAGTGCCTGGCATGAAGTGGGCACATCATGAATAACAAAGCATCCGAATCCAGGCTCAAGGTGAGGTCAAGAACACCCTAGAGCACCCCAAGAACGCTGGGGTGGGTCATGTCTTTCCCTACAGGGAAATAGCTTTGGTTTAGGATCTGCTAAGGGATCTGGGTTGGCGCTCCAGCAAACTGACTACTATTTGCTATCTCTATGACCTTGTACTTGTGCTCTCTGAGCCTCTGTTCCTCCATCCGTAGAGTGGGCAGATTAAACCCGAGCAAGAAAAGTGGGAGGGGGGTTTGAAAAATAACCTGTTCTAGTGGGTTCCAAACACTAGACCTCAACAGGGGTCAGTCTGATGAAATAAACATCTATCTGTAGTGTGTGTGCGTTTCACAGGTAAAAGGGATTGGTTGTTGTTTTCCTGAGATTATGTACTTCCTGCTATCTTAGTGTAAAAATCACCCTTTTAAAAAGAAATGACAATGATAGTTAATGTCCTTTTAATGTCCTTCTTTTTAATGTCCTTCTTTGGCAAGATAAAAAAGCCAGTGCTATTTTCATCCCCCAATATATATATATATATATATATATATATATATATATATATATATATATATATATATATATGCATGAAATCCCCACAATTTGGAGATCTCAGACCCACATGAGGTCATCTCACCTGTGGACAGAGTGCTCAGTAAGTTTGGTTACCTGCCACTGGTTCCTTGCAGAGGGCATCCTGTCTGTCTCCTGAAAGCCCTAAGGTACTGGAATCATACACTAGAAGTGGCTGTGGAGAGTGTCTCATCCTATACCCTCTCCCACCTGACAGATGGAGAAAAAGGTCAAAGAGGGGGATTGACTTATACAGGGAGATGGATAATCCTGCCAATTAGGCTGATCAACCTGATTCATGAATTTATTCACCCAGGAGATAAGCTTGCGATAAGCCCTGCTATGGGGAGAAGATGGTGAATAAAACAGATATGGTCCCTGCCCTTCCAGAACTCACAGCTTCATTGCAGAGACAGAAGGTACTGAAAGGAGGATGCAGGCAACTGGTCATCCTCAAAGAGCACCTCAAAGCCTCAAAGCACTCCTGGTTGGGTACTGTTCCGAACACAAGTTACTGGAGCCAGAAGCTCCAGCTTTTCTTCTTACTCTGCCATGAATTACTGCCTTTTTCTCTATACTACTGAGCCAAGTTAGCGGTTCAGGAGAATTACCATAGAAGTTCCCTTACTACTCTAGAGGGAAGAATTGAGAATTCTTGCTAAGATGGGCCCCCAGTTCCTCACTGGTTGTCTATTTTAGCTCTGCAGAGCAATGGTGTCTACAGAGCATTAAATGGTGTCTCATTTAATTGTCACAATAACCCTATGCAGAGATGTGTCCACCACCCAAATCACTTCTGACATCAATATTTTTTTTTCTTTAAAGAAACTCCTTTCTACCTTACTCAGTCCCTGGGTTTGGTGAGAGTTACCCCATCACCACCACCATACTTTTCTGAGAGGGGGCAAATAAGTAGGCCTGGGCAATGAAAATACTCCATTATAGCATGCACAGTGATTGATTCAAGAGTGGGGTCCATATGCCAATACAAATAGTTGAGAATGATTTCCAGCTTAACAACAAAGAGGTGTTCTCTTTCTGCTGAGGTTGTTGAGCTTGGAGAACTGTAAGCTTTAGCTTTGACATCTGAAGCAGAGAGTTTGTCTTAAAATAAGATGAACATAGAAGGAAGTTAAGAAGTTGAGAGAGACAGTTCTGATGAAATAGTTTGAGCACCTAGATCCACCCAAGCCTGAAGACCTGCTTCTGGATTGTTCTGTTAGATGAGCCAATAAATTCAATTTTTGCTTAAGCCCGTTTGAGTTGGCTTTTTATCACTTTCAATTGAAATAATTCCAAACAACTTACCTACATCTCCCCTGAAAAAAGAGAGTAGGGCTGATATACTGGATTGCTTATATTGTAAAAGAATGCCTGAATAGATGAGCTACTCCTGACATCTTGGAACCATAAGACCAAAATTTGAGCCCCATCTCTGCCACTGTTCAATGGTGTGACCCAGGACAATGATGCTCCTCTTCAGAGCCCTATTTTCTTCATCTATAAAATGGAGAAAATCTCCTTCCTACAGATGTTGTGAGGATTAAAAGAGATACTGGATGGAAAAGAGCTTTGTAAACTGAAAATGGCTTTATAAATGCAGTTGTCATTAAATTTTAATAAGTGGATTGCCCAAAGAGTAGAAATAGCAATGTATTAAGGCACTTGCTGAGCTGGGAGCTGCTGGGGCAGAATGTCTCCTCATTTTAAAGACGAACCTCAGTGCAGTTACAGAAAGAAAATTTGAGAACTTCTCATTGTCCTAAGAGATTGGCCAGACCAGAATGGAACAGTCGTGGGGTCAAGATTGGGACTATCGACTATAAGGTAAAAATGATGTTGGTGCTCACTTCGGCAGCACATACACTAACATTGGAACAATACAGAGAAGGTTAGCATGTCCCCTGCACAAGAATGACATGCAAATTTGTGAAGCATTCCATATATTTTTTAAAAGATGATGTTGGACTGAGCATCATCAGAGAAGCCCCCAGGGCATATCCAGCCAATATCATCCTACCAAAGAAAGATGTGTGACTTGCTGAATACGCTTATGTCTAAGTTAAGTGGTCAGTTATGTTGAACAGTTATTAAGGTCTTAAAATATTCTAGGCTCCTGATCTTTGCTTTATGTGTATTGTGTTATTTAATTTTCAAAATAACCCTATGAGACTGTGTTATGGGTTGAATTGTGCCCTCCCCACCAATTTATATATTGAAGGACTAACCTCTAGTACCTCAGAATGTGGCTGTGTTTGGAGATACGGCCTTTAAAGAGGTAATTAAGGTAAAGTGAGGTCATACGGGTGAGCCCCAATCCAATATGACTTTTTATAAGAAGAGATTAGGACCCTGACTGGTATGGCTCAGTGGATTGAACCTTCCAGCTGGTTGGATTCCCAATCAGGGCACATGCCTGGGTTGCAGGCCAGGTTCCCAGTAGGGGGTGCATGAGAGGCAACCACACATTGATGTTTCTCTCCCTCTCTCCCTCTTTCCTCTCTGTCTAAAAATAAATTTTAAAAATCTTTTTGTTTAAAGAAGAGAGTAGGATATACAGCATATAGATCAAGGAACAACCATGGAGGACACAGTGAGAAAGCAACCATAGGAGAGAGGCCTCAGAAGACAGCAAACTTGGCAACAACAACTTGGTCTTGGACTTCTAGCCTCCAAAACTGTGAAAACACAAATGTTTATTGTTTAAGTCACCTAGTCTGTAGTATTTGGTGTGACAGCCCTAGGAAACTAATATGGGTAGGCACTACTATATGGCCATTTTACAGAGGTTAAATGACTTGCCCAAAGTCACACCTCTAGCAAGTGGAGGAGCTGAGATCCCCAAGTAGCCTCCAGTAAAGTATGCATACTTAATTACTACACTATATAGATAATTGCATAGAGTGGATTCAATTCTTCTCAATTACTTTTTTTCCTTTTTAAAATCCATATAATTTAATTTTGAGCACCTGCACTGGCATCAGACGTTTGGGTTCAGGTCTCATTTCTGCTCATGATTGTTGCACTTAAGCCTCAGTTTTGTCATCTGTGAAATGATCTGTAAAATAAGATGATGATACTACTAGTATCTCACTCCATGTGTTAAGGAAGGTTGAATGAAATATTGTGCACTTAAAGTGCTGAGCACTAGGAAAACTTTCAAAGGTATTTGCTGTTATCATTGCATTGCTAGAAAGTGGAAGTTTCAGGATTCAAACCTGGGACTGATTTGGTCAAAGCTAGTGCACATAACTCTTACATTGAACTGTTCAAACTTGCTGAGCCCTTACAGAGGGACATGGGAGCTATGCAGTCAGACAAATGGGCGTTTGTATTCTAACCCTAATATCCAATGCCTAATACCCAACAGCTTTGTGGGATTCCAACACCTTTGTGGGATTAAGTTATTTAAATTTTCTGAACCTCACTTTTTAAAAAAGATTTTATTTATTTATTTTTAGAGAGGGAAGGGAGGGAGATAGGGAGAGAAACATCAATGTGTGGTTGCCTCTCACATTCCCCCTACTGGGGACCTGTCCTGCAACCCAGACATGTGCCCTGACTGGGAATCAAACCGGTGACCCTTTGGTTTGCAGGATGGCACTCAATCCACTGAACTACACCAGCCAGGGCTGAACCTCGCTTCTGAATCTATAAAGTTGAACTAACAACTCTTTAACCTCACATGGTTTAAATGAGGTAAAATGTGAGATGTTGGTTACATAGTAGATGCTCAGTAAGCATTAATAGAGAGGATTTCATCTTTTTTAGGTTCAGTTCTAAAGACAAAATGCAACCAAGGAGGAATACAGTATAAATTACCCTTTATTACCAGCATGTGTTTCTGCAGAAATTTAAAGAAAGCTGGCAACAGTGAAGCCATGTTACAAACCTTAAAGACATTGAAGTCATTAAGGTCCCTGAAAATGTCTATAAGAAAAAAGTTACTCTTAAAAAAATCCCTTATTTCACCCCATTCTGTCATTCTTAGGTACTAAAGTTTAAGAAAACTGAGATGTACTAAAGAAGAAACAAAAGGAAATTCCATTTTCAGGTATGAAGCCATTCATACCATTCTGCCTTAAAATATCATTAATTTCTTAAAAATGGGGGTTAGGTGGAAAATTCTAAAAGGTTCATATTTACATGTAAGTGGAATTTCCTCTTTACTTATCTATAAAGTCTCCAAAACAAAAATAGATTATTGTTTGCTTTTGAGTATTAAATGCATTGTCACCTCTTAAGGAATCAATCATTAAATGTGTATGTGAAACTGTAATGAAACATCTGTGGTCTCTGGCTGGGTGGCTCAGTTGGTTGGAGCATTCTCTCACACACCAAAAGGTTGCTGGTTTGATTTTTGGTCACATACTTAGGTTGCACACACCTAGGTTGCAGGTTTGATCCCTGATCAGGGTGCATACAGGAGACAACAGCTCAAAGTTTCTCTCTCTCTCTGTCCTCCCTCTCCTCACTTCCTCCCTCTTCCTCTCTTCTTAAAGTCAATAAGCATATACTTGGGTTAGGATTTTCTTAAAAAGTAAAGTCCATGGGGTTTGTCCAGCATTCCTTTTCCTTTTCTTCTGGTAATAGTATCGAGTCTCTCTTAGAAAACTGCTACTCCTTTTCCCTCCCTGGACAGCATGGAAATGGGTCCCAGGCCAGGCAGTTATAGCACCTGTCTTAGTCAGCTCTGGCTGCTATACGAGGATACCACAGACTATGTGGCTTAAACAACAAATATTTCCTCCTCACAGTTCTGGAAATGGGAGATCAGGGAAATGGTGAGAGCTCGCTTCCTGATTGCTGTCCTCAAGTGGCAGAGAGAGCCCTAGTTGTCCTCTCTTTATAAGGACACTAATCTTATTTTGGAGGCGCTATCCTCACGACTTCATCTAAACCTAATTACCTCCCATTAATTTAATTTAATTTGCATTTCCCTAATGACTAGGGATATTAAACATCTTTTTATATGCTTATTGTTTATATATCTTCTCTGAAGACATGTCTATTTTCTCGTTTTTGTATTGGGTTGATCAATTGTAGGAGTGCTTTCTTTTTTTAGAAAAAAAGAAAGATAGAGAGAGAGAAAAAAACATTGTTTTGTTTTTCCACTTATCTATGCTTTCATTGGTTGCTTCTTATGTGTGTCCTGACTAAGGACTGAACCAGCAGCCTTGATATATTGAGATGATGTTCTAACCAATTGAGCTACACAACCAGGGCTGAGTTGTAAAAGTTTTTATATTTTCAGAATATTAACTAAATATCACATAAATGGTTTGCAAATATTTTCTACCCTTTGATGTACAAATGTTTAAACACTTTTAAAAATATTTATTTATTTATTTATTTATTTATTTATTTATTTATTTATAGAAACAGGGGGAGGGAGGGAGGAAGAGAGGAAGAGAAACAGCAATATGTGGTTGCTTCTCACTCTCCCACCTACTGGGGACCTGGCCCTCAACTCAGGCATGTGCCCTGACTGGGAATTAAAATGGCAACCCTTCCATTCTCAGGCTGGCACTCTATCCACTGAGCTTCACCAGCCAAGGCAAATGTTTTAAATTTTGATGAAGTCTAGTTTATCAGTTTTGTTTATTTTGTTGCCTATGATTTTTGTGTCATATCCAAGAAATCATTGCTAAATCCAATATCATGAAATCTTTCCCCTATGTTTTCTAACAGTTTTATAGTTTTAGCTCTTACCCTTAGGTCTTTGATCCATTTGAATTAACTTTTCTGTATAATGTAAGGTAAGAGTCCATCTTCACTCTTTGCATGTGACTGCCTAGTTGTCCCAGCACCATTTATTGAAAAGACTGTCCTTTCCCCATTAAATGATTTTGGCACCCTTCTTGAAAATGAATTGACCATACATATGAGAATTTATTTCTAGGCTATTTTATTCCATCAGTCTGTATGTCTACCCTTATGCCAGTACTGCTGTTTTAAAGGAATCAATGGTTTTAATCATGTTAAATCTTAACATGATAGATTGTTGCTTGTATGCACAAGTTTCACTGTATTTTATTCATGTTTTAGGAAATTGTTTGAAGCTTGGTGTTGACATGTCATGCATTATAATTTCTCCCATGTAAATTAATGGGAACCAGACTTCTTCCTGTGTGTGTTTTCATAAAAAAATATGTGATTTCTAACACAGATTACTAAATAAGAGATTTCTGTATTTTATATCTAACCTTTATTGGTTATCCCTACACCTACATACATTCATACTTAACAAAAAATCTAAAGTAAATTAAGATCTCTATGTTCCTCCATACAGAAATGATCCTAGAATATTTTAACTTAGAACCACATTTTTCCATCTTCTAGTTAAAACCACAAAGGATAACTTCTAAAGGTCAGATTTATTGAAGTATAATTTACATACAATAAAATTCACATTTTTCAGTATTGACAAACACACGCAGTCTTGTAACCACTACCAAAATTGAGATATAGATCAATTCCACTGCCTCCCAAAGTTTCCTGCTTTCTGTTTATTGTTGGCTCTTCACCACACCCAAAATCCTAGACAACCATGTGATTATTTTTAAGTATGTTTTATTAATTATGCTATTACAGTTATCCCATTTTTTTCTCCCCTTTATCACACTCCACCCTGCACTCCCCTCCTACCAGCATCTCCCTCCCCTTTAGTTCATGTCCATGGTTTGTACATATAAATTCTTTGACTTCTCCATTTCCTATAGTATTCTTAACCTACCCCTGTCTATTTTGTACCTACCAATTATGCTTCTTATTCCATGTACCTTTTCCCTCATTCCCCTCCCTCCCCCCTCCCTGCTGATAACTCTCTCTGTGATTTCCATTTCTGTGATTCTGTTCCTGTTCTAGTTGCTTGTTTACTTCATTTTTTTATTTGTTTTTGCTTTTTAAAAATTTCAGTTGTTGATAGTTGGGAGTTTGTTGTCATTTTACTGTTCATAGTTTTGATCATGCTCTTTTTTCTTAGGTAAGTCCCTTTAACATTTCTTATAATAAGGGCTTAGTGATGATGAACTCCTTGAACTGGACCTTATCTGGGAAGCACTTTATCTGCCCTTGCACTAAATTATACTTTGCTGGATAGAGTAACCTAGGATGTAGATCCTTGCCTTTCATGACTTTGATTACTTCTTTCCACTCCTTTCTTTCCTGTAAGGTTTCTTTTGGGAAATCAGCTGACAGTCATATGGGAACTCCTTTGTAGGTAACTCGCTGCTTTTCTTTTGCTGCTTTTAGATTCTCTCTTTATCTTTAATCTTGGGTCCTGTAATTATGACGAGCCTTGGTGTGTTTCCTCTTTGGGGTCCAACTTCTTTGGAGCTCTCTGAACTTCTTGGACTTCCTGGAAGTCTATTTCCTTCACCAGATTGGGGGAGTTTTCTTTCATTACTTTATCAAATAAGTTCTCATTTCTTCCTCTTCCTCTTCTCCTCCTGGCACTCTTATGATTTGGATGTTGGAATGTTTAAAGTTGTCCCAGAGGTTCCTAAGCCTCTCCTCATTTCTTGGAATTCTGTTTCTTCATTCTGTTTCAGTTGAATGTTTATTTCTTCCTTCTATCCCAAATCATTGATTTGAGTACAGTTTGCTTCTCTTCACTGTTGGTTCCCTGTATATTTGTCTTTATTTCACTTTGTACAGCCTTCACATCTTCCTTTATGTTGCATCCATACTCAATCATATCTGTGAGCATCCTGATTACCAGTGTTTTGAATTCTGCATATGATAGTTTGGCACCTGTTGTTTAGTTCTTTTTCTGTTTTTTTTTTAATATTTTATTTATTTACTTTTAAAGAGAGGGGAAGGTAGGGAGAAAGAAAGGGAGATACATCACTATGTGGGTGCCTCTAGAGTGCCCTCTACTGGGGAACTGGCCCACTACCCAGGCATGTTCCCTGACTGGGAATTGAATCAGCGACCCTTTGGTTAGCAGGATGACACTCAATCCACTGAGCCACACCAGCCAGGGCTTTTTCTGGAGTTTTTATCTGTTCTTTTGTTTGGGCCATAATTCTTTGTCTTGGCACACCTGTTACATTGTAAGGGGTGGAGCCTTAGGTCTAGCCCTGCCCAGAAGAAGGGCAACCCAAATCGTTGAGTTTTCTAAGTAGATTGGGTTTCTTACTAGAGTCGATGGCTGGGAGGATAGTTAAAATGACTGAGATTCTTGGGACAATTTTAAAGATAAGTTAACACTATTTTATTCTAATTATAAAAGTAATATGGGCCCTGGCTGGTGTAGCTCAGTGGATTGAGTGCTGACCTGCTTGCTGAAAGATCACCAGTTTCATTTTCAGTCAGGCCACATGCCTGCATTGTGGGCCAGGTCCCCAGTTGGGGGCATTCCAGAGGCAACCAATGGACATTTCTTTCTCACACACATTGTTGTTTCCCTCTCTTTCTTCCTGCCTCCCCCTCTCTCTATGAACAAATAAATAAAATATATATTTTTAAAAAGTAATACTGAATTTCAGCAATATGGCGGACTGAGTTGATAAATATCTTTTCTCCTGGTCCACACTCATAGAAATGCTTGGAAATGTTGCCCACCAAAAAGCCATTTCCATCTTGTACCTCTCCTTTCTCCACCATTGGAAGAGACCATCTCCCACTATAGAAACTGGAGAATACCCAGACTCACTCTTCCATTCTCTCTCGCAGATACATATATGTGAGTTACAGAGTTCTGGACAATTAGACCAGAGGAAAAGTCTGCAGATAGACTGTGGGAAAAATTCTCATCCCTAATAGAAAGAGATATATAGGAGGAAGTGCCCCATTCTTATTCTCTGGGCATGGCTATGTCTGCTGCAGCCATCTGTGGCTATGATGGAGAGTATTACAGATGGATTGTAGAGTGGATAGATAAAAAGTTTTTGGATCCCTGCTGTCATTGTCAAAAAGTTAACCTGAGAATCTATAATCTTTGCTATAAATGCAAAGATACATAAAGGGTCAGATCCACCCCCACTCGAAGCAAAGAAATGATTTTAAAAGTTGATCCAGAATTGGTGATACTCACAGCCCCTGCCAGAGAAAATGAGAAATGTCACTATAGAATATTTCTAGTATTCACTGTCTCCACTGTATTGCCTTTTCCAAAGGTAATATAGTTAGCATCATATATTATTTTAGATTGGCTTTTTCCAGTACTAATAATAAGCATTTAAATTTCCTCCACATCATTTGAAGCCTTGATAGCTTCTTTTTTTCTTTCTTTTTTATTATATTTCATTGATTGTGCTATTACAGTTGTCCCAATTTCCCCCCTCTGCACCCCTCCCTGTAGTATAACCACTCCCTTAGGCAATCTCCACAACATGGTTCATGTCTATGGGCCATGGGTATAAGTTCTTTGGCTACTCCATTTTCTGTACTGTATTTTACATCCCCATGGCTATTTGGCAACTACCAGTTTGTACTTCTTAATCCCCTCACCTCTTCATCCATTCCACACACACCTCTCCCATTTGGAAACCTTTTTCTTAAATAAGTCCCATTAATATTTCAAATTATAATGGTTTGGTGATAATGAACTCCTTTAGTTTTTTCTTGTCTGGGACGTTCTTTATCTGCCATTTGATTCTAAATGATAGGTTTGCTGGGTAGAGCAATCTTGCCTGTAGGTCCCTGCTTTTCATGACTTTGAATATTTCTTGTCAATCCCTTCTATCCTGCAAAGTTTCTTTAGAGAAATCAACTGACAGTCTTATGGGAACTACCCTGTAGGTAACTAACTTCTTTTTTCTTGCCACTTTTAAGATTCTTTATCTTTAACCTTTGGCATTTTAATTATGATGTGTCTTGGAGTGGACCTTTTTGCACTCATCTTGTTTGGGACTGTCTCTGCTTCCTGGACTGGCATGTCTGTTTCCTTCATCAAATTAGAGTTTTCTTTCATTATTCTTTTTTCAAGTAGATTTCCAATTTCTTGCTCTTTCTCTTCTCCTTCTGACACCCTTATGATGCAAATGTTGGAAAGCATGAAGTTGTCCCAGAGGCTCCTTACACTGCCCTCATGTTTTTGGATTCCTTTTTTCCTTCTTGTTGTTTCAATTGGTTGTTTTTTGCTTCCTGATGTTCCACATCATCGATTTGCCTCTTGGCTTCATCCACTCTACTGTCATTTCCCTGTAAACTGTTCCTTATATCAATTAGTGTAAACTTTGTTTTTGACTGGATCTTTTTTATGCTGTTGAGGTCCTCACTAAGGTCCTTGAGCATTGTAATAACCAGTATTTTGAACTCTGCATCTGATAGATTGCTTATCTCCATTTTGTTTAGTTCTTTTTCTGGAGTTTTGATCTGTTCTTTCATTTAGGCTGTGTTTCTTTGTTTCTTCATTTTGGCAGCCTCCCTGTGTTTGTTTCTATGTATTAGGTAGAGCTGCTGTAACTCTCTGTCTTGATAGTGTGGCCTAATATAGTAAATGTCCTATAGGGTCCAGTGGCACAGCCTCCCCTACAACCCAAGCTGGGTACTCAAGGTGCAGACTTTGTGTGAGCTGAGTATACCTTACTCTTGTAATTGAGCCTTGATTGCTGTTGGCAGGTCAATGGGAGGGATTTATCCAGGGCAGTCAGCTTCAAGGACTAGCTGTGACCACTGACCACTAATCTCCACCCTCTGTGGAGAATCAGCTGTGCAGGGCCAGGGTGGTGGTGCTCTGATGTGGTCCGTAGCTGTCCACTGGGTGTGCAGGCTCTGGGGTTTCCCAGGTTGTGCAGGCCTAGGTCAGCCTCCACCTGTGTTCTGTCCAAGACCTCCCTGCATGAGCTATAAAGCAATCTGAGATGGCTGCTACTTGTGCTGGGCTTGCAGATTCCCAGGCAAAACCAAGCTTTGAGTCTAGGCTGGTTGTTTCTAGTGCCAGGCAGGGGCCACTTAGCAAGAGATAAGGAGGCTAGAGATTCACTGAGGCTGGTTGTTGCTTATTTGAGAAGATTTAGGAAGTATGTGAAGCATGAGCCAAGACTAGCCATTCATATGGAAATGCCACTCTTAACAGCTTGGATGGGCTGTAATTTGGGTGTAATGGAGCCTCAGGAGATCTTCTGGATGGGGCAAACAGTGTTAGCCAGGTTGATGGAGTCTCAGATATGGCATCCACCTGTTGGCTCAGTGGCTCTGTGTGGGGAGGGTTTAGAAGAAGGACAATGGCCTCTGCTTGCCTTTCCGTGTGGGAGAAACTGTCCCCCAGCTCTTTCCTTGATGCCAGACACTTCATTTCTCCCCTGTATGCCAGGAATGCCTTTTAAGCTGATACCCCAGTACTGGAGCTGAGAGGGAATGAGCCTAAGTAAGTCTATGTGTGGGTTCTTTAAGGAGAAACTGCTGGGAATCTAGCAGTTTCTTCCACTGACTCAATCCCTGCTGGTTTTTACAACCAGAAGTTGTGGGGACTTATCTTCCTAGCACTGGAACCCTGGACTGGGGGCCTGGTGTTGGGCTAGGACTGCTTGTCCCTGAGATATCCCTCCCAAATTTTTATTTACTGGACATAGAAGTGGGACCAGTCCGTTCTGCATCTCTGTCCCTCCTACCTGTTTGGGTACATGTGGTTTCTTTAATTCTGTAGTTGTTGGACTTCCATTCAACTTGATTTCTGATGGTCCTGAGTGATAGCTGTTCCATAGTTTAGTTGCAATTTTGATGTGGTTGTGCAAGGAGGTAAGTTGTGGTTACCTACACCTCCAACTTGACTGGAAGTCTCTCTCTCTCTCTTTTTTTAAAGCACTGAATTAGGTTGAACTGTCTTTGCTCAGGGTGTGTAAAGCTCCAGATGGTCAGCTTAGAACCAGTGTGAGAATGTGTGTCTATGCCATCTGCAATCATTTTTGCTTCTTATAGACTTTCTGTGGCCCAGAAGTGAGGGTGTGGTCTAATCACTGTATACCTATTGGTGGAGTGGAACTTCTGGGCCATATGGTATTATTACATTTAACATTTTGAGAAACTTCCAAATTGTTTTCCAAAGTCCTCCATTTGCATTCACTCCAACAAGGTGTGAAGGATCCAATTCCTTTATTCTCAACAATACTGTTATTATCTTTTTAATTTTAGCCATCCTAGTGGGTGTGAAGACATATCTCAATGTGTTTTGATTGATGGAGTGGGAGAGAAACATTTTGTTTTTCTACTTATCTGTGCATCAATGGTTGCTCATTGTATGTGCCCTGAGCCAGGATCAAGTCCACAACATTGGTGTATTGGGATGATGCTCTAACCAACTGAGCTACCCAGCCAGTGCTGTTTCAGTTGATTTTTGACAAAGGTGTAAAAACTATTGAAAGGGGAAAAGACAGTCTTTTTAGTAAATAGTGCCACAACAATTAGATATCCATAAGCAAAAGATTAATCTCAATCATAACTTATTATAAACAAAAATTAACTCAAAATGGATTATAGACTTACATGTAAAGATTAAAACTATAAATCTTCTAAAAGGAAATATATAACACTGGCTGGTGTAGCTCAGTGGATTGAGCACAGGCCTACAAGTCAAAGGGTTACTGGTTTGATTCCCAGTTGAGGCACATGTCTGGATTGCTAGCTGGGTCCTCAGTAGGGGGTGTGCAAGAGGCAACCACACATTGATGTTTCTCTCCCTCTCTTTCTCCCTCCCTTTCCCTCTCTCTAAACATAAATAAACAAAATCTTTAAAAGGAAACAAAGAGGAAATTTTTTTATGACCCAGACCAGGAAACATTTTTTTAGATATTATATAAAAATATAGCCCATAAAATAAAAAATGATAAATTGGCCTTTACCAAGATGAAGAACTTTTGCTCTTGAAAAGATACTCTTAAAGGAATAGAAAGACGAGCCACAAATTAGGAGAAAATGTTTGCAAAACACACATATCTAATAAGGACTTATTTACACAAAATATAAAGAACTCTCAAAATTTTATTATGAGATAATGAACAGGCCAATAGAAAGTGGCCAAAAAACCTATGCATGAAATTTTTATAGTAGCTTTTTTGGTAATTGTCAAAATGTGAAACAATCTAAATGACCTTCAAATTGGTGAACAGAAAAAAACTATAGTTTATCTACATAATGGATCACTACTCAGCAATTAAAAAGAACTAACTACTATTACACCCACCAGCATGGTTGAACTGCAAATGCATTATGCCAAGTTAAAGAAATCAGATTCAAAAGGGTACATACTATGTGATTTAATTTATGTGACATTGTTAAAAAGACAAAACCCACAGGGGTAAAAAATAGACTTCCAACCAAGATGGAGGTGTAGGTAGATAGACTTTGCTTCCTTCAACAACTGAAAGAAGGACAAAAACCAATTTAAAACCCAAAAATAACCAGAACTGCCAGAAAATCAAACTGTATGGAAGTCTGACAAATTAAAGAAGAAACATTCATTCAGAATGGAAAGAGGGGCAGAGATGGGCAGCCGGAGGGGAGAGGAGGAGGCAAGCTGATGGACTGGGTGGGTAGGTGAGGTAGCAGCTGAGTGATCCTATGTTTGTGTGCAGGTAAACTGGGAGGAACAACTAGAGAGTGACACAGACTGCACAACCCAGGGTTCTAGCACAGGAAACTAAAGCCTCGAAACCTCTGGCTGTAGCACTGGCTGGTGTGCCTCAGTGAATTGAGCACCAGCCTGCTAACCAAAGGGTCACTGGTTCCATTCCCAGTCAGGCCACATGCCTGGGTTGCTGGCCAGGCCAGGTCCCCAGTAGGGGGCACGCAATAGGCAACCACACACTGATGCTTCTCTCCTTCTCTTTCTCCCTCTCTGTCTAAAATAAATAAATAAAATCTAAAAAGAAGAAGAAGAAGAAGAAGAAGAAGAAGAAGAAGAAGAAGAACAAGAAGAAGAACAAGAAGAAGAACAAGAAGAAGAAGAAAGAAAGAAAGAAAGAAAGAAAGAAAGAAAGAAAGAAAGAAAGAAAGAAAGAAAGAAAGAAAGAAACCAAACCTCTAACTTTAAAAATCTGTGTGGGTTGTGGTGATGGGAGAAACACCTAGCCTCTCAGGAGAGTTCATTGGAGGGACCCACAGTGTCCTAGAACATACACAAACCCACCCACCCAGGAATCAGCACCAGAAGGGCCAAATTTGCTTGTGGGTAGCAGGGGAAGTGACTGAAAGTGGGGTGAGAGCCAAACAAATGGCATTGTTCCCTCTCAGACCCCTCTCCCACATACACCACCACAACCCACTGAAGTGGGTTGCCCCACTCTAGCGAATACCTGAAGATCTGCCCCTTAAAACTTAACAGGTGCACTCCAAACAAAGAGATATGGCCCAAACGAAAGAACAGATAAAAACTCCAGAAAAAGAACTAAATGACGAGGAGATAGCCAACCTATCTATCATATGCAGAATTCAAAACACTGGTAATCAGGATGCTCACAGATATGATTGAGTATGGATGCAACATAAAGGAAGATGTGAAGGCTGTACAAAGTGAAATAAAGACAAATATACAGGGAACCAACAGTGAAGAGAAGCAAACTGTACTCAAATCAATGATTTGGGATAGAAGGAAGAAATAAACATTCAACTGAAACAGAATGAAGAAACAGAATTCCAAGAAATGAGGAGAGGCTTAGGAACCTCTGGGACAACTTTAAACATTCCAACATCCAAATCATAAGAGTGCCAGGAGGAGAAGAGGAAGAGGAAGAAATGAGAACTTATTTGATAAAGTAATGAAAGAAAACTCCCCCAATCTGGTGAAGGAAATAGACTTCCAGGAAGTCCAAGAAGTTCAGAGAGCTCCAAAGAAGTTGGACCCCAAAGAGGAAACACACCAAGGCTTGTCATAATTACAGGACCCAAGATTAAAGATAAAGAGAGAATCTAAAAGCAGCAAAAGAAAAGCAGCGAGTTACCTACAAAGGAGTTCCCATATGACTGTCAGCTGATTTCCCAAAAGAAACCTTACAGGAAAGAAAGGAGTGGAAAGAAGTAATCAAAGTCATGAAAGGCAAGGATCTACATCCTAGGTTACTCTATCCAGCAAAGTATAATTTAGTGCAAGGGCAGATAAAGTGCTTCCCAGATAAGGTCCAGTTCAAGGAGTTCATCATCACTAAGCCCTTATTATAAGAAATGTTAAAGGGACTTACCTAAGAAAAAGAGCATGATCAAAACTATGAACAGTAAAATGACAACAAACTCCCAACTATCAACAACTGAAATTTTAAAAAGCAAAAACAAATTAAA
The DNA here is from genome assembly GCF_019186645.2 of Phyllostomus hastatus. Taxonomy (NCBI): domain Eukaryota; kingdom Metazoa; phylum Chordata; class Mammalia; order Chiroptera; family Phyllostomidae; genus Phyllostomus; species Phyllostomus hastatus. Next base: position 5,514,444 of record NW_025333643.1, on the reverse strand, counting down.
AATGAAGTAAACAAGCAACTAGAACAGGAACAGAATCACAGAAATGGAAATCACAGAGAGAGTTATCAGCAGGGAGGGGGAGGGAGGGGAATGAGGGAAAAGGTACATGGAATAAGAAGCATAATTGGTAGGTACAAAATAGACAGGGGTAGGTTAAGAATACTATAGGAAATGGAGAAGCCAAAGAACTTATATGTATGACCCATGGACATGAACAAGGGGAGGGGAATGATGGAGGGAATGGAGGTAGCAGATTAAGGAAGATAAAGGAGAGAAAAAAATTAGATAACTGTAATAGCATAATCAATAAAATATACTTAAAAATAAAACTCAACTGATTTAAATGTTATTTTGTGCAATGAGGGAAAAACAGATAATTGTTCTTTACTGCCATGTTTTGGGTCTTTACATTATTGTCTTTAATCCTTTCAATGACCCAACGATATGAATGCCAATGTCTCCATTTTATAAATGAGGAAACTGAGGCTTAGAGAATGAAGGTTGCCTTGGTCAAGGTCACAGAACCTAGAAACCCAGCACAGACTTGCCTGTCTGACTCCAAAGTCCATGTTCATTTCTTTGTGCCACTCTTCTTCCACTCTCCCCATCCCAGTTATTTGTAAGGATCTAAAGATTAGGAATGTAATTTTCTGGACTTCAGCTGGGTCTAAAACATCCATCTTGAAGGCAGAAATCACAGTGGAGATTCTTATTAAGTAATCCACCACACAGGCCCTTAATAAGCAATAGAAGTGAAATTCTACCAGACTCTGGGGATGCCATTTAGCAATATTAAATTTATGGCATAAATTAGTCTGGCTGGAGAGTTAATTCCCTTTCTGGTTCAGGCAGTTCATCATGAGAGTGATATCTAGTGGGAACTCACCGTCCTGGCTCAGATTTTTTGTAGACAAGATTTCAGAAGAGCCAAGCTTTCCCACAGCATCTCAACTGCTCTTCCTTGGCACTTTGCTCACTTGATTTCTTTTTAAAATATATTTTATTGATTATGCTATTACATTTGTCCCATTTCCCGCCTTTATTCCCCTCCATGCTGCATACTCCCTCCCACCCACATTCCCCCTGTTTAGCTCATGTCCATGGGTCATACATATAAGTTCTTTGGCTTCTCCATTTCCCATACTATTCTTAACCTCCCCCTGTCTATTTTCTACCTACCATTTGTGCTACTTATTCTCTGTACCTTTTCTCCTTCTCTCCCCATCTCATTCCTCTGCTGACAGCCCTCCATGTGATCTCCATTTCTGTGATTCTGTTACTGTTCTAGTTGTTTGTTTAGTTTGGTTTCCTTTTTGTTTTTGTTTTAGGTGTGGTTGTTAGTAACTGAGTTTGTTGTCATTTTACCATTCATCTTTTTTATCTTAGATAAGTCCCTTCAACATTTCATATAATAATGGCTTGGTGATGATGAACTCCTTTAACTTGACCTTATCTGGGAAGTACTTTATCTGCCCTTCAATTGTAAATGAAAGCTTTGCTGGATAGAGTTATCTAGGTTGTAGGTCCTTGCCTTTCATGACTTGGAATACTTCTTTCCATCCCCTTCTTACCTGCAATATTTCTTTTGAGAAATCAGCTGATAGTCTTACGAGCACTCCTCTGTAGATAACTCTCCTTTTCTCTTGCTGCTTTTAAAATTCTCTCCTTATCTTTAATCTTGAGTAATGTCATTATGATGTGCCTTGGTGTGTGCTTCCTTGGGTCCAACATCTTTAGGACTCTCTGAGCTTCCTGGACTTCCTGGAAGTCCACTTCCTTTGCCAGATTGGGGGAGTTCTCCTTCATTATTTGTTCAAATAAGTTTTCAAATTCTTCCTCTTCCTCTTCTCCTTCTGGTATCCCTATGATTTGGATGTTAGAACCTTTAAAGATGTCCTGGAGGTTCCTAAGCCTCTCCTCATTTTTTTTTTGAATTCTTGTCTCTTCATTCTGTTCTGGTTGAATGTTTCTTTCTTCCTTCTGGTCCACACTGCTGATTTGAATCTTGGTTTTCTTCCCTTCACTATGGGTTCCCTGTACATTTTCCTTTATTTCACTTAGGATAGCCTTCATTTTTTCATCTAATTTGCAACCATATTCAACCAATTCTTTGAGCACCCTGATTACCAGTGTTTTGAACTGTGCATCTGATAGGTTGGCTATCTCTTCATCGTTTAGTTGTATATTTTCTAGAGCTTCGATCTGTTCTTTCATTTGGGTCACTTTTTTTTTTTTGTCTTGGTGCACCTGTTATGTAGTAAGGGGCCGAGCCTTAGGTGTTTACCAGGGAAGAGCAACCCACGTCGCTGCATTTTGACTGTATGTGGGAGAGGGGTCCAAAATAGAATAATGTCACTAGTTCCACTCTCTGCCAGTTTTCAGTCACTTCCCCCACTACCCACAGTCAAATTGGGCCCTTCTGGTGCTGATTCCTGGGTGGGTGGGATTGTGTATGTTCTAGAACCCTGTGGGTCTTTCCAATGAACTCTCCTGTGAGGCTTGGAGTTTCTCCCACTGCTGCCTCAACCCCCACAGGTGTTTTCAATCAGAGGTTTAAGGCTTTATTTCCCAGCACTGAAACTCTGGGTTGCAACGTCTGTCTTGCTCCCCAGTTGTTCCTCCTGTTACAGAATAGCCCCAGGGGTGTGTGAATGATATACTATTATCAAATGGACCCACCCTTGTGCTCCAGAGGACCCCCCCACCCCGTACTACGTTCACCTTGCCCACTGCCAGGGAAAGACATCTCTCAATGTCAGAAATTGGTGAAAAGGAAAGTGACTATTTATTTTAAAAGTTATAAAGATTTAGAGTAGTGACTTAATGTCTTCATTAAAAATACTAAGGTGCTTTAGAATACCCACAAATGCACAGTCCTTCTCCCCTTTGCCCAGTCAGGGGTACCATATCTCAGGAGAAGAAGTAGAAGTCTATGGTTCAGGAAGCCCCTTGGTTCCAGCACCATCAGCTGTGTTGCTTCCTCAATCTCCAGTTAATCCAAAAACCTTGTGGCACCTTCTCATGGCCCACCAGCAAGAATCCTTTCACCCCTTTTCTTTCAGGCAAAGTCTCTCCTGCTTTCTAAGCCATGTGGCAAAAAGGGAGCACCCTAAAGCTGCATGGTCCCAACTTTCGCCAAAGTCACATGTTCCCAAAAAGCCCCAGCATGGCTTCCATGCCTGGGTTTAAATCCCAGTACTGATCTTCCTCTGTAGCACCATTTCCAACTCCTCCCACAATCAGTTACACCTGCCAACATTCCCCTATTCTTCCAGCTTTACTGGTCTGCCATAGTAAGTGCAGGCAGGTGTGGCCCCATGGTGTGGAGGCAACCATCTCCAAACTCTCACACAGGTACCGCAACCAGGAGTAGTTGCCTCCCAGTTACATCCTGGGTTGAAGTCACTCCTATCCCGCTGGCTCAAAACATGGCCACAGCTTTCCAACGTATCTATGAAACCAGTTAAAGGTTATAGATATGTTAAATGACCATTCTAGAGATTATCTGCAAAACTGTTGCTATTCAAAACAACTCTCAGTGGCCCTGTTCCATGCGTCCCATCCTCCAACTCAGACTTGTGGGACTGAGGACATCCTATGTATATTTTTTTTCTAATATTTCCTGAACATCCTGAGTTCTGGACCCCATTACAAATGGGGGGACTCTCCATTTGGGAGTTCCCCCTGGCTGCACCCTGTTACACTCCTAGTTTATCTGCACGCGAATGTGAGACCACCTAGTCTGTAACCTGCTGCCTCGCCTGCCAGCCACAGCCTTGCCCACCCAGACCCTCCAGGCACCATGTTGTCAGGAGTCCTCTCCACCCAGCTGCCTGTCTCCACCCCTCCTATAGGTCTGGATGAATGTTTCTTCTTTAATTTCTTGGTTGTCTGACTTCCATACAATTCTATTTTCTGTCAGTTCTGGTTGTTTTTGTTTTTAACTTTGTTGTTGTCCTACTTTTGGTTGTGCAAGGAGGTACAGTGTGTCTACCTATGCCTTCTTCTTGTTTGGAAGTCCCACTTGATTTCTTGTCTAGCCTCCACCTTCCTTGTAAGACTATGAACAGAAAACTCAAGGATCCCCTGAGCTTGCTCACCACTGACTTCCAGGCCCTACACAGTGCCTGGCACATAGTAGCACTCCATACAAGCCTGTTTTATTAGTTGATTAATTAATAAATCATTGAAAATTAGTTGCTCAAAAATTAAGTTAAACTGTGTATGCCAGGGTTTGCAAAACTCCCAATGGTGAGATTAGAACCAGCAAGAGAAACTGCCTCACTGGCACCTCCTGGTCTTTGAGAATCTTCCAGAGGAAATCACTGGAAAACCACTCCTTGTGTCTTTCCTGTGCCCGTTTGAGGTTGTAGCCAAGTAACTGTTCCCTTCTTCCAGACTTCAGCCTTTCTTCTTTTCATGCCTCACCTGGGTAACCACAAAAATCTCCCAGATGGTGGTGCCTCCAAGAAAGAAGAACCTTAGCTCTTGGTCCATGCTTGAGAGGATTCCATATATCACAAACACACACTTACAAAATTTTGGTAGAAACATATAGGCACTCTTTCCTTTGGCATCTGGTGCTCAGTCCTGGCACTGTTCAACCCATAACCCTAAATGTCCACCCTCACAACTCAGAGCCATGCTGTCCACACCTCTGAAGAAAACACAACCAAATCTAAATGGTTTTCAGTGGGCTGTGTCACTGTTAATATTCAAGACAGACACTGTTTCATGGTGTGTGTGAGGTGGTGGATATTTGAGGGGTAGAACCACTTGGATAAGAGAAAAGACAGATCAATAAATTTATCAAACACTTCCTTCCCTCTCAGATAGTATGACTGCCATAGATTTTTGCACAACAAAGCATTGTTTCCCCATAGTGCCAAGTGTACACTGGCTGCTTTCCAAGTTCCAATCCATGGTTGGGGAAGTGCTCACAAGTTACTTCTATACTCACAAGAATTGCACAAGATAACTGAGGAATATGTTGCAATGTTGACAATTTTATTACTTTTTTTTTAGAGAGAGGGAAGGGAGGGAGAAAGAGAGAGAGAGAGGGAGAGAGAAACATCAATGTGCGGTTACTGAGGGTCATGGCCTGCAACCCAGGTATGTACCCTGACTGGGATGGAACCTGCGACACTTTGGTTCGCAGCCCGCGCTCAATCCACTAAGCTACGCCAGCCAGGGCAATTTTATTACTCTTAACTTGGCTTGTATAGTGGCTTAGATGTAACGTGAGTGATGTGTGATGCCAGTTCTTTACACTGGCAATGAGATGGACACTGGTGTTGCAAATGGGCTTGCAAATGGTTTTACTTTTATCAAAATATTGAATTAAATATATTTAAAAAACAAGTTTTAGATTTACCTAAATAATTTTGACTTTAAATTTTAACATTCAGCCCTGGCTCAGTAGCTCATTGAGTTAGAGCATCATGTTGATATGCCAAGATTGCAAGTTCAATCATCCAGGACACATATCAGAAGCAACCAACAACTGCATCAATAAGTGGAACAACAAACAGATGTCTCTCTCTCTTTCAAATCAATCAATAAAAAAATTATCATTCACTTAGTATAATTATATTTTGCCTTTTAATTTTAACAATTTTTCATATTTCAGGAGAAAAATAATTTTGAGAAAATGTACATGAACAACAATTTTTAAATTTTAATATTTTAAATTTGTTAAATTTTCATTTTGGGTGAAAATATATTCAAATTTCACATAGTTTGAATATAATTTTTATCCCTGCAATCATTACTGTCGATAGGACACAGACTATGTGAAACACTTGACTTTAACAAAATAATTAGTGATAGTTCTGAAAGGACAGCAAGAAAAATATATGTATTTACTACAATAAATTAATAACTATTTCTAGATTATATACCATGTTTTTATTCTTCAAAACATCATAAGTCTATGAACAAAACATTCATACAATTCATAATTAATTCAATTCATTCATCTTTTTTAATTCTGATATTATAATTTATTTTTAAATAAATATTCTATTGTTCTATTACAGTTGTCCCAATATTTTCCCCAGCCCATCCCCAACTCCCACAAACAATCTCCACCCTGTTGTCCATGTCCATAAATTCATTCATCTTTAATATTGTGTTACTTTTAGTGATATATAAGCTTGCCTTTCCACGTTTTTCAGTTTAGACATTGTATAGTGTTAAGGTTGGAAGACAGAGATCCTATAGGCAATTATACACAACCCTCTCTTTCTGCACATCCCCCCAGCTAGGGGATGATCACACCTTCCTGTCACTAGCATTAGGCACTACATTATCCCTCATGTTTTCCTCTCACCAGGGCCACACTTTTGTAACCAGTCTGTTTATTAGACCTTCCTCCATTTATCCAAATTTGAGGTGCCATATACGTACTTCCTGCTAGCATTCTGACTGATAAAGGTGACAAGGGACTATGGTGTCAGAGGGCTCTGGGCAACATGGAGAGCAGGGAAGGGGACTTCTTAGCCACAGGCTTCCTTCATCATGTAGCAGACAGAGTGAGCTGCCACCAGAGGAGCAAGGCTGGCTTGTGGTATGCCACTCCACAGGGTCGTTCCTGTAAGTTGCAAGGGGTGAGAACAAAAACTTGAAATAGCCTTCAGTGTTTACCCTTTTCTCTGTTAGTAAAATATTTGCTTGTTTGTTTCTTCATAATATTCCTATTAGAGAATAGAGGAAACTTCCCCTGAATGCCCCAAAGGAGAAAGGAAAGTGCTAAGTGAATTTTATCCATGTCACTCATCTTGTGATGTAAAAGGAAGTAGCCACTTCAAAGGAGAGAAACAGGGAGCTGGTACAGTTCACACAGCATAGTGAGGAACATTTTTCTGTCTATACCTCCTGTTACAAGTTGAATTGTGTCACACCTCAAAAAAAGATACGTTGAGTTCCTAACGTAACATTACCCCAGTACTTCAGAATACAACCTGATTTGGAAATAGGATCTTTACAGAAATAATTAGGTTAAAATGATGAGGTAACTATAACCGTAAAACTCTCAGAAAAAAAAAGGTGGTAAGCTTCTTGACATAGGTCTGGGCAATGATTTTGGTATTGACACCACAACAAAATGCAACAAAAGCAAAAATAATGTGGGACTACGCCAAACTAAAAAGCTTCCACACAGCAAAGGAAATCAACAACAAAATGAAAAGGCAACCTACCCAATGGGATATAATATTTGCAAATCATATATCTGATAAGGGGTTAATATCCAAAATATTAGAACTCATACAACTCAACAGCAAAAATACACAATCTAATTTAAAAATGGGCAGAGGTTCTGAATAAACTTTTTTCCAGAGGAGACCTATGAGGGCCAACAGATACATGAAAGGTGCTCAATATCACTAACGATCAGGGATATGCAAACCAAAACCACAAGACTTCGCTTCACACCTGTTAGATTAGCTATTATAAAAAAGACAAGAAATAACAAATGTTGGCAAGAATGTGGAGAAAGGAAACCCTTGTGCACTGTTGGTGGAAATGTAAATTGGCGCAGCCACTGTGGGAAACAGTGTGGAGCTTCCTTAAAAAACTAAAAATAGAATTATATGATCCAACAGTCCCCCTTCTGGGCATTTTTCTAAGGAAAACAAAAACACTCGCTGGAAAAGATATGTGTAAACAATAATATAAACATGGTTACTTTAAAATGGAAGCAGAGCTGCCAGGGCAGAGGCACTGCCTTGTGCGTCATATGTCTCAAATCTTTGGAATGTTAAAACAGGGCAAAATAGCCTAAACAAACTTGTTTCCCAAGAACTGTTTCCAAAGATGACAAGATGATTACTGGATTGAAAACATTTAGAATGCACATCACTGTGCTATGCTATTTCCACCAACATTGCCGTCCCTCTTGGTGATGATGTAATTGTTCCCCTTCCCTTTCTCATACATATCCATTGCTTTGGTCTCCAAATCAGAATAGTATTTGGGCTTCTGCCTGAATGAAGGATTCTTGAATAGCTATTCTTTATTGATCTCAAATAAACACTTGTCCACCTTTTAATTTTAAAGGCCTTGTAATTTTTAAGTTAACATATCCACCCCCATGGTCAGTCCATTGATCCTAAAACACATATGGCAAGACAAAAGAACTAAAATGGCAAAACAGTATTGTAAAGAAAAGGTAACTTGGTAGAGTCATGCTACCCAGTTTTACAGTAATTGAGACAGTGTGATATTGGCAAAGGGACAGACATATAGACCAATAGAATACAATGAAGAGTTCAGAAATAAACCCACACAAATATAACCAATTAATTTTTGGCAAAGGTGCAAAGGCAATTCAGTGGCGTTGGAACAATTTTTCATAAAGTAGTGTTGGAGCAATAGGTCATCCATGTGTAAATAACAAAAAACAAACCTTGACCTAAACCCCACAGCTCACGCAAAAACATTTAGTCAACTTGAGTACTAATATGTGCCACTGTAGGTTCATTCACTGTAGCCAATGCACCACTCTGGTGGGGGATGTTGATGATGGGGGAGGCCGAGCTTGTGTGGAGGCCAGGGGCTTGTGGGAAATCTGTAACTTCTGCTCAATTTTGCTGTGACCCTAAAACTGCTCTAAAAATAGTCTATTTCAAATGGTCATAGCTCTAAATGTAAATGTAAAGCTATAAATAAAATCTTTGTGAAATGTGGTGAGGAAAATGTTCAGTGACATGACAACAAAAGCACTATCCATGAAAGGAAAAAATGGTAAGTTGGACTTTATCAAAATTTAAAACTTCGCTCTGCAAAAGACACTGTTAAGAAAGTAAAAATAGCCCTAGCTGGTGTGGCTCAGTGGGTTGAGTGACACCCTGTGGACTGAAAGATCACTAGTTCGAATCCTAGCCAGCGTACATGCCTGGGTTGTGGACCAGGCCCCAGTAGGGAGCTTGTGAGGAGCAACTGATCTATTTCTCTCCCTCTCTTTCTCCTTCCTTTCGCCTCTTTCTAAAATAAATAAATAAAATCTTTTTTAAAAAGAAAGTAAAAATATATGCCACAGATGGAAAGAAAATATTTGCAAATAATTTGCAAGATCTTAGTCTTGTATCCAATTTAAACCTGTACAAAAGACTTGAATAGCCACCTCACCAAAGAGGATATGGAGATAGCAAGTAAGTACATAAACAGACATTTGACCTCTTAGTTATTTGGAAAATACAAATTAAAGCCATGAAAAGAGATAATTGTATATCTAATGGCATGGCTAAAATAAAGATTGTTGACAATATTAATTATTGGCAATGATGCAGAGAAACTAGAATTCTCATGCCTTGCTGGTGGAAGTACCAAATGGTACAGCCACTCTGGAGAAACAGTTTGATGGTTTCTTATGAAATTAAACACATTTACCATATAACCCAATAATCCCACTCCAAAATATTTGCCCTAGAAAAATGAAACCTTATGATTACACAAAAACCTGTACATAAATGTTTACAGAAATTCCAATTCTAGGTCACCATAAACTAAAAGAATGTATTGTGAGGAGATGAGCTAAGGTCCCCGCTCAGTTAGCCCTTACACCCCCCCGGAGTAGGCACCAAGGCAGCACAATGCAGAGGGAAAGAGTATGGGCTCAGGCCCAGCCTGCCTGATGCTGAGTTCCACCACCTTAGCCATGGGGCCTTTACTTCACATTCTCTGTGCCTTGGTTTCCTCAAATGCAAAATGGAGTCTGTTAAACTGAGGAGTAAATTAGTTACCACATGAAAACATGACAAATAGTGCCTGACATGTACCTTCTAGATACAAGCGAAAGCAGTTAGCTTTAGGAGTTCTTTGTTGGTGGCTTCAGCAGCCACCATATATTGGACACCTATTATGTTTCAGGCACCCTGCTAAATTCTTCACATACATTATCACGTCTCATCCTACAACCCCTTTGGGGCAGAGATTGTTGTACCTATTTACCAGTGAAGAAACATACAGGGGAAATAATTTGCCTGTGGTCAGAGATTGATGGAGGTAGGTATCTGCCTCATGGGCTATGTGCTACAGCAGCAGCTTTCAAAGTGGGGTCCCAGGATCACTGGAAACAGAAATACAAATATTTGGGTGCCAGCCCAGGCTAACAAAGCCAAAAACTGTGAGGGCGTAGCCCAGTGTCATTTATTCTAACAAGCCCTGAAGGTGTCTGACTGAGTTCTGAGAGAAAGTCCAGGCTGAGAACCCCTGTTCTGTAGGACAACTAAAATCATCAGCAGTTCCCAACATTTGGGAGGCCCACCAGGCTTTTCAGTCTCAATACACAGAAAATAAAATTAATCAAATAAATTTAACTGTAGATTAAGTTGGAGTCATCAACTGAATAGTAAAGAATTATTTTAAATGACTTTAAAACAGACACTTAAGGGGTAATCCTTAGTGGGATATATCTTTAAAAAAAAACTACAGAGCAAATAAAAGCTGACTTCAGTAATTATATTATTACTGAATAATAATAATAATTATAATAATCATTATAGTAATAATCTTGGTATTGTTGTTTTAGAACTGTCATAAATAAGATAACAGGCCCCAAATGGAGTCACTTATGCTAAACCCCATGTCACCAAACCAAGACTTAATTAAAGTTTCGGCTCTCCCAGAAATGAAATCTTAAACCAGTGTACGAAGAGTCCCCTGATTGGCACTAGTTAAGTAATCTGCCTGATAGACCCCAACAATGCCCTAAGGGAAAGTGACCTTGCTACAACCAATCCACTTTTTTGCCTATTATAGCTTCCTTGTTCTCATCTTTGTCTCTCTTGTGCCTGTAGAAGTCTCTCATTTCCTCAGAGCCCCCTTCCGTCTGTTAGATTGGATGCTGCCTGATTCATGAACCATTGAATAAAGCCAAGATCTTTAAAATATACTAAGTTGAATTTTTAAAAAAATACTTTTGGTGGCAATGATGGGATCTGAAAGAGGCTTCTGATGGCTTCCAGGACAACAAGAAACGCTGGTGTTAATGCCCACTGAACCCTTTGCATTCTCTGTCTTTGTTACTCTTTCTGAGGTTTGTGGTACGTATCCTCTGGGTTCCAGCTCCCCTCTCTTTGTATGAGCTCCCCATCTAACCGGTTTTTCAGTCCAGAGTTAACAAGTCAGTCAACACTGATGGAAGGCTCTAACAGAGCCTTAACCCTTGGTTAGTCTGCAGTCCCAGTCCAGGGCTTACCAGGTCACCTTGAGCTAAAAGATAGTTCCACCCAGAACTGAGTCCCTAGCCCTTGGTTAGGCCACAGACCCAATTTGTTGGGTTCTGCTACTTCAGTCCAGAATTCCACTTTGGGAACTGCTGGTTGTGTGGGTGCACATCTAAGGCCTTCTTTTGATCAGTTCATAGTATCATCTCTTTGGTTACTGCTGGTCTCCAAAGTTACAGTTGATTTATGCTAATGTACATATGAGGTAAAAGAATAATAAATCTGGTGTTAATGGGAATGTCAGAAACCAAACCCACAAAATGGGGGAGCAATTAAAAACTATTAGAATACTTGGCACCTAAATCCAAAATTTCTGTGCTAGAATAATTTGGTCACAAAATGGGTTAGATCAATGCAAAGTGACCTGCTACCCTCAAGAAAATTTTTGTGTAACAAGGTACACTGTACAATAAAAAAAAATTTAATGTACAGTTTTTACAGTAAAGCCAGTGCCATTAATTTGGCTCCAATAGACCCAAGGCTTAGATGAGGAAATGGGATACTCAAGTTTCAAAGAATTGATTCACCACCTTCCAGCACAACTGCTTATTTTATGTCTTAGAATTGTGGTTCTGGAGCAATAGATCTCTGCAACAATGGAAAAATGTTACTCACACAGCCAAGAATCACAATGGCCATTATGTGGGTACTTTCCAATTAGACCAAATTGTTTATTTAAGATGTGCACTTGGAAGTAAGGGTTCTCAAATCACAACCAGAATAGCATTTAAGTGGTATGCATAAGCCTTCAAAGGGCTTTGAGACTTCAAAAGAGCTTCATTGAAAGATTCATTGCAAAAGGCTACTGGAAAATTAAAGCATAAGAGGTACCTAAAACAAAAAACTATAAAACTGACATGACTCCTACTTCCCCCCTTTCTATACTCCTTTTCCTGAGTACTCGTGTTATTGAACCAATGTCCCTGTGCCCAACCCTTCAAAAGGCCAAAGCTCAAAATGTCAGGGTTTGGAGTAAGGAAAGGTTTATTGATCACGAAGGCACCAACTGAGAAGATAGGAGACATAGTGGTGTCTCAAATCCATCTTGCCCGCTGGCACAGGTCAAGGGTGTTTTAGGGGCTGGAGGGAGAGATATGCAGAAGTGCTGGGGGGGCAAGTTTTAGTTGGAGGACCCTGGAACTTGGCCATTTATGGTAAAGGAGCATCAGCACTGAGTTTTCCCAGACAAGGGACCATTGGCTTCTGAAAGGGTTCTGGTGTTCAAGTTCCAGTTATGTCTTGGTCCTCTGATCCCATGAAGAGGGTAGGGGAAAGAGAATTCGGTTCTGAGGTTCACCTGGAAGCCAAAGTTCTCTCCTCTGTGTATGCTTTGGCCGCATGACTTGTCATTTTGGTCTGTTGTCTCTAAAAAACAAACAGGATAGAACCATTTTAAGCTGGTTCTGTGGTTACAGTTGCAGTCTACTAATCCTCTGAATTGCCTTTCCACTCTGAAGTGAAAGTGACTAGTTAGTGGCCTTAGACTCACAGAGGTGTCAAACTCATTTTCACCAGGGGCCTGGCAGTTGCCTTTAAAAGGCCGAATGTAATTTTAGGACTGTATAAATGTAACTACTCCTTAACTAGGGGCAAGGAGCTCTGTGCTGCCTCCGGGTAGAAACAAGGTGCTGGGCTGGATGCGGCCCTCGGGCCTTGTGTTTGCCACCTGTGCCTTAGAGCTACAACAGTTCCAAAGCCAGAAACCTAAAACACCTGGGCCTCCCCTATTGACCAGAATTCAATGTCTTATTTGCAACCAACTGAAACAGTGGAAAAAAAAGGTTTTGTCTATCCCTTCCACACCAATTCAAATGCCCCGAATCTACCCTCCAAGGAGTACCCCTATGTGGGTCCCTCTCAGAGTTGGTAGAACTCTGAGGGATTCTCTGGTAAATTGCTGTCAGCTATTCGCTTAAACAGCCATTAAAATTAATGAAAAACCTTGCCAAATTCTGGTACTTAGGCTACTCTGTACTTTAAACCTCCCTTGTTCAGGATCCTGGGAAAAGGGGCAAAAGCCTGAGAGGCTGAGAATTCTTACCAGTGTCTGCTTTCCTGGTTCTCTGCAGTGCCTGGTTGAGAAAGGAAGGTAAAATTTCATTGTCCTATTCTTTCATCCAGACTTTTTAAGTTTTGTTTTGAGGTACCCATTTGTTATTGATCCTTTCTTTTCTGAGACAGCTAAATGCCTTCTCTTTTGTGTCATTTTGTGTCCTGAGAACTCGGCTGGGCTTTTGGCCTGCCTGGGGCATGCAGGTTGTCACTTTTTGTGTATGAAGGCAGCTCAACTATCTGGTTGGGGGGACCAAAAATATGGCTTGACCAGAAATTGGGGTTCTGGCTAGGATCCTACCAACTGTTGCTAGCAGTCAGGGGAATTGTCTAAGTCTTTTTCTTTTTAAAAAATGTATTTTTATTGCCCTGGCTGCTGTGGCTCAGTGGTTGAGTGATGGCCTATGAATCAAAAGGTTGTGGGTTTGATTCCCAGTCAGGGCACATGCCTGGGTTGCTGACTAGGTCCCCAGTAGGGGGCATGCAAGCACACACTGATGTTCCTCCCCCTCTCTTTCTCCTTCCCTTCCCCTCTCTAAAAAATAAATGAATAAAAAAATGTTTAGTGTATTTTGTTGATTATGTTATTACAGTTCTCCCAATCCTGCCCCCCCTTTACCTCCCTCTACTCAGTACCCACCATTCCCTCTGGCAATCCCTGCCTTAGTTCACACCCATGGGTCATGAATACTCCATTTTCTAACTGTTCTTAACATACCTCTGTCTATTTTGTACCTACCAATTGTATGTCTTAATCCCTGCACCTTTTCCCCCATTCTTCTCCTTCCCCCTCCCAACTGATAACCCTCCAAATGATCTCCATGTCTAGGATTCTGTTTCTGTTCTGCTTGTTTGCTTAGTTTGTTTTTTAGATTCAATTGTTGAATTATTGTGAATTTATTGCCAGTTTAATGTTCATAGTTTTGATCTTCTTATTTTTCTTAAATAAGTTTCTTTAACATTTCATATAATAATGGTTTGGTGATGATGAACTCCTTTAGCTTTACCTTGTCTGGGAAGCACTTTATCTGCCTTCCATTCTAAGTGATAGCTTTTCTGAATGGAGTAATCTAAGTTGTAGGTCCTTGCTTTTCATCACTTTGAATATTTCTTGCCAGTCCCTTTTAGCCTGCAAAGTTTCTTTTGAGAAATCAACTGACAGTCTTATGGGAACTCCTTTGTAGGTAACTATCAGCTTTTCTCTTGCTGCTTTTAAGATTCTCTCTTTAACTTTAACCTTTGGCATTATATTTATGATGTGTCTTAGAGTGGGCCTCTTGGCATCCATCTTGCTTGGGATTCTCTGTGCTTCCTGAACTTGTATGTCTATTTCCTTCACCAAATTAGAGAAGTTTTCTTTCATAATTCTTTAAAATAAGTTTTTAATTTCTTGCTCTTTCTCTTCTTCTTCCAGCACCCCTATGATTAAATGTTAGTATGTTTGAAGTTGTCCCAGAGGCTCCTTAGCCTATCCTTGTTTTTTTAAAGTTCTTTTTTCTTCTTAATGTTCTGACTGAATATTTTCTCTTCCTTATGTTCCAAATCATTCATTTGATTCTTGGCTTCATCCACTTCACTGTTCAGTCCCTGTAAATTTTTCTTTATTTCACTTAGTGCAATCTTCATTTCTGCCTAGGTCTTTTTTATGGTGTTGAAGTACCCAGTGAGTTCCTTGAGCATCCTAATAACCAGTGTTTTGAACTCTGCATCTGATAGATTGCTTATCTCCATTTTGTTTAGTTCTTTTTCTGGAGTTTTGTTCTGTTCTTTCATTTGGGCCATGTTTCTTTGTTTCCTCATTTTGGCAGTCTCCCTGTGTTTGTTTCTATGCATTAGGTAGAACTGCTTTGACTCCCTGTCTTAGTAGTGTGGCCTATTGTAGAAAAGCGTACCAGTAAGTTGGATGGGGCAGAACCTTGGGTAATTGGTAAGGCAGGGCAACCCATGTGAACCAGGTTGATGGAGTCTCTGACATGGTGTTGCCACTCTGTGGCTGTGTGGGCAGGCAGGGTGGTGGGGTGGTTATAGAGGGGACAATGCTGCTGCCTGGTCTCTGAAGTTCTGTCCAGAAGGAAGCTGTCCCCTGAAACTCTCCCTGATGCCAAACACTCAGTTTCTTCCCATATGACATGGGTTCCCTTCCAGCTGCTGCCCTGGTGCTGAAGCCTAGAGAAGCCTGTTGCAGGCCCTTTAAGAGGAGACTCCTGAGAATCCCACAGTTCTCTCTACCTCCCCAACCCCTACTAGTTTTTATAGCCAGAAGTTATGAGGACTTATCTTCTTGGCACTAGAGCCCTGGGCGGGATGGTCTGGTGTGGGGCTGGGATCCCTCACTCCTGAGGTATCCCTCCCAATTTTTATCTACCACACATGAGTGTGGGACTGCCCCATTCTGTGTCTCCACACCTCCACCCCTCCTACTCGTTTGGATGAATGTGACTTCTTTAATCTCTTGGTTGTCAGACTTCCATAGTGCTGGATTTTCTGTCGATTCTAGGTGGTATTTGTTTTGTAGTCTAGTTGTATTTTTGCTGTGATTGTGCAAGGAGGTGATCTGTGTTTACCTATATCTTCATCTTGACTGGAAGTCCTAAATCTTTCCTTCTATTTTTAAATCATTTATTTATTTTTTAATATTTTATTTTTTATGCTATTATAGTTCTCCCACTTTTCCCTCTCCTCCCCCATTCAACCCAGCCCACCCCCCGCTTCCATGGTCTGTCCCATTACTCTTGTCCATTAAGTCTTTCTTTCTTTGGGCTGTCTTTGGGAGTGGCTCTAGATCTTGAGATGATAGTATCTTATGCACCCTCTTTAGGGATATTTCTTGTGTCCATGGGGTGGTTCAATACTGAACAGAATATTTATTTTGTCCTGGGTGAAATTTGGCAAGCTATTTGGAAAGATTTTTAAAAAGTAACTCTATAGTTGAAGTAGGCCAAATTGGAAGCTGATGTTCAGAGCCTGATAGAAACCTTTTTTAAGGCCTTTTCCTTTAAGCTAAAATGAAAATATGTACCCAGGAAGAAAAAAATTTCCAAAAAAAAAGCCTCTAAGTCTACAACATAGGGATCCTTTGATACTTATCTTAAAGATCTTCTCTCAGAGAACTACACAACACTAAAGAAAGAAATTAAGGAAGACAAAAATAAATGGAAGCATATACTTGTTCATAGATTGGAAGGATTAATATCATTGCAAGAAATTTATAGATTTAATGTAATCCCTATTAAAATACCAATGACATATTTCACAGATATAGAACAAACATTTCAAAAATTTATACAAAACCAAAAGTGAGCCCTGGCTGGCATAGCTCAGTGGATTGAGCGCAGGCTGCAAACCAAAGTGTTGCAGGTTCAATTTCCAGTCAGGGTACATGCCTGGGTTGCAGGCCACAGCCCCCAGAAACTGCACATTGATGTTTCTCTATCTCCCTCTTTCTCCCTCCCTTCCCTCTCTAAAAATAAAATAAATAAAATCTTAAAAAAAGGTAAGATCTCCTTCCTTTAAAACAATAACAACAACAACAACAACAACAACAATGACTTTGAATAGCCGCAGCAATCTTGAGAAAGAAGAACAAAGTAGGAGGGATGAAAATACCTGATATCAAACTATATTACAAGCCACTGTAATCAAAACAGTCTGGTACTGGCAAAAAACAGGCACATAGATCAATGGAACAAAATAGAGAGACCAGAAATAAACCAAAGTCTCTATGGTGAATTAATATTCAACAAAGCGGGCAGAAGCATAAAGTAGAGTAAAAATAGCCTCTTCAACAAATGGTGTTGAGAGATCTGGACAGCTACATGCAAAAAAACAAAACTCAACCAGCAACTTATACCATATACAAAATAAACTCAAAATGGATAACAGACCTAAATATAAGTCATGATACCATGAAAGTCCTAGAGGAGAACATAGGCAAGAAAATCTGAGATATTCCACACAGCAGTATTTTCACTGATATGTCCTCTAGAGCAAGGGACATAAAGGAAAGAATAAACAAATGGGACTTCATCAAAATAAAAAGCTTCTGCATGGCTAAAGAAAACATCAAAATGAAAAGGGAACCAACCATATAGGAAACTATATTTGCCAATGATATCTCAGACAAAGGTTCAATCTCCAAAATATATAAAGAACTCACACAATTCCACTCCAAGGAAGTGGAAGGCAAGGCACATAGATCAATGGAACATAACAGAGAGACCAGAAATAAACCCAAGTCTCTATGGTCAAACAATCCAATTAAAAAATGGACAAAGGATCTGAGCAGACACTTCTCCAAGGAGGACATACAGAGGGCCCAAAGACATATGAAAGGGTGCTCAGCATCACTAGCCATCAGAGAGATGCAAATTAAAACCAAAATGCGATACCATCTCACATTGGTCAGAATGGCTATCATAAACAAATCAACAAACAATAAGTGCTGGTGAGGTTGTGGAGTAGAGTTAACCTTAGTACATTGTTGGTGGGAATGCAGACTGGTGCAGCCACTGTGGAAAACAATATGGAATTTCCTCAAAAAACTAAAAATGGAATTGCCTTTTGACCCAGCGATTCCACTGCTGGGATTATTCCCTAGGAATGCTGAAGCACCAATTCAAAAGAACCTACGCACCCTAATGTTCATAACAACACAATTTACAATAGCCAAGTGCTGGAAGCAAGCTAGGTGTCCATCAGTAAATGAGTGGATCAGAAAACTGTGGTACATTTACACAATGGAATGCTATGTAGCAGAAAGAAGGAAGGAGCTCCTACTCTTCATGATGGCATGTATGGAGCTGGAAAGCATTATGCTACATGAAGCAAGCCAGGTGGTGAAAGACAAATGCCACATGATCTCACCTATAAGTGGAACCTAATCAACAAACCAAACAAGCAAACACAATACAACCAGAGACATTGAAATAAAGAACAAACTGACAGTAATGAGAGGGGAGGGGTGAGAGGGATAAAAGGGGAACGGTCATCAAGGAACATGTATAAAGGACCCATGGACAAAGCCAAAGGGGGGAAGAATTGAGAGTGGGAGGTGGGGTGGGTGGGGCAGGGGAAAGTTGTGGCAGGAGAATGGAGCCAACTGTACTTGAGCAATATAAATACATACATACATACATACATACATACAAAATAATAAAAAATAATCTCCTCCCTGATATAAAGAAGCAAATAAAAATAATGTAGTTCGATCCAGCTGGTGTAGCTCAGTGGATTGTGTACTGGCCTGTGAATCAAAGGGTTGTGGGTTTGATTCCCAGTTGGAGCACATGCCTGGGTTGCAGGCCAGGTACCCAGTTGGGGGCATGCGAGAAGCAACCCCCACACTGATGTTTCTCACCCTTCCCCTTCTCTGTCTCCCTCCCTTTCCCTCTCTCTAAAAATAAATAAATAAAGTCTTTAAAAAAATAATGTCATTGGATGGGTGGATCAGTCTTCAGGTTGCAGCCCAATTCTCTGAGAAATTAAAAACCAACCTGAGTTTTTACAAGAACAAAAAAAGGCTTACTATATTTTTTAACAATTCAGTAAAAAATTTGTAGGTGTTATAAATTCTGGATTTAGGAAACAAAATTCTTTCTGGAGGAACATGCATTATTTCTCTGTGCCTCTGAGTTGGAAATGCTCTAACTTGGTTTCTCTAGGAACTGATGCAGGCATCTCTTTGTAAAACCAACTTCAGGGAGGCGATTACTATCAGAAGGGGGACCAGGGGGGACGGGATATTTGGAAACTAGGTGAATGAAAAGTCTTAAAAGCCTTCTTCATGAATATTACCAAAAAGTTTAACCCATCTGAACAGGGAAACTTAACGTATACCATTTGTCAGAAACACAGTTTGGATGCTACTGTTCTTCTTATAAACTAGTGAGTCTTGCATTATCATACCCATCTCATGACTAAAAATGTTAAAACAAAAGCTATAAGATCTCTGTTTGCATCTGCATGTTTATGAATGTCTATATATGTATGTTGTAGGTCTATAGTTTTTTTCTACCTGTAGGTGGTATTGCCAAAATTAATTTGTAAAAAGTTCTATTTAGTTGGCTTAAAGAAAATCAAACATTTAATAAATCAGGTATACTCTCAGAAATATAGAAAACTATCCCAAATGTTTTCCAAGTTCATGTGAGTTAGGATAAACTTTGAGGAAAAAATCAAGTTTAAATTTGTTGGTTTAACAAAAACAGGCATATATTTAGAGTTATCAGAACTAAATATTGTGCAGACATACAGCTTTTTTCCCCCAAATCACCATACAGCTTTTATTCTACTTAGATTTACTTAAAGTTAAATAAACCCGTGTTTTCTCTATTATAGAATTTATTATAGAGGGATGACTTAAGATGATTAGCTGTTTAATGTGTAGTGAAATTTTCATGAGTAATCTAAACATAATTATTATGAACAAGTAAATTAAAAAGATGTATGTAAAAGTGATGGGGGTACTCAAGAGTTGGACAATTTTAGTTTTAGGTGACAGTTAATAGGCTTAGTAGTTACTGTATTTGAAAAGCTGTTATTTCTGGAACTGAAGGTACGGCCCACTCTGATTCCAGGAGGCCACAGCAATTTGACCTTTGGGCCCAGAAAAGACCATAAGCAATCAAGGTGGTATCTGAGCCATTGTGTCCCTGGGAGAGACATCCTGCTGTGCAGGACACAGATAAAGAAAATCACTTAGGACACAGGACACAGGACACAGTCACTGGTCAGCGGGTGAAAGGGTGTTAGAGAAATTGCCGGACTGCAGCTTTTATCTGATAACCTCTTTCCTGGAGTCCGAATCCCTTACCTACACTTTTTTCCCTTGAATTCCAAACCTCTTACCTACACTTTTTTCTCCTTATAAGAAAGGCTGCCTTGAAAGGAAATGTTAGATGGTCTCTTAGGGTACATAACCCGCCATAAAGATACAATCCCTGTCTCTGCTTACTGGTTCTGGTAGTGACAGGCAGCCCAAAGGCCAGCTTTTCTGGTTTCAAAAGTTTACAAATGAACTTTTTAATAATAATTATGCTTTATGGTATATCTACTTAAAAATATTGTAGTTTCCACCCTGGCTCAGTGGATTCAGTGCTGGCCTGCAAACTGAAGGGTCACCAGTTTGATTCCCGATCAGGGCACATGCTTGTGTTGCAGGCTAGGTCCCTGGTTGGGGGTGAGTGAGAAGTGGCCGCACATTGATGTATCTCTTCCTCTCTTTCTCCCTCCCTTCTCCTCTCTAAAATAAAATTTAAAAATATTTTTTAAAAAGATTGTAGTTTCCAAGACCTTTTTAGTAACTTGAAACCTCAAAGTTAAACTGATATGTTAAATGATGGATATTCATTGCATACCTAAATCCTTCCCATCTCTGACTGGCGTAGCTCAATGGATTGAGCACAGGCTGCGAACCAAAGGGTTGTGGGTTCAATTCCCAATCAGGGCACATCCTTGGGTTGCAGGCCAGATTCCCAATAGGGGGCACACGAGTGCAACCACACATTGATGTTTCTCTCCCTCTTTCTCCCCCTCACCCCCTCTGTTTAAAAATAAATAAATACAATTTTTTTAAAAAGAATTTGTAAACAAAGGTTTTTCTTTACCTTTCAAGTAATCTGCCTGGAAAGCAGATTTGTGCCTTTACCACAATAATACACTGTGCTTCACATTGTCTTTATCAGGTCCTTAATTTCTTAAGAAAACCCAGTCTTCTCAATATTAAAAGAGCTAAGGGTTTATTTTTAATGACTGTGTAACTTTCTGTATTTGCCTTTCAAGTCTTTAATTGCCACTTAAAATTTTTTTATTAAATTTATTGATGTGACATTTAGTAATAAAATTAGATAGGTTTCAAGCGTACAGTTCTATAAACCGTCCTTTGTATATTGCACTGAGTGCTCATCAACAAGTCTTTCTCCATCGCTGTATAGTTGACCCTCTTTACCTCTTCTACCTCCCTCTAATTGTCACTTCAGGTAAATGGATATTTTTGACAAATTTCCCCAAAATAAAAATCTAAGTGAAGGTTTTTTGGTTTTTTTTTTAACTTCTAACTAACTTTGGGATTTTACAGAGTCCCTGGAACATCTCAGATTTGTTCTCTGTCTCTATAAAAAAATTAATTTAAACTAATTAGGTTTATTTGAGATGCTAACTTATATAGGAAGCATTTTTAAATAAAATGTGATGTTTAACTCTCTTAGTTTATATTTGTGTAAGTATGTTATTAAAATAAGCATTCCACATCTATAAAGGACACATGGACAAAACAAAGTGGGGGTGGGATCAGGGGAGGCAAGTGGGGATGGCAGGGGTGCGGGGAATGGTGGGGGGAGAATGGAGACAACTGTACTTGAACAACAATAGAAAAAAAACCTTAATGATAACAAAAGCATTCCAGAAATTACATACAATTTCTAAAAATCTGTAATATCTTGGTATAAGGTTACCAGTCATAACTCCAGTTATCATCTTAAAATGTTGTATGTCAGAGAAATAACCAAATTTCCTTATCAATTTCATTACAATAAATTCTCATCAGATCTTCAACTATGGACATTTTTAAGTCTTTTGTCACCTATAGATATTTTTTCACTTTGAAGCTTTGGAATGCAGATTCATGGAAAGGGCCCTAACAAGTACTTTTGACCACTGACCCCACTGCCAAATTACAGTGTCGAATCTTGGTGTATATTTCACAACTGATGAAGGCTCCACTTAACATCTGGTCCAGTCCAAACATGGGAGACCTCAAGACCAAATTGATTAGGAAGAAAAGTAGCTAACTTCAAAGTAGAAAGCTTCCTCCCAAGAAGTCAGATGAAGAGTGTTTCTTTTTATTCCACCTCTGTCTCTGACCCTCTTTTTCCTAATTCTTACATTCTGCAAGTCTTTTTTAAATATTTTATTTATTTATTTTTAGAGAGGGAAGGGAGGGAGAAAGAGAGAAAGAGAGAAACATCAATGTGAGGTTGCTAGGGGTCATGGCCTGCAACCCAGGCATGTACCCTGACTGGGAATTGAACCTACGACACTTTGGTTCGCAGCCCGCACTCAAACCACTGAGCTATGCCAGCCAGGGCTAGGAAGTCTTATGATTCTTTTTCTCCACCTTCTGTTTTGCCCTGGCTTAGAAAGATAATGCCATTATTCACACATCTCGGGCCATTATAAAGGAGGGTAAATCAGCTGTTGGATTTGCTGTGGTGCTGATGATCCTGTAGTTCTTTCTGCCCTTAGCAAAGTTTTTCCTGATTTCCAATGCCTTAGTTTCTCTGGAGCAAGTTCACTGGATAAACACCTCTGGAGAAGTGGAGACATAGTTACAAGAAATACATTAAATACATAAACAAGCCATCTGGCTTAAAGAAGTATCCCCGGTAGTCTAGCTAGTTTGCATAATGGGGACCCTGGCTCACGAGCACTCTTCAAACCATAGACACTGTTTTGTTACTAACAATTATTATTGTCTCCCTAATAAGCTGTATTCACTCTGGCTGGAATGAGAAAAGAGAACATAAAAATGTAACCAGCTCCAAGAATACAAGCCTAACATTATTTCTTGTGAATACTATACTGAGACCTGAAGAGGCAACAATAACTGAGAGTCACACTAACACCGATATATTTTTTTAAGATTTTAGTTAATTATTTTCAGAGAAAGGGTAAGGGAGGGAAAGGGAGGGAGAGAAACATCGATCGAGTTGCCTCTCCTATGTGCCCTCACAGGGAATCAAACTGTCAACCCTTCACTTTGCAAGATGATGCCCAACCTACTGAACCACACTGGTCAGGACTAATACCGATGTATTTTTTTTATCAGACTTCTTTTATGGTCAAGGTTACCCTGAAGGGAAATTTTTCCCTCTACTCTTCTGAGGTCTTAGCTTAGACATCCCTATGATAATTAATAGGAGAATTACCAAACAAAAGCTTAATAACGTGCAAACCTCCTGTATACATGGAAAAGACCCAAGAAAACTGGCAAACTTGCCACAATGGCTAAAGCCACCACCTAAACACCATCTTCATCTAAAGACAGAAGGTGATCTTGAGGGTAGGGGAGAGTCAGTTATGGGAGGTTCCCATGCCCCCACCTCTCTTCCCTTCTGACGACCATCAACTTGTTGTCTAGATCTGTGGGCCTGTTTCTGTTTTGTTTTGTTTATTCATTTGATTTTTTTTGGTTTTTAGATTTTGTATAAGTGAAATTATATGCTATTTTTCTTTCTTTGTGTGACTTATTTCACTTAGCATAATACCCTCTAGGCCTATCCATGTTGTCATAAATGGCAAGATTTCATCATTTTTTATTGTTCAGACATATTCCATAGTGTATGTATACCACCTCTTTATCCACTCATCTACTGATGAACATCCAGGTTGCTTTCATATCTTGGCCATTGCTAGTAATGTTGCAATTAACGTACATAGGGAGGCATATGTCTTTTTGAATTACTGTTTTTATTTTCTTCAGGTAAATGCCCAGAGGTGGAATTACAGGATCATATGGCAGCTCTACTCTTAATTTTTTTGAAGAACCTCCATACTGTTTTCCATAATGGCTGCACTAATTTACAATCCCACCAGTAGTATATGATTCACTTTCCTTGTTGTGGTTTTGACTTGCATTTCCCTGATGATTAGTGATCCTGAACATCTTTTCATGTGTCTGTTGGCCACCTGTATGTCCTTTTTCAAAAAATGTCTATTCAAATCCTCTGCCCATTTTTCACATGTGATTTTTTTGGGCGGGTTTTTTTTTTTGGTGTTAAGTTGTATGAGGTCCTTACATATTTTAAATATTAACCCTTTATCTGATGTATCATTTGTGAACATTTGAACAGTTGGTTTTCCTTTTGTTGATGGTTCTTATCATTCAGTTTAAGTCACTGTCTTCTACAATACATCAATGAGTTTCTAGATATAAGGTCATCCATCTCTCCCCCTGGTAAAGCAAATGGAGATTTGCCTTACAAATGTAAATGTCTTACAAAGGATAATTTATACTTGGTTTTCAGAGTTTCTCCCCTATCTACTGATCCTTAAAATTAACCAGCCTAAATTAATCCTTATGCCTAGTAGACATATTTTAGAGTGACAGGTTTTGTTCCCCTACAGCTCCTAAGCTACAAACCTGTACAGCATGTTACTGTACAGAATACTGCGGGGATTTGTAACACAGTGGTATTTGCGTAACCCAGTGCACTATAGTACAAGAGTTACAAAGGCTATTCCACTGAGAGAGAGAAATTTTTCAGTTCCATTTCAATCTTCTGGGACCACTGTCATACATTAGTTTCATCATTGACTGAAACATTATGTCACACATAAATCTACTTACTGCCTTGTTCTTTATTCTGAGACAAGATAGTAAGAAGCTACGAAAATTCCTCAGCAAGTAAAACAGGGAAACTGAGACAGACAGCTGAATAAACTGGCCAAGTAATTTATAGCCAGATGCAAAAGCTTACTTCCCTAGAGATAATATTTAGGCATCCATTGTATGGTCCAGGTCCAGAGAAGCAGGAAAACCAGATGAGCTTCACCAGGACCAGCTGCAATGAATGACTCCCTGCACTGGCATTGAACAATCAGTAAGATCATGACCCTGAAAGAGCACACCTGGAAAACTGAAGAATATTCTGCGGAACCCTCCCCTAAAATTCCCACCTGAGAGAGAGAGAAAAGCCTTAAGACAAAGGACCCAGTGCATGTGCACAGTTTTCCTCTAGGGAGCAGCTCATGACCCTCTTCTTCCCTCATGTCTTCTCCCACAAGGATGAGTCTCCCAAACTTTAGGGGTACTAGACTTGCAACCAGGCAACAATGGACAAATCTTCTTCCCAGGCTAACCCCCTGAGCCTGTCCCTAAGCCCCCTTTTCTCTGACTTCCCAGTGAGCTAAGGCAGCCTAGCCCAGGCTCTCCTGTTATTTCTTCTATTCTGAGCTGTTAGGTTGGCTGTTGTTAGAGGCTGTGAAAGAATTCACAGAAAGAGGAAAATGCAGACTGCAAAGTTATATTCACTTTCCAAGAGAGGAAAGAAGCCAGGTGTGGAGAATTACGCTGGCCCTGAGGGGTTGGGGTTTGAGATTTTATTGAGTTATAAAGAGCGTGGGAGTGCTGTTGTGTGGCTGCTGGGCTGTTAGGGGCATTGCACCACAGGAGGTTTTAGTTGGTTTTGTGTAAGCTGCAGTTTACTCCAATGTTATCTTTTCCCTGCAGCTGTGGGGACTGGGTTAATCATCTTCCGTTCTTGCTTTTCCAGTAATTTTCCAGTCCTGGAAATATAAGCTCAGAAGAGAAAAATGGAATGCATGTTTAAAATATCATAGGCCTGCTCAGCAAATGGCACCACAATAGTAAATGACGCTGGCTTTGCCCTTTCATGAGCCTTTCCTTGTTTCACTATCCCCAGCTTTAATAAACATATCTTCATAGTCACCTGGATTCATGTTGTGAAACTGATACAGAGAGATTTGATCAGATTACTAGGCAAGAGTAGGGGGTCATAGGAGAAGGTTGCCTAGGTAATGGTAAACAGTCTAGAAGATTGGCTAAGAAACCTCCAGTGCACATGGAATTACCCACCAGAAGATTTAAACAGAAGGAAGGCAGAAACTGGCTCTCTTGCTCTTCCTTGAGGATGTGTGGATGATCATGCTATAGCTGCCTGCATTTCCCAAAAGACGGTATTTTAAATGGGAGAAGGAACTCTTGGCACAGCCTAGGATTGGTCTGGCCTGGTAAGGGTGGCAGGGTTATCTTTCTTTAGGTGTTCTAGAGTGGACAGGCTCTGAAGCAGAAGCCTGCCATTCTTTCAAAATTGTGTAGCTTTTGCATCTTATATTGTTTTAGTTTGTAAATTAATCTTATAAACATAAAGCAATTAAAAGCTAATGGGGGCAGCATTTCTCAATCTCAATTCCTTGAGATAACTGCTTGCTGGCAGTTTGGCTCAAATAAACACAAACAAAAATTCTCTACAGGTTTAAATGTTTCACGCTAAGGATGTAAAATCTTTGCTTTTTGAACACATGATTACTCCTAGTTACTTAGAAATTTTGTTTTATATTCTTTGAAAAAACTTTTCAGACTTATATGTGGATTTTAATGGTTTCACTGGTATGCATATCTCAAAAGTAAAGTAGAAATGAAATTTTAAAAAAACAGGGGGTATGATAAGGGAACACAGGAATTAAAGATTTTAGCCTGAACTGACAGACTTAAGTGATTAAAGTTGGAACTCAACAATTAAAAAGATTTCAGCCTTAAGTGACTAATGAGTGTGGAAAGCTGTAATTCACAAATTGTGTAGCTTTTGATGAAGACTCCTTTCCTTTTTCACCAAACCTCTGCCCTCAGAGTTTTGCCTAGAGGGTGGCAGTGGGCAGCAGGACCCCACTTGCTGTTCAGTAACAAAATCTTTCCTACACGAAGTCAAGAACCCACATACTACCAACTGGCCCTAGGGAGACCTGCTCAAGGCCAGGTCCTCTGTCCAGTAACAATTCATTTTCTGTTTTTATTTGCCTTGCTCCTATTCCTTATCAAATAAAAGCTTTCTGCCTTGCGTCCCATTTTACAGTTTTCTGGACCCTTGGGAACAAAGACTACCCACTTCACTAAGTTTGTCTGTATCACATAAATTCATAAAGTTTGTTTGTATCGATGGTTTGTTTGTATTACCTACATTGCCTTCCATAGGCCCTGGCTGGTCTGGCTCAGTGGACTGAGCACGAGCCTGCAAACCAAAAGGTTGCTGGTTTAATTCCCAGGCAGGGCACATGCCTGGGCATGCAAGAGGCAACCAACTGATGTATCTCTTGTGCACTGATGTTTCTCTCCCTCTCTTTCTCCCTCCTGTCCCCTCTCTAAAAATAAAATTTAAAAAGTCTTAAATTGTCTTTTTAAAACATTTTTTACTTAATCCATCAGAGATAAATATTGAAGTATTTGCAGATGAAATAATGAGATTTGCTTTAAAATAATGCTACTGGATGGGGATTGATTAAAAAGATAGAATGGCAGATGTTGATTATTGTTGAAACTGGCTGATGGATACATGAGGGTTCATTATACTATTTTTCCAGTTCTGTGAATGTTTGCAATATTCCAGTATGCATGAAAAAAGGGATTATACAGAAAGAACCTCACAGGGTGAACTGATCGTAAGTGTGCAGTTCATGGCGGGCATAAGACTTTTTAGTCAAAGATTTATCTTTTGCCTTGAGCAAGCCCTGTCCATTGTTATTGTGCATCCGAGTTAACACAGCTTTAAAATATATGTATTCACCCTCAACCGAGCACATAATCTTATCAACTATCCTGTAATCTAATCCCTGCCCTGCTTTCTTCCACTTTCAGATAGTCTTCCTTAAATTCATTCCATAATTTCAAATGCATAGAAGAAACTGCAGAACTGTCAATTCTCTGGACATTTGAGATCTTGCTTCCCGGCAATTGTTTCCAGTTTGGGTCATATAAACTCATATATATATTTTTTTACACGTTTGGGCTTTCTTATCAAGACCATTAGGAAAAAAGAAAAAGAATATGGGGCTTTTCAGTCATAGAATTTCAAGCCAGTTATGCATGTGGGTTTCTTCTTCAATAAAACAAGCAGATGACAGAAGCACTACAAAATCACCGGGACGTCGTAAGGAGCAATGAAAGCAGAGAGCCCCATGAAACGCTGTTTTAGTCTTACTATTTTTACTATGGCTGCCAACACCAGTTGCCTCCTATAGTCTCCTCCTCTCCCAGCAAGGGTTTATTTCACTCTTACTCGGCTTCTTTCCCATGGTTCCTTCCTTCAACTTCTCTCACTGTCCCACCCCCAGCCTCAAGGGTTTAGTCCGGCTTCCCCAAGGGAAACCCCGAGGGGCAGAGCACTAGGTTTCTGCGAGTAGTCCAAACCCCGCCCCGGAGACCATTTGGATCGTTCCGCGTAGGACGGTAGGCCGGTAATCGGGGGGCTAGGCGCGAGTCCCGGGCTCCGATTGGCCAATGCCGAGGTAAACATCCGGAATGGTGGGGCGGGGCCGGAAGTGAAAGCGGAAGGCGGAGGCTAAAGCGGTGCTTGAGGTTCCGGGCTTGGAGTCTGTACCCCCAGGTGCCATGGGCCGAGTTGAGTCGCGCTGAAGGGGTCGCGGGACGCCTAAGGGACTCGGGGGCTGGGCCATGGCTGGCGCTCGGGCCGCCGCTGCCGCCTCGGTGGGGTCCTCGACTTCTTCGGGCCACCCGCCGCCGCAGGAGCCAGGGCTCGGGGAGCTGCTGGAGGAATTCTCCCGGACTCAGTACCGAGCCAAGGACTGCAGCGGGACTGGCGGCTCTAAGGTGTGCTCGGAGGCCTGATGAACAGGAGAAGGTCCTGGCTTGGAAAGTTACAGCAGAAAGTTTGAAGTTAGGGATCAGAGGAAAGAGAGAGGGGAGTTCCTAGGAACTGGATCCAGAGAGTAAGGGTTGGGTTTAAAACCGAAAAAGGAGGAACCGAGGTCGGACTGAGGCGAGGAAGGACGTCCTTTTGGTTTTAGACAAGGGGTTTGGAGGTCAAGGATCAGTGAGGGGTCCTGTTCAGAGATTAGAGAGGAGGGGCTGAGGAGAGTTACTCCCCTGCATGGGGGAGAGGAAAGAGGGAGATAAACGCTTGGAATAAAAAAAAAGTCTAGAGTACTGCTCCATTTAATATTCCACTTAATACAGAGGTCGGAATGAAGGGGCTGGAGTAGTGGGACAGAATGGAGCCAAGAGATGAACTGTTGCCTCCTTATACTCCTATCAGGCAAGACACTAAACTTAGTCCCAGCCCTTTCCTTCCCCTGTAGAGCGGGAAGACTGCCCGCACTCCTTCTGTTCCTTTATGAAAGGCAGGTCTCAGTTCCTCTTTTTTCTATGCTTGGGATTCCCTTTAACCTCCTTATTTCTAGACCTGAAAGGCTTCCAGTCTGGTTAAGCCATTGCCATCCTAGTCACTGTCTGGCAGTCTTGTTAACCATGCAGTGACCCGTCTCTCATTCCCCGCATGATTTAAGCAAGTTGAGCATCAGGTTTTCCAGTGGGATTCTGTTCCATGCTGGGCCACGAAACTCTGGTTGGGTCCCAGAAGTTGCCTGTGCTGTGACATACCTCAGTTGGCATGTGCTAGTCTGTGGAGTAACCCAGGAAAGCCTTTGGTCATGATGGCACTTTTACACTCTCCAAACCACCAAGTATTTTTAGAGCTTAGTCTGAAGACCACCTATTTCCGCATTGTCTGAGGTGCTTTGTAAAAATTAAGACTTGTTGGTCCCGCCCAATCCTACTAAGTCATAATTTCTGAGGGTAAGAATCTGGAGTTTGCAGTTTTTAAACAGGCTTCCTAATGAAACTCATGTTCCTTAAAGTGGGGGGATTCCAAGTTTCAGCTGCTCTGAATTTTTTTCCTCCCTATTCCTCTTTTCATAGGCTGAAGAGGGTTAGTGGTTTTATTGGGCCCTTTTTTCATCTTACACACCCTTGAAGATTATGGTTGCCAGAAGCTGTCCCTGACTTTTTCACTGCACCAGCCTTAGAGCCTCTCTGAATTCTTGCAGACTTCTCATGATGTTACAGGTCTTAGGCCTGTTTTAGTGGACCTTTCCTGGAACATTGAATAAAATGAGCAATTTTAAGGGGAAATGTTCCTTCACTAGAGCTTCTAAGCACTGGTCTGTGACTGGAGAATGGGGAAGAATCTGGAGCCAAGGGAAGATAAGGGATTAGTCCAGTTAAACTAGAGCAAGAGTTCTTAATATTTTATGGATTGTGGACTCCTTTGACAATCTAATGAAAATTGTAATCCTCTCTTTCAAATGCTTAAGACAGTTTCACTGCAATATTAAGGGGTTCAAGACCCTCCCAAAGCATACCACATATTGGTTCATGAACTACACACTTAGGGCCTGTGACACAGCAATAGGTCTTTTCCTGGCATTGAATAGTAATCAGAGTGGCACGTGTCATTCCCAGTGACCTCTCCAGGTCATGAACTCCCTAATTCTCACACTCAGAGCCCCAGAACCTTCTTTATGCCCAGGTCTCATCCTCTGTGCAGGTTGAGCGCATCGAGAAGAGATGTCTGGAGCTCTTTGGCCGAGACTACTGTTACAGCGTGATCCAAAATGTGAATGGGGACATCTGCGGCCACTACCCTCAGCACATCGTGTTCCTGGAGTATGAAAGTTCTGAGAAGGAGAAAGACACGTGAGCATTACGTGACCAGAGTGTGCCTGTCTGGGGAGGCCTTGACGGCTCCTCAGAGTCAGGAAGTCTGCAGCTGGGCGGAGTGCTGGGCTGGGCTGACTCACTTTCCCTGGGTGTTAAGCCTCATCTGCATCTTTATTCACTTCAGGGTTTGATATGTAAGACTGGCAAGGCAGCTTGACGTAGAATGGGAGTTGGGAATCACAGCCCTGGACTTCTGCTTTACTCCCACCCTGTAGCAGCTCACACCTTACCCCTCTGAACCTCAGTGTCCTTTTTTTTAAGAAAATATGGGTGGTAGAAAAGAGAATATGTGGGTGAAAGGTGTTCTGTGTCCACATGCCTAAGAGCCTGACTGTGGTCTGGAGTCTGGTTGCTTGAGTTTACATGCTGGCCACCTTACTTGCTGGTTGAGTGAATAACTTGGGCAAATTATTTAACTTCTTTGTTACTTTTCTCATTGGTAAGCATACCTCTTTAGAAAAGTGGCTAGTGCAGTCCCTGATATGATCGTGGCTATTACAAGTCTGGCATGTTTGTTGTAAAAATTAGAAATAAGAGCTACCATTTATTTAGGGCCTAGCAGACACAAAGTACCTGGCACAGTCCACAGCCTATAGGTGGTTAGTAAATGGTAGCAGTAAAATGGTAGCAGACACCAAAAAATAATCACAGCACTGGGGCTCTTGGAAATGCTTTATGTTGATCTCAAAGTTTGTTGCCCCAGTCACCCTGCTTGCTGCTGATCTTAAGGGAATTCTAGGAGCTATTTTCAACAACATCTGTGAAAGTCTGGCCCCATGAATGCAATGTTAGGATGAGTGCTATAGGAGTTATGCTGCAAAGTGTAGCAGGCCATCCATACCCGCGGCATGCCCATTAGTGCACCCAGGAACTGGCTAGAGACTCTGAATCTCAAGCTCCATAGCCACTGAATCTATCAAAATCACAGCAAGATTCCCCAGTGGTTTGTGTGCACGTTAAGGTTTGAGAAGTGCTGTTGTAGGCATACCAGCAGTCTGGTGTGTGCGTGTGTGTGTTTGGGAAGACCCCGTGGTAGAGATCCTTTTTTGCTGGAATTAGAAGGATGAGTAGGAGTGTCCCTGGAATATCCTTTAGGACCAGTTGGTATAGGGTCTTGATAATCAGGCCAAAAAGTGTGGACCTGTGAGTGTTAGTAGTTTTATTTCCCAGTATACGCTGAACACTCATTAAAATCACAGATTCCAAGGCCCCTGAATCAGAACTTGCAGAATCTACAGTCTCAGAGAGCTCCCTACATCAGTTTTACATGTGCTGTAGCCTGAGAACCCCTGCCATGGGCCACCAGGAGCCAAAGAAGGCTTTCAAGCAGAACAACCAGTTTGGAGGAGTTCAAGGACTAAGCCTTAGTTTTCTCATTTAAAAATGGGGTGTATGTAAGTGTGCCATCTCTTGAACTTGTGGTGGGGTTCACTGAGAAAAGTCAAAATATTAGAAAAACAAGTTGTATGTAGATCATACAGATCGTATCATATACTGAGTTGTATAACCTAAGAACTTCAGGGAACTCCAAGCCTAAAGAATTGGGCTTCCCTATGGTCCTATTATGTATAGTTCCTCTGTCTTCCTAACTTCCAGAGTTAGGTCAACTCACCTTCTATAAGCCCTGAAGCTAAAGTTTCCGGACAAGAGCGCTTTCTCCTTGCCATTGCTCTCCCTCCAACCTTCTTCAGTGCTGACTGCATTGTAAAACCTCACGGTGGCGTTATGACACTAAACTAAGCTCAGCTATAGTCAAAGTGGTACTTTTCTAATTTATTTTGTGAGTGAATCACCTGGAGCTCTAGTTGTAAGACAGAATCAGATTCAGTGGGCCTAGCGTGGAGCCTGAGCATCTGTGTTTTCTAACAAGCTTCCAGGTAATGTCAAACCACCCTGTAGCTGCAGTACTGTAAGGAATTCAGTCTTGGTTGCCTTGCAGAAGCTTTTCTGGGAAGGAAATAACTTTAGTTCTGATTAAATCCAGTGCTTAAGGAGAAGGAAACTAACATTTGTCAAGTGCCTACACTTTGGCATGTTTTGGAGTTTCACACATTAACTCACTCAAGGCCTGCAACCACTGAGTAAAGAAGACGATCACTTCCATTGTACAGAAGTTGATACCCACTGACATAGATAGCAGAGTGGGGTTCACAACTAGATCTTCCTCACCTTGCTCTGTCCACCTCTCTGCCTTTTTTTCTGTCATCACTATGACTTTCCCACCTTGTCTAGCAGGGTCTTACCTTCTAGGCCAGGGCTACTGTGGTATATCCCTAGACCTGGAATTTTTATTGGAGTTTGTTTTTATTTTTTATTGCCTTCAGGGCTTGAAGTGATACCGAGTGAGTTAAGCCTGTTCATTGAAGAGAAGGGAGTATATGCACATTTAGGTGGGAAGAAGTAGAAATTTTTGCTTCTTTGCATATCCGGCTTTGCTGTTAATATGACACTAATTAGACTGTGTTACATAGGGTAGAACTGGATTCAGGAAGTGGTTAGGTCTGCTTAACCCACCTCCCTAGTTTTAGCCCATCACCTGGGAATAGAAGCCTAGATAAGGATGTCTGAACAGCCAAGACAGATGTTTACTTAAATTTTTATTTATTAACTTTAGAGAGATTGGTGAAGGGGTGGGGGAGAGAGAGAGAAACATTGGTTTGTTGTTCCACTTATTTATGTCTTCATTGGTTGACCCTCTTATGTACCCTGACCAGGGCTAGAACCCACAACCTCGTCATATTGGGATGGTAACTAATCAATGAGTTATCAGCCAGGGCTGGCCAAAGCACATGTTTACCAGCAAGTTTTTGTTGAGATCCTGCCATGTGGCAGACCCTAGAGATCCAATAGGAAGCCTAACCAGCTAGATAAAGTCCCTATCCTTAGGTCTAGTGGGTAGCACGGACCAGTAAGTAAGCAATGACAGTGTAACAAGAACCAGAATTAGGGAAGTACAGATGAGGCATTGGGAGGCAATAGTTAAAATTCTGCACCCATTTCCCTTGTGTTGTGGGGAGCTCGAGGGTTTCTCCACACCACCAATTCTCAAGACACCAGTTGGGTGTCCTACAGTTTAACTCAGTTCTGACATTGTCTACCTAGAGAGATAGCATCAGATTCCATAGCTTAAGGGCTAAGTCCTTCAAGACAAATACACAAACCTACTCATTCAAATACGAGCATCAAGTGCCAGACACAGTGCAGTATGTAGCACTGCAAGAAGGTCCTGAGGCCACAAGACAATAAAAATAAAAACAGGAACTGGGAAACAGAAACTGAATTGGTTCTTTGAGTTGGGGAACCAGGAAAATAAACCATCAACTAGCCTGACGAGAGTAAGTGTGCTTGCTTCTACATTAAAAGGCTGCACAGAACCCCTTTGAGGGAAATACTGACATGTTCTCCACCTTCGTTTTGTGGAAGGTTTTGCTTGGTTTTGCTCAATGGAAGGACTGACCTGGGAGGATCAAATGTAGCCTTCAGGCATTTAGAGCTCAGAGGGAGCTAACTGCTGGTGTGGGTTAAGGGAGTCAGTTGCAGCTGACAGTTCTGAGATCTGTGAAAATGGCCTGGGGCCTCCAAAAGGTAGAAGACTGCTATGAACAGGATTGTCTGTGCTCTTTTTTGTATTCTTATGGACTCTGAGTTTAATTAGGCAGTTTCTTTGTATTGAGGTGCCCTTTTCTGTCATAGAGAAGCCCAGTGGAGAGAAGGTGACAGACTTGGTTTTCAGTGAACCAAGTGTTTTCTAGAGCCTGGCTGCTTGGCCTGTGTCACCCTACAGGCCTCTTGAAGAGGCACCCCACCTTCTTCAAGTTTGCCATTCTTCAAAAAAGAAAAAAAGGATTTCAAAAGTGAAATCTTAAATCAGACCTTCAAGAAAATACACTGTGGAGACTATAAATCCTCTTCCTTTACCACATTCTCCTTGTTCTCTTTCTAAGATCAAACCGTTAGTCCAGGGTTTTATTTGAAGACCCCTTTTAACTTTAATTTCAGATCCCTACTTGATAATAATATTTTTAATAACTGGCTTGAGAATATATCCATGAAGGCTACTAAGAAATCAGCAATGTTTTAAAAAGACATAGTATTTATGTTTTTATTTATTTTTTTATTGCTGTTCTGTTGCAGTTGTCCCAATTTTCCCTATTGCTCTCTCCTTACCCTGCCCACTCCCGCTGTCAACCCCCAAATTGTTATCCGTGTTCATGACTCGTTTATACCTGTTCCATGATTAGACCCTTCCCCTTCTTTCCCTCCTTGTCCCTCTCCCCCACCCCTCTGGTCACTGTCAGTCTGTTCCTTGTTTCCATGTCTCTGGTTCTATTCTGCTCACTTGTTTGTTTTGTTCATTAGGTTCCTCTTATAGGTGAGAATATATGGTATTTTTATTTTATCACCTGGCTTATTTCACTCAGCATAATACTCTCCAGCTTCATCCATGCTGTTGTGAAAAGTAGGAATTCCTTTCTTTCTGCTGCATAGTATTCCACTTTGTAAATGTACCACAGTTTTTTGATCCACTCATTTACTGTTGGCCACTTAGGGTATTTCCAGCACTTGGCTGTTGTAAAAAATGCTGCAGTGAACACTGGGGTACACAGGTTCTTTTGAATCAGTGTTTCAGAATTCTTAGGGTATAATCCCAGGAATGGAATCTCTGGATCAAGAGGAAGTTCCATTTTTAGTTTTTTGAGGAAATTCCATGTGTTTTCCACAGTGACTGCACCAATCTGCATGCCCACCAACAGTACACTAGGGTTCCCTTTTCTATACAACCTCACCAGCATTTGTTTGTTGATTTGTTAATGATGGCCATTCTGACTGGTGTGAAGTGGTATCTCATTGTGGTTTTAATTTGCATCTCACTGATGACTAGTGATGCTGAGCATTCCTTCATATGTCTCTGGGCCCTCTGTATGTCCTCCTTGGAGAAGTGTCTGTTTAGGTCCTTTGTCCATTTTTTAATTGGATTGTTTGTCTTTCTGGTGTTGAGTCATATGAGTTCTTTATATATTTTAGATATCAAACCCTTGTCTGAGGTATCATTGGCAAATAATGTTTTCCCATACATTTGTTCCCTTTTCATTTTGATGATGTTTCCTTTAGCCATACAGAAGCTTTTTATTTTGATGAAGTCCCATTTGTTTATTCTTTCCTTTATGTCCCTTGCCCTAGAGGATATATCAGCAAAAATATTGCTGCATAGGATATCTGAAATTTTACTGTCTGCGTTTTCCTCTAGAACTTTTATGGTGCCATGGCTTATGTTGAATAAGTCTTCTATCCATTTTGTGTTTTTTGTGGTGTATGGTGTAAGTTGGTGGTCTAGTTTCATTTTTTTTGCAGGTACCATTACAGTTTTCCCAACACCATTTGTTGAAGAGGGTGTTTTTACTCCTTTTTATGCTCCTGCCTCCTTTGTCAAATGTTAACTGGCCATAGAGACATGGGTTTATTTCTGGGTTCTCTATTGTTCCTTTGATCTATGTGTCTGGTCTTATGCCAATACCAGACTGTTTTGATTACAGTAGCTTATAGTATACTTTGGTATCAGGTATTGTGATCTCTCCTACTTTGTTCTTCTTTCTCAAGATTGCTGAGGCTATTTGGGGTCATTTTGGGTTCCATATAAATTTTTGAAATATTTGTTCTGAATCTCTGAAGTATATCATTGGTATTTTAATAGGGATTACATTAAGTCTGTAGATTGCTTTGGGTAGTATGGACATTTTAATGATGTTAATTCTTCCAATCTATGAACAAAGTGTATACTTCCATTTATATCTTCCTTAATTTCTTTCTTTAGTGTTCTATAGTTTTCCCAGTACAGGTTTTTTACCTCCTTGGTTAAATTTTTTCCTATGTACTTTATTTTTCTTCTTGCGATAGTAAATGGAAATTTTCCCTAGTTTCTCTTTCTGATAGGTTCATTGTTGGTGTAGGCAATATACAAAAATGCCTTTGATATCTGAATATTGACTTTGTATCCCGCTATTTTGTCAGATTCACCTGTAAGGTCAGGTAGTTTTTTGGTGGAGTCTATAGGGTTTTCTATGTACACTATCATGTCATCTGCAAATAATGACAGTTTTGCTTCCCCTTTTCCAATTTGGATGCCTTTTATTTCTTTCTCTTGTCTGATTGCTGTGGCTGGAACTCTAGTACTATGTTGAGTGGAAGTGATGAAAGTGAACACCCTTGTCTTGTTCCTAATCTTAGTGGGAAAGCTTTCAGTTTTTGCCCATTGAGTATGATATTGGTAATGTTGAGTATGATATTGGTTATGTTGGGTGTGTAGGTTTCTCTTATATGGCCTTTATTATGTTAAAGTATGCTCCCTCTATTCTCACTTTGCTGAGGGATTTTTATCATAAATGGGTGCTGTACTTGATCAAATGCTTTTTCAGAATCTATTGATATGATCATGTGATTTTTGTCCTGCATTTTGTTTTGTGTGATGTATTACATTTATTGATTTGCGAATATTGTACCATCCTTTCATACTTGGGATGAATCCCACTTGATCATGGTGTATGATCTCTTTAATGTATTGCTGGATCTGGTTTGCCACTATTTTGAGGATTTTAGCATCTCTGTTCATCAGCAATATTAGCCTATAGTTTTTTCTTTGTTGTATCTTGACCTGGTTTTGGAATTAGAGTAATAGTGGCCTTGTGAAATGAGTTTGGGAGTCTTCCCTCTTCTTGAATTTTTTGGAGTAGTTTGAAAAAATAGGAGTTAGCTCTTCCCTAAATGATTATTGCTTCAATTTCACTAGTCGTTACCAATCTGTCTAGGCTTTCTGCCTCTTGATTCAGTTTTGGATGATTATATATTTCTAGAAATTTGTCTATTTCCCTCAGGTTGTCAAATTTCTTGACATACAGTTCTTCGTAGTAATTTCTTACAGTCCTTTGTATTTCTGTGCTGTTGATTGTAACTTCTCTTTTGTTTCTGATTTTATTTATGGGTCCTCTTTTTTTCTTGATGAGTCTGGTTAAAGACTCAATTTTGTGTATCTTTTCAAAGAACCAGCTCCTGGATTTATTGATCCTTTGAATTGTGCTTTAGTCTCTATGTCATTTATTTCTGCCCTGATTTTGATTATTTCCTTCCTTCTCCTCGCTCTGGGCTTTGTTTGTTGTTTTTCCTCTAGTTCTTGTAGATGTTAGGTTAGGTTTATTTGAGATTTTTCTTTCTGTCTTCTTTTGGTTTGCCTGTATTGCTATGAAACTTTCCTCTCAGGACTGCCTTTGCTGTGTTCCTTAGGTTTTGGGCTGTTGTGTGTTCATTTAATTTGTTTCCAGGAACTTTTTGATTTCTTCTTTGATCTCATTGCTGACCTATTCATTATTCAATAGTATGTTATTCAGTCTCCATGAATTTGAATGTTTTTGGGTTTTTTCATGAGGTTCCTTACTAGTTTCAAGCCATTATGATCCAAGAAGATGCTTGAGATTTCAGTTTTCTTGAAGTTGTTGAGGCTTGTTTTGTGTCCTATCATGTGGTCTCTCTTTGAAAATTTTCCATGTGCATTTGAAAAGAGTGTATATTTTGTTTCTTTGGGGTGAAAGGTTCTGTATGTATCAATTAAGTCCATTTGATCTTGAGTATTATTCATTGCCACAATAATCTTGTTGTTTCTTTGCTTGGAAGATCTATCCATTGTTGACAGTAGGGTGTTAAAATTCCCTACTATGAGTATGTTGCTGTTGATATCTTTCTTAAAGTCCTCCAAGATTTTCCTTATATACTTAGATGCTCCTATGTTGGGTGCATATATGTTTACAAGGGTTATATCTTTTTGATGGATTATTCTGTAAGTATTATAAAGTGTCCTTTGTCTCGAAATCTATGTTGTCTGATATAAGTATTGCTACCCCAGCTTTTCTTTTTAAGATTTTATTTATTTGTTTGTTTGTTTTTTGGTTTCACAGATTTATTTATAGCCAGAGACAAATGTGCCTCAGAATGAATCAGGGTTTTTTTAGTACTTTTATAGATTATACTATTACAATTTTCCCCATTTTTCCCCTTTTATCCCCCCTCCATCCTGCCCCCCTAACCCTCCAGCATTCTCCCTCCCCTTAGTTTGTATCCATGGGTTGTACACATAAGTTCTTTGAGTCCTCTGCTTCCTATGCCATTTTTTTATCTCTCCCCATCTATTTTATGCCTACTAGTTATGCTTCTTCTTCCCTGTACCTTCCCCCCAATTCCTCCCTTCCCCCTCCCCACTGAAAGCCCTCCATGTGATGTCCGTTTCTCTGATTCTGTTCCTGTTCTGGTTGTTTGCTTAGTTTTTGTTTTTGTGTTTTTCTTTTATTTTATGTTCATTTGTTGATAGTTGTGAGTTTGTTGTCATTTTATTGTTCATAGTTTTGATCTTCTTAGATAAGTCCCTTTAACATGTCATGTAATAAGGGCTTGGTGATGATGAACTCCTTTAACTTGATCTTAGCTGGGAAGCACTTTATCTGCCCTTCCAGTCTAAATGATAGCTTTGCTAGATAGAGTAATCTTGGATGTAGGTATCCAGCCCCTTCTTTCCTGTAAGGTTTCTTTTGAGAAATCAGCTGATAGCCCTAT
This sequence comes from Phyllostomus hastatus, assembly GCF_019186645.2. Classification (NCBI taxonomy): domain Eukaryota; kingdom Metazoa; phylum Chordata; class Mammalia; order Chiroptera; family Phyllostomidae; genus Phyllostomus; species Phyllostomus hastatus. The sequence goes on along the minus strand of NW_025333643.1, from coordinate 5,475,321 downwards.
GGGAACTCCTTTGTAGGTAACTGCCTCCTTTTCTCTTGCTGCTTTTAAGAGTCTCTCCTTATCTTTAATCTTGAGTAATGTAATTATGATGTGCCTTGGTGTGTGCTTCCTTGGGTCCAACTTCTTTGGGACTCTCGACTTCCTGGACTTCCTGGAAGTCTATTTCCTTCTCCAGATTGGGAAAGTTTTCCTTCATTATTTGTTCAAGTAAGTTTTCAATTTCTTGCTGCTGTTCTTCTCCTTCTGGCACCCCTATAATTTGGATGTTGGAACGTTTCAGGTTGTCCCAGAGGTTTGTAAGTCTCTCTTCACTTTTTAAAGTTCTTGTTTCTTCCGTCTGTTCCAGATGGATGTTTATTTCTCCTTTTGTTCCAAATCGTTGCTTTGATTGAGACCTGGTTTCCTTCCTGTCACTGTTGGTTCCCTGAATATTTTGCTTTATTTCATGTTAGGTATCTTTCATTTGTTTTTTTTTTTTCATATTTCGACCAATTTCAATTAGATCTATGAGCATTTTGATTACCAGGGCTTTAAATTCTCCATCAGATAGGTTGGCTATCTCCTCATTGCTTAGTTCTCTTTCTGAAGTTTTGCTCTGTTCTTTCATTTTGGTCCTATTTCTTTTTCTTGGCACACCTGATAAGTTGTAAGGGAGCGAGGCCTTAGGTGTTCCCCCAGGCAGGGCAACCCTCTTTGCTGCACCACAGAGCTGCCAGTCTGGTTGTTCTCGTTGATTTTTCCTTTAATCCTTGGTTGTCAGAGTTCCACGCAGTTTGATTTTCTGGCGCTTCTGGTTGTTTGTTGATTTTAGATTGGTTATTATCCTCCTTTTGGTTGTGCGAGGAAGCAAAAGGGTTTCTACCTATGCCTTCATCTTGGCCGGAACTCCCTAAGATTTCATTTATTTATTTTAGAGGAGAAAGGAGGGGGGGATGGGGGGGGGAGAAACATCAATGGGTGGTTGCCTCTCACATGCCCTCTACTGGGGACCTGACTTGGCCTTCAACTCAGGCATGTGCCCTGACTGGGAATTGAACCAGCGACCCTTGATTCACAGGCGGGCATTCAATCCACTGAGCCATACCAGCCAGGGCTCAGCATTCTTTTATCATGTCCATTGTTTGGAATATTTTTTCCCATCTCTTCACTTTTAGTAGATCTTTTGTTCTAAGTAGATGTCTTATAGGCAGCATATTTGTGGGTCCTCTTTTCTTATCCATTCAGCTACCCTATGTCTTTTGATTGGAGCATTTAATCCATTTACATTTAAGATTATTATTGATAGATACTCATTCATTGTTTTTTTCCTTGGTATCTGTATTTCCCTCTCTCTCTCTCTCTCATTCTTTGTCTTCTTAAAGCAGTTCCTTCACCATCTCTTACAATGCCAGTTTGGTAGAGATATATATATTCTTTTAGTCTTAAAAAAGACTTAGTGTTTTTCTTCATGCCAACAATACCCATACTTAAAAAGCTACCACAGATATGTAGGGGTCACTGAAATTACTCATTCTGAAGCAGTTATTTGTGTATATGTGCCTTGAAATAATATGCAGATCCCTAGAAGTAATATAGCATGGGGTTAAAGACCCTCTAGGACTTGACCTGGAAGATCTACCCTTGTAAGTAGAGAACATAAGAGTCTTCCCTCCCTTCTACTTGGTTACTCTGCATAGTTGGGATAGCTTCCCGCTCTTTAACTTTCCTACTTCATGTTTCTTTTGCAACCAGAAGCTCTGACTGGTTGATTTGGAGCCTTTTACTAAGGATCAGTAGGTGAATCTATGAGAGTAGACCCTTATTTTAGAGGTCTACTGATTTGATGGGGGGTGGCTTGCTGAAGCTCATTTCTAAACCTGACTCATGTTCTAAAAGCTCCCTTACCAAACCAGTGTAATAACTAGTATGCTTCTTAATGCCAAAAATAGGTTGTCTTTCACCTCCTTTGTTCCAGCAAAAATGACCCTATGAATTCCAGAGGGTCCTCAGAGCACTCATTATCTTAGTCTGAGAGGAAAAGACTGGTAATAACACACAGTTTGCTGTGTGTATTTGTGTATTTTATGTACTATGTCTTTAGAGTAGCTCACTTTTTTTTTATCTTAAAGGTTCTGAAATCAGGATGACTTAAATTTTAATACCTATGATAGAACACTTTTTTCCCTGAAAACCTTATATCCATGATCTAGGATTTAGGAATTAGAGCACTTACTGAATTTCACATGAGTAGTTACACGTACATGCAAACCTAGCCTGGAGTCTTTGCAAACACACACACACACACACACACACACACGCTCACTTAGAAACCCACCTGACCTGCCTCTCTTGTCCATGTCTCAGGTTTCAGAGCACTGTGCAAGTGAGCAAATTGCAAGACCTCGTTAACCGCAGCAAGACAGCCAGGTGCAGAGGACGGTTTGTCTGCCCAGTGATCCTGTTCAAAGGCAAGGTAAGATCGTGCCATAGCCTCACACTCCCTGAGACCCTCTCCTGGGGTAACTGGCTTAATGCAAAGTGTGGGAATCAAGTATTCACTGAATGTGTACTATGTTCCAGGCACTGTTTCAAGCCTTAAGTTACATTATTTTATATACGTATAAAGTAGATGAACTGGCTGGTGTGGCTCAGTGGATACAATGCCCGCCTGCGAACCAAAGAGTCCCTGGTTCAATTCCCAATCAGGGCACAAGCCTGGGTTGTGAGCCAGGTCCCCATTATGGGGCACACAAGAGGCAAACACACACTGATGTTTCTCTCCTTCTTTCCCTCTCCCTTCCCCTCTCTAAAAATAAATAAATAATATCTTAAAATAGACAAAAACTCTTACCCTTGTGGAGCTTATATTCTAGTGACTGTTATTAATTTGGTTTCCTCATATGGTCTCATTTCACCTACCTTGTTATAATTCTTTGGTGTAACTGATATTCCCAGAATTTCTTCAGGCTGCCACACTATAATTCAGAGTCACATGATGTGGTTTAAGAGGAACTCACCAAAGAGGGACAACAATGTGGACTAGTGGACTGTTGGCCTCATTAAGTGAGCAGGACTTAGCTTGAGAGCATTGAAAGATAAGCTCAATACTAATTGGCAAGAAGAGGTGAGAGCGTATTCCAAGCAGGTGGTGCAGTGTGGGAAAAGGTATGGAGGCAGGAACAAGAGAGGCCAGGAGACCTCCTTGACTGGATTGGAAGGTACATGTTAGAGCAGAGGATAGAAGGGATTGTGTGCAGGAGGGTAAATGCTAACTGGTGTGTTTGCATTTGCCAGGAGAGCCACTGCAATTCTGGAGCAGGCAAATACAGGATGTAAGTAGCGTTTTGAAGAAGTTAGTCCAGGAAGAATAGACTGAAAGTAGAGAGCCTAGAGGCAGTGAGGGCAACAAGGATGCAGTCTCTTTAGTCATTTAGCATGTGTCTGAGTGCATGCTTTGTAGCTTACACACCTGTGGCTTACAGATTCCAGTTGTAGGTACCCAGCGTGAATGGTTGAGAGCCAGGGCAGGGGTGGGCAAGGCAGTGGGAGGAGAGATCTGAGGCTTGTTTCTGTCCCACTGTGTCTGTCTTTTGTAAAATGGGCAAAGGGCACATGTGAAAGGGGAGGTAGGAAGGGAAATTTAGCCAAGGGCTTTCTTGGGCAAATTAATTTTAGGGGAAAGTGTGTATGGAAATTAAATACCCAAAAGTGATTATCTTAAACGTATTTGTTTTCCCCTTTGGAAAGTTTTCATGTTTTGGATGTTACCAGAACTCTGGTTTAAAGATCACTACTCTATGGTGCATAGAGTTTGTCCCTAGAAATTACACAGGAAATACTCACACCAGTATTTCTCAGTGTGTTCCATAGAGCAGGGGTACTGAGTCCGTGGCCTGTTAGGAACCAGGCTGTGCAGAAGGAGGTGAGTGGCAGGCAGGGGAGCAAAACTTCATCTATATTTATAGCCACGGCAGTGGCATTAGATTCTCACAGGAGCGTGAACCCTACTGTGGACTGCGCATGCGAGGATCTAAGTTACGCTGCTCCTTACGAGAATCTAATGCCTGGTAATCTGAGGTGGAGCTGAGGCAGTGATGCTAGTGCTAGGGAGCAGCTGCAAATAGAGATCATCATTAGCGGAGAGGTTTGACTGTCCAGAGACCATAATAAATCAGTTGCTTACAGGCTCATATCAAAACCTTATCAGTGAGTGGCAAGTGACAATTGAGCTGCATCTGGTCACAGGCTATAAAGTCATCCCCCAGGTCTATCCTTGTCTGTGAAAAAATTATCTTCCATGAAACTGGTCCTTGGTGCCAAAAAGGTTGGGGACCACTCTCATAAAACACTAGTTTAAGAGACCTGTGAAAATCATTCCCTGTTCAACAAGAATGAGAAATACTGCATACTAGGTTTGACCTGACCTCCTAGCTCCAGATACATAATGTACATTTATACATGTACATTGACACAGTAAAGGCTCTGAGAAGTCCTGTAGCAGAGAGTCGTGTACCTTCATTAGATCTGGCATTACTTACTCTTGTCTGCAGGCCATGACTAAGGAACTTGCTTGAATGCATTTGGGAAATGCCACAATGAATAGCTTAGTCTAATGGGGTTGCTAAATGACAGATTGTTAGCACTTACACACTCAGCAGTCCTGTGAACAAAGAGCCCGAAGCCACCTGTTTTCATAGGGAGGGTGATGAGTTGGAGGGATTATTCTGAGGCGGCCTTGGCATTCTTTGATCTTTATGAGGGCTTTCCTATTAATCCTGCTTTCTTCCTTTGTACCTTCTTTTCCAGGCAGTGTGATACCATTTCATACCCATTAGCTCCCCCTGACTCAATTGGTGTTCACTTAATACCTACTGACTTACATGTGCTTTAGTCTAATTGTGTGTCTGAACATCTGTCATTTCCTCTCTTCTGTAATCTCTTTGAGGGCAGAGGCCTTGTCTTACTGCTGTCCTCCCAGCACCTGGCAAAGTGCTCGCCCAGCTTGTAAGTGCAAGCTTAACAGGAAGGTATTGCTCTTAGATAAGGCAGTAGTGGCCTCATGCTAGCTTCTAGAGGGACAGAGATGAAGAAGACAGTCCTCCACCTCATGGAGCTCAGTGAGTGAGGAAGGCAGACAAGTGAACAAGTGATTGAGAGGGAGATTGGGAAAGGCACAAGAATGTCTTCTGTTGTGAAGTAGAGATGTTGTCCTCAGAGATGTGTGGCACTCAGCAGGCACTTGGTCACTAGTGCGGTGATGGCAGTGCTTCCACCCACATTACTCCAGAGGCACCTACCTCTGCCCGGTTGTGCTGTGGAAGGGGGCTTGTTAATTGCTTGCTTCCTGCTTCAAAGCTCGGTTCAGTGTGGCTAGTGCAACTGTGGAACTAAATGTCTGATTTTACTTATTTTATTTTATTATTTTTAATTGAGGTATAATTGACACCGTAACATTACATTAGTTTCAGATGTTCAACATAATGACTCAGTATTTGTGTATATTGAAAAAGTAATCACCATAATAAGTCTAGTTACCATCCTTCACCACACAGTCACAATTTTTTCTTGTGATGAAAATTTTAAAATCTAGGCTCTTAAGCACTTTCAAGTACAACATTATTAACTCCAGGTATCATACTGCACATTACATCCCATGACTTACTGTATAACTGGAAGTTTGTGCCTTTTGTGTGTATGCATGTGATTTTAAAGATTTTATTTATTTATTTTTAAAGAGGAAGGGAGGGAGAAGGAGGGAGCGAAACATCGATTTGTGAGAGATGCATTGACTGATTGCCTCTCACACACCCTGCAGCTGGCCACCTGGCCCTCAACCCAGGCATGTGCCCTGATGAGGAATTAAACCAGTGACCTTTCAGTTTGCACACTGGCACTCAGTCCACTGAGCCACACCAGCCAGGGCATATGGGTTTTTTGTTGTTGTTTTGGGGGCAGGGGTTTGTTTGTTTGTTTTTTGTTTTTTTGTTGTTGTTTTTTTTTAGAGAGAAAGAGAACCTTTTGGGGTTTTTTTTCTCCAAACTATAATTGACATATAATATTCTATTCTAGGTGTGCAACCCAGTGATTAGACATTTATGTAACTTACGGAGTGCACACTCTGATAAATCTAATACCCAACTGATACCATACATAATTATTATAATACTATTGACTGTGTTTTCTATGCTGTACTTTACATCCCCATGACTGTTCTGTAACTGCCAGTCTGTACTTCTCAATCCCTTTACCTTTTTCACCCAACCCCTCAACCCTTCTCCCATCTGCCAACCATTAGAGTGTTCTCTGTATCTATGAGTCTGTTTCTGGCCTGCTTGTTCGTTTCTTTTGTTTTTAGATTCCACATATAAGTGATTCATACGGCATCTCTCTTCCTCTGTCTGATTTATTTCACCCAGCACAATACCCTCTGGGTTCATCCATGTTGTTGGAGATGGCATGGTTTCATTCTTTTTTATGGCTGAGTCATAATTGTATATATATGCATCACTTCTTTTTTAAGTCTTTTTTTTTTAAGATTTTATTTATTCTTTTAGAGAGAGAAGAAGGGAGAGAGAAAGAGAGGGAAAGAAACATCAGTATGTCATTGCCTCTCACGTGGCCCCCACTGGGGACCTGGCCGCAACTCAGGCATGTGCTCTAGCCTGGGAATCGAATTGGCAACCCTTTGGTTTGCAGCCCACACTCAATCCACTGAGCTACACCAGCCAGGGCTATATGCACTACTTCTTCATCAGTTCATCTGTTAAAAGACACTTAGGTTGCTCCTATATTTGGCTATTGTAAATAATACTGTAGTGGACATGTGGGTGCATATGTCTTTTCAATTTACTGTTTTGGGTTTTTTCAGATAAATACCCAGAAGTGGAATTGCTGAGTCCTTCTTTGTCTCTTGTTACAGTCTTTGTTTTAAAGTCTATTTTTGTCAGGCATAAGTATGGCTACTCCAGCTTTTCTGTTTGTTTCCATTTTCATTCATTTTATTTCTATTAATTTAAGTTTAGAAATGATGGGTTATGAATTGGAGCCATGAGGCCAGGGAGCAGGCACCAGCCCAGGACCTTCCTGCAGAGATTGATGCCCCACTTGGGGAGTTGGCCAACTCACCTGCTCTTACCCTCAGTTACTAAAAGACAGGGACAATTCAAAGGGATGTAGGAGAACTGGGAGCAGAAAAAGGTATCTGAGCCTTCAAAAAATCAAGAAATGATCAGTGCTCAACCACCAAAAAGGGGTTTGTCTGCTTTGAGAATATTTACCAGAAAAAAGGCAAAGAAGAGCAAGACTTCATGCCCGCAGTTTAGGTGATGGGGAAGCGTGGGTGTGATAACACGTGCCAGTAGAACTGAAACAACCACATACCCCCCACTGTCTTGCTTTCAGGAATCAGGATCCCTGCTTTACTGTCAGGGTCTTGGGGATCCTCATCCTGGGGATTGACACTTCCCTGCTACAGCTCTCTGCTTTGCTGCTCCTCATTATTGGCTGGTCACCTAAGTGCAGGGGCCTTAACAAGGGCTGGAGATAAGTCCATGGATGCACTTGGGAGAGAGTCCAGAAATCCCTGGAATGTAGGTAACCTGGGGTGGTGTACATTTTTGTCCAGAAAAAGTTTATTTTCATCAGATTTTCAAAATGCTTTTGGACTTAGAAAAAGTTAAGCAGCTGGTGTCAGAGTTCATCCTGCTTACGCCAGCAGGAATACTAGCCCAAGTCCTTGGGCTTTCAGGACATCCTTCCCACAAATCCGTTCTTGCTTGCAGCATTGAAAAAGCACCCCACCCTGCCCTGGTATATCCAGGCGGCTTTTCTATTACCTGCCTGCTCCCTGAGGCTGCCACTATCTCAGAATGCTAGAAGTTCCCACTCACAACCCTTTCCTATAGCAGCAAAACTATTTCCTTCCATTATGTTACAGGGAGAGAAGAAGGAGAAGGCAGTGTTTTGTGGTTTTCCAGGGACCCACTTTACTTTGCTAGGCTGTGTGACCCATTCAAAAATGATTTCACCCCCTCTCTGCCACTTTGTAGCTTCTCGTCTCTCTAGTATAATCTCCCAGGCAACCTGGCTGCCACCCTTGGCCTTTAGCTAAAGTGTGGGCTAGTTTGCTTCCCCATCACCAGATATTGCTTCCCATTCCCCAACCCTACTGGATCTCATCAAACACAATTTAATTAAAGATGGAGCCTTAAAATTAGATATATTGCCACTTGCCTCATTTCTAGAATTCTAGCTCTTAAAATGCTTCTTCAGTGATGAGGAAAAGAGTAAAAAAAATATGTAAGCACATCTTCAGCTACTACATTTGCTCAATACAGAGGAGAAAGAAGATATACCGTAATTTCCAAACATTTTACCTATAATTGACCCTCCTTCAAAGGTTGCTCTCCCAGCACTGAACAGTTCCAAGTAATCATAAGCTCACAGGCTTGGGAGGTAGGTGGGTCTGGATCAAATCTCAGCCTACCTCCTCCTTGTAGATGACCTTACACTTTACTTCAGCCCCCTGTTCTGCCTCCATCTGTGAGGTAGCAACAGTGTGTGCCACTTGCTGCCTCTGCCTCATGGGCTCATTGTACAAATTCAGTGAAAAGATGGTATGAATATTCCTGTACCATGCCCAGCATACAACACGTGCGATAACCATCAAATTGTATGCATATACCCCTGTGACAGCCACCAAATCTGTCCATTACAGTTGGTAACACTCTGGTGCCACTCATTGGGGGAGGCACCCCCTTGACAGAAGTTGTAGATTAAATTCTAGACCTACTTCAGGTCTATTGCTGTGGCCTTCGTGCCAACACACCTTCTGTGATGCTCCTGGGCCCATTTTGCTGGCCTGGAGGAATCGGAAGGGTACAGGTGTGCCTTCCCCAGCATACTTCAGAAAACCAACTTACCGTTGTAACTTCAGTTATGAGACAAAAGAAGTTCTGTGTGGATGTAATGTGTAGCATAGCGATTATAGTTAATGATGTAATGCTTGAAAATCACAGAGAAATGATCTTAAGTGTTTTTACCACAAAAAAGAAATGCTAATTATATGAGGCGATGGAGGTGTTAAGCTAACACTATGGTGGTAATGATTTTGCAATATTAAGTGTATCAAATCAGTATATTGTCCACCTTAAACTTACACAATGTCATGTGTCAGTTATGTCTCAATAAAGCAGAGGAAAACAAAAACAAACAATCCTAGAAAACCATCTGACCCTGAAAAACCTGTTTCTGTCCCAGCATATTTGCAGATCCGCCACACTGGCTGGCTGGGGGGAGCTGTATGGACGCACTGGCTACAACTACATTTTCTCAGGTGAGTGTTCAGCTGTGTCCTCTGTGACTAAGAACAAGAGCCTAATCATAGAGAATAGCTACCCCCAGCCACAGTGGAGAGTGCGAGCAAGCTGGGGAGAGACCGGGGGCCACATTTTATCACTTGAGATATTTGGGATAGAAGACCACCAACACACGGGGCATCTGTGGTGAAAAGACACAGGAGCTGCTGGTGGGGGAGGAGGCTGGTCAGGAAGCCTCTGGGTGGAGCCCCATGGCACGGCCTCCATGCTTACTGACAGGTTTCTCTGGCAGGGGGTGCAGATGATGCCTGGGCAGATGCAGAGGACGTTACAGAGGAGGACTGTGCTCTTCGGTCAGTGCCTGATTGTTGTGGGTCTGGGCTTGTGGGTCGGGGTGTCTGACCAGTGGTGGCCATTTTCACATTGACAGTGTTGATTCATCCCTGGTCCAGGTAAGTGGATTCGCACCCTTCCTCCCCCGCCAAGTCCATGAAATAGGGTTGTTGTGCATCCCGTAGCTTCACACCAAAGCGAGCGTTATTGAACACTTGAGCAGCCTTTCTTCACCCAGCTGCACATCAGGATCCCAGAGATAATGTGGCAGCCCTGGGTTCCTGGTACCACGGTCAGAGACAAGGCCCAGGCATTTGTGTCTGTCTTTAAGCCCTACAATTTCCAGGGTATGGCTGGATGGTGACGGCTGGCTGGCCTGCCTGCCAGGTGTCACATAGCACACCTGGTGCTGAGGCACAGGGCAAGGGCCTCAGTACCCATGTGAAAGATGCAGAAACTAGAAGTTCCACAGCTGTGTGATTGGTGCCATGAGAGTACTTGATACAAACACGGATTTTCGGCCCCTTTAACGGGCTAGTTCACACTCTTCGAACCTTCTTTCAAAATGTTTTTAGAAAACATGATAGGATACTTTGGAAAAGCTCTTTTGCATGGTCTCTGCCACATGGAAAGTCTTTAACTGGTATCGAGTGTCTTTGGAATGCACATGAGCACCCTAGTAAAATCAGCTGCCCGAAATCATGGCTCAGTCCCTGAAAGGCATCTTGCTGTGCCCAGGGTTCTGCCTGTTAGTTCCAAGAGCAGCAGCTCTGGCTTGTGCTCAGGAATGTTTGGCTCTTCCCCCAAGGTCAGCTGACCTCTGCCTCAGCCAGGCCGGCTTCCACAACATGTACTGTTCTTGGCGAGGAGACTGCTAGGGACAGCTAAGCAGTGAGCATTTTAAAAAAAATTAATGGTGACTGTTTACTCATTCTACTTTTGCCTTAATCTGTGTGACTGATCACAAGGCTGTCTGGGGATTAGAAAAATTGAATCTTTCTCCTCGCTTCATAGGCCTGCTGAGTAGAAGGAATTCACTTGGTAGTATTTCATGATCTGTTGATAAGGTAGCTTTAAAAAGTCCATCTCCCATCAAGAATTTCAATCTGTTACGTCCTGAGCAAGCTGTGGCTAAAAATGGTTATAAAAGGTGGAGGGGTATAAACTCTAATGGAAACTCAAAGACTCTATCAGCCACCAGCTCGCTGCTTTTTAGAACTCGGAGATAATCTTCAGTCTTCTGGTTTATTGTCAAGCTGAGCCAGAAATCCTTTTCCTGGTTCAGGGCTGCAAATTGCTTCTTTGAAATGCATCACAGAGTTGGGGGTAATCGCTCAGAAAGTCACCTTCTCTGCACCTTCTCTAGAACCAGTTTTCCTGTCTCCCCCTTCCTCCATCTTCTGGAGAAGGGAGACACGTTCTTGCTGGTGATGTCTGTGCTACCTTGAATGTGCTCCCCACCCCTCAAACTTTTCTGAATGAATGTGCAGTGCAACTTCTCCCTCTGGCTCTTTGTTTCAGAAGTTCCGACACACATCTTTTTGATAAGGTCAGAGGCTATGACATCAAGCTGCTTCGGTACCTGTCAGTCAAATACATCTGTGACCTGATGGTAGAGAACAAGAAGGTGAAGTTTGGCATGAAGTAAGTACAGGGCACCCACTGTGAAATGGGCACAGGCAGTGTGTTTACAGGCCTGTGTTCACCTGTGTTCAGGTTGGTGATGGTACACAGCAGCAGTTACTGAGGGCTCACCAGGTGCCAGGTTTTGTGTGGAGGGCTTTCTGTCATCCTTTCATAGTGTCTTCAAACAGCCCTATAATACAGGTTCTAGTGTCAACCCTTCCTGCAGGCAAGAAATGAAAGCACAGAGAGATTAAGTAACTTGCCTAAGGTCATCCAGATGGAAACTGAGGGAGCCGGGGGTCTCTAACCTATGCTGTGCTGCTGCCTTCTCTTAGGCTCCCACGAAGATTTGCCTTTGGCTCCAAGTTAGACACCATTTCTCATAGATTATTAGAGCCTCTTTCAAAATGGAACAAAAATACCAATTTTTTTTTTTTTTTTTTAACAATATGAACCAAATCTTCATGTGATAAGACAAAAGAAAAAAAATGGAACCTGGATGAGGGTTTTGAAATTATTTTGAAATTTTACTAATTTTTTATAATACTGACTTTTAATTATACTGAGGTTTTCCTAGAAAATATGGCAGACTGAGGCTAAGTTACAGTTTAGCTCTCTGCAGATATCTGGCTAGTCCCTTATCCCTTCTTCCATCTGTCAGAACAATCCCAAGTCTTCACCTTCTGGATGCTCTTTGTCCCCTGTTTAGGAGTGTCCTCAGAGAATGCTGAGGCGAGAGTCCCCTAGAGTGATTGGCTCTCATCTGACTCCACACTCTGGTCAGCCTGTGCTGCCCTCATCTGTGGGACCTAGGTGGAAGGTGGTTCTGCAACCGTAGGTTCTGGTTGTGGCTGCTGTAGGGTTAAAGGGAGAGTAACCTCTCTGGCTTAATAAGTTAGGGTAGAGGACAGTTAACATTTCTTAATTGTTCAAAGTAAGCACTGCTGAAGGGCACCATTTGTAACTCTGAAGAGTAGTTTCTGTAGCAAGAGGTTCATTGAACTTGTTACGATGCTCATTGGGGAATGGTGTGTGTGTGGTGTTGTGGTGCCGTAACATATTGTGTCCTGTCTTGTAGTGTAACCTCCTCTGAGAAGGTGGACAAAGCCCAGCGCTATGCCGACTTCACTCTCCTCTCCATCCCGTATCCAGGTAGGGAGCTCCTGTCAGGGTCTAGTCAAGTGACAGGCTTCCAAGGGCTGGGGGCCCTCGGAGGCCATCAGCAGGCCTTTTGTACTTAGGTGTGTAAGTGTTCCAGAGCTTTCCGGGAGGATCTTGTGTCGGTCCATGGAGCACACTGGGGCTCCCAGTCTAGGCTTTTACACTCAGGGCAGGGCACTGTCCTGAAAGGGGCTTTCGCCTTGGAGGGTTGAGTCCTGGCTCAGGTACTCACGACCACAACCTTGAACGAATTACTTCATCTCTCCCAGCCTAAAGTTTTCTCAGGTATCATTTGGAACTGAGAAAGGCTTAGCTCAGCATTTTGTTGTCAAGATTGGATGAGATCACATTTATCAAAGTGCTCTGTGCAGGCAAAGTGTAAAGTGACATTGTTAGTGCTTCGGGTCAGCAACTAATCATGGTAGTTTGTCCCGAGCAGCTCTGAACCTTTGCATGTCTGAAGTTGGCCCAGGTGGGGCTGTACCGGTGGTAGAAGAATATAATTTCTGTGCCCCCAGTTGCACATAGTTGGTGGTGGCCTCACCACGTTGCAGAGCATGTCGGTGTACACAGAGCTAGCTGCATTTGTCTCTGGTGTATAGACATGTATGCAGCCTGTACCCAGGACAATATTCTCTTCACTGGACACTAAAGCTTTGTTGGCCCAGTTGATAACATGTAAGTTTCTGGTGACACCTACTTGTTCAGCAAGGGAGGCCAAGGAGCCCTAACAGCAGTGTAAGACTTTGTCAACAAACTGCAGGAAGTGTACTCTTTCTCCTTGAAACATCTCTCCTGCTTCTCAGCAACAGCATCTGCCTTCAGTCCTGTGCTGGACCTTGTCTCCTCATCTTGTAGCCACATAGTCATTAGCAAGGACAGGCCAGTGACAGCAGTTTGCTGCATACCCAGGAGGCCTTCTCACTAGAATGGCAAGTTCATCTAGTGCCTGGTGGGGAGAGCGAATCCTCATCATTGTAAGCTGGTGACCTCAGATAGCCTGGTACTCTCACAGTGACTTCCACCAGAGTCTCTTCACTCTTCTCTGCCAGCTTAGCATTTGGTGCCTTGCAGAGCTGGGCTTGAGTCCCAGCCGTAGCACTGTGTATCCTTGAACAAGTCCGTTAAAAGCCTTCTGAGCATTGGTTTCATTCTCCATAAATTGAAGATAATGGTGCGTATTTCATAGTCAAGTGCCAGACCCGTCCCTAACAGGTGTTCGTAAACACCAGGCCACATGACAGGTACATGGCAGAAAAAACGTAGAGAGGCTCCTCTTCCGTAAAAGCCACTTTGGGCAGATGCAGATGTAATGGTGACGCCATGAGCTTGACAGCATCAGAGCTGCACCGTGACAAGAGTGTCCCAACCACGGCGTCGTACACTGGAACTGCCAGGCAGATCCGGCTTTCAGATCAGGCTCTCAACTCCCAGGAGACGCTTTGAGGACACTTCACAGACGGAAGTGCTCTGTGGAACAGGAAAGGTCCGTGTTGCCTGAGGAACCAAGCATCACTTTCTTTGTTTATATTTAGGTTCTAAGTAGTATTTACTTACAAAAAATAGTTCTGCTAGAAGTTTGAAAAACACTGCTCCAGAACAATAGCACAATATCCTTTCTACCATAGTTTGGCAGCTTGTTACAACTCCTGAAGTATTAACACCTTGTGTTTGACTCAGTTATTCATTAGGCCATGATGCGGCTAACTAGGGGGTAAAGATGTTCATGACAGTGTCTGTTTGTACTAGCAAAATGTGGGAAATGTCATCACTGAAATAATGATTGCCTAAATGATGGTACAGCCATTGATAGTATAATGAAATATTGCATAGTCAGAAAAATACTTTAATTTTTTGACATGGAACAGTGCTTAAGAGGCTAAGCAGGATACAACATTATATAAAATAGTCCTCCTTTATTTGCAGTTTCATTTTCCACAGTTTTAGTTATCCATGGTTAACCAAGGTCTGAATATATTAAGATTATGGAAGATTCCAGAAATAAATACTCCACAAGTTTTAAATTGTGTGCCATCCTGCATAGCATGATGAAATCTCACGCTGTCACTCTCTGTTCTGCTCGGGATGTGAATCATCTCTTTGTGCAGCCTTTCCACACTGTTTATGCTGTACCTGACCATCAGCCACTTGGTAGCCCTCTTGGCTCTCAGATTGACTGTCGTGGTGTCACAGTGCTTGTGTTCAAGTAACCCTTTATTTTATACCTAATTATGGCCCCAAAGCATAGGAGTAGTGACATTGGCAATGTAGACATGCCAGCGAGAAGCTGTAAAGTGTACGTATGTATGGGAAAACCAGTACACATAGGGTTCAGTACTGCGTGTGGTTTCAGACATCCACTGGGGATCTTGGAACGTATCCTCCATGAATCAGAAAGGATGACTGGTACAATGTCTTTCTTAAAAAAAGATTTTATTTATTTATTTTTAGAGAGAGGGGAGGGAAGGAGGAAGAGAGGGAGAGAAACAATTACTGGTTGCCTTTTGCATGCCCCCAACTGGGGGCCTGGCCCACACCCCAGGCATGTGCCCTGACTGGGAATCGAACCAGCAGCCTTTTAGTTTGTAGGCTGACGCTTAATCCACTGAGCCACCACAGTCAAGGCTACCATTTCAACTACATAAGGGAAAAAGTACTTACACAAAAGGTTGAGAAGGAAGTATGCTAAAATTGTAAGGTGATAAGCTCTGTGAATTTTTTCCTGTTCTTCCCAAAATGTCTATATACTACATCTGATAGTTCTACATTGAGGGGAAGGTGGGAGGGATCAATGAAAACAAAGGCAAAGGTAGGGGAGTCGCCATTGCACATACAGGTAAGGGGAAGGGAGAAGCACTTTTTACTTTCTATACTTACGTTCTTGAGTCTCTTCACATGCTTGTATTACTTCATAAAAAGGAAAAGAACCCTGGCTAGTGTGGCTCAGCTGGTTGGAGCGCCGTCCTGTAAACTGAAAGGTTGTGGGTTCGATTCTCAGTCAGAGCACATGCTGGGTTATGGGTTCCATCCCTGGTTGGGATGTGTGCAAGGCCAATTGATCGATGTTTCTCACATCAATGTTTTTCTCCCTCACTCTCCCCCTTTCTTTCCCTCCATCCAAAATCAATAAGCATGTCCTTGATAGAGGATTTTAAAAAGGCAGGGGTGGAGGAGCATGACAAACTTACCGTTACCCAAACCAGGTCACTGAAATGGGCTTTGCGAAGGTTTCAGGGCCTCATTTAAGCCCTCTAATGACTTGGAGGCCCGGACAGGAACTATGATGGTATCACTTCTAGTTATCAAACCAACTTGGGCTTAGACGGGCCCTTGAAAGTGAGAAGTGTTCTTGGAGCACTTCCTACAGGGCACCAAAATAGATGGACCAAAAACTCCAAGCAGGAGTCTGATTTGCTTCCTCCTCGAGTGTGGCTGTTCTCCCTCCACTCAGTCCCATTTCTTGGCCTCCCAGTAGGAACAGAAATCTGTTCGGGTAATGAATGTTGGAAATTGCCCTGGGTACTGAGTCTATTTTAATTCTATTTGTTTCTCACAAAAAAATTGCTTCTGCATCAAAGGCTGGTCAAAGCGTATCCTAGAGTCTACGGTGTTGATTTGAGCAGCTCGAGTTTGAGAAAACAGCACTTCACAGGAGCTCTGAGAGATAATTGATATCTTCTTAACCTGGGCTCACAGCTCGGTACCTTCATCTGATATTTGTATGTCTTCTTTCTCCCAGGCAGGCACCCAAGAATAGTCGGAAGTGTTATAGCTGAGGATTGTTCCCTGACTTTTGAGGCAGAAGTGAGGTTTGGGGGATTCGAGTGCAAAAGTGTGTGTGGGGTGAGAGCCCAGTCTACAGAACACACGGCCTGTGTCTCCAAACCTTCTTTTCCAGAGAAGCCTTTTCTTTCCTCCTTGGGCCTCAGATAGGAACTTCGCCCCATAGTAGTGGCTGGAGAATTCCATCTGAGTTTTTTGGCTTGTGGACACTTGCAGGGAATTTGGACAACTGTTTTGCCTTTGGGATCTCACCAAAGTGGAACCTATGGCCAAAGCCATGTGCCCTCCAGTTTGTGTTGGCCCTGGCTGAGGAACTGAGAATCACTGCAAGAAGCTACTTTCAAAGTGCCTCTTTCCCGTCCCTGTGGCGTGAAGCCCCAGCAGCCCACGGGTGCTCACTATGCCGTGCTGTGAGAGCAAGCCTCACTCTTTCTGAACTACACAGGCGACTGTGGGCTCTTGTTGCCACAGCGTGGTGATGGTAGTGTGCTGCCATTTGAATGCGATTTGTACCAGTGCTCTGCTAGGTGTTTTATGTGTGTTACTTCATTTTATCCTTAACTATGTTACAAATGAGAAAATCAAGGCTTAGAGAATTGAAACAACGTGTTCGCAGTCACAGAGCTAAGCAAAAAGCTGAGATTTGAAGCTGGGAATGTTGCCTAAGCCCTTTTCTCTCTGCTGTTACTATCCATATTCCTGAGGGTTTACCCTAGTGGAGTTTTGTAAAATTTTTCCAGCAAAGTACCTCTTGGCCAGGTTTGTTGGATATGGGCGTGTCTTCTGAGCACCTGTCCATTTCAGGCACTGTCAGGCATCCTTTCCAGGATGTCACAGTGTACAGTGCTCACCAAAAGCCTGCAGTGTTGGTATCAGAGCGGAGAGGAGTGATCTTCTGTAACTGCGTAAATTGCTGAGATGGTGTTGATGATGCTCAGGTGGTAAGCCATGCTTTCTGTTTGCTGGCTGTTGGCACTTCAGGGGCGTGTAGGACAAAGGGAGCTGAAACAAAGGAGAAGTGACCAAATAACCAGCAAGCACAGACGGGGAGAGATACACAGAGGTGTACAGGCAGGTTATATGTCCTTGGAAAGGCATGTAACTAGAAACGAGAGGAGCTCAGGAGGCTTGTTCCCTGTCTCTCACCTGCCCATTTTATTCCCTTTCTGCCTCCCCCACCCCGCACACATGGGTCACAGTAGCTGTGGCTTCATCTGGGGCCTGCCAGTGTGGAGGAGTGTGTGAGCTGGTGGCCACCTCAGGCCCCTAGCACTTGGCATCTCAGGAGACTGGGCTGGAAAGAGTGGTATCATAACTCTGCCCTTCTTTTCCAGGCTGTGAATTTTTCAAGGAATATAAGGATCGGGATTACATGGCTGAAGGGCTCATTTTTAACTGGAAGCAGGTATGAACAATAACATTCGTCAACTTGGGTCTTAATGTTTCTTTGTAAAGGGATACTGTTGAGAGCAGCTAGCAATCTTTTTGGAGAAAACAACTACCCTTTTTCTTTCTTTTCTCTTCCCTGAATGAGTCTCATTATTTTTTCTCTCTCTTCTTGTATGTAAATGTTTACATTCTTATCGTGTAGACTTTACTTTCTCCCTTTAGTTTCTCCCTTTCTTTAAAGGAGTTTCCAGGGACAAGGTAGGAAAAGTCCTTCCTCTTTGTTCCGCCGTCTGTGTCAAGAGGGGGACCAGCAATCTGTCCCTTCCCCAGCTAGGGGGAGCAGGCCACAGGAGCCTGCTGGAGGCTGCATGCAGGTCACTCACATCTGTCTCAGCAGTAAATGGTCAAATGGCCAACTGAAAAGCTCCGCTTGGCAGCAGTATCTGGTCCCTTTCATTTTTAAGCTCTCACTCCCAGGGCAGCAGAGGCATCAGGCCCGGAGAAGGCAAGCACTGTGGAGGGACATCATGCCTGCTTGTGGTGGCCACACCTTCAGGGCCACAACCTGCCCTGTCACCATGACTTCTCCTTGTGGCCAGCCTGCATCTCACAGGTGTCTTTTCTGTCCCCAGGACTACGTCGATGCCCCACTGAGCATCCCTGACTTCCTGACTTGCTCTCTAAACATTGACTGGAGCCAGTATCAGGTGAGGGGCCTGACTCTAGCAGGGCAGAGTAAGGGAAGGAGACAAGAGGACCATTGGTACCTGCCCCACAAGTCCGTCATGCAGATACCTGAAGGCCTGGCTGGTGACCTTTGACCTTTCATAGCCTAGGAAAAAAGGAACTGCTTGTCTGTTTAACTCTCTCTTCTGATTTGCTCTTGGCCCAGAAAATATAAGTTTTCTGAACGTGACTCACTCAAAGATTTGCATCCACCAGGGGTTCTTTTTTCAGAGAACCTCATGGTGGCTGCTTTCTAGTCCTGGGCTTTAGTGAGTTTTCATTTTTCCTTTTAAATGTGTGTTCTGCCAGAGGAAGTGCAGAGCTGCCTGACCCCATTTGATTATAGAAACGTTAAAATTATTTCCATTGTGCTCCTCTTTGTCGCCATCTACTGTGGAGGAGGCCTCAGCCTCACTGGATGGATCCATCTCTCTCCTGTGTTTAGTCCTCCGTACAAACCCAAAGGCTGTCAGCCGTCTCCTGGCCACTTGCTTCAGCCAGGACAAGTAGCCTTGTTCTCCCACCACCTTCCCCACATCTGTCACTTCTGTCTGGATGCCACCTTCCAGCCTCCTCTTGTCTGGCTGAGACACTGCCTTGAGGATTTGGCCTGGGTGTTCATTCCAGGAAGATTTCCAATATCTTTTATCCCCCATCTCCAGGGTCAGATGTCTTTATCTGCATTCCCATTGACCCCCTGGGCATATCTATCATGGAATTTTCCAGTGAGCCGTGGTCGGTGATTCAGAGCTCTGCTTCTCCCGTCTCCAGTAGACTGAGCTCCTGGAGGATGGGGAACCACGGCCTGTGCATCCACAGCACAGAAATGCACAGAGCCTAGAGCTGGAAAGGCTGAGCCAGTGACTACCTTGAAAACATCCCGTTTCCCTCTTCCTCCTCCTCCAGGTCTGGACAGTTCCCATCCAGCCACGAGGTCTCAGAGAGGCCCCACCTGCTTGTTAAGCAACTGTGTTCTCCCATAAGATCTTGGATTTTGTTTTCAAGGTAGCAAGTGGTCTGTAAAGGTAGAGGCTGTGCTTATCTCATTTTATCTTGTACAGTCAGCCCCTAGTCACAAAGCAGGAGCTTCATAACTGTTTCAGTGAATGAGTTAAGAGTGGTGTCAGGTCTTCTCTATACAGGTGTTTTTATAAGAGAGGGAGTTTTAGGAAGGAGAGCAGGCCAGTTTGTTGTGGCCCAGAAGCCTGGAGAAGGAACAGGTACAGGGGCCCCGCTTCCTTCTGATTTTATTGTATGTAGAGGTGTCGAGTCACACTTACCCTCCCTTGTGGCATATTCTTTCTCCTTATGCAGATGCAAACTGGATCCGATAAACTATTTACCAAACAAGATGTAACTGTAGGGGTTGAGTGTATTGACACTGCCAAGGACATGTGTCTCTCTACAAAGGAGTTCTGTCTAATATAAGCCCTGGATCTAGGCCCCAGCTTGCTCAGCCTTTCTTGCAGGGCCCTATGGCCTTGAGCAAATGACCTCACTTGTCTCTGAAAGTGGAGTTGACAATACCTACTTCAGTGTCGTGGCAAGGTTCAAGTATGATTACTGTTTGAAAGTGTCCTCTTAACTGAAATGCCAATTTTAATGACGATAATTAAGAACTAGGCTACTAGCTTGCTAACTCAAGGGAGTGAACACTAATAACGTTCCAGACACAAAAGTAGAAGAAGGGCAGGGCTTCCTCCCAAAAGTCTTGCTTCTCCAGTTGCTCGTTGGTCTTACTGGGCCTCCAACCATCCTCTTCCTCAGCCAGGTGTAGATTCTGGCCTTTCAGTCCCTTCAGCATGGGGTCCAGGGCTCCACTCACTCCTCATCTCCCCAGGTGACCTCATTCATCAGTCACTCCATTAGTCCACTGCCTCTCCTGGCAGTCTGCATCTACATCATCTTCCTCAAGTATCCCTCCATGCAGCCACCTCAAACTCAAGCTGTCTTAAATGGAATTGGCCACAACCTACAGTACCCCTGGGAGGGCCTAGATGCCCTAGGGCACCATTTACCTAGATGCTCATACTTGAAACGTGGGTGCTTTTCTTCTCCCACATCCATGGCCAGGCCTGTCAGTTCTCAAAATCTCTGTCCCTGGTGAAACACTCCAGTCCTTCTTGCCTCCATCTCTCAACCTAGTTCAGGCCACGGTCATCTCAGTGAACCTCCTGCCTGAATGTGGGGCACATGGAGGGGCACCTGGAAACAGTGAATGTAAAGCACTTGAATAGGGCCTCTCAGGTTGCAGTATACAAATCATGGCACAAAGTAATCATTGTCATCCCCTTCCCTAAAACCTGCCACTGACTTTTACCGTTTTCCTCAGAGTAGGGTCCAAGGATCCTTAGGTGGCCCACCCAGTTCCTCATGTCCTATCCTTGTTCTTGAGACTGGCCATCCTCTCCTCCAGCCCCACTGGCCACCTTTCAGCCCTTGGGGAAGAGTGCTTTCCAGGTTTGCACATGCTATTCTCCCTACCAGAAACACTTGTCTGCTTTCCCTCCTCTTTTCTTATATGCATGTCACCACCTCCAAGAAGTCTTCCCTACTGGTCCCCATGGAACAGGCTAGTGCCACAATGACACAGTCCTGCAGCATCCTAGAGGCCTCTTTTCAGTGTGCACACCTGTGGCAGTCCACTTTGCCTTCCCTTGACTGCAGCCCCATGAGGGTTGAGTTGCCATTCACCACTGTGCCCCAGGGCCCAGCCCTCAGGGACATTCACAGTGGGAGCACTGTGGCAGTACCCGTGTGGGTCTTACTGCCCTCCCTGTGATCAGACCGAATTCCATAGAGGTCTGCTTTTTCTTTCTGTGCCGTAAGACCCCTTCCAGCATCTTCTCCTCAAGCTAGCCCCTGACAGTGAATAGGCAGCAAAGGAACATTCTACAGGTGTGTCCTAGTACCTAAGCACTAAGCTGTGGGGATGCAGAGATGCCAAAATGGTTTCTGCCATCATTGGGCTCGATCTAGGAAAAGAGCCAACAACATAACCATCACCTGCATAGTAGAGGTATTGACCAGCGGCCACAGAAGGTGACTCTGTAGAGAACATAATGGGGCTGGGCCTTTGCATGAGGAGTGTGCCAGCCGGGGGAATGAGTACTCTGGGCATAGAAACATAAACAGAGGCAAGGTGCCCAACTCTGCACCCAGAGACTTTTTCATGGAGCATGTCAGATAAAAGAGTCAGATAAGGTTTTAATGTATTTCTCAGGTCTTCCTCACCTTCTGCACCACTGTTTCTTACTTTGGTATTATAGGAAAAGTCTCTGCAGTGTAGCATGCTATAAGAGCCTGAACTTCGAAGTCTGGCAGGACTGGGTTAATGCTCCAGCTCAGTTTAGCTCTGTGACCTTCGGCCTGTACCATCCCATCGCTCCCCAGCCTGTGGCTCCTACCCAGGACTAGGCTCATTGTGAATTTGCTACCTCTCTCTGATTGTCAGTGTCCCCTTCGAATAACCACCATGACTGAAACTGTGCAGTTCAGTCCTTGGTCGCGTCCTGCCACACCTGACTGATGCATCTTCCCCAGCCCATCTGACTTCCCTGGGCTTTGTGCTGCGTAGTTCTTGCCTCCTGCTCCTGCTTTTCCCCACCCTGTGAGAACCACAGCTTTGAGGGAATCTATTGGCAATGGTGTGTGTGGTACATTTGAGTCAGATGAGTGGAGACCCCTGTGCTACTACAGGTAATGACTTCATTAGTGCAGCATTGCAGCGCTATCTCTGGAGCTGCAGAAAGTGGGTCAGAACTCTCCAGAGGCTGTGGGAGGGTCAGGTAAATGAGCCTGTTTTCAGTTCCTGGGAAAACCATGCCAATTACAGGTGCCAAGTTCACCCTCCCCCAGGGGAAGTGCTCTCTCACAGGCGCCCTCCACCCACCCTGCACAGCCCTAGAACACTGATAAGCAGCTGTGTGGAGAGGCTGCCCCACTAGGGGGGAGGGGGCTGCAGAACTAGGTCAAGCTCCTCCATGGAATTCCCGATTACAAGTGGACTATTTCTAAGAGCATCTGGTCTAGGCCTCTTACTTGATCTAGAACAGAGGTCCTAGTCTCTTTACAGCCTTTGCCTGTTTTTCATCTTCCACCTTATGGGCCTCCTGTTTTAAAAGATTCTGTCTGCCAACAGACTGTATTTACTATTCATCAAAAAACAGAGTATGCAGTGAATAACAGTAAAAAGTGAAAAAAGTGTAGTAGATGAGAAGATTGGTATTTTCCTTGGTTTTGGTGATGTGATAGCAGATGAAGGAATGGCTCTTCCTGTTTGGCAGCCACAGCTATCAGCTCAAGGCTCTTTGTTTGCTGCTATTAGCCCCCTGGAGAGCCCTGTGGGGAGCCCAGGGCTCAGAGGAGGCTGCTGGTGGGTTGCCCAGGCTTCTGCATGGCTTCCCCTTCCTCACTGTCATGTTGGGACAGAGCTCACTGAGTAGGGGCCTCGGGAGACCCGTGGGGTGAGGGTGTAGGGAAAGGAGGTCTCAAAATGTTGAATGAAATCTCTGATTGTCTGGTATTTGGAACCAAGAGCCCTGGGTATTTTCTTTTTTAAATACTTCCAATGCCCTGTTTGAATTAAATATCTGTTCCTAGACCCCTTTTATTTTTCCTTCCCTAACAGAGTTGGGACCTGGTGCAACAAACACAAAACTACCTGAAACTGCTGCTTTCCATAATTAACAGCGATGGTGAGTCTGCCTCTGCCTGAGCCCTCAAGCCATTGGATCTCCTGGGTGTTCCCAGGTTGTGACACTGAGAATGTGTGTTTGCGGGGACCACACAAGTCCCTTTTGCTCTGTGGTGGAATGATTTGGGGATTCTCTTCTCCATTGGCAGCTTTATTCCACATCCTCAAAACCCTAGGAGACAAAATCACGAACTCATTACTATCTAAACCCCACTGGGTCAGCTGGCTTTTGAGCATCAGCGTTATGTGGGGGGCCGAAATGGCCTTTTAATTCAGAAAGATGAGTGAAAATCAGTCCTGGCTTCTTATTGGGTATCAGCAAAAGCCCAGAGAACACCAGTCACCCACCTCAGTTGGCCTTTTTGATTGCATAGGACACGGTGTCTCTGGAGCAGGCTGACTCTTACTTTTTTACGTCAGTCAGGAATTCCATGGGATTGCACTTGCTTGAAGAAGTGGAAATACATTAGCTTATATAACCAACAAGGCCCAAGAACAGAGCCGGGCACCTAACAAATACCACAAAGACTCTTCTCATTTCTCACACCCACTGTCTAATTAGCTTCATGGCCAGCAACCGTTCTAGACTTGTTTCCTGCCGTCTAAACTCCCCCAGAAGCAACAGACTGTTTCTGTCCCAGAGCTTATGCTCATAGGCCCGTCTCTGAACCAGTCACTGGCCAGGTTTGCAAGAGCCACATTTCTGTTCCTGGAGCTAGGCGGTGATTCTCTGTCTGGTGCAGCACTGCCCCTCAGGGGGCTTCTGCAGAGTCAGGTGTTGTACGAACTAGGGAAAGCCTACCTATATTTGGTGGGTGTCAGCCAGGGACTCTAAATGTTCTTGAGACACCCCTGTAGAGTGAATTGGTTTCCCCTGAAATACCTGTAGTGCCCTCCCTGAGAAGTGCTGGGCAGTGACACGCAGTTCAGGCCCACTTACATGACTTGGGCAAAGCGGACTGTCCAAGCATCACTGCTTCCCTAAAAGTACCCTGTAGCCAGAAGAAAGAGGTGCTGCAGACAGACAGGTACCCACCACCCACCCCTCTCTGGGATGAGATTGGAGAAGAACTCGGGAAAGCCCACCAGGAAGAGGGAGACTAGGGGTGGTCTGGCTTTCACACCAGGCCGGGGGTGGGTGACATGCTTCCTTCTCATCAGCCTATGTTTGCTTCTCTTCCGGGTTCCTGAGTAGACGACAGCGGGCTGCTAGTACACTGTATCTCAGGCTGGGATCGGACCCCCCTCTTCATCTCTCTTCTGCGCCTTTCCTTGTGGGCTGTGAGTACAGATGGGCAGGGTGGGAGGTCAGGGAGCATTCAGAACTTAGCCCATACCAAGACCTACCCTTTGGGAGCATGAGGAAGTAGGTAGCTCTGGGGAGTAAAGATTTGGAGTGAGGTGGTGTGTTTAACCCTGTTTCTGAAGGTTGTTGGGCAGCCTCACCACTGGGTTTGTAGCTGTGGTTCAGCTCCTGGAACGAGGAGGGGGCTTTGTCTCGGGGAGGCATCTTCCTGATCTTGGCTTGTCTTCCCTGTCCCTTCCAGGATGGGCTCATCCACACGTCCCTAAAGCCTGCTGAGATCCTCTACCTAACAGTGGCCTATGATTGGTTCCTCTTTGGGTAAGCCTTTGGGGAATGTCAGGTTTTGGGTGGGAGCAGTGCCATGAGAACTACATTTCTGTGTGGACGTGTGTAGTGGCTTCTATGACAGTGTCTGAGGCCCCTGTGACCCCTTTTGCCTCCCTATCTCGGCACTGCTCTCTGTGACTTCCTTGCCTTTTCGTTGCAGGCACATGTTGGTAGATCGGCTCAGCAAAGGAGAGGAGGTGGGTACCATTCACAGTCTGCAAGCACATGCCAGGGCTCCCAGAGCTTGGGTTTTTTACCCACAAGAGGGACTTCATGATGGTCAGTTTGGTATCCACAGTTCCCTCCCTGGCGTGCACTGGGGTTAGGCAGCGTGGCAGGAAAAGCACCAGCACCACAGCCCGTTCTGATCCTGGGCTCCTTTCCTGCCCTATGGGGATGACACTGCCCACATGCTACCTGTGACCTTCGTGTGCCACTCCTTTCCCCCTTTTGCTGCCATCCTTCTTAGAGCTGGCCTTGTTTTCTCCACTCAGCTCTGGAACCAATTTACAAGTCCTCTCCGTCCCCCTTATCCTTATGGCTAAAACCCAGGTGCTCTTCCCCGACCTCTCTACTCTCAGCACACCCACTCAGCAACTTTTAAGCCCCAGGGCTGTCCATGCAAGCGAGGTCCTGCCCTGCTCCTCACTGCCAGCCAGCCCCCGACCAGGCAGGGCCAGCTGGGCTCCAAGGTCTCCTTTCCTATCTGGAGCTCACCCCTTTTTCCTGTCTATTCTGACCTCTCTACACCCATCCTTTTTGCTGTTTTTCTCCATCTTTGCCTCTTTAGTATCCTTGTTTTCCCTAAATACAGACCTAGAGTCAGACCTGAGTTTAAATCCAAGTTGTCCCACTTACTACCTGGGTGACCTTGCGGTGATGTGATTAACCTTGAGACTCCTGCTGTCGGTCCTCCTGCCTCACAAAGAGAATGTGTGCACATGCCTAGCATGGGAGCCACCACGCAGTGTTAGCTCTTTTCTTCTGCCCCCCACCCCCCCTCCTTATCTTCTTGAAACATCTTTCTCACTCTTCTGAGGCTGCCTTCTTTTCCAGGCATCTTATTTTGTGCCTCCTTTTGTTCCTCCCTCATAGCTCTCCTTGCCCCTTCCAAATCTCCCAAGCACTTACTGCGTCTGCCAGAGCTGCAGAGCTCATAAGCCAGTTCCTCAGAGGCTTCGGTGAACTCTGTTAGAAACATTGACTTTGGCACTGTAATCTCCACGGAAAGCCCCTTTGCAGTCACTCATTTTGACACTCACTGGCTCTCCAGGACATCCTGCCCTCCATACCAAGTCTCCCATCCATGGTGCAGGCCAGATTCTGCCTTCAGAGACTCTGCAGAAGATGGGGCTGAGCCCAGTGGGGTCTGGATTTAAACTCTGGCCATCTCTCGGCATATACAAGAGGCTCTCCTCAGCTGAGAGGGTTGGTTTTCGGGGAATGGGCTTTTCTCTTACCTCCACTGGACACTCCAGACACACTGACTGATGCTTTGTGCTTCAGCAGGCCCACCGGGTGAGGAGCCCCCATGGCCTGGGGCCTCCTCTTCATCTGGTGTGGGGGGATGAGGGGAGACGGTAGGTGGGCATGGGAGGGGGCTGAGGGGAGGGGGCTGAGGGGAGGGGGCGGCTGCAAAAAGATGCATGACAGCATTTCATATGTAATCATTTGAATGTTTTGCTGTTTTTATAACTCATAACCCTTGCTGGGGGTTCCTGGAAGGTTGGAGTACGAAGAGCATCCATTTGTCTAGTAGATTGTGCAGTAGGGGGCAGTTGTGCTGGGGCAGTTGCTGGCGTGTTTGTGACAACCAGCTCATCTCTGTTGGCTGGGTGCTAACTCAAAGGTGAGCCCATGCACCTGGGTCCCTGAAGGTCATGGCTCAACTCTGGCCAGCCCCCTCTGACTGAGACCTCCCCTCTGCTCTTCCCCAACCCATTCCCACCCTTCTGGCCCGGCCCATTCTTAACCTCACTCATGATCATTTTAAGAAGCCTGTTTGCTGTGCGGCACCCAGGCAAAACGTGCTCCACAGGTCCAACTTGTTGTATTTGGCAGATTAAACTTGACATTATCATAAAAAAAAGCCATCGATGTTTTAAAAAATGAAAACAAAAAAAAATGGAGGCCTAGTAAATAGTACTCTATTTCCCTTCCTTGTCTTTGAGGTTCATAGCACATTAGCATATTAAAGACTAGAAAGCCTTTGGTGAAAACACCTGTTCAATTTTATGTAACACATTTTCATATTGACCTGACCATCATTCATTCATTCTTTCTTTCTTTTGATGGTTTGTTGTTGTTTTGTTTGTTTGAGAAAATCTCATGGGGCTCTGGGATACCATGAGGGGTTCATGTACCATACCTCTCAGAATCACTGGGGAGTCTTAAAAACTGCAAAGACTGCCTTTTGTGCATTTAAAGGGGGTCCATCTGATTAGGGCAATGGCTGGAAGGGAGAATGGTGGTGGGGATGTGGCTGGAAGTCAGGAGCCTCCTCCTGCCTGTGCCCACCTCAGACTTAGACCTGCCTGTCATAGCTCCTGAGCAGAGTGGGGGCCAGACCCTGGCCGCCCCTCACCCCTGCTTCTCCTGAGCCACTATTTCTGGGCATCTCCCCCCTACAGAATCTTACCCCTTTCCCTTCCATTGTGTTCCTTAATTTGTGTTGATTTAATCTCTCTGCCTCAAAATAATCTCCCCCAGCTGTCCTCCTTCATTCATCTGTCTCTTATGAGAGGCTAAGGGAAAAAGATGCTGTGCTCTTCATCCTTTTCAGTTGCTTGAGGTCACGTGTGTTATATTTGAAGAGTTTGAAAAATCCCTGGCTTACTTTCTTGCATTCCCAGGAAAGAAACATGATCCCTTCCGTCCTTTCCCCAGCCAAGTGCACTTGCCTGGCCTGCTAAGCCCTCTCTACCACACATACCGTTTACAGACCGGATTATCCAGCAGGGTCCCCAGAACAGGGCTGCTGTCCTGCAGAGGGCTGACCCGTGTGGCTGCCTGCCCTCTCCCGGGCATTCTGCCACTTAGATTCTTCTCTCTGGAGAAGACTGTCTTTTCATGTGTGCCGCTGTTTTGTTTCTTCAGATTTTCTTCTTCTGCTTCAATTTTTTGAAGCATATCATCTCTGAGGAGTTCTCTTCTCTGAAGACACAGAGGTAAGGAGAGGCCTGCTCTCACACTAGTGCCAAGGTGCTCTTGGAAGGGTCACTCTACTGCAGGCAGGGCTTTCTTTGCCATCTTATCCCTGCCCTGCTCCCCTGTGCGTTTGCATGCTGGCCTTCTTCCATGCCTTCCCTCTAAGGCCAGGGCAGGGGTCCCTGGTGAGGGCTAGTGAGTAAAGAGGCTCTTCTGCCTGTGAGGCAGGCTGGGATTCTCCTGCAGCCATACTGTCAGAGAGGTTTTGGGACAGATGAGTGGTCTTTGATAACCAGGAGAACAGGGCGCTGTGCTGTAGGAAAGCCAGCCCAAGGACAGGAGGACTCATAGCTCCCCACAGCCCAGCGAAAGCAGCCAGTTCTCCTCCCTGGGTGGAGAGTTGCCCTCCCTAGGCTTCTGTAAGTTGTGTTTGCACCACTGTGCAGCCCGTCACCGCAGAGCAGAGTCTGCTCCCAGACTGGGAAATGCAGGAGTGTTGCTTGGCAGTTGCCTTAGGACTCCTGTGAGAGTTGGTATCTTTTCTGAGTTCCCTTGCCTTCCAAATTCAAGCTCCCAGTGTGTTTAGCCAGACTTGACCTCTAAGAGGCCAAGCTGACAGGAAAGAGGCAGGCTTTGCTGGTCTCCCAGAAGTGGGTCTGGGATTTTGCAACACTCTAGGGTAGGACCTTATGTCCATGAGTTGCCAGTGAGTTAAAGCTTCTTTCCAGGTGAGCAGTGTGGCGGTGCAGGGTCAAAGAAGGCCCTAGCCCAGTCTGGAGTTCACCATTCTGAGTTCTGTTTGCAGGAGGAAGAGTTTGCCAGCCCGGGATGCAGGCTTCACCCTGGAAGATATCTGCATGCTGAGTGAGTCACAGGCCCCAGCAGATTGCCCTTCCTCTGTTCCTCTTTCTGACTATGGACCGCACAGGAATTGTTTTTTTTCTAGAAGCTTCTTTCTCCCGTTGTATGGTATGGAAGAGGTGGGGGACCAGTAGTGGGAGAAGATAATGTGCTGAACAGATGGCCTTGGCCTCTTTCAGGACGAAAGGACCGTGGCAGCACCACCAGCCTTGGCAGCGACTTCTCTCTGGTCATGGAGAGCTCCCCAGGAGCCACTGGGAGCTTTACCTATGAGGCCGTGGAGCTGGTCACTGCAGGAGCACAGACTCAAGCAGCTTGGTGAGGGGCCAGGCTGGAACTAAGCTTGCTCACAGCTGTGGCCCAGGTCACCAGCTCCAGGGAGTCCCAGGAACAAAGGGGCCTCCAACAGTAGGCTGAGAGCACAGCTCTGTGCCCTGCTGTCTCTTCTGGGCCTTGGAGGCCAGCCATCTGGTTGGTGAGGGGCACTGCCTGTGGTGGCCCAGGAGCATGAAGGGCTTGGGCTGCCTGTGAAGTCACGGAAGAAGCGACAGGGCTGGGTGAGGGAAAGCTAAATGTTAAAGGGACTCCCTGGGGGAGCTCCCTTGTATTATTTGACTGGGAGGTGGGGGGACAGTTTAGAAAGAAGAAGAAAACAAGAAGTAGTGAGTACAAAGTGATGATTGGGAATTGGGGACTTGGTTGAGTCAACTCCTTTGAAAATCTGATGAAATCTGAGAACCTGATGACTTCTTCCTAGAGAATGGCTCAAGATTTTGTCTAACATTTGGAGGGAGGGGCAGTTACTGAACTGTTAGTTAAAGATCTGTTTTCTAGCATGTGCTCTGAGGCCAGTAGGTATTATTTGGATGCCACAGCCCTTCCATGAAGACCCAGCTCTTGCTGCCCACGGCCGAGTCTAAGGGAGTATTGATGTATGCCCACTCCCATATGGCATTTTCCCGCTGGAAGTAAAGACTGGACCCTGAGATTTGGTAAAAGTAGGGCTCACCTGGGGCAACCCCTTAGCCAACAGTCCTCCTCTTTCCACTGCAGGAGGAAAAGCCACTCATCCTCTCCACAGAGTGTGCTCTGGAACCGGCTACAGCCCTCGGAGGACCGCCTGCCTTCCCATCAGGGGCTGGTAGAAGCCAAGTCTTCCAGCTCCTCCTCCTCGAACCATTCTGACAACTTTTTCAGGATAGGTAGCAGTCCCCTGGAGGTGCCCAAAGCCAGGTGAGGAGCTCCAAAGCCTCTAATGTTGGAGGTAGCTCGCCCTCCCCCACTTAATAAGGCAGAAAGTGGGGTTCCAGCACTTGAGATGGTGCCTCAGGTGCTGTCTTAGGACAGGGTTCCTGGCGTATGGCCTGGTGCACAGTGTACCCAGGAGGCCAGAGGGAATTGACACGCTTGCAGGCCAACGCACTATTTGGAGGATGGGTTAATGTTTGGGTCCAGAGCAAGAGGTGGTTCATAGAGTGGTTTGAAACTCCTTCCCGGAGCCCTGGCAGGTGGGGAATTCAGAGGGCTTGGTGGTTGTGATGTGAATTGGGGCTGCCTTCACCTGTTGACTTTGGCAAGTCT
Organism: Phyllostomus hastatus; assembly: GCF_019186645.2. Taxonomy (NCBI): domain Eukaryota; kingdom Metazoa; phylum Chordata; class Mammalia; order Chiroptera; family Phyllostomidae; genus Phyllostomus; species Phyllostomus hastatus. The sequence goes on along the minus strand of NW_025333643.1, from coordinate 5,445,089 downwards.
CAGCCCACCACCCCACCTCCTTCCCTGTGGACCTCACATTCTCATTATGGAGATGACTCTAGATCCTTCAAGTCCTTTCTGGCACTCACATTCTGTGTCTCAGCTGGTAGAGCAATGAGAAGAACAGATAATAAGGAGCTGGGCTAGATGTGCATGGCTGGGGCAAACCTCAGGAGGCTCCACATGCCGGGAACTGGAACAGCTCAGCCATGACAGACAGGTGTGGCTGGAGTTGCTGCAGGAATGATGTTTCCTAGATGAGGCTGAAGCTGAGCAACCACAGGGGCTTAGGTTTGAGGGATGGTCTGGCACTTGGGGAAAACATTTCTGAGCTGAACCCATACCACTTTTTCCACGTCATACCCCCAGGGAAAGAATGCTGTGAATTGCTTTGTTTTCTAAGGCCTTGAGAATGTCTGATCCTTCTGGAGAGAACAAAGCAGTGTGGGACTTAAAAAGTACTTAATAAATTCTAGGGAGAAATGGGCACTTAGCAGAAAAAGCATGAGCATTGAAGTCCACCCTGGATTTGAGCCTAGCTCTGCCAGAGTTTCAGACCTTAATTGTAGTGAGTCTGTACCAAGGAGGAAGGAAACAAGGAGCCCCAAAGTCACAAGCATATTGAACAAGGAGAAACTTGGAACTTCTGGAACTCTTCCCCTCATTGCCATCCTCTGATTTTTCTCTGTGGGCAAAACCAGGCAATGGAGGAAGATGGGGAAGAGCCTCCTCCCCACCTACACAGAGCAGATCAGTTGTAGAGCTCCAGACTGCACTGGCCAGATGGGTCCCACACACTCACCTCTGAAGGTGAGTCCTTCAACTTGGAGCACTAACGTGTCTGCCAGTGCTGTAGTGAGTTCATCCAATGGAGACCACAACCCCTCTGACCCCACAGGAGGTTTGGGGAGACAGGAGTAGCTGAGCAGAGATCATGCGAGGCAGCAAGTCCACATGCCTGTACTCATTCCCCTCCTCTCTGGGCCCACTGCCGTGTCACCTTTGCGTGCCCAGCTTTCCTGGGGCAGGTCCAGGGCTGCTGCAGCACTACGTGACCCTCACCTTTCTGGGCTGGAGCTCTTGCTCGTCATCTCTGTCTCCTTTTCTGCCTGTGCAGCGTTGCTGGACATCTGGGAAGGAAACCGGAAGATTCCTCTTGGCTTCTGTGGCCCTGCCCTGGTGTTAACTATCCAGCTGCTGGGGGTTCCCTTGTTGAGGCAGCAATCCATCACCTCTTCCCACACCCCAGCTATTTGTTATTCCCATCTTCCCGCCAAAAGAGCATACTTTCAGTCTTGTGCTAGTTTCCCTGAGCCTCACCAGTGGTTCTCCACTTGACTGTGGGGCTCAGACTCCTATGGCCAGTCCAGGATAGCAGCTAAGGCCCCTCCCTCAGAGGCCAAGCAGCGTTGGGGTATCCTCTGACTCCTCAGACCTTTGGTCCAGACAGGGCCTAATTGAGGCTGGGACAACTGGTCCAAAGTAGGACACAAAGCCTGGGAAAGGCATGAGGTGGGCTGCTGTGAGGTGTTTGATGACTCTGCTGGGCTATTCTGGGAATGCCCACTTGGAGCCTGGCTGGGCTGGCCAGGCAATAAGGTTCTGGGTTGGATGTCTATCTGCCAGAGGTTTTGAAAGACTAGATTATTCAGGTTTGAAGCATTCTAATTATGTATTTCCATTAACATTAAAATTAATTTAGTCTCTTTTATCTTCAAGTGCCTGAGGGATCCTGTCTTTAGCTTCCCTGCCTCTCTTAGGTAACAGTAGCCAATCAGCTTTTTAGTGCAGTAGGGGGTACTCTGTGGAAGGAAACCCTTTAGTAAAGCTATCTGTGACAGCCAAAATTCCTCTCACAATGTGAATTCCCAGGGTTTCATGTGCTCCAAATTCCCGAATTCTCTGTTAAGGCAGGGCTTCCCTATAGAAGGAATCAGTAAAGCTTTGTTCAAAGTGAAGAAGTAGGTATTGGGTTGGGAAGAAACGTCTGTGGGGGTACTGCCACTTACCCAGCCCTAACTCATGCCCCTCACCAGAAAGACTGGTGGCTTTTTTGCATTATCGACTGCCACTACAGCAGATTCTGGCTAAGCTTTATTTCTGGACCATTGTTAAATCTCTCATCAGCTACAGGGCGGGGGGCTGGGAAGAGTGAGGACCAGTGCCTAAAGGCATTGCCAGCTTGAGACTGGAGCGGAAAATTTGGAGGCCCCAAAACACCTCTCCTTGGACTTGGGGAGAAACACAAAGGCCCCTGGTTGAGTCACACGCATTCGTGCACACTTGTGCCTATGGTTAAAGGCCGGACTGGGAGAAAGTGGTGTTTGTTTTTTAAATGTGTAAGAAAGCCCATTCCAGCCATCTCTGAGGTCAGTTGCTCTGTGAATTCAGGCCCTTGTTGAACTGAAGGATTCTTCCCTTAATGCCCCATTCCTGGAGGTACTCATTTGGGTAGAGGTTGTGAGTCATCTTCTGGGGGCTTGGAGGTTGATGAGGGGCAGGTGTGTAGATTAGGACACATCTAGTCCCCTCAAGTCTAGGATTTAGGGTCTTGGCTTAAATATTCATTCCCAGCGTGACTTCAGACTTGGCACTTGGTAGTTTAAGCAGTAAAGGAAAATATTGGTTCATATGGAGAGATCCGGTGGAAAAGGCAGCCTTTGGTTCTTTCCCCTTGCCTCCTACATGCCATCTCTCTTCTGTCCACCTTCCCTAATGGTGGCTGGTCACTCCTGGGACACACTGCTTCCTTTTTCACATCCAGGGATCACATGCAAACCTTTTCCAACCACAGGTCAGAAGCTCTGTGCTTTATTGCAGTTGGAAGGTATGTGTCCATCAGTGAACCAACCCGAGGCCGCTGCCACCCCTTATCAGGAAGAAAGATCAGGGCTGGCATGGCTTTTGGTCAGACCTGGGTTTCACTCCGTTTTGCACTTCTAGTTTTTTGACTTGGAAAAATCACATCTCTTCTGTGCTCAGGTTCTTTTGTTTGTTTATTTGCCAGGTCTTAGTTTATATGCCTAGTTTATACAGCTTCAGAGGGGGATGGGGAGTTTTACTTAAGTGAATTTTAGAAATAAATGAAAATTCAGACGTATTGCTAAACCTTGGCCTATTTTGATGTGTGGGGGGGATTTTTTTGACATTTTATTTATTTATTGTGTATTTTCTTGATTATGCTATTACAGTTGTCCCATATTTTTCCCCTCTTTATTCCTTTCCACCCTGTACCTCTCCTCCCACCAACACTCCCCCACTTTAGTTCATGTCCATTTGTCATACATATAAGTTCTTTGGCTTCTCCATTTCCCATACTATTCTTAACCTCCCCCTGTCTATTTTCTACCTACCAGTTATGCTACTTATTCCCTGTACCGTTTCCCCAACTCTCTCCTCTCCCCATCCCCACTGATAACCCTCCATGTGATCTCCATTTCTGTGATTCTGTTCCTGTTCTAATTGTTTGCTTAGTTCATTTTTGGTTTTGTTTATTTAGGTTTTATTATTGATAGTTATGAGTTTGTCATTTTACAGTTCATAGTTTTGATCTTTTTCTTTTTCTTAGATAAGTCCTTTTAACATTTCATGTAATAAGGGTTTGATGATGAAGAACTCTTTTAACTTGACCTTATCTGGGAAGCACTTTATCTGCCCTTCTATTCTAAATGATAGCTTTTCTGGATAGAGTAATCTTGGATGTAGGTCCTTGCCTTTCGTGACTTGGAATACTTCTTTCCAGCCCCTTCTCTCCTGTAAGGTTTCTTTTCAGAAATCAGCTGATAGTCTTATGGGAACTCCTTTGTAGGTAACTGTCTCCTTTTCTCTTGCTGCTTTTAAGATTCTTTCCTTATCTTTAATCTTGGCTAATGTAATTATGATTTTTTTTTAGATTTTATTTACTTATTTTTAGAGAGAGGGAAAGAAAGGGAGAAAGAGAGGGACAGAAACATCAGTGTGTGGTTGCCTTTCACACACCCCCTGCGGGGGACCTGGCCCACAACCCAGGCATGTGTCCTTACTGGGAATAGAACCAGCAACCCTTGGTTTGCAGGCTGGCACTCAATCCACTGAGTCATACCAGTCAGGGCCTATTTTGATGTGTTTTTGATGGACAGGATTCTAAATGCATTACAATCCCATCTCTTTTTGTTTTGTTTTTTGTTGTTTTTGTTTAAACATCAATTTGTTGTTCTGTTTATTTATGCATTCATTGATTGTTTCTTGTATATGCCCTGACCAGGGATCAAACTCACACCCTTGGTTTATTGGGATGATGCTCTAACCAACTGACCTATCAGGCCTGGGCTGTTTTTTTTAATTTTTAACTATTTTCTATTTTTTAATCACAGTTAACATACAACATTATATTAGTTTCAGGTGTATAACCCAGGATTGATTATACATTTATATAACTTACAATGTGATCACCCTGCTAAATCTAGTACCCATCTAACATCATACTTAATTATTACAGTATTATTGACTGTATTCCCTATGTTGTACTTTACATCCCCATGACTATTCTGTAACTGCCAGTTTGTACTTCTCAGTTCCTTTACCTTTTTCACCAATCCCGCCCCCCCCAGCTCCCCTCCCATCTGGCAACTGTCAAAATGTTTCCTGTATCTGTGAGTCTATTTCTGGCCTGCTTGCTCTTTTTTTTCTTTTTAGATTCCACATACAAGTGAAATCTTATGGCACTTGTCTTTCTCTGTCTTACTTCACTCAGCACGATATCCTCTAAATCTATCCATGTCGTTGTTGATGGCTACATTTTATATTTATAGCTGAGTCATATTTCGTTGTATATAAGTACCACTTTCTATCTATTCATCTGTTGATGGACACAAGTTGTTTCCGTATCTTGTCTATTATAAATAATGCTATAATGAACATATGGATGCGTATGTCTTTTCAATGTAGTATTTTGAGTTTCTTTGGGTAAATACCCAGAAATGGAGTTGCTGGGTTCTTCTTTGTCTTGTTATGGCCTTTGTTTTAAAATTTATTTTGTCTGTAGAAATAGAAGCATGGATACATAGAACAGACTGACAGCCGTCAGAGGGGAAGGGAGTTGAGGGGTTGGATGAAAGAAAGTGAAAGGGATTAAGCAAAATGTATATGTACATACACACGTAAAATATATATCACACACGGAACAGTGGGGTGATAGCCAGAGGGTAGGTGGAGGTGGGGAAACAGGGAAGGAAAGACTTTGCTTGGGGTGGTACGCACAAAGTGCAGTGTGTAGGTAATGTTTTGTTGAGCTATGCTTGAAACCTGTATAGTTTTGCAGACCAGTGTCACCCAATAAAAAATTTGATTGAAAAAAACAATTTGATTGGAAAAAAATAGTTGATTCAGAGTTTTAAAAAGTCTTTTTTGTCTGGTATAAGCATTGCTTCCCCAGCTTTTTCTTTGTTTCCATTTCCATGAAATATGGAAATATGAAATTTTCCATCCCTTGACTTTCAGTCTGTGTGTGTCTTTTGATTTGAGGTTATAGACAGAATGTATAAGGGAATTGTTTTGTTATCCATTCAGCCACTGTATTTCTTTCCATTGGATTATTTAGTCTATTTCCATTTAAAATAATTGTTGATATGTTTTTATTGCCATTTTACTATTCATATTTTTTAACCTTTTTTTTTAAGATTTTATTTTATTTTTAGAGAGGGGAGGGGGGGAGAGAGAGAGAGAGAGAGAGAAACATCAATGTGTGGTTGCTGGGGGTTGTGGCCTGCAACCCAGGCATGTGCCCTGACTGGGAATCGAACCTGCAATGCTTTGGTTCGCAGCCCACGCTCAATCCACTGAGCTATGCTAGCCAGGGCACCTTTTCTTTTTCTTAAAGAAAACCCTTTAGCATTCCTTGTAGTAGTGGTTTTGTGGTGATGAATTCCTTTCAGCTTTTTCTTGTCTGGGACAAGAAAGGGAGCTCTTTATATATCCTTTGATTCTAAATGATAGTTTTGCTGAGTAGAGTAATTTTAATCTTAGGTCCTTGCTTTTCATCACTTTGAATATTTCATTCCAGTCTCTTCTGGCCTGCAAATTTCTGTTGAAAAGTCATCTGACAGTCTTCTAGGAGCTCCCTTGTAGGTAACTAACTGTTTTTCTCTTGCTTCTTTTAAGATTCTCTTTATCTTTAATCTGGCTTTCTAATTATTTATCTTCGTGTAGGCCTCTTTGGGTTCACCTTGTTTGGGAGTCTGTGCTTCCTAGACTTATGTATCTTTTTCCTTTACCAGGTTAGGAAAGTTCTCAGTCATTATTTCTTCAAATAGGTTCTCAGTGTCCTGTGCTGTCTCCTTCCAGCACCCCGAAGATGTGAATGTTTGTATACTTGAAGTTGTCCCAGTGACTCCTTAAACTATCCTCATGTTTTTAAATTCATTTTTCTTTCTGTTATTTTGAATGGATATTTTCTGCTCCCTTATCTTCCAAATTGCTGATTCAATCCTCTGCCCTATTGCTGTATTGTTGATTCCCTGTAATGTATTCTTCATTTCAGTTACTATATTCTTCATTTCTGACTGGTTTTTATGTTTTCTATCTCCATTCTTGTGTTCTATCTCTTCGGTGAAGTTCTCACTACTCTTCCAATAAGTTCATTGAGCATTCTATAAGCAGAGTTTTGAACTGTGCATCTGGTAGACTGCTTGCCTCCATTTTATTTAGTTCTTTTTCAGGAGTTTTGTTCTGTTCTTTCATTTGGGGCATGTTCCTTTGTCTCCTCATTTTGCCTCCCTCCCCGTATTGTTTCTGTGTATTAGATAGAGCTGCTTCATCTCCCAGTCTTGGTAGAGTGGCCTTCCATAGGTGTCCCCTAGGGCCCAGTGGCACAGTCTCCCTAGTCACCCAAACTGGGTGCTCCAGGTGCACTTCTTGTGTGGGCTGCATGCACCCTCCTGTTGTAGTTGTGAGCTCAGTTTTTTGAATCCCATCTTTAAAGTGGGAGTAATGATCTTGGCCTCCACCAGTTTGGGTTTAAATGAGGTAATAGAATGAAATACCTGGTAACATAATAAATACTCACCTTTCCTACAAATGTTCAGTAAACTGTAGCTGTGGTTGAGGACCTGTCCTTATCAGTCACTTATCTGAGGGCAGTGGGCCATATCAGGGCACTGGGCAGGTGAAAGACCAGGCCAGATCTGTTTCTTTTTGTTTAACCTGTGTGGTTTGGGCCAATTCTGCTTGGATGGGTATTCTACCTCCTTCCAAAAAGGACTATCTAAAGACACCTGCCTGAATTGGCCCACGGCGGGTATCTGGCAGGAGGTAGAGGGAAGGTGGAAGTTGCAGCTTTTTTGGTACTGTGAAGAGGGCCTGAACTGTATCCATCTAAGGAGTGAAATATTGCCAAGAAGCCAACCTCCTGGGCCTTCTGAGCCATAGGGATGTGAACAGATGCCCTTAGAAGCAACACTGGCTCCAGTTCTGCAGTTTGAAGGTAGCTCAGTCGCAGGTTCCCTCTAGTTCCCTAGCCTGGGTATGAGAGGAGGTGGAGCTCAGACATCTCTCTTTTTGCTGTTCTGTTTGTGCTTGAATAAGGGTGTGAGGCAAAGAGTATGGGGTCTTGTTAAAGATGATTGAGTTAACGTGTATTGAGTCTTTCTTTTTCTTCCTCCCTTCCTCTTTACCTTTCTTTCTTTATCTTTAGTGAAAGGTTTTCCTTTTCACTAGGCAGGTGGAAGTGCTCCCTTCTGGTGACTATTTCCTTTCATCTTCAGGTATTCCCTATAGCCAGCTAATCCAGACTTCTCTGCTTAGCACAGTCCCTTGCTCTCAAACCCAGGAGCTGAATGGTTGCCTTGCAACCCTTTCTTTGACAAAAGCCTCAAGTAAGAAGACTCATTTAAAGCCTGTATGCTCACTCTTGAAAAAGATGCAGAATATGGCTGTTTGCTGAGATGGCTTCATGTCCCCTGGGATCATGTCCTCTGATGCTATCTGTGCTGCCTACTCCATCCCACAGCTGCCCTCTGACTGCCTCAGGTGTGGCTCTTGCCTGGTGGTGCTACCTGCTGGACACTGGGGAAGTAAAGGAAAGTGACTAGCCCAGGAAACCAGGAATCTTTGCAGGGAACCTCTTTAACCACATTCCATCTGTCTACTGTTTTCCCATTGGCAGTGTGAGTCTCTGTAGCCTTGGGGGAATAAGATTGGGGCATAAGAAACCCCCTTGGTCCTTGCCCTAGGACTGCCTCACTCTGCCCCACCTCTTCTACTCAGCATCCCTTCTAGCCAGCATTGGCTCTGGTGTTTAGGAATTGTTTTCCCACAAACCACTAAAACTGGGAAAGAAACTACCCTAAAGTTTGAACAGTAGATGAGGTTTGTGGAGCCAGGCTGACCTCAGCGGGGTTGTGCTAACTGAAGGCCCCGGCATGACCTGGAGGAAGTACTGGACAGGCGCCAGACTATGGCATATGGCCTGCCCTCTCTTGTCTCTTTGATTTACAGACTGCATGAACCCTACCAAGTTTCTCCATCTAGAAACAGGGCCGCCCTGCTTTCTTGGGCACTAGGGGCTTCCACCAAGTAGCAGACCATGTCCTGTTCTCATCTCTAATGCTGCTGTCATACACCTTCCGGAGTTTAGCAGGAGTGATGAATGTGGCAAGTCTCTGTGTTACAGGAGGTTCTGATTCATGGTGGCTTTAACGTAGAAAGCCATCTGTTTTTCCTTGTCTCAAGGTGGTTCCATTGTAGGACAAATCTGTAATCAAACTTGGCTTTAAAAATCTTACACTCACTAGCTGTGGTGCCTTGGGCAAGTATCTTCACCTGTCTGGGCTGCCATTTCCCTGTCTCTAAAATGGGGGTGGTTAAGGGTCAGTAGAGATGCAGTGCCTGGCTAGAGCTGCACTCAGGTGGCAGCTGCTTGAGGATAAGGTCAGCTTAGTGTGACTGGTATGGGGGACTGTTGCCTCAGACTGGGAGCTCTTCACGTCAGCCAGTGGGGTGGGTTGAGGTCAGTGAATGTTTTTCTCTGTCTCCCACCTGCTATACCACTATTCATGCTTCTGCTCTGTTTCTGGGTCCCTGCAGGAGCACCTTCTGCTGTTTTTGAAATAAAGGATAAAGGGTCAAGCATCAAAGACGATGCATCTCTGGGGGCTGGGATATGGGGTAGCTGATGGAAAGGCCTTTGTTTGATGGTTCCCTGTCTCCTCCCTTCCTGTTGTACCCCTACTGGCTGGGCTGCTGCCCCGAGATGGCAGAGCAGGGTTGGCTCTGAGTGGGAAGGAGGTGGCAGCAGTAGATTCCCAATGCAACTTTCCTCTCCCTGCACCCCACAAACTTCCATGTGAAAAAGGCCTGATGAAGCTGTCAAGTTGCCTGCCTGATTCATCCCGTCCCTCTGGGCATAGCCAGTGAGTTTGCTGGGTGTGCTTATGAATGCAAACTAGAGCTCCTAGAATGTGCTGCAGAGGGCTAGGGCTCCCAGCACCTCTTAATCTAGGTCACCACCCTCCACTGTTCCCAGAGGCTTGTTCTCCCACCTCTCTGAAAGGACCTCAACAATCCCTGGGGGTCTGTGTTGCCCTCTCCAACAGGCTGCATGCTGGAAAGTGTGGGGTGATCCTGCCTCCCTGGTCCCTGGGACATCCAGCCTTGCTCACCTCCTTTTGGTGCTATTGAGATTGTACTCGGTCTGTCAGCCCTGATCCCAGGCTTTGGTTGCTGGCTCACCTCTTGTCACCATGCTTTGCTCTTGATCTTTTGCTTCTGAAAGTCTTTGCACTAAGCATTGTCCTCACAGCTGATCCTGCCTTATGGTCTGTACTCTTCTTTCTTGGTCACAGCCTCTCCAGCTGTCTTTGCACTTTTGGAGAAAGTGGTTGACTTTACAGATGCTCCACCAACAACCTGGTGGCCGTGGCCCAGGCCAGCATGGCCTCCCAACCCCCGTCCCTCCACTGCTTCCCGTCAGGCATATGACTGACTGCATCATCTCCCCTCTCTCTCCTCTCTGTCCCAGATCAGTGGACCATTCCCTGCCCGGATCCTCTCTCTCCACAGACTTTGGCAGCTGGCAGATGGTAACAGGCTGTGGCAGTATTCAGGAACGGGCTGTCCTGCACACAGACTCCTCTCTCCCTTTCAGCTTCCCGGAGGAGCTCCCTAACAGTTGTCTGTAAGTGTCTTGCTTGAGAAGGCAGGATGCTCCCCTGCCCATATCAAAAGCTGGTGAGCAATTAAGAGTGCTGGTTAGGAATGAGGCAGCAACCAGCCCGAGGGAGCTGGCCTGGGATCCCTGCCCCACCCCAATGTCTTAGCTGAGTATACCTCACTGCCCATGGACCCCTGAGGTACAAAGGAGGCCATATGGGCCGCTTAGGAAGTGCATTGGAATGTATGTTCACTCTCCCCAGCCCAAAACCCATACACGGGTGTCTCGAGGCACACCCTGAGGAAAAGCTGGCTGGACTGTAACTATAGAACATGCTATTTCTGTCTGAGGCTTTGCCTAACAGGAGAATCCTTTGAAAGCAGCACAGTGGGGAAGTGAATTGAAGGTAGGTGTATGGTGGAGACCAGAGCCAGAATGTTGCTGGGTTAGCCCTAGGGCTGTGCTCCTCCCCATTAGAACCATGGGTTGGTTCCTTGCCAACCTCTCCACATTTTTGTCTTCTGCTTTTGCCTGTGGTCAGAAAAGAATCAGATGGTCATACTAAATCCCAAGCCTATAAAATCCAAGTCTCGATACTGGGCTTTCAGTTCTTGTAATATACTTGAGTGGCTGCCTCTTTGGCAGTCCCCCACCCCCTACCTGCTCTGCTGCTTCTAGATGCCAGTGCAGGGAGAGCCTCTGGTGAGCTCCTGGGGAGCTTCTGCTGGCCCGCTCCTCATCTCTGGCTACCTGGGGGTCTTCACCTCCCTACCATGATGGGTGAATAAACTTAAGGAGCTGGGGATTCATCCCCACCCCCAGAATCCAGCTCATACCTGCCAGTCCTGACAGGTTGGAATCAAGTTGTCCTGGGGAGTTGAGAAGATCCCTGCTTAGGGCAGGCAGGAGTTGGACCTTGGGATTCCAGGATGGCACTCACCAGCCCTGGTCCTGCAGCTGGGGAGTAGCCCAGGGACTTCAGAGGCCACTAGTGCCTGGCATAGCCTTTGTAGCCAAGTCCTTAAGGGGCCTGAACTGCAGCCAGAAACAAGATCCCCATCTTAGATTTTTGAAGGATTAAAAAAGATAGTTGTCTGCACCATTCTGTAGATACTTTCTACTTCAGCCACAGTGGCCCAAGTTATCTCTACAGTGAACAAACATCTCTGCCCCTGCTAACAGCACCCTGCACTTACCTGGCATTAGCCACTGAAATGGGCAACTCCAGTCCCAGATCCTGTGGTTTATACCTTGGGTAGCTCTTTGAGCTCCTAGCTTAGAATTCTGGTTGGTTCTGGTGAATTCTAGAGGAGGCCCAGGCTCTATGTGATCTCTCTGCCTCCAAGACTGCAGGGAGGGGGTGGGGTCAGGGTTGATAACACAGTGTCTGAGTTCAGTGCTTGGGCTTTGTTATCAGATACTTGAGTCCAAATCCTAGCTGTTCTCCTCACCAGCTGTGTCTTGGGGTATCAGCCTTGATTTCTCCCAGCCCATTAGCTCCTCTCTTGAGAAAAGCTGACAGCACTATGGCAGCTCCAGCTCCCGTCTACCCATTACCTGCTGTGTCCACAAGTGGATCACACGTCCTCTCTGGACTCCAGTTTTCTTGTCTCTAAATAGGTTGTGATTTCTCCCCTTCTCCCTCCGAGAAATGCACTCATTCAGACCTTTGGGTGTTCCATCCAAATACAAACTATTAATCTCCTGGTTATATGCTCTGAGAAAAAGCTGAAGATGCACACTTGGATTCCAGCCTGTGTGAAACCCAAGAAAGTAAAGAAGATCTAGGACCATGCATCTCCCCCAAATGCCAAGAGCTACTTCAGAGTTGTTCGTGTTATTGCAGGAATCCAGTATCAGCTCCATTTTCTTACTGCTGCTACGAGAGCTGTTTGACTTTCTTTATGCCTAGAACCTCCTCCTCCTTTTCCTCTTCTCTCTCTCACACTCAAACATACACACACACACACACTTCACTGCCACCAGTCTACTTTCCCTAGATCTGTTCTCCCCAAACTACCCAGGACTGTCATTTATTTTTATACCTCCATCTGTTCCCCAGGCCCTGGGGTGCACATCATTTGGGCTTGGGAATTGCGGGCATTTTTGCTGTTTCTGACAGATTCTGGGGATAGATTACCCAGGGATTGGTCTCTGGGGAAATTCTGGAGTAAGTCGGGGCTAGTTGTTGTGCTTAGGTGGATGGGAACATGAGGGTTCATTTTAATGTAGGTGTATCCCCTCTCTCCCTCCATCTGAGTCCTGACCTTTCCTTGGATCCCATGTCCCTCCCACCTCTACACTGCATACCTTTTAGTTCAGGAGCTGGATGTGGCTGGTATCTCAGGCCTCTTTCATTAAAGAACCCTTCAGGCCCTGACTAGTGTGGGCCAGTGGGTTGGGCGTTGTTGTCCCACAAGCTGAAAGGTCGCCTGTTTGATTTCTGGTCAGGTACCTGGGTTG